>NC_053489.1:629256904-629874404 GCF_905171775.1 Rana temporaria | reverse complement strand
AATGATCACAAATTGTTTCAGCTCCACCACAATTCACTTTAAAGTGAAACTCGTCTTTAATTAAAGGGCCAGTTCAACTAAAACTGATATTTTAGTTTTATTGTAGATAGTATCTATTGTAGATAGTAAAAGGCAAATATTGAGTTCCACCCAAAAATGGAACTTCCGCTTTAAGTGATGGTGACCCCCTGATTTTTTTGGAGTAGCAGCGGGTACCCAGTTTTTAAGGGGACCAAGCTTCCACTTCATCCTCTATCTCTGCGGCGCCGGAAGGAAGTTCACTTCTCCCCCGTCACTCCTTACAATCTTCTGGGACACGTCACAGGTCCCAGAAGATTGCCCGGCCATTCACAGTGAGCAGCGCAGCTCGGCTGTAAAGCCACAGCTAGGCGTCCACAGTTAGAATGTCAGTGCCATGGAGAGGAGGGGGAGAGGAGCACGGCTTTGTGCGCCCGCATCGCTGGACCGTGGGACAGGTTGGACTTGTGTCTTTTTTCAACCTGACCTACTATGTAACTATGTAGGGTGAGTGTCTGATTAGTAAAAGTCAGCAGCTACACTTTTTGTAGCTGCTGACTTTTAAATGGGTGGAACTCCGCTTTAAATAGAGTGGAGAGGGATTAGAAGACATATTAGGGTTTTTTAGCTCCCCGTTAAGGAGATTTACCCTTTCTATTTGTCATGTTTTCCATTATCATTAAAAGTAAAAGAAAAAGTAAAAGAAAAACACAATATCTAAGGCCCCGTACACACGAGAGGATCTATCCGCTGAAATTTATCCACGGACCGGTTTCAGCGGATAGATCCCCTGGTGTGTACGATCCAGCGGATATTTTTCTGCGGATATTTTTCCCCGCGATGGATTTCCAGCGGATCAAAATTTCTTAGCATGCTAAGAAATCTATCCGCTGGAATCCAGTCCAGTGGATTGATCCGCTGGTCTGTACAGACACAGCGGATCAATCTGTCCGATTACATCCCTCGCATGCGTCGTAATGATTCGACGCATGCGTGGAATTCCTTATATTACAGCGTCGCGCACGTCGCCGCGTCATCATCGCGGCGACGGCACAACACGTCACCGCGGAGGGAATTCCGCGGGGATTTTGATCTCATGGTTAGTACAACCATGAGATCAAAATCCGCCAGAGGATTTATCTGCGGAAACGGTCCTCCAGACCGTTTCCGCGGATCGATCCTCTCGTGTGTACTAGGCCTACGTTGTTAAAAGAGGAGACATTTTTAAATGGGGATGCTAATTATGGTGACCTTGGGGGCCCCCTTAATTTGCAGGAATATCGGGCCAGATTCAGGTAGAAATACATTACGCTGCGGCGGCGTAACGTATCCCATTTACGTTACACCGCTGCAGGTTTACAGCGTAAGTGCCTGATTCACAAAGCTCTTACCTGTAAACTTGCGGCGGTGTAACGTAAATCCGCTCGGCGCAAGCCCGCCTAATTCAAATGGGGCAGGCACCATTTAAATTAGGCGCGTTCCCGCGCCGAACGTACTGCGCATGTTCCGTCCGTCAAATTACCCGACGTGCATTGCGCTAAATGACGTCGCAAGGACGTCATTGGTTTCGACATTAACGTAAATGGCGTCCAGCGCCATTCACGGATGACTTGCGCAAACAACGTGAATTTTAAAATTTTGACGCGGGAACGACGGCCATACTTAACATGGGTTACACCACCTGAAAGGCAGCCTTAGTTTTACGCGGCGTATCTCGACGGAAACGACGGAAATTTAGAGCGACGGGCAGCACGGACGTTCGTGAATCGCTGTAACTAGTAATTTGCATATTCTACGCCGACCGCAATGCAATCGCCACCTAGCGGCCGGCCTAGAATTGCATCCTAAGATCCGACGGTGTAAGTCAATTACACCTGTCGGATCTTAGGGCTATCTATGCGTAACTGATTCTATGAATCAGCCGCATAGTTACGACGAGCGGATCACAGAGATACGACGGCATATCAGGAGATACGCCGTCATATCTCTTTTGTGAATCTGGCCCATCCTCCCTCTTCCTCTTTTGTTTATGGGACAGGAAGGGATGGTAAATCTCCCCAATGAGATACAGATGGCAAAAAAAAAAGACAGGGATTTACTAAAATGAAAAAAATAAAAAAGTTTTGCCTATTGTTCTACTTTAAAGCGAATTAAAGTGGATGTAAACCTGGTTCATGAAGTTTGACCTAAGCACATATATCTGCAGTGTTTTCCTATCTCTCTCCAAAGCCCTGAGTCCCGTGTCTTTCTGCTGTTTCGTTGCTCTGTTATCAGCAGCATGATAACTTCTGACAAGTTCTCCACCAACCAAGATAAAACCAGGCTGAAATTTGTGTCGAGAGAGGTTGTTTTAAATAGATTAGCAGAGAGCTTGACTTGTCACAGCACAGCTCTGCAAGTCTCTGCCTATGTTAAGTGGGGTGTGTGCCTTTCCTCCAATCAGCTGTCTTGGCTCTTTGCCAAATTTTCACTCCCAGTGCTGAACAGGAAGAGAAAATCTCTAGCACAATGTACAATTTCAAAAGAATATATGTAGCATTACCCCCGGAGGAGCTGCTGGATTCTTGGGTGGCACATTACCTCATTGCTCCTCCGAATTCCTAGGGGTGAATGATGCATATTGCATATAGTAGAAGTAATGGAATGTCCACGACAGGTGCTCTTTGCTGTGCTCTTTATTACCCAGCCGGGTAAAAACAGTAAACTTGTGGTGAGGAAAGTAAAGTTGAAGAAGAAAGGACAATAGCAGATTCAGGCATGATAATAGGAAACAGTCCTGCTCCCAAGCATAACACTTCTCTGTGCCACTCCTGCTGGAGTGGGTGCAGTGTACCCGGACAGGCCTCTCTCACTGACCTGGCAGCCAGAGTATCACTCGGACAATTGTAGGATAAAGTCTCTGCCACAGACCCTCCTTGGTGAACTTGAACTTGAGAAAATAGTCTCTGCCACAGACCTCCCTCAGTGAGCCTCAGAAAGACACCTCTGCCACAGGCCCTCTCTGGATTGAATTCTTGTAGATATCCCTCCTTGGATAAGTTACGCCTGGATCTCCTTCAACTTGTCGCCCAGGTGCCGACTGACAAGTGATCAATCCCACAAGAGCAACGACTGTCCAGGACTTTCCTTCCTCATTGGCGGAGAAAGCAGCAGGTGGGAGAACTCAGCAGGACGAAGGGGCCAGGAGTGCCGACGAGGGACTCGAGAAGAGGAGAATCTGGTCTGTTCTGTGCAAAACCAACAGCACAGGGCAGGTAAGTATGACATGTTTGTTATTTTTAAACAAAGAAAAAAAAACGTTAAATCTCTTTAAATTTAATTATTTAAATTATACATATATATATATATATATATATATATATATATATATATATATATATATATATATATATATATATATATATATATATATATATTTATTTATTTTATTGTATTCAATATTTAAAAATGTAAATCTCTATTAGCGAGAAATGTATGTATTTAGGTAATTTTATGTTTGTATACTAGGAGTTTCATAATAAAATGTATTCATCTCAGTCACCACCAGAAGAGTCAGGAACAGCAGTTGTAGTGTTGGCAATGATGATGAGAATTGCCCTAGGTAGTCTAATAGCTGTGACCTCTCGTTGGTTAATGCTACCATATTATGTGCATTATACTGTATGTCTCACCAGCTGTACTGTGCCTTGATTACACCCACATCTAGCAGTGACCTGGAGAACATTTTTTATTTTTATCAGATTGCTTATGAAAAACAGGTTTGGATAGATATCATTTTAAATGTTGCAGCAGAATTTTCAAGAACGGAACAATTTTAAACCAGAACCAGAGCAGTGAAATCAATGGGAGCCGAATCTTAGAGATCAATACTGGTGATTTTCTAGGCTAATAGGCAAGGGATTGTCAAACAAACGGCAAGGGTGGCCAGGTACAGCCCTGGTGGGCATGTCCCAATGCAAAAAAATTATTTGGCTGGGAGCAGAGATTTTAATAATGCTTAAAGCGGGGGTTCACCCTATAAAAAAAAAAATATATATTTTTTTCTTCTAGCATACAATTCGGCATAGTAGCGCGAGCTACAGTATGCCTGTCTTAATTTTTTTTCCCCATACTCACTGTTATATCGTACATAGAAGATTCCGACTGCCCACGGGGAATGGGCGTTCCAATCCAGACGGAAGGTGATTGACGGCCAGCTCTGGCGCGTCACGCTTCTCCGGAAATAGCCGAAATAGGCTTGGCACTATGCGCAGGCGCCGTGAAGAGCCGAGACCTACTCCGGCTGTCTTCGGGGAGCGTGACGTGCCAGAGCCGGCCGTCAAACACCCTCCCTCTTGAAAGGAACGCCCATTCCCCACGGGCAGTCAGAATCTTCTATGTACGATATAACAGTGAGTACGGGGATAAAAAAATTAAGACAGGCATACTGTAGCTCGCGCTACTATGCCAAATTTTATTCTAAAAAGTTGTTCTGCAGGGTGAAACACCGCTTTAAAGAGGAAGGCATAATGAGCTCATATGCACAGCATACTAGCTCATTATGTGCCACTTACCTGAGATCGAAGCCCCCTAAGTCCGCCTCAGTCCCATCCACCCCTGCCACCATGTCCCCTGGAGCTTCTCCCTGTATTTGCCGCTCCGGTGCTGTGATTGGCCGAAGTGGCAATGACATCACTCCCGTGCATGAGCGCGGGACCAGCAGAAACACAGCATTAACCCCGTTAATGCCATTTACAAAAACGACACCGCTCAGTGCACCTGTGCCGTTGTCTAAGTTTTTGTCAAAATATCTCCTTAACCGTGTAGGTTAAGGACAGGAGATATTTCTTGCACCTACAGGTAAGCCTTAATCTAGGCTTACCTGTAGGTGCAAGTTGTAACAGTGGGTTTACAACCACTTTAAAGTGAAACAATAAAAATGCATTACACCAGTTGAAAAAAATTGCTTGTGGGATGCCCCAAACCTGCCTGTGAAGGGGCACATCTGTACGATGTATACAACCTGCTACAGCAAAACTAACATCTACAAAGAATGAAAATGCCATTTAAATTGATGGTAATTGATAATTTCCCTGCCACCTTGTTTTTTTATTATTTTTGTAAAAACAGTTACATGGGGTTCCCCAAAATATATACCCATCCCTTTACAAAAAGAAAAGAAGCCAGCAGGACAATCTAAATGTCTGCAAATTATTTATTTTTTTCATAAAATTTCAACTTTGTTGTAATACATCCTTCAGCAAATAACAAATAAAAACAAAATTGTGGGGACTTTAAAATTCATACCAGGCTCTTTCTTCCTACCATGAATCTTCTTGTTCTCCTTTGCTTTCCCCTTTTCTTGTCCATGCCCTTTCTTGGGTTCCCTTTTTCTTTTCCTTTTTCTTTTTGTTTGATTTGCTTACTTCTCCCTCCCTTTTTTTCCCTTTTTTTTATTATGAACAACAATAACCTTTGTTCACACGGAGACTCCACCAGCATGTGACATTTATGCGGAGACTCCACCAGCATATGATATTCACAAAGAGACTCCACCAGCATGTGACATTCACACGGAGACTCCACCAACATGTGATGTTCACACCAAGACTTCACCAGCATGTGGCATTCATACAGAGACTCCATGTGAAGCATGTGGCATTCATACAGAGTCTCAATGTGAAGCATGTGGCGTTCACATGGAGACTCCACCAGCATGTAACGATCACACAAAGCCTCAACCAGCATGTTAGAATCACACAAAGACTCCATCAGCATTTAACGTTCACACCGAAACTCCCCACTAGCATGTGATATTCACATGGAGACTCCACCAGCAAGTGGCATTCACATGAAAATTCCACCAGCAAGTGACGTTCACACAAGGATTCACCAGCATGTGACATTCACATGGAGATTCCACCAGTATGTGATGTATACCCAAGGACTCAACCAGCATGTGACATTCACACAGAGATTCCACCAGTATGTGAAGTTCACACAGAGACTTCACCAGCATGTGACATTCACATGGAGACTTCACAAGCATGTGACATTCACATGGAGACTCCACCAGCATGTGATGTTCACATAGAGACTCCACCAGCATGTGATATTCACACAGAGACTCCACCAGCACGTGTCGTTCACACAAGGACTCACATGGAGATTCTATCAGTATGTGAAGTTCACACAGAGACTTCACCAGCATGTGACATTCACATGGAGACTTCACAAGCATGTGACATTCACATGGAGACTCCACCAGCATGTGACGTTCACATGGATGCTCCACCAGCATGTAATGTTCACACCGAGACTTCACCAGCATGTGGCATTAATACAGAGACTCCATGTGAAGCATGTGGCATTCATAGAGTCTCCATGTGAAGCATGTGGCGTTCACATGGAGACTCCACCAGCATGTAATGATCACACGGAGCCTCGACCAGCATGTAACAATCACACGAAGACTCCATCAGCATTTAACATTCATGCCAAAACTCCCGACCAGCATGTGACGTTCACTTGGAGATTCCACCAGCAAGTGACGTTCACACAAGGATTCACCAGCATGTGACATTCACATGGAGATTCCACCAGTATGTGAAGTTCACACAGAGACTTCACCAGCATGTGACATTCACATGGAGACTTCACAAGCATGTGACATTCACATGGAGACTCCACCAGCATGTGATGTTCACACATAGACTCCACCAGCATGTGATATTCACACGGAGACTTCACCAGCATGTGGCATTCATACAGAGACTCCACCAGCATGTGGCGTTCACATGGAGACTCCACCAGCATGTAACAATCACACAGAGCCTCGACCAGCATGTGACGATCACACAAAGACTCCACCAGCATGTGACGTTCACACGGAAATGCCACCAGCATGTGACATTCGCATGCAGACTCCACCAGCAAGTGGCATTCACACAAAAATTCCACCAGCAAGTGTCGTTCACACAAGGACTCACATGGAGATTCTATCAGTATGTGAAGTTCACACAGAGACTTCACCAGCATGTGACATTCACATGGATACTTCACAAGAATGTGACATTCACATGGAGACTCAACCAGCATCTGATGTTCACATGGAGACTTCACCAGCATGTGGCATTCATACAGAGGCTCCACCAGCATGTGGCGTTCACATGGAGACTCCACCAGCATGTAACAATCGCACAGAGCCTCGACCAGCATGTCACGATCACACAAAGACTCCATCAGCATGTGACGTTCACACGGAAACGCCACCATCATGTGACGTTCACACGGAAACGCCACCATCATGTGACAATCACATGGAGACTCCACCAGCAAGTGGCATTCACACAAAAATTCCACTAGCAAGTGATGTTTACACAAGGACTCACATGGAGATTCCATCAGTATGTGAAGTTCACACAGAGACTTCACCAGCATGTGACGTTCACATGGAGACTTCACAAGCATGTTACATTCACATGGAGACTCCACCAGCATGTGACGTTCACATGGATGCTTCACCAGCATGTGACATTCACATGGAGACTCCAACAGCACGTGACATTCACACACAGAGACTCTAACAGCATGTCACATTCACACGGAGACTCCACCAGCATGTGGAATTTACACAGAGGCTCCACCAGCATGTGACATTCACATGGAGACTCCACCAGCATGTAATAATCACACAGAGCCTCGATCAGCATGTGACGATTACACAAAGACTCCACCAGCATGTGACGTTCACACAGAAGCACCACCAGCATGTGACGTTCACACAGAGAATTCACCAGAATGTGACATTCGCATTGATACTGTCATGGTATATATATATTGGTATCAATGACAACGTTTAAGAAAGATGGAGCACCCTACAAAATGATTTCAGGGACTTAGGGACTATATTGAAGAAAAAATTCCCCCAAGGCGATATTTTCTAAAATACTGCCTGTACATTGAGCCACACCAGAGAGGCAGCAGAAGCTTATGGTACTTAACAAATGGCTGAGAAACTGGTGCAGGGAGGAAGGGTTTGGGTTCATGAAGAACTGGACTGAATTTTCAGTAATTTACCGGCTCTATAGCAGGGATGCACTGCACCTAAATGGGTAGGGTGCTGCTCTATTGGTAGAGAAGATAACTAAAAATCTGGAAAAAATACAGGTTGATGCTCCACCAGAATGTGAAGTTCACATTGAGAACCCACCAGAATGTAACTCTCACGCTGAGACTCACCTAGAATGTGACATTCACGACATGACCACTCCAGAAAGCGATGTTCACATTGTTACTCCACCAGAATATGGCATTCACATTGTGACTCCACCAGAATGTGACGTTCAAGATGAGACTCAACCAAAATGCCAGAGGAACATTGGGAACATCTCCAGTAAAGATGGGGCAAGGTTACAGGAAAGAATAGTAAGATAACGGTTGTTGGGGACTCGATTATTAGAAGGACAGAGAGGGAAATCTGTCCCAAAGACTGTTACAAAGTATGTTGTTTACTGGGTGCTCATGTAAGACTCAGTGGAAAGCCTGAGGAACCCTCTCAGGGACCAAATATGGTTGTACAAACACACGTCTCTACACTGGTGGTGGCTGCCACTCCAGTAATTGGAGGGTCTTCCCATCAGCCCTCTATTTCCTTTTCTGCAGCTTCTGAATCACCAACTATCAATGTAGTTTGACAAAGCAGACAATTGTCTGTTTCTAAAAGAAGACTCAATTAAAAGTCTGAGGAACCCTGACAGGGATCAGGTATGGCTGTACCAATGCAGGTTCATACACTGGTGGCTGCTGCCACTCCAGTAATCGAAAGGTCTTTAAATTAGTCCCCTATTTCCCTTTCTGCAGCTTCTGAATCACCATCACCATCTAGCAATGTAACTGTAAAGAAGGGAATGGGGAGAGGGAATAGCCTAATGCAATGTACACACGATCGGTTCATCCGATGAAAACGGTCTGATGGATTTTTTCATCAGATATCCGATGAAGCTGACTGTCCTCAGTCTTGCCTACACACCAGTTTATTCTGGAAATAATAAGGTATCTAAAGTATAGCTTGTTTTTATATGGTTTTAATTATTTAGCGAATTTTATTATGTTAGAAAAAAATTATTTTATCATAAGTTTGCCCAGTAACGGGTGCTAATGCCCCCACTTTTGGGGCTCATGTTTACATTTATTTGATAACAGGGGCTGGAATTTACTCTATCAGCTTATGAACAGTTATCGAATATATGGACCCCATATCTGGGTTACTATGACAGCTTAATAAAAATAAACTTATAGGCAGCAGATGTCAGCACAGTGCTAATGGAGATTAGTATATGGATTGGCATTGGTAGACTTCCGTTAGTCATAGTATGTCATGTTATGTTAGTGCAATATGACAAACACATAGGGCCAGATTCAGAAAGAAGTTACGCTGGCGTATCTATTGATACGCCGCGTAACTTCTAGGATGCTCCGGCGTATCTTTTTTCTGTATTCAGAAAACAAGATACGCCGGAATTTTGCTAAGATCCGACTGGCGTAAGCCTCTCACGCCGTCGTATCTTAGTTGCATATTTACACTGGCCGCTAGGTGGCGCTTACGAGAGGAATATGCAAATTAGGTAAATACGCCGATTCACAAAAGTACGTATGCCCCGCGCATTTTTTTACGTCGTTTACGTAAGGCTTTTTCCGGCGTAAAGTTACCCCTGCTATATGAGGCGTACGCAATGTTAAGTATGGACGTCGGACCACCATCAATTTTTTTACGTTTTACGTCGTTTGCGTAAGTCGTTCGCGAATAGGGCTGTGCGTAAGTTACGTTCACATCTAAAGCATTGACGATTTGCGGCGTAATTTGGAGCATGCGCACTGGGATTCTTTAACGGACGGCGCATGCGCCGTTCGTAAGAAACGTCAAATACGTGGGGTCA
Source organism: Rana temporaria (assembly GCF_905171775.1). Taxonomy (NCBI): domain Eukaryota; kingdom Metazoa; phylum Chordata; class Amphibia; order Anura; family Ranidae; genus Rana; species Rana temporaria. The sequence goes on along the minus strand of NC_053489.1, from coordinate 629,864,469 downwards.
CGATTAGTTAGCCTAGAACACGCCCCAACCAGCCTCTTTTGAATTAGGCGGGCTTACGCCGCCCGATATACGCTACGCCGCCGTAACTAAAGGCGCAACTTCTTTATGAATACAGTACTCGCCTTTCTAAGTTACGGCGGCGTAGCGTTTCTGAGATACGCTACACCCGCCTAAAGATAGGTGCCTGTACATGAATCTGGCCCAAATTTCATATCATATTCTATATATTGTTTTTTAATTGAAACACTATCTGGTTATTGGATGTATTTTATTAAGTTTTAAGTGTACATTCCTGCTGTGGCTCAGTGGATATTATAATGATTAGATTTTATAAGTCCCGTCCAATATAAACTTGATTAACTTTCAGCATTTACCCTATATGAGTACCGAGAAAATATTAGGAGAAATACTGTGACAACTAATCAGAATAACTTGCTGTTAATATATGTTGATCTGTATATGATGCATATTATTTAAAAAGACGGGCACTAGGGGCGCACAATCAGGCCTTAACAGAGTAACAACATAGCGTTGGTCTTTGTTTACGCCTGTAGTTGCTGGGCAATCAGGTGACTCACGTAGCGTGCAGGCTTTTTTTCCTGTGGATATGTGAGCTAGCGTCCTGAGTTGCTTAGCAACTAATGAGCCGGTGTCACGTTATTGGCGTACGACTTCCCCCTTGCAGGGCTATATAAAGAGCTGATTCACGATGTGTGGTCACGCCCTCTAAAGACGTGTAACCAATCACGAAACGCGTCAAAGCGTGACCACGTGACTCATCGGACCAATCAGGATAGCGGCTACCCGGACTCACGGCAGCAACAAGTGAATGCCTGCTGACTGTTTACAAGTGAGAAAGCCGCATATCAGTTATTGTGACAAGCCTTTTTGATTTTATATCTTATAAGCACATTTATTTAAAAGGGGGGTAAGGGTTTTATGAATAAACGGATTCATACTATGTGGAGTTTCCCCTTCCTTACCAGACCTGTGGAGCACCCGAGAAGAATTCCTACACTGTAACCTGGGGATATCGTGTATGGGCACTTTTATCATTGCAGTCCGGTGAGTAGGCTACCTGGGGGAGTGACAGCAAGTGGACAAAGCAATAGAGATTTACACCAATTAACCTCTCTTCAGTTGCTGACAATCCACATCATTCGCTGTGATATGCTTATGGACTCCAGCACACAACTAAGGAGTAATACACAGGGCTGATCCTTGTCAATGGATCTAGCAATGTGAATACCCCAATAGGAACTATTCACATCTATTGAGACTGTTTTACTTTTGTTTTCCTCTTTCTTCACCTGAATAGCAAAGAAAGATGACTTACCTAGCAGGATATGGTGACATATTGTACATGCTGAGAATTTTTCTTTCTTTCTAGCTTAGCGCTGTTATTATTTTATTCCATCAGTCTGAGGATTGATGAATGAGGTATGTTTGTTTTTTAGTGCATTTTTGGTTAATAACAGCTGCTCACTGCTACACTATCTAATTTATTTGATTTTTGGATAACATTGGTCGCTGGGATCAGTAGAGATTACCTGGCCTGAGCTATAGGATATCTGGTTCTGATACTTTGAACATATATTATTAGTTGGTAGTCCCAATTGCTAAATAAACAGAAGGATGAGCTCGGAAATCGTCATGCAATTCTGCAGAAGGATCGTTAGTATAGTTAATAAAGCAATCCCGGCTGAAGATTTCCAGTTAGATCTGTTGGCATCCAATAGGTGGAAATGGATCTAGTTCATCAATTTAATTTGCCTTGGCCATGCATAAATAGTCCTGTCACAAATGGTTAAGAGGAATGTACATTTAGCTGGATATGGTTAGACAAGCATGATGAGCATTTCACTGAAAGTGATGGTAAAATGCAAGATGCCAAGGTAATGCAGGCAACCGGTAACTGAAACAGATGATAAGATGTTTAATACGTTACCACCGTGTTGCTTGTTGTCACTCTTACTGGCTTGCTACTAGAGCATTAACTCGTGGTGATGAGGTGTAAACATCCCAAACATCCCAATATGATGATGAATTGACCAGGCAGCTAGATGGAAGAGTGGCAAAGGATGTCGCAGATCGCAGTCAATCCTAATTGTGTATCCAGCGGTTACGTATTGCCAATAAGTAGTATTCACTGTTATGTGAATCCTTTCCTCGTAGCGGGGATACCGCGTTGACTAGTATGCTTTCGTGTTCCGTGGCTCCTTCACTGCACCTTGCTCACCTCACACACACACAAGACGTCACGTGACTGCCAGGGCGATGACGTCAATGCGTTTTGCCGTGCTTAGTGGCATAGCTTCATCTCGGACGTTGCAATGTAGCAATGTAGTTGGACAAACAAGACAATTGGCTGTTCCTAGAAGAAGACTCAACAAAAAGTCTGAGGAACCTTTGCAAGGACCAAGTACAGCTGTACCAATGCAGGTTCCTACACTGGTGGGGGCTGCCACTCCAGTAACCAAAGGGTCTTTCCAACAGCCTCTATTTCCCTTTCTGTAGCTTCTAAATCACTATCAATATAGTTGGACAAACAAGATAATTGGCTATTCCTAGAAGAAAACTTAACAAAAAGGAACACTCCCAGGGACCAGGCACGGCTGTACCAACACAGGTACCTACACTGGTGGTGGCTTCCACTCCAGTAACTAGAGGGTCTTGCCATCAACCCTCTATTTCCCTTTCTGCAGCTGCTGAATCACCAACTAGCAATGTAGTTGGACAAACAAGACAATTGGCTGTTCCTAGAAGAAGACTCAACAAAAGGTCTGAGAAACCTTCGCAGGGACCAAGTACAGCTGTACCAACACAGGAATCTTACACCAATACTCCCGCTAGCAGGAATATTATACCGATACTTCCCCCCCAGCAGGAATATTATACAGATACTCCCCACAGCAGGAATATTAAACAAATACTCCCTCCAGAAGGAATATTACACCAATACTCCCTCCAGCAGGAAAATTACACCCTTACTCCCTCCAGCAGGAACATTACACTGATACTCTCCTCAGCAGGAATATTACACCGATACTCCCCCCAGCAGGAATATTACACTGATACCCCACCATCCTGACACTGACGTCCCCCCAGGAGGAATATCACATTGACACCCCACCATCCTGATACTGAAGTCCCACCAGCAGGAATATTATACCAATACTCCCCCAAGCAAGAAAATTACACTGATACTCCCCCCAGCAGAAATATTACACCAATACTCCCCCCAGCAGGAATATTACACCAATACTCACCCCAGCAGGAACATTGCACCCATACTCCCCCAGCAAGAATATTACACCAATACTACAGCCTATTAGAGCCTCTGGTCTGGCTCTAATTATGTGCTTCAAAAAACACTGCCCCCCATTGGAATCCATGCATCCGGCGTCCTTTTTGTAGATCAGGGTGCCGGACACATGGATGGTGGTGCGGCGCCCATGCACTCTCTATGGACAGGCCGTCACTGGCTGCCATGCTCTTGAAATGTTGGTGGTTTTCCTGATAAGGGAAAACAAAAGAGTCTATAGGCGCTAAAAACTGTCAATCCTTAAAACAGGTATGTCATTAAAAAATAGAAAAACTGGACCCCAGTGCAGCTGTTTACTTCTGGAGAAGTGGAGAAGTGGACAAAAAATAAACAAAAAAATCCAGCGCTCAAAAGGACCAATGAAAGTAGAACTATTACAATTGCTGTATTCAATCAAGTTATTTATTGTTGGATGCACATATAAATAGTTAAAAATCACAACTGTCAATGAGAATAAGATAATAAAATTGAAAAAAATGTATCTGATGAAATGAAAAGAAAACTCATACTCAACGTTGAAGTGCTACAAAACGTGTGTACGATCCTGCCAGAATTGTAAGCACCAAGGGGTTAATGTCATCAAGTGTTCTTCGGGTCCTGATGTTAAAGCTTTGAAAAAACACGGGAGCGTGAAACATGTAAGCTGCAATCGCCAAGGCCACTCTGAGCTTACGACCCACCCAGCACCTGTGCACCCTTAGTCCCTGCTCTGGCATTGTCTCCGGCTGTCGGCTTCAGAGTCTTCAGAGTCTTCAGAGTCTGTCCTCCAGAGTGCCTCCCGGGTTGTCAGCGTCTGGCTTGCCTGATCAGCTTGTCTGATCGTCAACACCCAGCAGGCACGATTCACAATACATCCCCTGGACTTCAGCAAACCTGAAATTAACCATCTAGTCACCAGCTGTAATACACATAGTGGTATTTTGCTTCCAGTTCTAACCCAGTTGTTCATCTTAAAGGAGTTGTAAAGAAATAATTTTTTTCATCTAATGCACTCTATGCATTAAGATGAAAAAACATCTGATGACGCCGCCCCCCCCCCCCCCGAGCCCCTGTTTTACTTACCTGACCCCTCGAAAGTCCCACGCTTGGTCCCGAGATCCTCTTTGCCGCTCACCCTGGCCGCTGATTGGCTAGAGCGGATGGATTGAGAGCAGCGCAGCCATTGGCTGGCGCTTCTGTCAATCACATCCAGTGATGCAGCGCGCCGAGGGGCGGGGCCGCTCAATGTATCACGGGAGCGCGCCCGCAAAGACTTATCACCATGCGAGCTCTCGCATGACTGTGGTGAGTTCTTGCGGGGAGGACCAGAGACAGCCGCCGAGGGACCAACGAAAACGTGGATCGGGGCCACTCTGTGCAAAACAAACTGCACAGTGGAGGTAAGTATAACATGTTTGTTATTTTAAAGCAAACATTTTTTTCCCCATAGTAACCTTTTAATTCTGGATCTGGATCAGTTATTTAACATCAGGACCCGGAGCACACTTGATGACATTAACCCCTTGGTGCTTAAGAATTCTGGTGGGATCGTACACAGGAATTTGCATCAAGCAAAAAGTATAGGTTGATTGATCATAGTTTTTTTTTTTTGTCATTTATTGTATTTCACCTTGTCTTGTATCTAACACGTGATTTTTCTTTTAACATGCACACTGTCATTATAATTGTATTTAAAGAATTGTTTGTTTGACAGACGCTGCAGTCATTTTATTGTATCAAAATGATAATAGAAAACTAATTTAATTTGTTAGAAACAATAACACTAAAATTGCTGATCCTGTAAAGCTAGAGGATCAGCATTATGGACAATGCATACCTTTGCAAATCTAACCTTTCATTTCAAAGAGAAGTTGTGGGTAAAAGAAAATGATAAAGCTAACAGAAGCACCCAGCTGCCCACAGGCATCACAACTTTTTTTTTTTTAACAGAAATAGCATCACAACTTTGATGTATTAATAGTTATGTTCTCAAAGTCTGTTTGCATAAGAATAGCACCACCGAACAAACACACACACAATGTTAATAGATAGCTCAGACAATGGGCACTGTACTGCTAAAGGGGTGGGAAGACCTGTCAGATCTTCACTATATGAAATTAAGTAACTGCAGAAAGCTTTAAGTGGCACTGGGGTGACACTTTCCTGGTGTGGAAGGGAAATGCTAATAGTTTATATAGTTAGCTGCCTCCATTAGCTGTCTAGCTTTCATTTAGCCACAGACTGGAACAGGAATTTAACATGCATTATGATTTACTTTGCAATATAAAATTGTGCATAACAATCATTATGCAAGTGAAAATTATAAATTGCTCTTATAAAAAAAAAAAATGATTGTTACATTGTCAGGCTGAAAAATGTACAAGTGTAACCAAAAGATATAAAACAGTAAATAAAAAAAATAGCATTCTGAAAACTGAAGTTGATTTAAAGTGTTACTAAACCCAGGACCCTGCATTCATTATATCTGATTTCCCAAGTACACATGTCCCAAATGGTTGCTACTAGTTACTAACATCCACCATATCACCCTGATGCCAGTCCTCCTTATATCACTCTCAGAGACAGTCATTTGTGTTGTTTTGGTTTATTGGGGAAACTTGGTTGGGGAAAAGGGATATGGGATGCCCATAAATCAGATCGCTTTGTCATCATATTTAAGAGTTGATTGAATGAACTGAACTTTGAAGAACGAACAGACTCTCAAGCCCCATACACACTATCAGTGTCATGGATATGCAATAAAGTCTGGCAGCTTACCTGTTTCCATCTGCTCATTAGAGGCCTGACTCTATTCTGGTTCCCTTTTTATTACTTCTCCTTCCTGTATGGCCCCACCCAGGCCATCCCAGGAAGTCTATATTAACTGTTGCACTACAGGTCTGCAGTGCTGTTCAACAGTGTTGTTTGCTTAAAGTTCCTGTCTGCAGTGTACTACGATTACCTTTGTGTGTACCGTTTTTGGCTCGTCCCTGACTTCTCCTGTTTGCCTGTACACTTGACCTTTTGCCTGTCCCTCGGTTACCCTTGTCTGCCTGTTGCCCCGACCTCGGCTTACTCATCACTACCATTTGTCCTGCTTGCTGCCTCCTCTTTCTTTCTGCGGAGCGTGACCTAGGGGATCCCAGGGGTCACGACCTGGATCCAGCTGCGGCGAAGGCCATCCTCACCACTAGAGGCTTTGGTGAACACAAAGCTGGATCTTAGACTCCGCGCCCTGGGCGATCTTGGGTTCACGCTTCCTCTCTGATAGCAGCAGTCGGCTATAGGGTTCACTACCCTGTGGTGCATCCCTGACCCCAACGGGGTGCACTTGTCACCTGGCCACAGGTGACCTGACAATCAGTTTTCCTGCAGGTTTTTCTCTTTAGATTTACCAAAACCATGTAATGCAAGGGCCTGCCTGATTTCATACAAATTGAAACTCTAGATGGTTTGGTAAACCTGAAGACAAAAACCTGCAGGAAAACTGATAGTGTGTATGGGGCTGAACATTTACAGTCACTTCCCCTGCATAACACCCATGCAGACTGTTGCTCCTCCTCTGCATCAACTCCTGCAGACTGTTACTCCCAGGACTTCTCTCCTCCTGCACAAAACTTCCACTATAACATGTTACTCTTTCCACCCCATCATCTTCCTATTACACCAGGGATTACTCTGAATAATCCCAGGTGCTGACTGAATTGCTGACTTAAAGCAGAGTGCCACCCAAAAGTGGAACTTCCTCCTTCCGCCCAGGGACCACCTCGGCGACTTCTCTTCTCGCCTTAAGCGGCCCCTCCCTTTAGGCGATCCCCAGGGACACGTGACAGGTCCCACGAGCTCGCCTGCCCACTCATAGAGAGCAGCGTCTTTCACGCATGCGCAGTAAATGTCCGGCCGTGAAGCTGAAAGCTCTCCTGGGCTCCTCCACTGAGGCGCGCACCCCCCCCAGATGGGGATGGGCCTCCTGCTTGTGATCTAGCACTCCATTCTTTAGTTCTCAGCCTACAACAACTCCCCAGTCGGCTGGACCTGAGCTTATGTAGGAGGCCTGCCCCCTGCCAATCGGGAATTGGTCAGGGCTCTCCTTATGAGCTCCCTGTCACTCCAGACCCCAGCCCTGCCCCTCTTCCAGAACATTCTCCCTGGAAGCAGGGGAAGCGCCCAAGGACTGAAGCACAGGTGATCACACCCACCGCTACACTTACCACTCCCACTGTTTTTGCCCATTCTTCTTTGTAAAATAGCTCAAGATCTGTCAGATTGGATGGAGAGCGTCTGTGAACAACAATTTTCAAGTCGTGCCACAGATTCTCAATTGGATTTAGGTCTGGACTTTGACTGGGCCATTCTAACACATGAATATGCTTTGATCTAAACCATTCCATTGTAGCCCTGACTGTATGTTTTGGGTCGTTGTCCTGCTGGAAGGTGAACCACTGCCCCAGTCTCGAGTGTTTTGCAGACTCCAACAGGTTTTCCTCTAAGATTGCCCTGTATTTGGCTCCATTCATCTTCCCATCAACTCTGACCAGCTTCCCTGTCCCTGCTGAAGAAAAGCATCCCCACAATATGATGTTGTCACCACCATGTTTCACGGTGGGGATGGTGTGTTCAGGGTGATGTTCAGTGTTAGTTTTCTGCCACACATAGCGTTTTGCTTTTAGGACAAAAAGTTACATTTCAGTCTCCTCTGACCAGAGCACCTTCTTCCACATGTTTGCTGTGACCCCCACATGGCTTCTCGCAAACTGCAAACAGGACTTCTTATGGCTTTCTTTCAGCAATGGCTTTTCTCTTGCCACTCTTCCATAAAGGCCAGATTTGTGGAGAGCACAACTAATAGTTGTCCTGTGGACAGATTCTCACACCTGAGCTGTGGATCTCTGCAGCTCCTTCAGAGTTACCATGGGCCTCTTCTCTGATTAATGCTCTCCTTGCCCGGCCTGTGAGTTTAGGTGGACGGCCACCTTGGTAGGGTTGCAGTTGTGCCATACTCTTTCCATTTCAGATGATGGATTGAACAGGGCTCTGTGAGATGTTCAAAGCTTGGGATATTTTTTTTATAACCTAACCCTGCTTTGAACTTCACAACTTTATCCCTGACCTATCTGGTGTGTTCCTTGGCCTTAATCATGCTGTTTGTTCACTAAGGTTCTCTAACAAACCTCTGAGGGCTTCACAGAACAGCTGTATTGATACTGAGATTAAATTACACACACTACAGTCACTAATTATATGACTTCTGAAGGCAATTGGTTTCACTAGATTTTAGTTAGGGGTATCAGAGTAACGGGGACTGAATACAAATGCATGCCACACGTTTCACATATTTATTTGTAAAAACAATTGAAAACCATTTATCATTTTCCTTCCACTTCACAATTATGTGTCTATAACATAAAATCCCAATAACAATGACCTTATTCAGAGCTAGACCCACAGTCAGGGACAGTGAGAGCATTTTTTAGGCACCAGCTCCCTGCTCTGACCCGTGATCACCCTTCTTTACAATTCAATCCCTGATTTTAGCATGTACAATATATACAGTATACATACTGTAAGTATATATATAAAATGTGATATAATAGCCAAGTTCTTGACAACAACCACCTTATAGTGCAATACCCGCTGATCACTGCATAATGTGTGGTATGCTTTCTTTAGCCCACAAAAACTGTTCCTGCCATGAAAGGGCCAATTGGTTGGTTTGCCTCTCAGGCCAAAACTACCCAATCCTCCTCTAAAAGGCAAAAGCCGAATTGTATAGAATTCCTTCCCCTTTTGATTTGAAATGTATAAAGCCAAGTGTTCTGCTTATGTGCACCTTAAAGAGCTTGTATACCCGCCTGTATACTTCATACCTATAGGTAAGCCTAGAATAAGGCTTACCTATAGGTACTGTAAATATCTCCTAAATGTGCACCTTTTAGGAGATATTTACTGTATATTGTGCTGTTGATGTCATCGGCGCATGCGCACCGAAGGAATGGCCGCCCGTCCTGCCGCCCGTCACACGGCTCAGGCCAGTCACACAGCCTGAGTCGCCGGCTCCTGAATGTGGCCTGCAGCGGGGACGACACGGGCTTCGTTTGCAGGTAAGCGTCACATAATGCTTTTACTTTGCAAGGATGGTTTAAAAAAAATATTGCATAGTTTATTTCCTCTTTAAAGTGTGCAGTGTCTTTAAAGTCTTTAAAGTGGTTCTAAAGGCTAAAACATTTTTTTTAATACAGTCTTTGCATTAAGGTAAAAAAAAAAACCACTTAGTATTCAGCTCCTCTTCAGCCCCTCTTATGCTTGAGCCTAATCTTGATCCAGTGATGTGCACAAGACCATCAGCTCTCTCGACTCTCCCCCTGTACTTTGTTATTCATGAAATAGTTTCCTATGTTTTTCTGCCTCCTTGTAGCATCCTCTATGAGCTCCGGAACCTCTCCTTTTCCCGTCACTTTATTATTATTAGTAGTAGGGTTGTCCCGATACCGATACTAGTATCGGTATCGGGACCGATACCAAGCATTTGCCCGAGTACTTGTACTCGGGCAAATGCTCCCGATGCTTCACCCGATACTTGTACTGTCAGGGGTGATCAGTGCGTGGGGAAGTTACAGGCACCAATCGCCGCTATAGTGTATTCCCGCTGTGTATTCCTCCGTGTATTCCCGCCGTGTATTCCGCCGTGTTTCTCTCCCCTTCCGTGCTCCTCCTCCACCCCCTGGAACTGTCAGGATGGAGAGCGGGGTAGGAGCCGGTAAATCCAACTTGGTCCATTCACTGTCCATTCACTGACTTGGTCCATTCACATAACTGAAACATTGTAAACTGTGATTACAATGTTTCAGTTTATGAATGAAGAGAAGACACTGTCTTCACTCCATTCATTTTCAGCACAGCTGATGCTGCTGAGAAAGGGTCAGGGGAGCATGAGTCCTTTTCTCTGTCTCAAAGGGGAGATGTCAGAGGTCTGTTAAGACCCCTGATATCTCACCAAAGCCCCCCCAACAGGGCTGAAAAAATAAAAATAAATAAAGAATAAAAAAAAATGATTGTAGAAAATAATAAAAAAATAAAAGAAAAAACACACTGACACGGTCCACCCCCCCCCCCCCCTCCTTAAAATAAAAAAAGAAAGCATTATAAATAAATAAAAAAATAAATAAAAAAAATATTGTAAAAAATGTAAAACAAATTGTTAAAGGTAAAAAAAAAAAACTACTGACACATGTGCTGCTGTCACATGAGATTAAAATCGGTATTCGGTATCGGCGAGTACTTGAAAAAAAGTATCGGTACTTGTACTCGGTCTTAAAAAAGTGGTATCGGGACAACCCTAATTAGTAGTCATGCACACTGCTCTATGTACACTACACATCCCATAATTTATAGTCCATCTCAGAAGGGACCAAGACAGTGGGAAAATAAAAAATTAACGTGACCACCTTCTAGCAGGAAGTTGAATCACAGCAGCAGCAAAAAAAAAAAGAAAAGTGATCTGATTTGGAGGAGAATGAAAGCAATAGAAGGTACTTTTTTTCCCCTTTATTTTCACCTGGTGATCCTGTCAGTAATGACAGGGGTGCTAACAATGGTCAGCATTTATTCATTTATGTAAAACCTTTATCCCAAAAGGAAAGAAACTGTTGCTGTAGCTACTTTAGTTTGACTTCAATTTGTTAGTGTATTTAAATCTGCAAGTAAACTCTCCTCCTCTAGACTGACAATGCTGCTATCCATAGGTGTCTCTGTTGCTCCTTTTTCCAGAGTGGGGGCTGTCTAATACAGGAGGTGTGTCACTGGCCAGATCACCAGGTGATAACAGAGGGGGGGGAAAAAATCCTAAACAAAGAAAACGAATGCAGCTACCACATCTAATGATTGGTAAACTGCAATATATTACATTTTTGGTTTTGGGATTAAAGTGGTACTAAAGGTTCAAATTTAAATAAAATAACAAACATGTCATACTTGCCTCTACTGTGCAGGTCATTTTGCACAGAGTGGCCCCGAACGCCATCTTCTGGAGTCCCTTTGGTGGCTGTCTCGGCCCCTCCCTGCATCAGATAACCCCCTCGGGAAGCTCTCTCCCAAGGGGGTTACCTTGCGGGCGAGCTCCCGAGTCCAGCATTTGCGTCCATAGACACGGCACCCACGTCATTGGATTTTATTGACAGCAGCAGGAGCCAATGGCTGCGCTGCTATCAATCTATCCAATGAAGAGCCGAGAAGCCCAGGGCCGAGATCCAGTGCGTTCTCGACACGGCACTTTCGAGGGCTCCGGTAAGTAACATGGGGGGCTGGGGGGCCATTCCTAATCAGATGCGTTTTTCACCTAAATGCATAGGATGCACTAAGGTGAAAAAACAGGAAGGTTTACAGCCCCTTTAATTCGGCTTTAAGGAAATCAAAGCACCAAATGCATTTTAAATAACCAATGATTATTTTTGCAACATCAATCAAAGTCACAGTAGACTAAAATGTATTTCAATTTACATTTTTTTTATTTAAAAGCATAACTAAAGGCAATTTTTTTTTTTAATAGAATGGAGATGGATTAGACTACTTATTAGATTTGTATTTCTGCATGCGAGCTGGATAGGGCGCGTTTAATTATTTTTTTAATTATTTTTTATTTTACCTTTATTATTTTTACACAGTTTTTTTAATAAAAAAAATTGTGTTAATTTTATTCCTATTACAGGAAATGTAAACATCCCTTAAAGTTGATGTAAATCCCCTCTCATCCTTTCTAAACTACTGCCATAGTGGTGATCTATAAGGATATAGATGCCTCCTGCATGTATCCTTACCTGTAAAATGTCTCCCCTCTGTCTGTTATAAGAACTGAAAAACTGCAGATTCTGTGGGTGGATCTCCCCGCCCACCTTTACACTCCCCTTGTCAAAATGCATTTTGTCCTGTGTATTACTTACACTGAATTCTGCTATGATCACTAACATCCAGTCAAAATCCAGAAAAGTAACCACATGACTTCAGAAAAGGAGTGGGGTTGGAATTAAAAAATAATGCTTGTCTCCAGGCTAGTGCATGAGATATGTAAATAACCTGTCACTCACAGCAAGGGGGAACGGACTAAAGTTTTCTCCTGTTTGTCCATTTATTTCACTGAAAAAAGAAAAGAGGATTGCTTAGAGCTGGATTAACTCTTGGTGGCACAGATGATAGGAAATATTTTACTCTACATTGTGACAGCAAGAAAAAAAATAATAAAAAATTTGGGTTGGGTTTTAATAGAAAAAAAGCATGACAGGACCACTTAAATATGAGATCTGTGGTCAAAAAGACCCCAAATCTCATATCTACACTAAGATGCAATAAAAAAATAAAATAAAAATGTAATGTCACTTGAAATGAAAAAAAAGTCCCTTTAAGAGCTATGGGCGGAAGTGACGTTTTGCCGTTGCTTCCGCCCTGCAATGGTATGGCGACGGGTGGGAGCCATCTTCCCCTCACTCGTCTCCATACCACACAGGGAGAAGAACACGATCACCTCCGCCCATAGGCGTGCGCACAGGGTGTGCCAGGTGTGCCCAGGCACACCCTAATCACCCTGTGCAGCACAAATTCCCCCTACTGCCCTGGCTCCTCCCCTTCTCCCTACAGTGCTTCTGGCTTCCCTCCTCTCCTCTCCTGCTGGCTGTTGCCATGGATGCTTTAGAATGAGTGGGAGAAGGGGGCCGGTAAATATGTAATTTACTGGCCCCTTCCCTTTCTGAATGAAGATCGTGAGTGATCGGTAGTGTGTGTTTAAGCTTTGGGGTGCACACCCTAATGCAATAGGCTGCGCACACCTATGCATCCGCCACTATGACGGCTCCGGAGCATGGCGGAAGGGGGGGGGGCCTCTCCTGCTGCCGATAAAAGTGATCTTGCAGTGAAACCGCCGCAGAGACCACTTTTATTGGAAACCAGACCGCCCGCTCTTGAAGATGATTCCAAGGTTATGGTAGCTAGCTGCTGCCAAAACAATGATATTCCTCTTCAAAAAAGCGAAGTAAAACGACGGCGAGAGGCCCGGAAGTGGTTAACATGTGTATGGGCTGTTGATTTTTCAAACTCTTTTCAATCAGTTCCACTAATGTTTGAAAAATCAATCATTTAAACTAAAAAAAATCCGATATGACAGTTTGTTTGTTTTTGTAACAAAATTTGCATTTCGATCATTTAAAATTAGTCCACTAAAGTTTCAAAAGTCGAACAATAGAGCATATCAAACGCTTTTTTCGAACAATTTTCTAATTGTTCATGGCCAGCATTACTCTATTCAAAATTACTATAATTTTTATTTCTATTGCACTTTTTAGGTATTTAGTGTTACATTTTGCTAAATAAACAATGGCCCAGATTCAAGTAGAATCGCGCAATATTTGCGTGGGCAAAGAGCAAATTTTTTTCTCTGCGCCCACGCAAATATTGCGCTTTGCCCGCGATTCACGGAGCAGTTTCTCCGTAAATTGCGCGGGCAATATGCTAAGCAGCCGGGCGCAAGGCTGCCTAATGTAAATGATCCCGCCGGGGGCGGGAATCATTTAAATTAGGCGCGCTCCCGCGCCGAGCGAACAGCGCATGCTCCGTCGGGAAACTTTCCCGACGTGCATTGCGGCAAATGACGTCGCAAGGACGTCATTTGCTTGTAAGTGAACGTGAATGGCGTCCAGCGCCATTCACGGTTCACTTACGTAAACGACGTAAAATTTAAACGTCGCGAGCGGGAGGCGCAGCTATACTTTAGCATTGGCTGCGCCTGCTTTTAGCAGGAGCAACCTTATGCTAAAGGCGCCGTACGGAAACTCCGTACCTTGCGTACGCAGGGCCCGCGCAACTCTTGTGAATCGGTGGTAGTATGCAATTTGCATACTACACGCCGATCACAAAGGCCGCGCCCCCTAGCGGCCAACGCAAGAATGCAGCCTGGGATGTGAAGGCATAAGGAGGCTTATGTTTGTCACATCCTAGGCTGCATTCGGTGTAACGAGGTTCCTGAATCAGGAGCACTCGTTACACCGGAGCAAGTAAGCACTTGCGCCGCGCAACTATGGTTGCGCGGGCGCAAGTGCTTCTTGAATCTGGGCCAATGTATTTTGCAACATCCGCCACAGTAGATTGAGGTGTAATTATTCTTACATTTTGCAAGATGACCTTTGATCAAAAGTTTTGAGAATTACACATATTAATTCTTACAAAGTCTGCTACTTCCGTGTTTTTAGATATTTTTGTCAGATGTTACTATGGTATACTGAATTTTAATTACAAGCATTTCATAAGTGTCTAAGGCTTTTATTGACAATTACATTTATTTTATGCAGCGTCAATATTTGCAGTGTTGACCCCTGTTTTTCAAGACATCGCCCTGGCATGCTTTCAATCAACTTCTGGGCATCATCCTGACAGATGGCAGCCCATTCTTGCATAATCAATGCTTGGAATTTGTCAGAAGATGTGTGTTTTTTTTTATCCACCTGCCCCTTGAGGATTGACCACAAGTTCTCAATGGAATTAAGGTCTGGGGAGTTTCCTGGTAATGGACAAAAAATTTCAATGTTTTGTTCCCCAAGCCACTTAGTTATCACTTTTGCCTTATGGCAAGGTGCTCCATCATGCTGGAGAAGGCATTGTTCCTCACAGAACTGTTCTTGGATGGTTGGGAGAAGTTGCTCTCGGAGGATGTTTTTGTACCATTCTTTGTGTAGTTTTTGTGTTCTAATCCCTTGTACACACGACCGGTTTTAACGACGAGAAAACTGCCATTTTTTATATTGGTTGTGAAACCCGGCTGTGTGTATGCTCCCTAGCAGTTTTCTCGACAAAAAAACTGCCCGCAAAAAAACGCGCATGCTCAGAATCAAGTATGCAGCCCAAAAGCAGCCCAAAGGGTGGCGCCATTTGAAAGGAACTTCCCCTTTATAGTCCCGTCGTACGTGTTGTGTACGTCACCGCGCTTTGGTCAGACGTTTTCTTGTGTGTATGCAAGTCAGGCTGGAGAGGAATCACATCGGGAAAAACTGTTTTTTTTCCTGCCGAGAAAAATTGTCGTGTATACGAGGCGTTAGGCAAAATTGTGAATGAGCCCATTCACTTGGTTGAGAAGCAACCCCACACGTGAATTGTCTCAAGATGCTTTACTGATGGCATGACACAGGACTGATGGTAGCGCTCACATTTTCATCTTCTGACATTTTTTTTTCCGGATGCCCCAAACAATCAGAAAGGGGATTCATCAGAGAAAATTATTTTACCCCAGTCCTCAGCAGTCCAATCCCTGTACCTTGTGCAGAATATCAGTCTGTCCCTGATGTTTTTCCTGGAGAGAAGTGACTTCTTTGCTGCCCTTCTTGACACCAGGCCATCCTCTAAAAGTCTTCTCCTGACTGTGTGTGCAGATGTACTCACACCTGCCTGCTGCCATTCCTGAGCAAGCTCTGCACTGGTGGTGCTCCGATCCCGCAGCTGAATCAACTATAGAAGACGGTCCTGGCGCTTGCTGGACTTTCTGGGGCACCCTGAAGCCTTCTTCCCAACAACTGAACCTCTCTCCTTGAAGTTCTTGATGATCCGATAAATGGTTGATTTAGGTGCAGCCTTAGTAGCAGCAATATCCTTGCCTGTGAATCCCTTTTGGTGCAAAGCAATGATGACTACATGTGTTTCCTTGCAGGTAATCATGGTTAACAGAGCAAGAATAATGATTTCAAGCACCACCCTCCTTTTCAAACTTCCAGTCTGTTATTCTAACTTAATCAGCATTACAGAGTGATTTCCAGCCTTGTCCTTGTCAACACTGACACCTGTGTTAAGGAGAGAATCACTGATGTCAGCTGTTCCTTTTGTGGCAGGGCTGAAATGCAGAGGAAATATCTTTTTGGGATTAAAGCGGAGTTCCACTCAAAAGTGGAAGCTCTGCTTATTTGCCTACTCCCCCCTCCAGTGCCATCTTTTGGTCCCCTCCTCATTCCCCCACCACTGAGCCTTTCAGAAAGCGCTTATCTGCCGGTTTCACTTTAAAGCAATGGTAGCAGCAGCACCCGATAGCCAATGGAAGAATCAGGTGGAGTGCTGACATCACTGGAGTGTCCTAATATTAAAAGTCAGCAGCTACGGTATTTGTACCTGCTGATTTAATTTTTTTTCTGAAAGAGGCTGGACCTCCTCTTTAAAGCGGAGTTCCACCCACTTTTACAAGGTGGTCCTAAACCTGAAGGCTCCACTGCCGGTTTCCCTTAGTTGGAATTGGTGGCGCCTGCACCCGAGTGGGTTGATAAATCGGGCTCGGTGGGACGACATTGCGGGTTCCCTGGACAGGTAAGTCTCCTTATTAACCACTTCCCAACTTACATACATATATGGCGGCAGGTTGGCTCTTCTGCGTGAATCGTTGTATATATACAGTGGCTCCTTTAAGAGATAGCAGGCACTGCATGCGCTGCAGGGCAGGGGACCCGTCACGTGCAGCCGGCAGGCACAATCACCACCTGCCACCCGCGATCGTGGGCATGAGAACCAGAATGGGGATTTGTGTGTGTGGACAGGGGAGGAGAGACAGATTCTGTGTTCCTACTTAGTGGGAACAGCGATCTGGCTCCTCCTCTAGTCAGTCCCATCCCCTTACAGTTAGAACACACCTAGGGAACACACTTAACCCCTTGATCGCCCCCTAGCGTTAACCCCTTCCTTGCCAGTGACATTTACACAGTAATCTGTGCATTTTGTTAGCATTGATCACTGTATAAATGTCAATGGTCCCAAAAAAAGTGTCAAAATTGTCCGATCTGTAAGCCGCAACGTCGCAGTCCCGCTTAAAATCCCAGATCGCCGCCATTACTAGTAAAAAAATAAAAAAATAAAAATGCCATAAATCTATTCCCTATTTTGTAGACGCTATAACTTTTGCGCAAAACAATCAATGTATGCTTATTGCGATATGTTTTTACCAAAAATAAGAAAAAGAATACATATTGGCCTAAACTGATGGAGAAATTTGTTTTTTATTCGTTTTTTGGGCTATTTATTATAGCAAAAAGTAAAATATATACAGTATATTGCAAAATTGTCGTTCTTTTTTTGTTTATATCGCAAAAAATAAGCAAATACCACTAAAATAAAGCTCTATTTGTGGGGTGAAAAAGACGTCAATTTTGTTTAGGTACAGCATCCCACGACCGTGCAATTGTCAGTTAAATCGATGCAGTGTCATATCGCAAAAAAATGGCCTGGTCATTAAGGGGGAAAATTCTTCTGGTCCTTAAAGGGGTTGTAAACCCCTTAGGCCTCGTACACACGATCGGTTAACCAGAGGACAACGGTCTGATGGACCGTTTTCATCAGTCAAAACTGATCGTGTGTAGGCCCCATAGGTTATTTAACCATTGGTTAAAAAAAAGCCAACTTGCTTTAAATTTAACCGATGGATTCCTAACCGATAGGTCAAAACCGATCGTTAGTAGGCACAACCATCGGTTAAAAATCCACGCATGCTCAGAATCAAGTCGACGCATGCTTGGAAGCATTGAACTTCATTTTTTTCAGAACGTCGTTGTGTTTTACGTCACCGCGTTCTGACACGATCGTTTGTTTAACCGATGGTGTGTGGGCGCGACGGACCATCAGTCAGCTTCATCGGTTAACCAATGACAACGGTCCTTCAGACCGTTCTCATCGGATGGACTGATCGTGTGTACGGGGCTTTATGGTTTTTCACCTTAATGCATTCTATGCATTAACTTGGAAAACCTTCTGTAGTGCTGCAGCCCCCCCTGTTTTACTTACCTGAATACTGTCTTTCTGCTTGGAACAAGCACACCAGCTCTAGCTGGTGTAGCCTGTCCTGATTGGCTAGATTGATAGCAGTGCAGCCATTGGCTCCCGCTGCTGTCAATAAAATCCAATGACACGGGCGCTGGGGGGCATGACAGAGTCCGGCTTTCTGTGTCAATACATGCAAAAGCAGGACCCGGGAGCGCGCCCGCATGGGTGTCCACCAAGGAGCTACCAGCACCACCGGTGGACCCCAAAAGAGGAGGATCGGGGCCACTCTGTGCAAAACGAACTACACAGAGGAGGTAAGTATGGCATGTTTGTTATTAAGAAAAAACAAAAAACCCTTTAAGTGATTAAAAGTCACTAGCTACAGTACTTTGTAGCTGCTGACTTAAAAAAAAATTGTGGCTGGAACTCAATTATTGGTTAATTTCTATGGCTAAGATGGACGGGGTTGTAAAGGTTCGTTTTTTAATTTCTAAATAGGTTCCTTTAACCACTTAACGACCGCCGCATGGAAATATACGTCCACAGAATGGCACGTACAGAGACAGGAAAGGAGGGAGGAGTCTAGAGATGGTGCGGTCAGTGTGGAGGAGCAGCTAGACGGGATGCCCGCTCTCCAGCCATGCTCCGAACCTACGCTGAACTGAGTGAGAGCTGGACCCCCCGCTCCCCCCGCTCCCTCCGCTTCCTCCACTAGGCGCGGGTGCCCCTCTCCCTCCCCCCTCCCTCTCCGGAACATAGCTCCTGGCCGGCCGCTCGGAGCAGATCTGCACGGGTCTCCCCCGGACGGCTAACCTGACACGTGGGCGGCTTCTCCGGCTCCCTTGTCTCTCCCGGCTGACAGGCTAGTGGCGGCGCTGCGTCTCCCTCGTCCCTCCTGATTCTCCTGGCTGATAGCAGCAGTGCTGCGTCCAGGTGCTACATCTCCCTGGTCTGCCCAGACCCCCGGAGCGTGCGAGTGGACGCGCTGTGGAGGCGCGCCGCGCGGCTCCAGGAGGGGGGCTCGGGGGGGGGGGACTGACATGCAGTGCTGGGAAGGCTCTGTAAGCTCCGTAGCCCTGCAGCCCAGTGAAATGGAGCATCAGTCCTAGACTAAGAGGACTTAGCCTGCAGCTGGCTTCACCATCACAGCCACAATAGTAGGTGGGGAAACATCCTGGAACCTACTACAACAGCTGGTAAGCCCCCCTATCAACCAGTGGACCGGTGAATACACACTACGAGTGCACTTCAACCATTGAAGTGGTGAGTACAAACTCCTTATTAAAAAATATATAAGAACTATTAAAAAGAAATATATAAATGGGACACTGCTCTCTGTGGAGAATGATAAAAGGATGGGACTGTGATGATAGCATGGAATAATGTGACATGAGAGCCATGAGTTCAGCACTGCCTTCTCTTTTTTTTTTTTTTTTTTTGTGTTCCTGCAAGGAGGTCGGTAACCCCATAGTTTCTCCTGTGGCCCCCTCTTGATACTTTCTCTCTTCTAGTGGGGATCAATAAGTGAACAAGATACACGGAATTTTTTGTACTATATTTGGTAGATGGACACTGGAGTCGGACAGAAGAGGGGGGTCAGTATACATGTATATGGCTCTGAAAGGTTCTGAAAAATCTTTATATAAAGTTAAAGATAAAGGACAGAAATATTACAACAACCTTAAATAACCTTAAATTGCGATAAACGAAACATCAAAAGCCATAACATAACGGTAAAAGTATCGGTAAAAGTATTATACACATTGTGGGTAATCTGACTACAGAGCCAGGAAAACCCGTAGGAGAAGGCTCCCAAGATATACGGGCGCTGGAGACGGGGAGGAGAGGGGAGTACACACCTATCACAAGTGCAAACGGATTTCCCCCGGAACCGCTCTAGAGTGACATAGTTACAACTTAGGGGCAAGGATGACCACAAGGGGAAAAATAGTGAAAGGCAGGGCAACCCCAAAGGTACCCCGTTTAAGTCAAAGCCCAGGCCCGATGTGTAAATTTGTGACCCATGGGATAAACGGCGACAACCAGCACATAGAAAAACCATCGATTGGCAGAGCAGGCCAAGCAGAAAAAGAAAAGAAAAAAGATAAGAAAAAGGGGCCAGCTAATACCTTGGCGGACTCAGAAACATTTTCAGAATCACTCCTAGAGAGCAGAACAGACCAAGACAGGGAAACAGACAAAGAAATAGATCTAGAACAGAGAAATAAGGAAGAAACGCAGGATATGACACTTTTGCCAACAAAAAGGGAGATGGAAGGAATGTTCGCTGCTTTAGAAAGATCACTCAAAACGCAAATGGAAAAAATGGAGAAAAATATGGGGCATATATTGGAAAGAGTGGAAGAAGTGGAGAAAAAAGTTGACCACAATGTAATCTCATTTAAAAAACTAGAAGATGAAATAAAAGCATTAAAAATAAACCAACGAGAACAGGCGTATAAATTAGAAGATCAAGAGAACAGAGATAGAAGAAAGAATATAAGAATACGCGGTGTTCCAGAAACGACACAAGCCGAGGACCTCCCAGAAATAATAAGAAAAATCTGCAATCCAATATTAGAGAGAGAAACAACTTCCCCGCTCAGAATAGAACGAGCACATAGAATAAGACGTCCTAGGGAGAGAGCACAGGATTACCCAAGGGACATTATTGTGCGTTTTGAAAGTTGGGAAGAAAAAAACCAGCTATGGAGAAAACTGAGAGGGAAGTCGCCGTTAGAATACGATCAACACAATATTCAAATTTATCAAGATCTGTCACAAGAGACGTTAAAACGAAGAAGAAGTTTAAAACCCTTGCTAGGTGTTCTGCAGGAGCATGATATTCAGTATAATTGGGGATTTCCAGCGTGCCTAATAGGCAGGAAAAATGGTGTTTCGGCAAGACTGAGGTTTTTGGAGGAAATACCAGAATTTTGTCATAGCTTAGGCATCCCAATACCAAAAAATTATTAGTGTTGATCGGCCGGGGAGGGGGGGAACTGTGGGGGGGGGGGCAGTGGGTGGGAGGGAAATGGGGAGGGTCAACATAGTAAGCTATCGGAGTGGGACTGGGGAGAAGGGAGACCCAGAGAGTGCTTCTTCACCAGTTCCCGAGTATAGGGGGACAGGAGACCGGGCCAAAATAGAACTCCACCTCAGCCTGAGGAGCAAAAGAGCGCCAGGAGCGCCAAATAGAAAAAGCTCTAAAAATGACCAGAAGGTCAGGGATCGAATGGGGGGGGGGGGAGGGGAGGAGAAAGCCCCAAAAGAAGAACAGGGGGGCAAGGTACAAATGGAAGGGAGGGGGGGGGGAGGGAGAAGGGAGGGGGGGAGGAGTTTGGGTGGGAAGGGAGAGGGGAAGATTAGAGAGGGGGGGAAAGGGACTCAGATCTGTGTGTCATGCAGCAGGAAAGAACATATATACCCAAGACAGAGGGAAAAAAAAAAAAAAAAAAAAAACATGACAAACATAAATTTCTTAACATACAATGTAAGAGGTCTCAGTTGCCCTGAAAAAAGGCATATGGTACTAAGAGAAGTTGAAAGGTATTCCGCTGAAATAGTTTTCCTGCAAGAGACACACATAACGTTGGACTCTAATGTTAGATTGTATTCTCGGGCAGTTCCTATTTGGTACTATGGGGACTCCCCAAAGAAGAGAGCAAAAGGGGTCGCCATAGGAATAGGGAAGAATATTTCCTTTACAGTAGAAGATAGGAAAGCAGACCCGGAAGGTCGTTATTTGTTCCTAAAAGGAGTACTCCAAGGGAAAAAATACACGTTAGCAAATATTTACTGCCCAAACAGCCAACCACACAAATATCTGAGGGGGATTTTGAATGCCTTAATGGACTTTAAATTAGGACATGTAATATTAGCAGGAGATTTCAATCTCTCAATGGACTATCAACTGGATAGTACATCCGGGGCTCAGAGGCGAAATATTAAACAGCTTAGAATATTAAGAAAAAAAATGCATAGCTACTGTTTAATAGATCCCTGGAGGATTACATATCCAAATAAAAGAGACTATACCTACTATTCCTCCGTGCACGGAACATACTCAAGACTGGACTATATATTGGTAGACCATGAGTTATTGGAAGAGGTAGTTAGAACTTCAATAGGGGTATCTACAATCTCAGATCACGCTCCTGTAATAGCGGAAATTAGATTCAAAGAAATAGAGCAAAGAAAAGGATCATGGAACTTGAATGAAGAACTTATAGAGGATATAGAGGTAAACAACATAGTGAGAACGGATCTGGATCAATATTTCACCCTTAATAACACACCTGAAGTAAGGGTAGCTACCGTTTGGGAGGCCCATAAGGCATACATCAGAGGGAAATTAATCTCAATAGGAGCAGGGAAAAAAAAGATAAGGAAATTAAACATGAAAAAATTAACAACTGAGCTATTTGAACTGGAGCAAATGCATAAAGAGCGAGGAGAAAATGAAATATATCATGAAATTATTGTAAAGAGGACTCAGCTTAGAGATCTGATGAAGGTTGAAACAAGAGACATATTCAAAAATGTTAGAAAGGAGAGGTATAAATGGGGGAACAAACCAGGGAAACATTTAGCCAGAATATCCAGGGAAAAAAAAAAAAAAAACTACATCGAAAAAATAAAGAATCAAGACGGCCTTATGAAATATAAGACGTCTGAAATAGCGGAATCCTTTCGGACTTTTTATAGTTCATTATATTCAATAAGAACTAAGGAAACACAGGAGCAAGAAAAGATGAGAAAAAGGAAAATCAGGGAATACTTAGAAGAAGCGAAATTACCTAAAATTTCTCAAAACGACATTGAATCCCTAGAGGCCCCAATAACTCAAGAAGAGGTATATAGAGCCTTCCGGGAAACCCCGTGCGGGAAAAGTCCAGGCCCCGATGGCTTGCCGATCAAATATTATAAAACATTTAGCGAACTCCTGGTCCCAGAGATGTGTAACTATTTTAACAAAATAGGAGAGGAAGAAGAAATAAGAAAAGAATCTCTTTTGGCAAATATTTCTATTATCCCTAAAACGGGAAAGGATGGAACGCTGTGTTCCAGCTATCGTCCAATAGCACTGTTAAACGCAGACCTGAAAGTATACGCGAAAATATTAGCAACCAGGATAAAAGGTTTAATGCCGCAATTAATAAACTCAGATCAGGCGGGCTTTGTAGCAGGCAGAGAAGGAAGAGACAATAGTATAAGGACCCTGTTACTGTTACAACAAGATCCAAAAAGGAAACCCCCAGTCGTACTCATGTCCTTAGATGCCGAAAAAGCATTTGACAGAGTCGACTGGGGGTTTATGATGGAAACTTTACAAAATATAGGCCTGGGACCAAGGTTCATGAAATGGGTAAAGAACCTGTACAGCCACCCGACGGCAAGGGTGAAGGTCAATGGGAGTGTGTCATCTGTGTTCAACATGGAAAACGGAACCAGACAGGGGTGCCCGCTCTCACCTCTCCTATATGTAATAGCCTTGGAACCGTTGTTAGCAAAAATCCGGGAAAACCCGGGGATAGGAGGGGTGAGAGTGGGAGATGAAGAACACAAGGTGGCGGCGTATGCGGATGACATACTCCTATATTTGACCAAACCTAGAGTATCTCTCCCTAATGTTATAAAGGAAATAAAAAGATATGGAGAACTTTCAAATTTTAAAATAAACCCGATAAAAACGGTAATCTTGAATCTGGGGATAGAAAAAAAAGAAGCAGAAGAACTACAGAAAGAGTTTCCATTTACATGGGAAAAAGAAGCTATAACGTACTTGGGTATAAAAATTACATCTAATGTTGAAAAACTCTACTCGGCCAACTTTGTCCCCTTAATTAACGACATTAACCAAGACCTGAAAAACCTAGCAAAAAAACATATCTCCTGGATAGGCAAGATTAATGCGTTTAAAATGATGATTTTACCAAAGATAACATACAAACTTCAAATGCTCCCAATAAAAATACCGCAAAGCTTCTTTAAAGTAATTAAAACAGTAATTTTGAAATATATATGGGCAGGTAAAAAGGCTAGATTAAGTTATTCATTGTTGAGCATGAAAAAAAAAGGAGGGGGGTTGGGGCTCCCTGATATAAAAAGATATTATTTTGCTGTAAACTTAGCCAGGCTGGTAGAATGGACAAACGCACATACACAAAAAAAATGGGTACGTATGGAAGAAATATTAAGTAGGACACTATTAAACAGAAACGTATGGATACCACCGAAAATGAGGGAATTGAGCACGAACACACACAACATAACAAGGAACGTATTTAGGATATGGGACACAATATTTAGACGGGAAAAATGGGAGTATAACTCCCCATTAATCCCATTAGCAGGCACAAATTTTTTTCCACCAGGTAACGGAACACGTTTTGGAAAACACTTAGGGGAGAAAAAATTAAAAGATATTGTTACACGGGGAAAAATTAAACCTAGACAAGAGATAAAAATAGGGGAAGGGGAACAAAGCATGAGTGAATGGGAGTATATGCAGTTAAAACATTTTGTGAGCACACTACCACAACCAATTAGGGAAGACAAGACACTATATCCAATAGAAAAAATATGCAGCATGGACAAGCCCCTGATACACGGTATATCAAAGGTATACGGGATACTAACAGAACTCGAGACCCAGGAAGCATTGCCCTTTTTAGAAAAATGGGAAAGCGACATTGGTAAAAAAATTGATAAAACACAAATGATAGGTGCAGTATATAACCATGCTGCGGACATTACTACCATAGAAGCAAACTATAAATGTATGGTGCGATGGCACATGACCCCATCAAGAATGAATAAGATCCACCCTAGAAATTCAGAGCTATGTTGGAGAAACTGTAAACAAAAAGGAACAACGCTACATATATGGTGGGACTGTCCGAGAATGCAGGAATTTTGGAAAGAAATCTTGAAATACATTGTAGAAATAACAGGAGAGACGATTCTATGTAGCCCGCTGACCTGTTTGTTTCACGGAACTGAAAAAACAAAAAAACAATATGGAACAACTCTGGTCCCAGTGTTGTTAAATGCAGCTAAGGCTCTGATCCCCAAAAATTGGCTACACCCAAAGAGGCCATCAATTAAAGAGTGGATAGAAAGGGTGGAATATATAGAAGAGATGGAGTATCTTGCCTGCAGAGAGTTAGGAGAAGAGGACAAAAACAGGAGGGTTTGGGAAAAGTGGAAAGTGTTTAAATCCACAGAAAAGTTCGTCCAGGGAACGATAGAAGCAGAAAGCTGAGAAACCATAAAGAAGAATGCATGGCACACAGATCCGGGGGGGGGAGGAGGGGGGGAAAGGAAAAGGGGGGAGGAAAAAGGGAAAAAAAAGGGAAGAAAGGAAGAAAAAAAAAAAAAAAAAAAAAAAAAGGGGGGGGGGATTAATTATGATATGCTAATTATGATATGCTATCAAAGAATGCAGTTGGATTCGTTAAGCGGGAAAATACTAACCTAACAGTTTAAAAATGTTAAATCCGTAATGTCAGAGAAAAAAAAGAAAGAAAAAAAAAAAAAAAAAAAAAAAGGGGGGAAAAAGACAAAAACCCACGAATGATGCGAAGCCGCAAGAGAGACGCTAAGGGCGGGTGAACCGTGAGCTAGTCTCTCGGCTATATGTGAGCAGAGTCTGACGTGATGTTTTGAAAAAAAAAAAAAAAAAAAAAAAAAAAAAAAAAGAATGGCACGTACAGGCAGATAGGCATACATGTACGTCCCTGCCTTTCCGCGGGTCGGGGGTCCGATCGGGACCCCCCCCGGTACATGCGGCGGTCGGAAATCGTCTGGGAGCGATCCGGGATGAGGGGGCGGCTATTCGTTTCAAGCCGCCCCCTCGCGATCGCTCCCCGGAGCTGAAGAACGGGGAGAGCCGTATGTAAACACGGCTTCCCCATGCTTCACTGTGGTGGCTGCATAGATCGAGTGATCCCTTTTATAGGGAGACACAATTGATGACGTCAGACCTACAGCCACACCCCCCTACAGTTGTAAACACACACTAGGTGAAACATTACTCCTTCAGCGCCCCCTGTGGTTAACTCCCAAACTGCAACTGTCATTTTCACAATAAACAATGCAATTTAAATGCATTTTTTGCTGTGAAAATGACAATGGTCCCAAAAATGTGGCAAAATTGTCCGAAGTGTCCGCCATAATGTCGCAGTCACGAAAAAAATCGCTGATCTCCGCCATTAGTAGTAAAAAAAAAAAAAATAATAAAAATGCAATAAAACTATCCCCTATTTTGTAAACGCTATAAATTTTGCGCAAACCAATCGATAAACGCTTATTGCGAGATTTTTTACCAAAAATATGTAGAAGAATACGTATCGGCCTAAACTGAGGGAAAAAAAATGTATATATGTTTTTGGGGGATATTTATTATAGCAAAAAGTAAAAAATATTGCATTTTTTTCAAAATTGTCGCTCTATTTTTGTTTATAGCGCAAAAAATAAAAAACGCAGAGGTGATCAAATACCACCAAAAGAAAGCTCTATTTGTGGGGAAAAAAAGGACGTCAATTTTGTTTGGGAGCCACGTCGTAAGACTGCGCAATTGTCTGTTAAAGCGACGCAGTGCCGAATCACAAAACCTGGCCTGGGCCTTTAGCTGCATTTTGGTCCTGGGCTTAAGTGGTTAAGCTTGTGCATTGTTGGTTCACTTACCTTTTCCTTCAAATTCCCTTCTAAATTTTTCTTTGTCTGAACTTTTCACTTCCTGTTCCTCCTCAGTAAGCTGTTCTGGCTGACTAACCCCCAGCCAGAACGACTCGGATGATGGGGACAAGCTAACTGAGAACGGAGGAACAGAAAGTGAGAAATTCAGACAAAGAAAAAAAAAAATAGAAGGGAAATCGAAGGAAAAGGTAAGTCAACCAACAATTCACTAGCTTAAAAGAACCTATTTAGAAAATAAAAAACAAACCTTTACAATCCCTTTAATTGCAATGCATCTGATATCAGTCTTCATAACATTCTGGAGGATATGCAAATTGCCATTATAAAAACGGAGGCAGCAGTTTGAATGAATATTTGTGTCATTCTCAGTACTTTCGGCCAGGACTGTACTGCCAGCCACAGGGGGCCATGAGCCCTCTGCACCCCACACCCTACAGAGAGGCACCGACCCTCAGCGATCCACTTGTCAGCTGTCATCCCATTGACAATCCTTCTCCAGTTTGCCCAGCAGGTGGCGCCCGTGTCCTTCCCCCAGTGACAGTTCCAGTCCTGAAATCTCACTGTTCTCCAATGTAAGGAGGAAAAAAAAAAAAAAAAAAGACGAAGCTTGCTTTGTTTGCAATCCCTCCCTCTACGAGTATCTATCTATGTGAGCATACACATCCCCAGCCTGTCACTAGCCGCATCAGAAGAAGAGCATGGCACTAAGGGGGCCACTTCTTGCACCCCCTATGGGCATCCTGTGCCTGGCCAGCCTGTCCCTGTTGGTAGTGCTGGTGCAGGGCAGTGGCTGGGTGATCCGGGGAAGGAGTGCACGGGATATACAGGACAGCAGAGTTGGTGGGGATCGGAGGCTTCCTGAGGATGCTACTATTGTACCAGCTGGACGCTTTGGGAGGTCTACATCCAGAGATCACATCTCTATGCTCAGCACCTCGTTTGTACTCAAAGGAGACGCTTCACACAACCAGGCAATGGTGCACTGGACCGGAGAGAACAGCAGTGTGAGTGACCCGACAATTCAAATCTCATCAGTCACCTGTCATATGATCCTTCATCACAGTTCAGTGCCATGGCAGCACTTGGGGCAGGAAGGTGGCACTGTACAAGTTGGGTGCCCACTTGCATGCCAGTGCCTTCTCAAAGTTGGAGCAGTTTGCACTGGTGTTTTGTAGTTTCCTTGTTTGTGGTGCCTTTAGAATCCAACAGACAATAGTTATTTGACAGCTGTCATCATTTGTAAGGATAAGTGTGAGAACACAAATGCCCCCCAGCACCCAGAGCTACTGCCATGGCAGACTGGGGATGGTGCCATGATTGGGGCTCTGCACAGTACTGATCATATATTTATGCTTCTGCCTACTTCTAGAACTTTATTGTGGGTTATATATTGTTCTTTTGGAGATGTGTGTGCCTTCTATCCACCAATAGATGACTTATCCTTCACATCTGTTAAATGGAAGGGCTATCTGGGTGGAGAATACAGGGTCGTAGGGCAAATGTCATATAGAGCTACTGCCATGGCAGACTGGGGATGGTGCCATGATTGGGGCTCTGCACAGTGCCAATCACATATTTATGCTTCTGCCTACTTCTAGAACTTTATTATGGTGATATATTGTTCTGTTAGAGATGTTTTGTGACTTCTGTGCACCTATAGATGACTTATCCTTCACACCTGTTGAAGTGAAGGGCTATCTGGGTGGAGATTACAGGGTCATAGGGGAAGTGTCATATAGAGATAATGCCATGGAAGACTGGGCATGGTGCCATGACTGGGGCTCTAATTACAGGTTTATGGCACTTACCTCTAGAACTTTAACATGAATTGGATCTTGTTCTGTTGGAGATGTCTGTGGGGTCAAAGGGCAATTGTCATATAGAGCTAGTGCCATGGAAGACTGGGTATGGTGCCATGACTGGGGCTCTGAATACAGATTTATAATGCCTACCTCTAGACTTGTATATTGTTCTGTTGGAGATGTCTCTTGCTTCTGTCCACCAGAAAATCACGTATCCTTGACATCCATTGAAGTGATGGGCTATCTGGGTGGAGATTACAGGGGTTTAGGGCAAATGTCATATAGTGCCATGACAGTCTGGGTATGGCGCCATTACTCTGGCTCTGATTACCCATTAATGGTGTCTGCCTCTAGAACTTTAACACGTCTTGTATATTGTTCTGTTGAAAATGTCTGTTCCTTCTGTCCACCAGAAAATCACTTATCCTTGACATCTGTTGAAGTGAGGTGGGTATAGATTACAGGGTCATAGGGCAAATGTCATATAGAGCTAGTGCCATGGCCAACTGGGTATAGTGCCATGGCTGGGGCTCTGATTACAGATTTATGGTGCCTACCTCTAGACTTGTATATTGTTCTGTTGGAGATGTCTGTGCCTTATGTCCACCAGTAGACCACTTATACTTTTTCACATCTGTTGAAGTGATGGGCTATCTGGGTGGATATTACAGGGTCATAGGGCAAATGTCATATAGAGCTAGTGCCATGGCAAACTTGGTATGGTGCTATGACTGGGGCAGTGATTACAGATTTATGGTGCCTACCTCTTGAACTTTAATATGAATTTGATCTTGTTCTGTTGGATATGTCTGTACTTTCTGTCCGCCATTAAATCACGTATCCTTGACATTTGTTGAAGCGATGGACTATCTGGATGAGGATTACAGGGTCATAGGAAAAATATCATATAGAGTTAGTGCCATGGCAGTATGGGTAAGGTGCAATGACTGGGGCTCTCATAACAGGTTCATGATGCCTACCTCTAGAACTTTAACATGACTTGTATATTATTCTATTGGAGGTGTCTGTGCCTTCTGTCCACCAGAAGATCACTTATCCTTGACATCTGTTGAAGTGATGGACTATCTGGATGAAGATTACAGGAGCATAGGGCAAATGTCATATAGAGCTAGTGCCATGGCAGACTTGGTATGGTGCCATGACTGGGGCTCTGATTAAAGCATTATAGTGCCTACCTCTAGAACTGTAATATGGCTTGTATATTGTTCTGTTGGAGATGTCTGTGCCTTCTGTCCACCACCAGTGGATCACTTATCCTTGACATATGTTAAGGTGATGGGCTATCTGGATTAAGATCATCGGGCAGTGCAAGGTCACAGGGCAAATGTCATATAAAGCTAGTTCCATGGTAGGCTGCATGGGCATAGTGCTATAACTGGGACTCTGCACAGTGTTGCTTATGGGTTAATGCTTCTGCCTACCTCTAAAACTTTATTATGGCTTGTGTATTGTTCTGTTGGAGATTTCAGTGCCTTTTCTCCACCAGTAGATCACTTATCATTGCCATCTGTTGAAGTGATGTGTTATCTGGCTGAAGATCACAGGGTGCCATAAGACCATAGGGCACCATAAGATCACATGGCGCCATAAGATTATAGGGCACCATAAGACCATAGGGCACCATAAGATCACAGGGCGCCATAAGATTATAGGGCACCATAAGACCATAGGGCACCATAAGATCACAGGGCACCATAAGATCATAGGGCACCATAAGACCATAGGGCACCATAAGATCACAGGGCACCATAAGATCACATGGCACTATAAGATTATAGGGCACCATACGATCACAGAGCACCATAAGATCACAGGGCACCATAAGATCATAGGGCACTATAAGATCATAGGGCACCATAAGATCATAGGGCACCATAAGATCATAGGGCAAATATCATTTAGAGCTACTGCCATGGCAGACTGGAAAAAGTGCTGTGGCTGGGTCTCTGTACACGCTGCCTACCATGTTACCTACCTCTACATCTTTAATATGGCTTGTGCATTGTTCTGGTGGATATTTTAGTGCCTTTTGTCCACCAGAAGACCCTTGACATCTGTTAAAATGATGTGCTCTTTTGTTGGAGATCTCAGGGTAATGCAAGGTCATAGGGAAAATATCATTTAGAGCTAGTGCCATGACAGATCAGACAGACATACCACCATAGTGCTGAACAACTTATAGTCAATCTATCATAAACAATTGATCGCCACTGCTGACCTCTTCCCATTGGAAATACCAGTTATCCGGCTAGGTATGCTGACCCTAATGCCATGTACACACAACCGTTTTCCGGGTTCTAAAAAATGACGTTTTTTTAAATGTCATTAAAAACTATTGTGTGTGGGCTTCAGAGCATTTTTCACGATCTAAAAAATAGGCAATTATTTTTTCGAACATGCTCTATTTTTTCACAACAGTTTTAAGGTTGTAAAAAATGGTTGTGTGTGAGCTTTAACGGCGTGAAAAAAACGCGCACGCTCTGAAGCAAGTTATGAGACGGGAGCGCTCGTTCTGGTAAAACTAGCATTTGTAATGGAGTAAGCACATTCATCACGCTGTAACAGACAGAAAAGCGCGAATCGTCTTTTACTAACATGAAATCAGCTAAAGCAGCCCAAAGGGTGGCGTCATCCGCATGGAACTTCCCCTTTATAGTGTCGTCGTACGCATTGTACGTCACCGCGCTTTGCTAGAGCATTTTTTTTCACGATCGTGTGTAAGCAAAGCCGTTTTAACGATCGGGTTGAAAAAAACTTTGGGCCAGATCCACATACATTTACACAGGCGCAGCGTATCAGAGATACGCTACGCCGCCGTATCTTACCTGGCATATATTCGAATCCACAAAGATTTCGTGCCGTAAGTTACGGCGGCGTAGTGTATTTCTGGCGGCGGAATTCAAATCGGCGGGTAGGGGGCAGGTTTCATTTAAATGAAGCGCGTCCCCGCACCGAATGAACTACGCATGCGTCGTCCAGAAATTTCCCACCGTGCTTTGCGCGAAATGACATCGCAACGACGTCATTTTTTTATCTTAGACGTGAGTTACGTCCATCCCTATTCACGGACGACTTACGCGGAAAAAAAAAATTCTAATTTCGATGCGGGAACGACGCCCATACTTAACATGGCAAGTCTATCTATACGCCGCAAAATACCAGCTTTAACTATACGCCGGGAAAAGCCGACTACAGACGACGTTAGAAAATGCGACGGCCGTGAGTACGTTCGTGGATCGTCGTAAATCGCTAATTTGCATACCCGACGTGGAAAACGACGCAAACTCCACCCAGCGGGCGCCAAAGTATTGCATCTAAGATCCGAAGGCGTACGAAGCCGTACGCCTGTCGGATCTTACCCAGATGCTGTCGTATCTTGTTTTGAGGATCCAAACTAAAGATACGACGTGGGAAATTTGAAAGTACGCCGGCGTACTTCGTCTGTGGATCTGGCCCTTTGTTTTTTCTAGACCCTTAAAAATTTTATTTTTTAGACCCCGAAAAACGGGATTAAACTTCCCAAGTCACCGATTTGCAACAAGTAGGCAGATCAGAAAGAGTCCTTTTTTGCATACTTGTCCTGGGTCAGTGACTTAAGTTCACCATACATTTTACAGTCTGGTTGTACAATCTTCTTTAGATCTGCCAACACATGTGTAGTGCAAGGACTTGCCTGATTGGATAGATCAGGTAGGTCCTCATATTACATAGTTTTGGTAGCTCTAAAGTTGATTGTACTGAGACTGTGTGGTCAGATTGGATTGTGTATGGTGAGCTTTAGCCTATTACTGTAAAGCCAGAGACTCAGCATGAAGGTCAGGAAACGAGAATAGTCACTAATGCCAATGTTTCTCACAGTAAAGATTTTTTTTAGGTGTTTATTGTCATACTGTATCTCATGATGTGCCTGATTCTATATGGGAATTGTTCATTAAAGCTTCTATACTGCAGATGGTCCTCGTTACATCCTCCACTAATGCCACAGAATGTTCACTTCTTGTGCCACATGTGACCCACCCATTACTGATCCAGTGCCCCTTCTTTGCCAGTTATTCTATAATCTTTGACGTTTCTTTACTGTGGTCTGCATATCGTTGTATGGTATTTGTGTGCCTTCTGTCCAGCAGCCAATGAGTTATTCATGCCAATGCCAGCTGTATGCCGACACATTCTAACCGGAATAACAAATCTGTTCATTACAACAGTAGACTGGGAACTTGTATCTTCATGGTAGCATTGTAAGAGCCTGTCTATGCTTCTATCTTCCTCTGGATCATGGACCTTCTTCTAATGATGTCAAGTTGAATTATTATAAATCCAAGGCAAGGGATTCCAGCTCATCACAATCCCCCTTCTGTGCTGGGAACCCTTTTTTTTGTTAACAAATGCTTTAAATTTGAAATTGTTGTGTAAGTCACACATATCCAGGGCCGATCCTAGGCAGGGTGCACAGGGTGCTTTGCACCCAGGCGCCTGCAGAGGTGGGGGCGCCGAAGTGCCAGAGTTCTCCCCTCCCTCCTTCTCTACTTGTTTGTGTCCGTCCAGAACTAGTGTTCTGAGCATAGGTGTGTGTCCGTCCTGAACTGATGTGTGAGCATAGGGCAGCCCGTCCAGCCTGGCAGTGCTCGGGGAGGGGCCGCTCTTCTTCCTGATCTTCCAGAGGGTTCTAGTTTTCAGTGGCTGCTGAGTGCTGATGTGCGGAAATGAATTCCTCACACTGGGAGTCTTGGATCCCGCACTGTCTCCACCAACTCCAGTTGGAATGCCTCCCCCTCCCATCTCTATCTCGGGCTGCACAGAGATAGAACCGATGTGAGTCACAGTGTTCAGTGTGCTGTATGCAGGAGGATGGCATCCCCAGCATCCCTTTACATGTGCTCTGGGCTGCCCCAGCTCTAGATGTTTTATGGCATGATAGATTGCATAGGATACACAGCCCCTACCCATTCCTGCGCCTCAGTAGTCCAGCTACAGATGTGATGTATAATGAGATGTACTAAGAGCCCTTTCACACTGACAGTGCTGGGGCGTTGGAGGTAAATGGGGAGGAATTAGAAAATGACCACGCCCATGTGGGGCGCCAGAAATATTTCTGCACCCAGGCGCATGTGACCCTAGGATCGGCCCTGCACATATCTGAACTGCCTTTCATTTGCCGTGCTGTGATTTAGATGTTGGGTATATATAGACTTCACCTGGCATGTATAGAGTAGTATATACGTATTACATGAACATGGTGAAAGCAGAGTTCTGATTTTCTTTATTTGTCCATCTTATAATCTTCATCCCCATCACCTATGTCAGGTTTTTATTGCTGTCTGTGCCCCTGGTGGGGGATTCATCCTCTTTGTTTGTTTCCTGGTGACTATTGAAAATGATGGGAAACCCAAAAATGCAAAAGTTGTCACTTGAACACAAAGAGGGAAGAAACTTTCAATGGCGATCATTGTTCCCTGCCTACGAAGGGAATCTCTCTTACTTTGGACACATTCATTTCATCTCTGGTTTGCCTCCCAGACAAGAAGTGAAGTTTAGAAGGTTAAAGTAGTATTAAGCCCAAAAGCAAGCATTTATCATCAGTTTACCAATTCTGAAGCCCTGTACACACCATCGGATATCTGATGGAATCTGATCCGATGGATTTTTTTGTCGGATATCCGAAGAAGTTGACTTTCATCAGTCTTGCCTACACACCACCAGTCAAAAATCCGATCGTGCCAAAACGCGGTGACGTAAAACACTACGACGAGCCGAAAAAAATGAAGTTCAATGCTTCCGAGCATGCGCCGACTTGATTCTGAGCATGCATGGATTTTTGACCGATGGAGTTCCACACAGACGATTGGATTTTTCTATCGTTTTTTTATCCGTAGGAAAAATGTAAAACATGTTCTATTTTTTTACAATAAAACAGATGGGGCCCACACACGATCGGTTTGTCCGATGAATTCGGTCCATCGGTCTGTTTTCAGCGGACAAACGGATCGTGTGTACAGGGCTTTAGAGGTGATGGCCGCATTAGTTTTTTAAGGCTTTCTTTCTTCTATTTTCATCTGTTAATCCAGCCAGCAAGTCTGTTGTTTTTCACAGCACAAACTGTGCAGCAGAATGTATCAGTTTACATGGATGAAACCAACCATTTAACACTGGCAGGGGTGATTAAAATCATCAGCTTCTATACATTTCAAGCAAAACCTGTATCCCAAAAGGAAAACAAATTTGCTGTAACTGATTATAAAGTGTGAGCTGGAGTTTGGCTTCAATTTATTAGTGTTTCTAAATCTTCTATTACATTTAAAGCGGAGTTCCTACTAAAATAAAGATATTAAAGCGGAGGTTCACCCTAAAAACATGTATATAACATTACATTCTGCATAATTCCAACATTTACAGTATTCTGTTTTTTTTGCTGTACATACCGTCGTATTGCTATTTTCCACCCGGCATCCGGGTGCTCACTCCCGCGGGAGTAGGCGTTCCTATGCAGAGGCGCAATGTCATGTGAGACTTCGCCCAGATGATTGACGACTTGAGAAAAACTTCCCCCCGGCGGATAAGAGGCGTCACGAGTTTCTGAAAATAGCCGAACTGCGAGTTCAGCCGAGCTGTCCCTGAGTATTTCCAAGGCTCTCTGATGCCCCCCCCCCACCTCTGGCCGCATGCGGTATTGCATGCCAAAGAAGTCAATGCGGAACAAATTATCTTCATTTCCATTGACTTCAATGGGTAATCTCGCTTTGATATGCGAGTGCTTTGGATTACAAGCATTCTCCTGGAACGGATTATGCTCGTAATCCAAGGTTCCACTGTATATATTTTTAAAAACTGTCATTTTTGGTTTCGGTTTCGGCTAAGTGCATCTTAAATTTTCAGTTGGGCACCAAAATCTCCATTCTAGTTAAAAGGAACTCTAAACTCTGGTTTGCAAACAAATTCTAGCAAAATATATATTCATAACTCAAAAAAGGCCCTTCTATTGCTCCCAGCCTCCTCCAAATCTCCGGAGGCCATTCAGTAGGTGATGTGTATGGATTATTTTTGAAGAATAATGATATATAATAATAATAATAATAATAATAATAATATAGTGTCACTTTAATAATAATAAAAATAATAATATAGTGTCACTTTAATAATAATAATAATAATAATAATAAAAATAATAAAAATAATAATATAGTGCCACTTTAACCCCTTAACGCCTGCCGCACGACTATATACGTCCGCAAAATGTCACGGACAGGCAGAAGGGCGTATATATACGTCCCCGCCTTCTAGCGGGTGGGGGGTCCGATCGGGACCCCCCCCCCCGATGCGTGCGGCAGGCGGATTCCCTCGGGGAGCGATCCGGGACGACGGCGCGGCTATTCGTTTATAGCCGCTCCGTCGCGATCGCTCCCCGAGGCTGAAGAACGGGGAGAGCCGTGTGTAAACACGGCTTCCCCGTGCTTCACTGTGGCGGCGTATCGATCGAGTGATCCTTTTTATAAGGGAGACTCGATCGATGACGTCAGTCCTACAGCCACACCCCCCTACTGTTGTAAACACACACTAAGTGAACCCTAACTCCTACAGCGCCCCCTGTGGTTAACTCCCAAACGGCAACTGTCATTTTCACAATAAAGAATGCAGTTTAAATGCCTTTTTTGCTGTGAAAATGACAATGGTCCCAAAAATGTGTCAAAATTGTCCGAAGTGTCCGCCATAATGTCGCAGTCACGAAAAAAATCGCTGATCGCCACCAATAGTAGTAAAAAAAAACGATTAATAAAAATGCAATAAAACTATCCCCTATTTTGTAAACGCTATAAATTTTGCGCAAACCAATCGATAAACGATTATTGCAATTTTTTTTTACCAAAAATAGGTAGAAGAATACGTATTGGCCTAAACTGAGGAAAATTATTTTTTTTATATATGTTTTTGGGGGATATTTATTACAGCAAAAAGTAAAAAATATTGCATTTTTTTCAAAATTGTCGCTCTATTTTTGTTTATAGCGCAAAAAATAAAAACCGCAGAGGTGATCAAATACCACCAAAAGAAAGCTCTATTTGTGGGGAAAAAAGGACGGCAATTTTGTTTGGGAGCCACGTCGCACGACCGCGCAATTGTCTGTTAAAGCGACGCAGTCCCGAATTGCAAAACCTGGCCTGGGCATTTAGCTGCAAAATGGTCCGGGGCTTAAGTGGTTAATAATAATAAAAATAATAATATAGTGTCACTTTAATAATAATAATAATAATAATATAGTGTCACTTTAATAATAATAATAATAATAATAATAATAATATAGTGTCACTTTATTAATAATAATAATAATAATAATAATACAAATAATAATAATATAGTGTCACTTTAATATTAATAATAATACAAATAATAATAATATAGTGTCACTTTAATAATAATAATACAAATAATAATAATATAGTGTCACTTTAATAATAATAATAATACAAATAATAATAATATAGTGTCACTTTAATAATAATAATAATAATAATAATAATAATAATAATAAAACAATAATAATATAGTGTCACTTTAATAATAAATATAATAATAATAATAATAATAATAATAATAATAATAATATAGTGTCACTTTACATTCCCAAGACACAGCAAAAAAGAAAAAAAAAAGAAAAAGAAAAAAAAAAAACCTTCCTTACCCAAAACCAAAAGAAACGTTCCATTATTGTACTGCTTCTTTTGGAATGTGTATATTTGCTGTCTCCCAAGTAATCCATTCTGACGGATATCAAAGGGCTGCATGTTCACCCATCTGCAGAGCTGGGGACAGATGTGTAGTAGGGATGGTTTGCTGAGATCAAAGCTTCATATAGCATTGGAAGTTAAGCTCAGTCTCCAGAGCATCCAATACCTTTGTGCATAATGTTTTGGAATAGAGAGCAGTTCCCCATGCTGGATGGAGGATGTGTGTGCAGAGTATAGTATAGTATAGGATTGCTGGGACTGTCAGGTGTGTGTGTGCAAAGTATAGTATAGTATAGGATTGCTGGGACTGTCAAGCGTGGGTGTGCAGAGTATACAGAGTATAGTATAGGATTGCTGGGACTGTCAGGCGTGGGTGTGCAGAGTATACAGAGTATAGTATAGGATTGCTGGGACTGTCAGGCGTGGGTGTGCAGAGTATACAGAGTATAGTATAGGATTGCTGGGACTGTCAGGTGTGTGTGTGCAGAGTATAGTATAGTATAGGATTGCTGGGACTGTCAGGCGTGGGTGTGCAGAGTATACAGAGTATAGTATAGGATTGCTGGGACTGTCAGGCGTGGGTGTGCAGAGTATACAGAGTATAGTATAGGATTGCTGGGACTGTCAGGCGTGTGTGTGCAGAGTATACAGAGTATAGTATAGGATTGCTGGGACTGTCAGGCGTGGGTGTGCAGAGTATACAGAGTATAGTATAGGATTGCTGGGACTGTCAGGTGTGTGTGTGCAGAGTATACAGAGTATAGTATAGGATTGCTGGGACTGTCAGGCGTGGGTGTGCAGAGTATACAGAGTATAGTATAGGATTGCTGGGACTGTCAGGTGGATCAGATGATGGATGAGCAGAATGTCAATGAAGGATTGCTGGTGTGTGAGTGGGAAGGACTCCTCCTGGTTCTCTTCTAGTTATGTCCACTCATCAAGTGTCACACCGGGCTGTTTACCTATAACCAATTCCCCACACTGATCCTGTACTACGTCCGCTGGCATAACTGACATCTGCAATATCCGCTCACTGGCAGGGGGTGATCGGGTACAGAGTAGGGTGACCACGTGTCCCGAATTGCCCGGGACAGTCCCGCATTTTGCAGGTCTGTCCCGGGCACCTTCATTCCAGGACAATACAGTGTCCCGGAATGAAACCAACGCAGCCACTCCCCCGGGCCAATCTGATGCCCCCGAAAAAGGCCTCCACATCACCGCTTTACTCACTGACAGTACTTGTCCTGGCCGGTAATGCCTGGAGGAGCACAATCCCCGCCCCCTGCTTGTGATTGTAGAAATCATAAATCCCGCCTCTAATGTCCAATCACTGTGCTTTGATTCGTTACAGCACATGCTGATTTTTGGGAAGGGGTGTGTGTCCCTGAATGGTAGTTTAAAAATGTGGTCACCCTAGTACAGAGACGTGACTCATTATTTTGCTAGTTAAAGGTTCAACCACACATGACATGAACCTCCTGATGACAACTCTTCATATGCATGTCTATGTTCTCGGAGCGTCTAGTCTTGGTGGCCATATGTGCTTTGATTTTATTATCCAATCGATGTGCAAGTCAATCACAATGATCAAATCGGCAAACAGTTGAATAGGTTTAATTTCCCGTGTAAATGATTTGGACTCGATGTAGATCGGATTTCGATCAAACTGACTCGTGTGACTCTGCTTGATGACATATCTATCCACATTATATATCCTGGAATGTTGGTATGTTTTTATGGCTGACTTGATATATTAGTGATCTTCATACTCTGGCACGCGGGCCAGATGTGGCCCTTTGCTTGCCTTTATCTGGCCCTTGGTGTACCATTCCTCCCACTGATATAGGCACTATTCCTGCCACTAACACCAATAATGAGGCACCATTGCTTCTAACAATGGGGAACTATCCCTACCAGTGACATTAACAATCAGGCACCATTTCTTCCACAGACACCAATGATGAGGCACCATTGCTTCCAACGATGGGGAACTATCCCTACCAGTGACATTAACAATCAGGCACCATTCCTTCCACTGACACCAATGATGAGGCACCATTCCTTCCACTGACTCCAATGATGAGGCACCATTCCTTCCACTGACACCAGTGATGGGGCACCGTTCCTTCCAATGATGGGGCACCATTCCTTCCACTGACACCAGTGATGGGGCACTGTTCCTTCCAATGATGGGGCACCATTCCTTCCACTGACACCAGTGATGGGGCACCGTTCCTTCCAATGATGGGGCACCATTCCTTCCACTGACACCAGTGATGGGGCACCGTTCCTTCCAATGATGGGGCACCATTCCTTCCACTGACCTCAACGATCAGGCACCATTCCTTCCACAGACACCAATGATAAGGCACCATTCCTTCTACTGGCCCCAATGATGAGGCACCATTGCTTCCACCAACACCAACAATGGGGCACTATCTCTTCCAGAGACCTCAACAATCAGACACATGCGGTATTGCATGCCATAGAAGTCAATGTGGAACAAATTATTTTTGTTTCCATTGACTTCTATGGGGAAACTCGCTTTGATATGCGAGTGCTTTGGATTATGAGCATTCTCCTGGAACAGATTATGCTCGTAATCCAAGGTTCCACTGTATAACAAAAAAAAGGGATAACCAGTAAAAAAAAAAAAAAAGGAGGGGGGGGGGGCTACCAATCACCAAACCCTCATGGTTTCAAGGGCCACAAACAACATTTTGAAGAACTGATGTTTACACGAACATTCGTCCAAAAGTCTTCTAGCTTATGGCCAATTTAACTGGCCATAAGCTGGGCAGCACAGTGGTGTAGTGAGTAGCACTTTTGCCTAGCAGCAAAAGGGTTGCTGGTTTGAATCCTGACCACGATACCATCTGCCTGGAGTTTGCATCTCCCTGTGCCTGCGTGGGTTTCCTCCGGGTACTCCGGTTTCCTCCCACACTCCAAAGACATGCTGGTAGGTAAATTGGATCTTATCCAAATTGGCCCAGTGTATATATGTATGACTGTGTGTCCCAAGCGTTTCGAGATCCTACGGGGTAAAATGACCTCACCAGCCAAGCAGACACTGGCTGGAAAAAGCGCCCAGAGGCGATTCAGTTCGCATGTGTAGCGCTGTACAAGTTATTAATTCAACTGTTAAAAGCCCAACAATTTAAAACTTAGATAAGGCAGTGCTGGAATGTGGAACGTGCAACCAGTCACGTATCACCTTTCATCAGTATAAAACAGTTAGGGCAATGAAACATGACTTCTGATTGGTTGAGCAGGTTCCACCACTTAAAGCTCTTTACCTTTTTAGCTAGGCCTTTCTGAGAATGACATTCACTTCTCTCTGGAGATCTGCTGAATAGTTTTCTAGTGCAGACTGACATCTCCACACCGTGAATGAGGAGAAGGTCCAAGTCTCATGCAGAGAAGTCAACTCACTTCCGGAACATCTGCTGCGCTTAATGGAACATTCTGCAATTCATTTCCTACAAGCAAATCATTTCTGCCTCTTAACCCCGAGGATCTCCTCCAGGGGGAAACCAAAAAGTTACATATCAACCATTAAAATCACAAGCAAGTCATAGCGCTACTCCTTCCATATACAGAGCCGTGGAAAGATGTGAGCCAGTGATAACAGCTTTTGGCACTCCTCTACCACTATAAAGAAATATAACTAGATTCAGGTAGATGGGCGCATCTTTCAGGCGGCGTACCATATCGTATTTACGCTACGCCGCCTTAAGTCAGAGAGGCAAGTGCTGTATTCACAAAGCACTTGCCTCCTAAGTTACGGCTGTGTAGCGTAAATGGGGCCGGCGTAAGTGTGCCTAATTTTAAAATCTGGATGAGGGGGGCGTGTTTTATGTAAATGATTGGTGACTCGACGTGATTGACGTTTTTTACGAACGGCGCATGCGCCACCCCTGTACATATCCCAGTGTGCATTGCTCCAAAGTACGCCGCAAGGACGTATTGGTTTCGACGTGAACGTAAATGACGTCCAGCCCCATTCACGGACGACTTACGCAAACGACGTAAAATTTTGACGCGGGAACGACGGCCATACTTAACATTGGCTACGCCACCTAGGGGGCAGCTTTATCTTTACGCCGGCGTACCTCTTACGGAAACGGCGTATCTTTACTGCGACGGGCGCACGTACGTTCGTGAATCGGCGTATCTAGTCATTTGCATATTCTACGCCGAACTCAACGGAAGCGCCACCTAGCGGCCAGCGTAAATATACACCCTAAGATACGACGGCGTAGGAGACTTACGCCGCTCGTATCTTAGCCTAATTTAAGCGTATCTGGTTTCCAGAATACGCTTAAATTTACGACGGCGTAGATTCAGAGTTACGACGGTGTATCTACTGATACGCCGGCGTAACCCTACGTGAATCTAGCTAATAGTGTGCGTTCTATTACACCATTTACGTATGTACACTATATAAAAGCATTTTAACAAAATAAATTTGAATTAAAAAAAAAAAATATATAAGATTTAAAAAAAAAAAAATATATAGATTTTTATCCACTCTGATAGAATAATTTTGAATGTACAAGTGGAACCTTGGATTAAGAGCAGAATCCGTTCCAGGAGAATGCTTGTAATCCAAAACACTTGCATATCAAAGCGAGTTTCCCCATAGAAGTCAATGGAAACAAAGATAATTCGTTCCACATTGACTTCTAATGTATGCAGTACCGCATGTGGCCAGAGGTGGGGGGCGCCGGAGAGACTCGGAAATACTTGAAAACCCTAGAAAAGGCTTGATTGTCACCTGAGCCCCCGCACCTCTGGCCAAATGCGGTACTGCAGAGTTCGACAAACCCCGAGCGCCAGGTCGCATTAGAATTAGCGACCTGGCGCCTGGGGCGGCAAAGCTGGGGTATCCCGTCTTTGTGTGCACCCCTCCCGGCGCAATCGCGTCGGGCCGTGCCGGTCGGTAATTGAGGCCGCGGCATTGCAGCCTTCTGCAGTCCTATGCTTCCTTCTGGAATCTTGCCGTTGGTATGACAAGACAACCAGCAATGCGAATGGAGCTTCCCCTGCCTGTTTACACTGCCCGCCCATCTCATTTCCTTTACTTAGAACCCCCAAACATATATATTTTTTATTCTAACACCCTAGAGAATAAAATGGCGGTCGTTGCAATACTTTCTGTCACACCGTATTTGCGCAGCAGTCTTACAAGTGCATTTTTTAGGGAAAAAATACACTGGGCCAGATCCACATACATTTACACTTGCGCCACGTATCAGAGATACGCTACGCCGCCGTACCTTACCTAGCGTACTTTCAAATCCTCAAATATTTTGCGCCGTAAGTTACGACGGCGTAGTGTATTTCTGGCGGCGGAATTCAAATCGGCAGGTAGGGGGCGTGATTCATTTAAATGAAGCGCGTCCCCGCGTCGATTGAACTGTGCATGCTCCATTTCGAAATTTCCCGCCGTGCTTTGCGCGAAATGACTTTCGCAACAATGTCATTTTTTGAACTTAGACATGACTTACATCCATCCCTATTCACGGACGACTTACACAAAAAAAAAAAATCGAATTTCAACGCGGGAACGACGGCCATACTTAACATGGCAAGTCTATCTATACGCCGCAAAATACCAGCTTTAACTATACGCCGGAAAAAGCCGACTAGAGACGACGTAAGAGAATGCGACGGCCACGCGTACGTTTGTGGATCGTCGGAAAAAGCTAATTTGCATACACGACACGGAAAACGACGCAAACTCCACCCAGCGGGCGCCAAAGTATTGCACCTACGATCCGAAGGCGTACGAAGCCGTACGCCTGTCGGATCGAACCCAGAAGCCGTCGTATCTTGGTTTAAGGATTCAAACTAAAGATACGACGCGGGTAATTTGAAAGTAAGCCGGCGTATCAGTAGATACGCCGGCGTACTCGCTATGTGGATCTGGCCCACTGTTATTAATAAAAAAATAAGACAACAGTAAAGTTAGCCCAATTTTTTTTTATATTGTGAAAGATAATGTTACGCCGAGTAAATTGATAGTCAATATGTCACGCTTCAAAATTGCATCCATTGTGGAATGGCAACAAACTTTTACCCTTTAAAATCTTTATAGGCGACGTTTAAAAAATTCTACAGGTTGCATGATTTAAGTTACAGAGAAGGTCTAGGGCTAGAATTATTACTCTCGCTCTACCAATCGCGGCGATACCTCACATGTGTGGTTTGAACACCGTTGTCATGTGGGCGCCGCTCACGTATACGTTTGCTTCTGCGCGCAAGCTCAGTGGGAAGGGGTGCGTTCCTGGCTCTTAACTTTTTTAGCTGGCTCCTAGATTCCAAGCAAATTTGTCAAGCCCTGCGGTACTGCACACCGCAGAGGCTTGAATCCTGCAAGACAACACTCGCAAACCGAGTCAGGATTTAAAAAATAATAATAGCTTGTATGCAGAAAAAACGCTCGTTAACCGCATTACTCGCAATCCGAGGTATTACTGTATAATATATTTGGGTCTCCATGCATGTGTGTTACAAGGTTCCATGATGCACTTTATTAAGCTTC
Source organism: Rana temporaria (assembly GCF_905171775.1). NCBI lineage: Eukaryota > Metazoa > Chordata > Amphibia > Anura > Ranidae > Rana > Rana temporaria. Next base: position 629,820,606 of record NC_053489.1, on the reverse strand, counting down.
GTACACACCATCGGATTTCCATCGGACAAATCCGTGGAATTTTGTGCGAAGGGCGTTGGCCGTGAACTTGTTCTGCATACAGACGGCAGAACTTTTTCAGCCAACAAACACAAAACGTTGTGGTTTTTCAGCTCTTTAGCGCCACCCTTTGGGCAACTTCTGCTAATGTTGTCTTATGGTTAGCATTGGTTCTGGGCATGCGTGTTTGTACTTTGGATTTTTTTCCGACGGATAATCCGACATCACACATTTGTTGTCAGGAAATTTGAAAGCATGCTAGAAAACATTTGTTGTCGGACAACAATTGTCCGATGGAGCGTACAAACGGTAGGAATTATCCGACAAACCCCGTCCATCGGACATTTGTTGTTGGAAAATCCGATTGTGTGTACGAGGCTTAATGTTCATCAACATGCATTGCACGCACGCCGTGTGCGTTCTTTTCTAATAGACCCCAACACACATCCGTGCTCTAAACAACACGCATGATCCTCAACTATCACAACGCATTTACTAGCTGTTTTGTTGTGCATTTCAAAAAAATAAAACATTTTTTTGGGTCATATCTGGAGGAGCCTTAGAAAGATGACGGGCATGTGGCTTGACGCATTAAGCAACACATGGCAGCGCCCACATAGATGCCGACAGGGGGCTAGATTCAGGTACCTTTTACGGTGGCGTATCTCCAGATACGCCGCCGTAATTTCAAATCTGTGTCGGCGTATCGTTGCGCCGATTCTCAAAGGCAAATACGCTCAAAAAATAGGCTTCCTCCGCCGACGTAACTTGAATGCGGCGGCGTATAATTGTGTGCAATATTACGTTGGCCACTAGGGGCGCTTCCGTTGTTTTTGGCGTAGAATATGCAAATTACCTAGATACGCCGATTCACAAACGTACGTACGGCCGGCGCAATTTATTTACGTCGTTTACGTTAGGCTTTTTCGGCGTAAGGTTGTTTCTGCTATTAGGAGGCGCAGCCAATGTTAAGTATGGACGTCGTTCCCGCTTCGAAATTTGAATTTTTTACGTTGTTTGCGTAAGTCGTTCGCAAATAGGGATGGATATAATTTACGTTCACGTCGAAACCAGTACGTCGTTGCGCCGTACTTGGGAGCAATGCACACTGGGATATGTACACGGACGGCACATGTGCCGTTCGAAAAACACGTCAATCACGTCAGGTCATCATATATTTACATAAAACACGCCCCTCTTCCACATTTGAATTACGCGCGCTTACGCCGGCCCCATTTACGCTACGCCGCCGCAACTTACGGAGCAAGTGCTTTGTGAATACTGCACTTGCTCCTGTAAGTTGCGTCGGCGTAGCGTAAATACGATATGCTGCGCCGCCGTAACTATGCGCGCCCCTACCTGAATCTAGCCCAGGATCTATGAAATAAATGATCCTTTACAGGTGAGACAGACAAGGGCGCCATCAGCTTCAGGTTATTTACTTCCACATCTCAGATGTTCCGGAGTCCCGCGCCTACACAGGGTTAAACGGAGCCATATGGGAGAGGCTTATGGGAAAAGCGTCAAGCGGCATTATGCAGATAGGAAAGCTCCGGCTAAATAAACGTTTCAGTCCATTTGACACCCTGCACTAGTCACGCTTTTGTTGGCCTACAGAGCTCATACAGAATAAAGTGGCCATTAATTAGGCTGACCCAAAGCTAATGATTGAGAGAGTCACATGACCGCGTCTTTCAAGACAGGGATTACATCTCTATTCTAATTTTAGCAGATTGATTCCCCCCCCCCTCGATGTGTGAGCTCATCGAATGCCGGGTTTGTTTTCCTGGGAAATGTAATTCCTTCAGCCGACAGACCGATTACAGCAAGTTTAATTGTGCCCGTGTGCTTCATGTATTTCCTTTTTTATCATTTCACAAAGTGTCGGTGGTATAGAGCAGGCGCCGCTGAGTATTCAATCGCATTCATCAACTGCAAGAAAACTGCCTTGCTGGGCTGGCTTGCACAATTTAGCATCCTTTGCATGCTGCAAATCTTCCATCTGAAATCATAGAGTATGCTGGGAGTTGTAGTTCAACAATGACTAAAAAAAAGTGTTTAAGCACTTCAGCCCCGGACCATTTTGCTGGTCAATGAGCGGGCCACTTTTTGCGATTCGGCACTGCGTTGCTTTAACTGACAATTGCGCGGTCGTGCGACGTGGCTCCCAAACAATTTTTTTTTGTTGCACAAATAGAGCTTTCTTTTGGTGGTATTTAATCACCTCTGCGGTTTTTATTTTTTGCGCTATAAACAAAAATAGAGTGACAAATTTGAAGAAAAATTAGTATTCTTCTACATATTTTTCGTTAAAAAAATCGCAATACACACGATAATTTTTCGGCATGAAAAAAAACGACGTTTTTAAAAACGTCATTTAAAATGATTGTGTGTGGGCTTCACATCGTTTTTCGGCTTCTGAAAAACGACAAAAAAAAAATTCGAACATGCTGCATTTTTTAACGTTGTTTTCGAAAAAGTTAGTTTTTCGGGTTGTAAAAAATGATCGTGTGTGGGCTTTAACGACGTGAAAAACCCGCGCATGCTCAGAAGCAAGTTATGAGATGTGAGCGCTCGTTCTGGTAAAACTACCGTTCATAATGGAGTAAGCACATTCATCACGCTGTAACAGACAGAAAAGCGCAAATCATCTTTTACCAACACAAAATCAGCTAAAGCAGCCCAAAGGCGAATAGAACTTCCCCTTTAGAGTGCCGTCGTACTGTGTTGTACGTCACTGCGCTTTGTTCATCATTTTTTAAAAACGATGGTATGTGGGCAACGTCGTTTTTAATGATGAAGTTGGAAAAACTTCGTTTTTTGGACATGCTGAAAAACAAAGTTTTTTTTCATGCCGAAAAATGATCGTGTGTACGCGGCATTAGCCTTTAAAGTTATAGCGCCTACAAAATAGGGGTTAGTTTTATGGCATTTTTATTAATCATTTTTTTTACTAGTAATAGCGGCGATCTGCGAATTTTATCGGTACTGCGACCTTATGGCGGACACTTCGGACACCTTTGACACATTCTTGGGACCATTGGCATTTTTATAGCCATCAGTGCTATAAAAATGCATTGATTACTGTAAAAATGTCACTGGCAGGGAAGGGGTTAACACTAGGGGGCGAGGAAGGGGTTAATTATGTTCCCTGTGTGTGTTCTAACTGAAAGGGGGGGTGGGACTGACTAGGGGAAATGACTGATCGAAGTTCATACATTGTATGAACAGACGATCAGTCATTTCTTCCCCTGAAAGAACCTGGAAGCTGTGTGTTTACACACACAGCTCCCGGTTCTCGCTCTGTAATGAGCGATCGCGGGTGCCCGGCAGTGATCGCGCCCGCCGGGCACTCGCATCGGCACCAGGGGCGAGCCGGGGGGCGCAATGCAAAATCACATTATATTACGTGATTTTGCGCAGCCGAGCCGACCTGCCGCCGTACAACTACGGTGGGCGGGCGGCAATCGGTTAAAGCGGAACTCCAGGCAAACAGTTGGGCTGGGTTCACACTAGTGCGATTTCAGACGTCGCATGTGATTCGCACCGCACTGCTGTGTAGATCACATGTGCAGAAGAGGCACTGATTCTCTCATAGGTGTGCACAGCCTATTGCATTAGGGTGTGCACCCCAAAGCTCAAACATACATGGGTGCGTGTGTGTGTATATATATATATATATATATATATATATATATATATATATATATATATATATATAGCGCAGTAAAGCAATGAACAATATCAGCAGGGCAGAGGTTGGTGTCAGCAGTTTATTTTTATGATTATTTTTTATTATTACTTTTTTATTATTTTATTTTTTTATTATATTTTTCTTTACAATATTTTTTATTATTATTAAAAACAATTTTTTTTAGGAGTCCCATTGGGGGGCTTTGGTGAAATATCAAGGGTCTAAACAGACCCCTGATATCTCACTTTTGAGACAGAAAAAGGGACCGAGGACAGACCAGTCCTTTTCTCTGCAGCCAAGCTGCACCCCCTGCTGCTTGGTGTTCCGGGTGTGCCTGGACACACCCTAATCACCTTGTGCTGCACAGATTCCCCCAATCTGCGCAACACGGGTGATTAGGGTGTACCTGGCACACCCTGTGCGCACGCCTATAGATTCTCTCTTATCTAATAAAGAGCCTGCCTGCTCACAATTATTTTATTCTTTCCTTTTAGTCTTGATTTAAATAATACTTACAGGTCCTGTGCCCCCCAAGCCTGTGACTGGTCAGTAGAAGTGGAACACTGATCAGCTCGTCTCTCTGTTGCTTTGCTCTTTCCTCCTATCAGGATGCTCCTTGGCACATCTTGGGGCTTCCTGCACTGTTTCTCCTAATCTGAGTTCTGTTGTAAAAGGACCACAATGAGCTGATATGAATTCAAATTTAGGTATGGCTTGCATTTAGAAAAAAAAATAAAATCTAATGATGTATTAATAAATACTAGGCATGTGCAAAAGGGAAAAATTAGTTTTGTTTCTTTCGTTTTAATTTGTTATTTAATTAATTTCGTTAAGTTAGATTCGTTACATGTGTTAAATTCGTTTTCGGAATTCGTTCGTTTTCGACCGAATTCAAAATATCCGGTCGAATTCGAAAATATTTCGACTGGATTCGATAATATTTCGATCGGATTCGAAAACAAATTCTATTCGAATCGAATTTGAAAACAATTCGATTCGAAAACAAATTCGAATGAAAATTGAAAGCAAATTTGAATCAAAATCTAAAAAATATAAATCGATTTCTAAAAGAGAATACAATAAAATAGAATATATAATAATAAAACAATAGAATGAAAATCAAAGAATAGTAAAGAACAGAATGGAATTTAATAGAATGTAATCAAATACAATAGAATATGACCTGGCTTCTTCTATCTATCTTCTATCTATCTATCTTCCATTTTCTGAAATTCTAAATTCATATAGAATGAACTCAATTTCGAATAGAAAAATATTAGAAGTGTAGAATAATCTATCTATCTATCTATCTATCTATCTATCTATCTATCTATCTATCTATCTATCTATCTATCTATCTATATATATATATATATATATATATATATATAAATATATATATATAATTACATTTATATATATATAACCATCTTCTGAAATTCGAAATTCATATAGAATGAACTCAAATTCGAATAGAAAAATATTAGAATAGAGTAGAATAAAATATATATATTTTATGCTTCTACTCTTCGAATATTTTTCTATTCGAATTTGAGTTCATTCTATATGAATTTAGAATTTCAGAAAATGGAAGATAGATAGAAGATAGATTGAAGAAGCCAGGTCATATTCTATTGTATTTGATTACATTCTATTAAATTCCATTCTGTTCTTTACTATTCTTTGATTTTCATTCTATTGTTTTATTATTTTATATTCTATTTTATTGTATTCTTTTTTAGAAATCGATTTATATTTTTTAGATTTTGATTCAAATTTGCTTTCAATTTTTATTCGAATTTGTTTTCAAATCAAATTGTTTTCGAATTCGATTCAAATAGAATTTGTTTTCGAATTCGATCAAATTTCGTCCGCAGGTTTTCGATTAGAAAACGTTCGTTCGGATTCGGTTAAATTCGTTAATATTACAATTCGGGAATTCGTTTGCACCCGAATATCCGAATAATGAAAAATTTGTCCGAATTTCGATTCCTAATAAATACAGAACTGCCTAAATGTGTGTCTTTATAGTTACCTGCGGTTTAGCTTTAAAATGTATGTAAAGTCCAAGCTTTTCTACTAATTAAAGCAACAAACAAAAATAGAGCGACAATTAAAAAAAACAAAGAAGCAATATGTTGTACTTTTTGCTATATTAAATATCCCCAATTTTGTTTTAAAAAAGAAGCACATTTTTCCTCAGGCCGATTCGTATTCTTCTACATATTTAAAAAAAAAAAAAAAGTGTATATTGTAGTGTCTACAAAATAGGGGATAGGTTTATAGCATTTTTATTATTATTATTTTTTTAATAGTAATTGCGGCGATCTGCGATTTTTATCGGGACTGCGACATTAAGGCAGGCACATCGAACACTTTTGACACATTTTTGAGACCATTGTCATTTATACAGCGATCAGTGCTCTAAAAATGTACCGATTACTGTAAAAATGTCACGGGCAGGGAAGGGGTTAACACTAGGGGGCGATCAAGGGGTTAATTGTGTTCCCTAATGTGTGTTCTAACTGAAGGGGGGAGGGGACTGACCTAGAGAAAATTACAGACCGTGGTTCTTAGCTAGTAGGAACTCACGATCTGCATTTCCTCAGCTCACAGAACAGGGATTTTGCGTTTACACACACACGTCCCTGTTCTGCCTCTCGTGCCCAGAGATCGCTCACGGCCGCCGGTTACGAGCATCGGCACCCCTGCGATGCAGCATGTGCGCGTACGCCTGCTAGCCCGCTTAAAGCGAACCAACGTACAGCTACAGCGGAGTCAACCTGCTGCAGTATAACAGCGGCGGCTGGTCCGCAATCGGTTAAACGAAAGACCACTACTCCACCCCTCGTATTTGGATGTTTAAAAATAAATACATTTCTTTCTCAAATGCCTTTTTTGGAAGTACTGAGAGTACTTCCGATGCAGCCGGGTTGCGGCCCAGGACGTCACATCCTCTTCTGCGGTGAGCCCCCCCCCCCCGGTTGTCTTCTGTGTGTTTCCTAGAAGACAAGCCCGCCATTCACAAAGCGTTGCACAACTTGCGCGTGCGCAGTCAGAAACCGGCAGTGAAGCCACAAGGCTCCACTTCTGGTTTCTCTTAGGCCGAGTACTCACGGCAGGACATGTCCGATGAAAACGGTCTGCAGACCGTTTCCATCGGACATGTCTGGCCGGGGACTGCCCGGGGACTTCTGTTCGATGGCTATACACACCATCGAACAGAAGCCCGCGCGTAAACATTACGCGGGGCGTGTCCGCGGTGTCGCCGCGTCGATGACGCGGTGTCGTCGCGACAATGACGCGGCGACGTGGGCGGGCCGCCTTAAAAATGCTTCCACGCATGCGTCGAAGTCATTCGACGCATGCGAGGGATGCGGGCGGCAGGACATGTACGGTAGGTCTGTACAGACGACCGTACATGTCCGGGCGGACAGGTTTCCAGCGGACTGTTTTAAAACAAGTCCGGGAAACAGTTGTCCGCTGGAAACCTGTCCGATCCGTCCCAAAATGGTCCGCTCGTGCCTACACACGGCCAAACATGTCTGCTGAAACTGGTCTGCGGACCAGTTTCAGCAGACATGTTTGGTCGTGAGTACGGGGCCTAAGTTGGAATGTTGGCCTCTGCACCCGATTCTATAGACCTGCCTCGGGGGGTCGACATTGCGGGCTCCCTGGACAGGGAAGTGTCCTTATTAAAAGTCAGCAGCTACAGTGTTTGTAGCTGCTGACTTAAAAAAAAAAAAAATTGTGACTGGAACTCCGCTTTAAGATAGTTTTTTTTTTTTTTGATGTCACAATGTAGAGTATAAGATTTCCTATCATCTGTGCCCATTCTTGCCACACAGAGTTTATCCAGCTCTGAGCAATCCTCTTTTATTGTTCAGTGAAAATGAACAGACTTCCAGATAAAAACCTGTCTAAATAAAAAGTATTTTCCTCTCGCCTTGCTTTGAGTGACGGGTTATTTACATATCTAGCTTGGACATGTTTATCATATGTTATGTTATGTTTATCATAATATGAGGTGATCCACAGTATAAAAAGTGAGAAATCCACCCCTCCCCCACATTACATATCCTGGTAATATACAATGAACTGTGGATCACCTCATATTATGATAAACATAACATAACATATGATAAACATGTCCAAGCTAGATATGTAAATAACCTGTCACTCAAAGCAAGGAGAGAGGAAAGGACTTTTTATTTAGACAGGTTTTTATCTGGAAGTCTGTTAATTTTCACTGAACAAAAAAAGAGGATTGCTCAGAGCTGGATTAACTCTGTGTGGCAAGACTGGGCACAGATGATAGGAAATCTTATACTCTACATTGTGACATCAATTTTTTTTTGGGGGTTTACATCCACTTTAAGTTAGTGACCTCACAATGTAAAGAGCATTGGGCCAGATTCACAGCCGACATACGACGGAGTATCTCAGATACGCCGTCGTATCTCTCAGGCCTCGTACAGACGACCGGATCTATCCGCTGGGATTGATCCGCGGATCAGTTCCAGCAGATAGATCCGATCGTCTGTGCGTCCGAGCGGACATTTCCCGGCGGATAAAAATCCAGCCGACGGATTCCCAGCGGATAAAAATGTTGTAGCATGCTACAAAATCTATCCGCTGGAATCCAGTCCAGCGGACTGATCCGGTCGTCTGTACAGACTCACCGGATCAGTCCGTCCACTCCCCTCCCTCGCATGCGTCGTAATGATTCGACGCATGCGTGGAAGTATTTACCTTCCAGCGTTGCGCACGTCGCCGCGTCATCGTCGCGGTGACGGCGCGACACGTCACCGCGGATGTATTCCGCGCGGATTTCGATCTGATGGTGTGTACAGTCATCAGATCCAAATCCGCCAGAGGATTTATCCGCTGGAAACGGTCCGGCGGACCGTTTCCAGCAGATATATCCTCTCGTGTGTACGAGGCCTCAGAGTATCTATGCGACTGATTCATAGAATCAGTTACGCATAGATAGCCAGAAGATCCGACAGGTGTAATTGTTTTACACTGTCGGATCTTAGGATGCAATACCGCGGCCGCCGCTGGGGGGAGTTTGCATCGTAAACCAGCGTCGGGTATGCAAATTAGGAGTTAAGGCGGTCCACAACGGTTTTTCGCGTTCGCTACGTCGCCGCTAGTCTAGTTTCCCGTCGCAAAGTTAGTCGTCGTTTTGGGTGCCTTAACTTTACACAGCACACATATGTGCTGTATAAAGTATGGCCGTCGTTCCCGCGTCGAAATTTAAAAATTCACGTCGTTTGCGTAAGACGTCCGGGAATACGGAAGTACGCTACGCACGTCGCCGTTCGAAAAAAATGACGTCACTTCGCGCAAAGCACGGCGGGAATTTCGAAACGGAGCATGCGCAGTAGGTCCGGCACGGGAGCGCGCCTAATTTAAATAGCACACGCCCATTTAAATTACGCGGGCTTACGCCGGAGGCCGCCGGCGTAGGTTTTCATTGCAAGTGCTCTGTGAATCAGGCATCGATGAAAAATTGCGGCGGTGTAACGTATCTACGATACGTTACGCCGCCGCACTGCTACCTGAATCTGGCCCCTTGTTCCCAGTGACCATCACACTAAGGTATGGTGAGCTGTACAGTATATAGTAAATATTAGTAGTGGTTTCCTAAGACCAGAACGTTATTTCATGGGTTCCTACATCTGAAAAAAGGCAGAGAAATGCTGGTTTAGAGGATACTATCCACTGTTGCTAGGCTACGTTATAATATCATCAAAAAATGCAGAAAACAGTGATTAAAATTGATTTACTGCTACAAAAATCATGTTTTGTTTATAAAAAAAATCCACATGAAACTGTCACCTTAAAAATGCTGAAAGCGTCAGAACCCCAAACTGAGTGAAAAAGAGCATTGCTACATCAAAGAATAAACCATACATATCCCAAAATATATCAGTTACAATGTAATGCAAAGATGGACACACTCAAAGCCCAATCAAACCTTCAGTAAGACCCCTTTTACACTGGGGCGTTTTTCAGGCGCTTTGGCGTTAAAAAAAGCGCATGTAAAGCGCCTGAAAGAAGCCTCATCTGCAACCCCAATGTGAAAGCCCGAGTGCTTTCAGAGCCCTTTCACACTGTCAGCGCCCGAAAAATGCTGGTAAAGCTCCGCTAAGACCCCTTTTCACACTGGGCGTTTTTCAGGCACTTTGGCGTTAAAAAAAGAGCCTCCTAAAGAGCTGCAAAGAAGCTGTTTGCAGCGCATCAGTGTGAAAGCACTGCAGCTTCTTTCAGGTGCTTTACAGGTGCTTTTTTTAACGCTAAGACCCCTTTCACACTGTGGCGTTTTTCAGGCGCTTTAGTGTGAAAGCACTCGAGCTTTCACATTGGGATTGCAGATGAGGCTTCTTTCAGGCACTTTACAAGCGCTTTTTTAACACTAAAGCGCCTAAAAAACACCTCAGTGTGAAAGGGGTCTTAAAGTTATTCTGGTTCAGATATAAGTATATAATATGTTCTTCTAATATTTTTGGACTTTGTATATTACAAGTTCATATAGTAATGGTGTATTTCCTTTAATAAAAATGTACTGAAAAACTCTAATAAAAAATGTTAAATGTTTTCCAATGACATTAAGACAAAAGGCACTCAGGCCCAGATTCACAAAGACTTACGACGGCGTATCTCCAGATACGCCGTCGTAAGTACGAATGGCCGCCGTCGTATCTATGCGCCTGATTCATAGAATCAGTTACGCATAGATTTGGCCAAGATACGAGCGGCGTAAGTCTCCTACGCCGTCGTATCTTGGGTTGCAATAATTACGCTGGCCGCTAGGTAGCGCTTCCTTGATTTCCACGTCGAATATGTAAATGAGCAAGATACGCCGTCGCAATTAGTTACGCCGTTTACGTAAGACATATGCCGGCGTGAAGATAAAGCTGGTCTCTAGGTGGCGCAGCCCATGCAAAGTATGGACGTCGGAACAAGCGTATCTTTTTACGTTATTTGCGTAAGTCGTACGCGAATAGGGCTGTGCGTAAGTTACGTTCACGTCACAGGCATTGAGCCGACGTATCTTTGGGCGTAAATACGACGTGATACTGAGCATGCGCGTGCATGTGCCGTTCGTTCGGCCATGCATCTACATGGGGTCAAGCCTCATTTAAATACAACACGCCCCCTACCAGCCTACTTTGAATTACGTGCGCTTACGCTGGCCCATTTACGCTACGCCGCCGTAACTTAGGACGCAAGTGCTTTGTGAATACAGCACTTGCCTCTCTAAGTTGCGGCGGCGTAATGTAAATACGATACGCTACGCCCGCGCAACGTAGAACGGCCGTACGTGAATCTAGGCCTCAATGTCTAAGGCCGCGTACACACGATCGGTCAAAACCGATGAAAACGGACTGAAGGTCCGTTTCATCGGTCCAAACCGATGGTGTGTGGGCCCCATTGGTCAGTTATCCTTCGGTCAAAAAAAAAAAGAGAACTTGCTTTAAAATTGAACCGATGGACGCCTAAACCGATGGGTCAAAAGGCATCGGTCAAAAGGCCGCGCATGCTCAGAATCAAGTCGACGCATGCTTGGAAGCATTGAACTTCGTTTTTTTCAGCACGTCGTGTGTTTTATGTCACCGCGTTCTGACACGATCGTTTTTTTAACCGATGGTGTGTAGGCACATCAGACCGTCAGTCGGCCTTCGGCCTTTTTGACCCCAGATCTAATATTTAAAGCGGAGGTTCACCCAAATAACATGTATATAAGATCATTTTCTTTATACTTCCAACATGTACAGTATGTCCTTTTTTTTTGGCTGCACATACCTTATTATGGCTATTTTCAACCCGGCTTCCGTGTACTCACTCGCCCAGATGATTGACGTCCTTGAGAAAAAGTCCCCCCCCCCGCGCTCCCCTATTGCGTAGGCGCGTCACGAGAGTCACGTTGTTTCCAAAAGTAGCCGAACTGCATGTCAGCTCTATATGGCGCCTGCGCAGTCAGCTCTACACGGCTCCTAGTCAGCGTAGAGCTGACTCGCAGTTCGGCTACTTTTGGAAAATCCGTGACTCTCGTGATGCGCCTATGCAATAGGGGGGAGCGGGGGGGAACTTTTTCGCAAGGACGTCAATCATCTGGGCGAAGTCCCAGGTGACATTGCGCCTCTGCATAGGAACGCCTACTCCCGCCGGAGTAAGTACCCAGAAGCCGGGTGGAGAATAGCCATAATAATATATTTAAATAAATATTTTTTTAAAGCACCCCGTCCCGACGAGTATGCACGTAGAAACGAACGCATACGTGAGCAGCCCCCGCATATGAAAATGGTGTACAAACCACACATGTGAGGTATCGCCGCAATCGTTAGAGCGAGAGCAATAATTCTGTACCTAGACCTCCTCTGTAACTCAAAACATGCAACCTGTAGATTTTTTTAAATGTCGCCTATGGAGATTTTTATGGGTAAACATTTGTCGCCATGAACGGGCGGAACTTTAAAGCGTGACATGTTGGGTATCAATTTACTCAGCGTAACATTATCTTTCACAATATACAAAACAATTGCGCTAACTTTACTGTTGTCTTATTTTTTTTATTAAAAAAAAGTGTTTTTTTTCCCAAAGAAAAGTGCGCTTGTAAGACCGCTGTGCAAATGCGGTGTCACAAAAAGTATTGCAACAACCGCCATTTTATTCCCTAGGGTGTTAGGTAAAAATATATAGGGCCAGATCCACATAGAAATCGATCGGCGCAGCGTATCAGAGATACGCTACGCCGCCGTACCTTACCTGGCGTTCTTTCGAATCCTCAAAGATTTCGCGCCGTAAGTTACGGCGGCGTAGTGTATTTCTGGCGGCGGAATTCAAATCGGCGATTAGGGGGCGTGTTTCATTTAAATGAAGCGCGTCCCCGCGCCAAATGAACTGCGCATGCTCAGTTTCGAAATTTCCCGCCGTGCATTGCGCGAAATGACGTCACAAGGACTTAATTTTTTAAACTTAGACGTGACTTACGTCCATCCCGATTCACGGACGACTTACGCAAAAAAAAGAAAAAATTCAAATTTCGACGTGGGAACGACGGCCATACTTAACATGGCAATTCTAACTATACGCCCCAAAATACCAGCTTTAACTATACGCCGGAAAAAGCCGACTAGAGACGGCGTAAGAGAATGCGCCGGCCTCGCGTACGTTCGTGGATCGTCTGAAATAGCTCATTTGCATACCCAACGCAGAAAACGACGAGAACTCCACCCAGCGGACGCCGAAGTATTGCATCTAAGATCCAAAGACGTACGAAGCCGTACGCCTGTCGGTTCTAACCCAGATGCCGTTGTATCTTGGTTTGAGGATTCAAACTAAAGATACGACGCGGGTAATTTGAAAGTAGATACGCCGGCGTACTCTGTCTGTGGATCTGCCCCATAATGTTTAGGGGTTCTAAGTAATTTTCTTTTTAAGTTTTTTAACTTGTAAACAGCAAATCTCAGAAAGAGGCTCGGTCCTTAAGTGGTTAAATTAAAGTTTTTTTCATGCGGAGTTCAGCTTCAAACATCTTACATTTTATTACGAATTAAAATAACTTTTTTTTTTTTAATCCCACAAATCGCTGGTCTCATTCAATAAAAGGAACCCGCTAATAGATATAAATTAGTAGGGCTGTTGGGCATTTAATGTCTATTTTCAGCACTGTGCCTGGTGATCTCCTGCAGTTTATCCCACACATAGCCATTAATGAGGATTTAATCATTGTGGAAATATTCTTTGGTGTGATCTCAGCCTGCTCTTCCCATTGTATGACAGTTCTGTGACACTGCCCAATATGCTTGCTATTCCGCTCATCGCCTGGGGTCCGTAGGGTCAGCGTGTCTCTTGATTAATGGGGGACGTCACTACTGCCATGTTGAACATGTTGATCCTCTGTCCTTGCGCTCGGGACTCTCCCATCATCAGCATAATTGTTAATACAGACTCTGTCTTCTCGTATATCTCTGTCAATACAAGAACAGTGCTGACCTGTTGCTGTAGTTACACGCTCAGCTGGGGACACCCAATGACTTTTCAGGGGAAGCATCTTTCTTCCGAGTTGCACGCAATTATACGGGCCGATTGCTTTTATGTGGCAGCAAACAGCTGTCCAAATATTTGATGTAAATCAGGATTTTTCTGTGTCTTGAGGCATATACTACTATAGGAATTAAAACATAACCCTGAGTGCGATGTGCAGTAAAAAACGCAAATCACTATTCAGAGACCAATTGCAGTTAAAGTGTTACTAAACCCAGGACTCTGCATTCACTATATCTGGTCTCCCACAGTACATACAACATGGAAATGTAATTATTTTAGTAAATATAAACTGATAAATACCTTTTCTATTATATAGAAGTCAGTGCTTTAAGTGGGCCGGAACGCGGCGGTACTCAGTACCGCCACTTCCAAAAATGGCCCTCGAGAGTACCAGCACCTCTCCGTGCGCCCAGTACGTGGGTTTCCGGTACTGGAACGCAACGGAGAGCTAGCTACAGCATTGTAGTCAGGGGCGTCTCCAGGGTGGGGCCTGAGCGGGACACGTCCCCCCCAATTTTACTGTGTGCCCCCCCAAGTAATGTTGTCTGTTTGTATTGCAGACAGACCGCGAAACAATAGCCGCCGCGGCTGTCCGCGATCCGTCTGCGGCGCTGAATGACGGAATCATGACTGTTATTGTCATGTGACGTCGCCACAGTGCCGCTTATTATCATGGGAGTTGTAGTCTCCGCGGCCGTGCGGGCGGCGTCGGCTACATGCTCAGCCTGCTCCCGGGGGGTGGAGACGAGTCAGTCAGTTACTGTGAGAGCAGCGGAGCCAGGCCACGTGCTAGACCAGACCTCCCATTTGCCCGCCGACTTCAGTGCCTGCCTCGCTCTGCTGCCACAAGGTAGGTCAGGAAAAAACGTAATTTGATGGCAATTGGAAATACCATTTTATTGGTGGTGATGGACAATTTTCATTTCTGTTAGCTCCCTCCCTCCATGTTACCTCCACGAGAGCTCATTATATATATATATATATATATATATATATCAGTATTGGGGGGGGGAGCACTGGCGCCTAATAGAGTACCGGCACCTCTTTTGGCCCACTTAAAGCACTGATAGAAGTACCGTATATACTCGAGTATAAGCCAACCCGAATATAAGCCGAGGCACCTAATTTTACCACAAAAAAATGGGAAAACTTATTGACTCGAGTATAAGCCTAGGGTGTCCATCTGCATGCCTCACTGTGCCTCACTTTGCCTCACTGTGTCCATGTCCATGCCTCACTGTGTCCATTCCTCACTGTGCCTCACGCCTCACTGTGCCCATGCCTCACCGTGTCCATGACTAGACTTACGTTTAACATGGAAGTCTATAGAAGGGGTCCCCGGCCGTAGGTCCCCCAGACAGAAAACTTTGCACACTTGTAGAGGAGAACTGGGACTATATGTGTACTAAGTTTCGGGTCCAGAGGACCTAAGACCTGCCGGAACCGGGTCCCCAATTTACCGTAGAAATGACGGTTTAACATTGGAGTCTATGGAAGGGGTGCCCGACTTTGAAAAAAAAAACAGGAGCAACTCATATAGGGGGGTTTGTTTTGTCTCTGTGAACCACCCAATGCCAGTCACTTCACTTTGTATATGTTAAAACGATTCTAAAGGAACAATTTATATAAAAATAAAATAAAAAATATAGCAAAACCTGCTCTGTGTAATGGTTTTGCACAGAGCAGCCCTGACCCTCCTCTTCTCAGGTCTCCTTCTTGTGCTCTAGGCCCCTCCTCCTTGCCGAGTGCCCCCATAGAAAACCGCTTGCTGTGGGGGCACTCATGCATGCTTGCTCCTGAGCCGGCTCTCTGCATCCATAAGACACAGAGAGCAAGGCTCAGGTGGCACTAAGGGGTTAAGTGTGCCCTAAGGGAGTGATTCTTACTGTAGGGGGGCGTGGCTGTAGGCGTGACGTCACTGATCGTCGTTCCCTATATCAGGGAACAGACAATCGGTTTCACTGCCACACAGAAGAACGGGGAAGGTGTGTTTACGCTCACCTCTCCCCGTTCTTCAGCTCCTGTGACCGATCGCGGGACACCGGCGGTGATCGGGTCCGCTGGTCCGGTCATGGAGCTTTGGACCGGGTCGCGTGCAACCCATGGCTGGGCTCTTAAAGGCGACGTACAGGTACGTGCCTGTGCCCAGCCGTGCCATTCTGCTGACGTATATGTGCAGGAGGCGGTCCTTAAGTGGTTAAGGGGGTGTGGCAAGGTGTGTGTCTTATGCCTGCATACTTTTTCTGATAGGTGTCCCTCATTCCCATCTCAAAAAGTTGGGAGGTATACATATGCAGTTCAAAGAATTTTAAACACAGTATGAATGCATGAGTGAGCCAGGGTTACACCACGGCAGTGCATTCATGTGCATTAAAAAAAAGTACAGCATGCTGCATTTTTTTGCAGTGGAACGAACGTGAACACACCACGATGCATGTAAATGCGACTCAGTAAATAAAAGATGCTAGAAAATAAAAAAAAATGCATGAAGAAACGCAAAGCAAATTGCAATGCATAGAAAATGCATCGCAAATGCACGTAGACACAAAGGCAATAAAGCACCAAAAACACGTTAACTATCCCTTGCTGCTTACAATGGTGTGGTTGAATAAAGTCACAGCTCTATATTTTCAAATCTGCAGAAAACTTGAACCGTTTATGAAAAAGTTGTAGAATAGAGGCGATGTTACATGGAGAGTATTCACCTTTTCTATCCAGTGTTTCTGTTTAGTGCTTTTCTCCATCAGCAAAACCTCAATTTCCTGCTAAAATCAGCCTAAAGCCGATTCATTTGTTTGGAATTCTTTTCTACAAGAGAGGCCAATTGTTACTCTGATTACGATTCTCTGGATCTTTTTAATACTGAATAAGGAGCATAGTTTCCTATTCATTGCTCCCTTCCAACCCCCATCTAGCCGTAATTAGACATTTAGGTGAGTATGATTTTTTTTTTTTATATTATAAAAAAATAAAAAAATAAGAGATCCGAGAGCTCAGAGCATTACAAGTAGGCAGAAAAACATAAGAAAGAATTTCATGACAAATGTATGTGTATGGATTATTTTGGGGGAATACAGATACCTTTGTCATGTCCTTTTTATTTTTCTGATTTTTTTTTCTAATATTGTTTTATTTAGGTTACATAAGTTTATTTCAGTATTATATGACAGGCAGGGCCGGACTTACCATTGGCCTTGACTGGGCTCAAGCCCAGGGGCCCCGCCCAATAGGGGGCCCCCTTTGAAAAAAAAAAAAAAAATATATATATTTTTTTTTTTTAGGGGTCCGGAGGTCCCCAGGGGCCCGGAGGCCCCCAGGGCCCCGGACGGCAACCCCCCTTTTTTTAATAATTTTTTTATAAAAAAATGTTTTTTTTATATATTTTTTATATATATATATATATATATATATATATATATATATATATATATATATATATATATATATATATATATATATATATATATTATTAAAGGGCCCAGGGGTCTCCAGGGCCCCCGGATGGCAACCCACCTTTCTTTTATTTATTTTTTATAAAAAAAAAATTATATATTTATATATATATATATATATATATATATATATATAATATTTTACTATTATTATTATTATTATTATTATTATTATTATTAAAGGGCCCAGGGGTCTCCAGGGCCCCCGGATGGCAACCCACCTTTTTTATTTTTTTATAAAAAAAATACATTTTTTTATATATATATATATTTTTTTTTTATTAAAGGGCTCAGAGGTCCCCAGGGCCCCATGTGGCAACCCCCCCCTTTTTTTTATTTTTTATAAATGTTTATTTTTTTATTTTTGTTTATTTTTTTTATTTTTTTTATTAAAAGGCCCAGAGGTTCCCAGGGGCCCAGAGGTCCCCAGGGCCCGGATGGCAACCTCCTTTTTTTTATGTATTTTTTATAAATTTTTATTTTTTTATTAAAGGGCCCAGAGGTTTATTTTTTCTTTTTATTAAAAGGCCCAGAGGGCCCCGGATGGCTACCCCCCTTTATATATATATATATATATATATTTGATTTCTTCTTTTTTTTTTGTAAAGGCCCCCCTGCTTCTCAATTTGCAGCAGCCCCCCCCGCTTCTCAATTTCAGGTGGCAGCACCCCCCCCCCCCCAGGTTCTCTGCTTCAGGGGGCCCATGCCTTAAGCTGTGTAAGGGGCCCCAAAATTCCTGATGGCGGCCCTGCGCATACCTCCCAACACGCACGGATTCTGTGGGACTTTCCCGCACAGACAGCTTCTTCCCGCAGTCCCGCAAAAGGGTTAATTTTTCCTGCACTGCAAGAGGAGGCAGCACGGAAGCAGGAGGAACCGGAGCGGTGTGTGGAGGACTGTGGCTGCTGAAGGGAAGAAAGCCGACAGCCGGGCTAATGACAGTCTGTGGCCCCGGGCGAGAGGCACTCCCCCCCCATAACAACTTTAATGCGCACCCCCCCGCTCAACAACTTTAATGCGCCCCCCCCCCGCTCAACAACTTCGATCCCCCCCCAATTCTCAGCTCCAGGGGGCCCCTTCAACACTCAAGCCCAGGGGCCCCCACCACCCTAAGTCCTGCCCTGATGACAGGTGTGCTAAATTGTCAGTTATATTTTGCAGTATGTCATACAAATGACTATGAGATTTCACAAAGAAAAGAAGGGTTTGGCCAAAGGCATGGATTACATAATCTCCATTGTTGTTTATTTATAGGGTAAATCTTCTGCAGGGCTGTACAGAGAGGTTGCAATGTACAATAGATGGCACAGACAGGCTATAATAGATATATTGCAGAAGTTCATTTGGGATCTGTATGTTTCACCAGTCCCATCATGTTGGTGCTCTAAAATAAGTACAATCTTACTGACATCAGGGGTCACGGATGCTATAGTAATGGACATAGGTGTGTGCAGCCTTCTGCATTAGGGTGTGCACCCCATAGGTCAAACACATATCTGTGTGTGTGTGTGTGTGTGTGTATATTGTGTGTGTGTGTATATATATATATATATATATATATATATTGTGAGGGGTTAGCTCGGTAGCGGGGTGTGTGACCCCTTGGCTGGGTTCACCACACACTGAATTTCTACAGACTGGCAGTCGAAGACAGTTGAAAAATAACGTTTTTGGTTTATTTTTCCATCTTGCTGGAAAACAATTGCAAGCATCCAAACAGCATAAACAAAATCAAACATAAAATAAATCCTAGCCACTCTGGGCATCTACCTTCCACACATGAACCTATCTAAGGAGTCTGGCTCAGCCTAGCGCTGGGCAGACAGTGCTGGACATATAGCACAAAACAATAGTCTTTTGATTTTTATCACACAGAAAAATCAGTCCTCTCCTCACCTCTCAGAAGACTTTCAGTACTGCTCTCCTACTCACAAAGACTCAGGAATGATGCAGCAACAAAGTGGTAATCCTCTGGCTACTTATAAAGGCCTTAATTGCCTCATTCTGAACAGCTGAAGTTTTTCAACGGCCTTTAGCCTTCCTCTGGCTACGTTTGTAGCCGGTGCCCGATAACAATCTGTGTATCATCTAACAAGGCAGAAATGTATGTCCCATCAGTGACAACACCCACAGATTTACCTGACTTCCTGTCATATATATATATATATATATATATATATATATATATATATATATATATTGTATCAGTAGGGTAATGGATAGTGTCAGTAAAGCAGTGGACAATGTCAGTAGATCAGAGATTAGTGTTAGTAGTTTATTTTTATTTTTATTATTTTTTTATTATTACTTTTTTACAATTTTTTTGGCAATAATTTATTATTATTTTTTTTTTACAATCTTTTACGAGCCCCATTGGGGGGCTTTGGTGACATATCAGGGGTCTAAACTAACCCCTGATGTCTCACTTTTGAGACAGAAGCAAGGAAATCTGTGTAGCACAGGGCGATTAGGGTGTGCCCAGGCACACCTGGCACACCCTGTGCACACGCCTATGGTAATGGAATGGTTAGCAAGTGGCCTTATTGTTAATTCTTAAAGCAGTTGTAAACCACGGATGTTGTGGGGAAAAAAAAACACCTGCAAGGCAATGGTCAAATGTGCTAGTATGCATCGCATACTAACACATTATGAAACACTTACCTTGGAACAAAGCCCTCCAGCGCTGTACTGTCACCACTGAGAAGGCTGACACATTCCCCCGGTCTTTCATCTGGGTCCATGCGCTCTGGCTATGTGATTGGCCAGAGCTGTGAATAAGTCACTTCTTCGTGACGGAAGCCCATTGTTCCGTCACAAAGCTCTGAAGTTCCGGCAGGGTTTGCCGGATCTTCAGAGTGCACATGCCGGTGATGTGACTGGTAGACATGTGTGGTGGTTAAAATTCAGACTAATTTTCATTACTCGGAAATTCAGATGTATCAGATGTATCTGTATGTTAGAATAGTGCCGAATTTAAATGAATCCGAAATAACGAAATTCAAGTTCGGACAAAATTTGAATTCAAATCGTTTTCCAATTTCCAAAGAGAATAAAATAGAATAGAAAATAAAGGAATAGAATAGAAAAAATTCTATTCTATTCCTTTATTTTCTATTCTATTTTATTCTTTTTGGAAATTGGAAAACTTTTCGAATTCAAAAACGATTCAAAAATTGATTCGAAAACTTTTCGAATCGATTTGAAAATGAATAAACAAAACAAATCCTGAAAACAAATTAAACAAATGAGACAAATTCAAGTAAAACAAATTGATACAAATAATGAAGCAAAACGAAACAAAACAAATTTCAGATGGAAGTCCGATCGTGTGTATGAGGCTTTAGATAGACCTGGGTTGGTCGTGGTTAGAACTCAAAAGACAAAAGCAGACAGGAGGATGGGATCCGATTAGAAACTTATTGGATTAAAACAAATACAGACTGGATGAAAACAAATGCAGCCCGCCATCTCCTCGCATATCATCTTTGCAGCGTCTTGGTTTGGCAGTGTGGAACATTGTTTTGGATCTCCCTGATTCAGTGAGCCAGCATTGATGAGTTTATACATCGTATTCTCTGCCTGGACTGTGGTGCCTTGATTTCAGGCTGTCTCATGCTGATCCTTGGCTGCTGTGATGTAAGTCTGCATTTGTTTTTATCCAAAAAGATATTCAGCTTTCTAATCAGAACCCGGGCTCCTTTCTGCTTTTGTCTTTTGAGGGCCAAAAAGTACATTCAGATGTTTAACTACAAGAAACAGCATATGATACAGCAGTATAAAGTTGGCCAGCAGTAAAACAATTTTACTGAGAAAAGCTAGACCCAAATTTACCACAAACAAATAGCGCAGACTGGGGTTTTACTGCAGCAGTGTAAACTGGGCAGCAGCAAGACTTGTTTACTTAGTAAGGGATAGATAACAGGCCTAACTAGTGTATCCCTAACTTTTTATTTAATCTCCAGGGATAAGTTGGTGCAGTTAATGTAAGTGATATAATGAAAGGTGGTTTTGGTGAACACTGTGCATGCACTTTATTCTTTCAAACGATGCAGCATCATTCTGCAAAACAAAAAAAAGACATGTCAGGAGATCCTGAGATTATGGCCCAGATTCTCAAAGGGCTTACGACGGCGCAACGCCATCGTAAATCCTAATCTGGGCCGTCGTATCTATGCGACTGATTCTTAGAATCAGTTACGCATAGATATCCATTAGATCCGATAGGCGTAAGGCTCTTACGCCGTCGGATCTTAAATGCATTTTTTTTTGTCTGCTAGGTGTCGCCTCCGTCGTTTTCCCCGTCGAGTATGCAAATTAGCTAGATACGAGAATTCCTGAACGTACGCGCGACCGACGCAGTAAAGTTACGACATTTACGTTAGGTTTTTCCGGCGTAAAGTTGCCCCTGCTATATGAGGGGCAACCAATGTTACGTATGGCCGTCGTTCCCGCGTCGAAATTGATAAATTTACTTAGTTTGCGTAAGTCGTCCGTGAATGGGGCTGGACGCTATTTACGTTCACGTCGAAACCAATGACGTCCTTGCGACGTCATTTGGAGCAATGCACCCTGGGATATTTTTCAGACGGCGCATGCGCAGTACATTCGGCACGGGAACACGCTTAATTTAAATACTACACGCCCCCTACCCACCTAATTTGAATTAGGCGGGCTTGCGCCGGGTGATTTACGCTATGCCGCCGCAACTTTAGACGCAAGTGCTTTGTGAATAAAGCACTTGCCTGTAAAACTTGCGGTGGCGTAACGTAAATGAGATACGTTACGCCCGCCGACATTTACGCCATTCTACGAGAATCTGGGCCTATGATTCTCAGAAATAACACTTTGTATAGAATAAGGCCGGTAGTCTTATCAGTTATCAGTCTCAAAATTTCAAAAGAGGGTTAAAGTGACACAGTAAAGAAGAAATGAGAAAGCTGCACTGTACTGCCTTCCGAACAAATGCTGCGTACACACGATCATTTTTCGTCATGAAAAAAAAACGTTTTAAAAAACCTCATTTAAAATGATCTAGTGTGGGGGCTTCACATCGTTTTTCGGCTTCTGAAAAACGACAAAAAAAAAATTCGAGCATGCTGCATTTTTTAACGTTGTTTTAAAAAATTTTGTTTTTCGGGTTTTAAAAAAATGATTGTGTGTGGGCTAAAACAACGTTTTAAACCCGCGCCAGCTCAGAAGCAAGTTATGAGACGGAAGCGCTCGTTCTGGTAAAACTACCGTTCATAATGGAGTTAAAAAATTCATCACGCTGTAACAGACAGAAAAGCGCGAATTGTCTTTTACTAACACGGAATCAGCTAAAGCAGCCCAAAGGAGAATAGAACTTCCCCTTTAGAGTGCCGGCATACGTGTTGTACGTCACCGCGCTTTTTTTTATCATTTTTTAAAAACGATGGTGTGTGGGCAACGTAGTTTTTAATGATGAAGTTGGAAAAACTTCGTTTTTTGGACATGCTGAAAAACAACATTTATTTTCATGACGAAAAATGATCGTGTGTACGCGGCAAAAAGTTGCCTGGCTATGTTGAACTTAAAGCTGAACTCTATCCAAAAACAATATTGGGGCATTAGCAAGGTACAGGTACTAATATTGTAACTCTAATTATGTGTGTCCCATTCATGGGTGCTGGTTTGTCCATGAAAACTGTTAGATTTATTCATTCCCTGTCTCCCGTTGCTTGTTTATTTGTCACCCCAGAAAGTGATGTAAGCATTGAACTTCTGCTGCTGAAATGCACAGTCAAAGAGCACAGCAATCACGGTGAGTCACTCACTCTGCTGTTCCTCCATTGAAAAAGCATCTTGTGTCTTTTTCAACGATTTGAAGGCATTCTGTGGTTGGACATGGGTTCCCGCAAAGTAGTTGCTTATTTGTGTCCCAGGTTCCTTTCCCATTGGTGTGGTGGCAGCCAGGCAAACAGAAACATTCTCTCCTTTGGCTCAGTAAGCAGTCTAGGGGGTGACCTTTTAAATTGTATTGCAGGATAACTTGAATGGGGCTTAGGAAAGCTGTGGAATACTCCAGAACACTAAGCAAGAATGTGTGGGCACTCTTCCTTTTTCAGCTACCGCTCAGAACAGTCCCTTCAGCATTAGGACATAACGTGGACAGCACTGGGACACCATCTGCAATGTCCCAGACCAAGCAAACCCTAATGTTAGTGCACCAGGGGTTAACAGCAGCAGGAGTCACTAGGATCCATCTCTTAGGTCTGTACTCACAGTGTCCCCAGGACCTGGATGCCTCTTTCCAGACTCAGGCAGATAGTCTTCTCCAGGCCTTTTTTTCTCAAACAATAGGTGCTGGAACAATAGGTGCTGGAACCCCCGATCCCACAAACCCCTCCCCCTACACACCCCCTAAATCACATCAAATAGTGGGTGTGGTCAGTCAAATTTCACAAAACAGTAGGAGGATCTTAAAGGGGCAATAAATACCAGGATTGCATTACATAAGGAGTGCAGAGCTGTCACCTGTAAACACAGAAACCAGACTTCTGTGTTTACCAGTGATTGTTGTGAGCAGGCACCAAAAGGTCTGAGCCAGTTCCACCAAGTTCCCCCTGAAAAAAAAGCCCTGGTCTTCTCAGTGAATTTTCCAGAACAGGTCCCCAGTGAAACCTCTCTCTTACCTTTTAGCTTCAAGGGAATTTGTAGCAGAATAGGTCCACAAGCTATGCGTAGCTGGGACCTCTATGAGACCAGCAGAATCTTCAGCTGAACTGCCTAGAAGGGCAGCAGTACTTCTGGCTGGGAACCTCTCTTGGGGAAGAACCTTGCTTTCTGAGGCTCCAAACTATTTATGCATCCCCCAGCCACCATCTGGGCACACTCCCCATGGATTGGCTGGTGCCACATAAATATTCAAGCTGCTTATAATCTCCCACCCACTACATTCTGGAAGCCTTAAAAAGACAGGGGGGAGCAATCAATCCCACAGCTTGCAGAGCCCAGAGCAGCCCAAAGCAATCACATGCTGCTCTGCTGATTAAAAGAGAGCCACAGAGCTATATTTTGTTAACTTAATTAGGAGCCTGGGAGAGTGCTACATTTCTATACCTGTACTGGCTCAGCACACTGCCTATAATAGCATATATATATACAGTACAGACCAAAAGTTTGGACACACCTTCTCATTCAAAGAGTTTTCTTTATTTTCATGACTATGAAAATTGTACATTCACACTGAAGGCATCAAAACTATAAATTAAAGCGGAGGTTCACCCTAAAAACATCTATGAACCATCCCATACAGCATACTAGCGTCAGCTATAGTATGTTTTTTTTGTTTTTCGCTGTATTTACCGTTTAATCCTTCAGTTTAGTTTCAGACTCCCGCGGGGAGTAGGCGTTCCTATGAAGAGGGGAACATGATTGACGTCCGGCTATGGCGTGTCACCCGTTCCGAAAATAGCCGGAGTAGGACTCGGCTCTTCACGGCGCTATACGGCGCCTGTGCACAGACTAGGAGCTGACTGCGCAGGCGCCGTATATATCCGAGTCCTATTTTGGCTATTTTCGAAACGCGCAACGCGCCATAGCCGGACGTCAATCATGTTCCCCTCTTCATAGGAACGCCTATTTCCCCGCCGGAGTCTGAAACAAAACTAAACGATTAAACGGTAAATACAGCGGAAAAAAAACCATACTATAGCTGACGCTAGTATGCTGTATGGGATGGTAGATAAGAAAATATTTTTTTTAGGGTGAACCCCCGCTTTAACACATGTGGAATTATACATAACAAAAAAGTGTGAAACAACTGAAAATATATTTCATATTCTAGGTTCTTCAAGGTAGCCACCTTTTGCTTTGATTACTGCTTGGCACACTCTTGGCATTCTCTTGATGAGCTTCAAGAGGTAGTCACCTGGCACAGCACCCCATCACTCTCCGTCTTGGTCAAATAGCCCTTACACAGCCTGGAGGTGTGTTTGGGGTCATTGTCCTGTTGAAAAATAAATGATGGTCCAACTAAACGCAAACCGGATTGGAATAGCATGCCGCTGCAAGATGCTGTGGTAGCCATGCTGGTTCAGTATGCCTTCAATTTTGAATACAGTGTCACCAGCAAAGCACCCCCACACCATCACACCTCCTCCTCCATGCTTCACGGTGGGAACCAGGCATGTAGAGTCCATCCGTTCACCTTTTCTGCGTCGCACAAAGACACGAGGGTTGGAACCAAAGATCTCAAGTTTGAACTCATCGGACCAAAGCACAGATTTCCACTGGTCTAATGTCCATTCCTTGTGTTCTTTATCCCAAACAAGTCTCTTCTGCTTGTTGCCTTTCTTTAGCAGTGGTTTCCTAGCAGATATTCTACCATGAAGGCCTGGTTCACACAGTCTCCTCTTACCAGTTCTAGAGATGTGTCTGCTGCAAAAGGTGGCTACTTTGAAGAACCTAGAATATGAAATATATTTTCAGTTGTTTCACACTTTTTTGTTATGTATAATTCCACATGTGTTAATTCATAGTTTTGATGCCTTCAGTGTGAATCTACAATTTTCATAGTCATGAAAATAAAGAAAACTCTTTGAATGAGAAGGTGTGTCCAAACTTTTGGTCTGTACTGTACATATATATATATATATATACACACACAGGATTTATCATTATTCATGAATTGTAGCTGGTAGATTACTGGGCAAAATTCTGATGACATCAGATGGAAGGATGTTTTGAATTGAGGTTATATCTCTGTTTGAAGTGATGGCTTTTAAATAAATATTTAAAAAATCTTTATTTATTTGGAATGTCAAGGGATATGGAAAAGAGTTACAGATAAAGAGAACAACGCAAGAAAATCCTGAAAGCAGAAATGAAAAGTCGGAGACCAGAGGAACAGAGAAGGCGTTCTCATCAAGAGACATGGCATATGGGACGATGTCCTGAATTCCATTTTTCAAAGTCATTTAGAAAGCCTGAGTGATTTGCATTTCCTTTAAACATGGCCTAAGTATTTTTGCATATGTTGATGCTGTGCGGGAACACCTAATCAGTAAAACTCAATACATATGTTATAAATATTTTGCCAGAAAATTTCAAAGGCCTTATCTACATGGGATCAAATAATTCTGAACATTTAAAGCAGGCTGTATTAATTCCATATGTCACAATCACCAGTGTAAGAGTGTGACCTATTGTTAAGAAATCAGTAGAATTGACTTCTTTATCTGCTAAAATACAGATGAAAGATACAGAAATATGACAAATACAACCATATGGATTCAAAAATGTAGATCATATTTATGATGGCAGGGAGCGCAGTGTTGTTAAAGCACATAAGAAGTGGATAATAATTCTTTGCATCAAATGGATTTTCACACAACTTTTTAAAGGTAAACTCCAGGCTGCTAATACACGGCTGAAATTGATACTGTGTATGTGAACCTGTGGAAGAGATGACCCCGTCTGGAATGGTGGGAGACCTTTTCATGGTGAAACTCAAGGGGCTACTTGAGAAGTGTGGAGGAATCATAACAAACATCTGCTTAGCATTTTAAAAATGTCAGCCAACCAGTTCAGAAACTTCTCCAGTAGCTTGGGGTATTCAAGTGCCCTAGCTTTGTCTACATTACTGTGGGGGGGTATTGGAGACTAGGCCTGGGTGTCTGTAGACGTCAACCAGCATGACCGAGTGGTCTCTCAGCATAACTTTGGAGGTCTTCTGCTTTCTAACTCCCTTGATAGGTCCCAGAGGTGAGAGGAGAACCATCCTCCTGCTCCTTGTAACCACATGGTCATTTTCAGGTGACAATTTGACACCATCATCTAGTTCCCTTTCCCCAGCAACACTGACTTCTCCTCCCACCTGCACAGGAACTGGCTTCAGTAAACTTAGATATCAATATCAAATTTTACTATTTATCTTATACAGTGGCGGCTGGTGCTCAAATTATTTGAGGGGGGCACAAACAAATTGAAAAATTAAAAAAAAAAGCCATCAATTGCAGCCTCACTGTGCCATCAAATAATTCTGAACATTTAAAGCAGGCTGTATTAATTCCATATGTCACAATCACCAGTGTAATAGTGTGACCTATTGTTAAGAAATCAGTAGAATTGACTTCTTTATCTGCTAAAATACAGATGAAAGATACAGAAATATGACAAATACAACCATATGGATTCAAAAATGCAGCCACTGTGCCCATCAAATGCAGCCACTGTGCCCATAAAATGCTGTCACTGTGCCAATCAAACGCTGCCACTGTGCCATCAAATGCTCCCACTGTGCCATCCAATGCTGCCACTGTGCCATCAAATACCGCCACTGTGCTCATCAATTGCAGCCACTGTGCTCATCAATTGCAGCCACTGTGCTCATCAATTGCAGCCACTGTGCCCATTAAGCGCTGCCACTGTGCCATCAAATGCTGCCACTGTGCCATCCAATGCTGTCACTATGTCATCAAATGCTCCCACTGTGCCATCCAATGCTGCCACTGTGCCATCAAATGCTGCCACTGTGCCATCAAATGCTGCCACTGTACCATCCAATGCTGCCACAGTGCCATCCAATGCTGTCACTGTGCCATCAAATTCTCCCAATGCTGCCACTGTGCCATCAAATGCTCCCACTGTGCCATCCAATGCTGCCACTGTTATCCCCCTGTCTGCTTGCCATCTGCCCGGCACTTACCCTGTCTCGGTGGGGCAGCACGTGACGGCGAGCCGTATCTTCTCCCCTCCATGTGTCTTCTCCCCTCCATGCGTCTTCTCCTGTCCTTTTCTTCTATGATTGGACGCCTGATAGACGTCCAATCACAGCGCCTGACGTTTCAGCCAATCAGACGACCGGTAACAGACCTGGCAACCTGATAGGCTGAGAGGCGGGTCAATGTTAGCAAAGCGAATTCCTTCGGCTTTGCTAACATTAAGTGAGTGAGAAGGAACGCACAGCGTTGCGCCCGCTTCTCACTTTTTTGGACGCCTTTTAGAGCAAAAGTCTCTAATCAGGTGCTTCCAAAAAACACCCTCACCGCTGTAATTCAGGTGCCCGGAGGCCGAAAAGGGGCCGGACACCTGAATAGGGGGTGTCAGCACCGACCATAGATAGATTAATGCAATGCATGAATCTATCTATGGTAATTAGAGAGTGACAGGAGAGGGGCGGCGGCGCTCCTGTGCCCTTAAGGACACACGGCCACTGATCTTATATATTTCTTAAACTTAGATGTTTCTCTTCTTGCTGCCAACCTTTACTGAACTAATCAATTTGGAGTAGCAGATTGTGATTGGTATGCTCGAACTGTAACACATTTGCTGGTCCCTTTTCTGTGCAAATCTTATAATCTAACATAGATTCTCAATTAAATTTCTCAAAGTCTATTTCTCTTAGGACTCAGATATCCATATGGGAGCACAGTTCCTGTAGGACAGGGGACTTATTTGAGGGATCACATGGAGGGCCTAGTTGCCGGTTTAACCAACAGAATTGTTGGACTGACTCATCAGATTATCTTTCCAAAACTGTCCTATCAGCCATATGATTTGTAATTCTGCTTAGGCAGTGGCATGATCCAGGCACCACTGCCAGATTGCAAGGCCAAATCCTTGACCTGCTCTGTATTTATGCAGTGCAACTTAATCCAGCACATCCTGCAGCCTGCTCATCACTGTGCCTTTCTTTCCTAGTTACACTAACAGCACTGTGCAAAGCACTAGGGCCCCGGTTGGCCATAAATGATGTCTCCCTTGCTTCTATTCTGAGTGCTGAGATTTTTTAACCTTGCCTAGGCTTCCGTTTAAACCCTTTTAATAAATTCCTAAGCTGTTTAAAGGATTGGCTTGGCACTTTTCTCTCCTCCTTTTGCTTTCCTTTTGTTTATACAGTGATCACAATGGATGCACAAATTGGATCAGTAGTCAGCGGAACTCACCACCTTCTTCGCCTGTTGCGTAGACTCATCCCCTTCATCCCGGAGGGAGACACAGCAGTAGTAGTTGGAACAATCAATTCCTGTATCGACTACGCAAACCCCCTCTACCTAGGACTTCCCAAATACCAAATTTCACATCTACAAGTTGTCCAGAACACAGCAGCCAGACTGGTAACTGGAAAAACCCTGGGAATCAATCACCCAGTCCCTGAGGACCCTCCATTGGCTAGCCGTGAAGAATCGGGTTACATGAAGGCTGCATTCACACCTGAACGCGGCGTATTGTACCGCGATTTGCCGCAACAAATTGCAACGTTTTGTCCCACGATTTGCCGCGACAAAACGCAGCGTTTTTTAGCCTAAAATAGGGGTGATTAAACATTGTCGGCTATGCCGAACGCCGAAGCCACCTGAAAAAAAGGGTCCGGGACTTGTTTTGAGCTTCAGGCGTACGGCGTTTGGGCGTTCGGCGTGGAGATGTGAACCATCTCCATAGCCGACAATGTTAAATCACCCCTCCTGCGTATTTCAGGCTGCAATAGCGTCGGGCGTAAAAACGCCTAGGTGTGAATGGAGCCTTAAGACCCTCTGCCTCACTCACAAATGTACACAAGGAAAACCTCTGCAATACCTCTGCGAAAAAATAAATAACCCACACCCCAATTCGCCCACTCCGGTTAATTAACCAGAATCTTCTCCACATCCCCAAGACCCGCTACAAATCAAAAGGCGAACGAAGATTCGCAGTCCAAGGACTCAGATTATGGAACGCTCTACCCTCAGACATCCACTTGGAAGAAAACTATCTGGCCTTCAGGAAGAAGCTTAGGACCCATCTCTTCTGAAGACACAGGCGGACACTGGCTGCAAAAGCGCCTTGAGGCGATTTAGTTTACGTTTGTAGCGCTATACAAGTTACTCATTCATTCATCCCAGCCCGCAACTGAAGCAGCCTCACTCCCTTTACAGCCTCCATTTAGAGACTTTTTTTAGAGACTAATTTTTAGGGGTTCATCCCCCAGAATTTTTAATCCACTCACCATTCACATGGATGCACTTTCATGTATCAGCATGCAGATGCATGCCTTTTTATTTAAATTTTAAACTTTAGTCTTTTTCATAAGATGGTTTAGCGCTGAACATTATACCAATATTGTGTATGTGTTTCCTCCTTCCGTTTTAACCCTTACATGCCGCTTTTGGATATTTTATTGGATATATTGTAAGAACCGATTCTGGTACTTAGTCAAATTTTACGTAAAAAGATATTTAATCACCTTGAAGGAATACATAACTGGATTAAGTCCTGTTCTTTATATCTGCCTGGAGTTTAGATTTAAAGCCTGCTAATAATGACATGCCTGGAATTCTTCATGACACTTCTGTGGATTCTGTGACAAAAGAAATCACATTTTGATGCCTTGCAGTTTGTCAGCATGTCCCGATGCATTGATACAGCTAGAAGTTGTGTAACACAGATATAAAAGAGTCTGAAAGCAGCTGTCAGATGGAAAGTAAAGCCCTCCTCTAAAAATGAAAAAGAGACTATCTTTAGGTGTCACAAACCGCGGTATACGCTGTTAAAATAGAGACGTAAACAAGGATTTTAAGCCTGAATGCCAAGGCAGAGTGACAGTTCATTAGGTAAAAGCTGTCCATGTCTCCTGCCATGTTGAATATTAAACTTGATGCTTTTTTTTATTTAAAGCAGACCTTCACTTGCCAGATCCACTTTAGCTCCCGGTATTCCTCCCAATGCCTCCATAATATATATATTAAAAACACTGTTAAACACTAAGGGGCAGATTCACATACAATTGCATGGGCGCAGCGTATGTGACATACGCTACGCCGCTGTAACTTACTTTTTGTAGCTTTGAATCCAGAAAGAATTTGTGCCGTAAGTTACGGCGGCGTAGTGTATCTCTCGCGGCGTAACGGCGCGTAATTCAAATCGGCGAGTAGGGGGCGTGTTTCATTTAAATGAAGCGCGTCCCCGCTCCGAACAAACTGCGCATGCGCCGTCCCTAAATTTCCCGCCGTGCATTGCGCTAAATGACGTCGTAAGGACGTCATTGTTTTTAACGTGGACGTAAATTACGTCCAGCCCCATTCATGGACGACTTACGCAAACAAAAAAAAATATTTTCAAATTCGACGCGGGAACGACGGCCATACTTAACATTGTGTACGCCACCAAATAGCAGCTTTAACTATACGCCAAAAAAAGCCGAACGGAAACGACGTAAAAGAATGCAACGGTCGCTCGTACATTCGTGGATCGTCGGATATAGCTAATTTGCATACTCGACGCGGAATACGACGGGAACGCCACCAAAGGCGTACGAAGACGTACACCTGTCGGATCTAACCCAGATGCCGTTGTATCTTGTTTTGAGGATTCAAAACAAAGATACGACACGGGAAATTTGAAAGTACGCCGGCGTATCAGTAGATACGCCGGTGTAGTCTCTTTGTGGATCTGCCCTTAAGGACCGGATTTACGTAGCACTTACTCTGACGTTTTTCGAGATACGCTGCGTAAGTGTCAATGTGCGCCGTCGTATCTATACGCCGTGCCCATAGAACTAGATACGCCTGAAAATAGGCTTCCTCCGACCGACATAACTTTCCTACGCCGGCGTATCTTGGGCGCATATTTACGCTGGCCGCCTCATTGCAAATATGCAAATGAGGGAGATACGGCGATTCACGAACGTAGTTTCGCCCGACGCATAATATACACGGTTTGCGTAAGGCTTATAGTTATTCCCCATCTATGAGGCGCAACTCATGCAAAGGTATGGACCAGGGAACAGCCGTCGTATTTTACGTTGTTTACGTAGTAGTACGTGAATAGGGCTGGGCGTAGGTTATGTTCACGTCGTAGACATTGAGCCGTCGTATCTTAGGGAGTATATTCGACGTGATTCTGAGCATGCGCACTGGGATACGTCCACGGGACGGCGCATGCGCCGTTCGTTCGGCCCATCATTTGCATGGGGTCACGGTTCATTTAAATGGATCACGCCCACTTCCACCTACTTTGAATTAGGCCGGCTTACGCCTACGATTTTACGTTACGCCGGCGCAACGTTGGGAGCAAGTGCTTTGTGAATACTGTGCTCGCCGCTCTGCGCAGCGTCGGCGTAGCGTATATTCGATACGCTACGCCCGCATAAAGATGCGCTGAGGTATGTGAATCTGGGCCTAAGTTTTTTGTCCAGCATCCCTTCTGGAAGATGCATGCAGCCAGCGATTCCCTGCACCATAAGAACAATCATAGCAGCTGTTCCGCCGCTTGATAATTCTTACGGGCAGCGTAAGGGGACTCCCGCCCTCCTGCTGCCCTCCGGTGCTTCTCCCGACTCACCTGTGCGATCGGTGAGTCGTTGACAGGAACGGCCAGCTTTGGATGTTGATCACAGAGATTTCCGGTGGACCAGACGGTCGCCGGAGTCTCTATGATCGTCGGAGGCCAGGCGCGATGTTATGACGTCACGCCCGGCCTCTGCATTCAAAAAAACCCCACCGATTCGGCTTTGAAGCGGTGATCTTTTTTTTTTTAGGCTTCCCAGCCTAGTGGTGAGATGTTGGGTCTTATTGAGCACCATATTTCACTGTAAAGAGGTCCTGTCATGTCATATTCCTATTACGAGGGATGTTTACATTCCTTGTAATAGGAATAAAAGTGATCAAAATTGTATAATTTTTTTTTAAAAAGTGTCAAAATAAAAAAATAAGTGAAATTAACAATAATTTTTTATAAAAACTTTTCATAGGAGGAACTTCACCCTGTCATTTCTCTGTAGTAGAGCAACATCAGGCAGCATGGGTGGCAGGAAATGCAAAGATACAGCTTTTGATGAGACTTTTAGTTTGGCAATAGAGCGGTTTTAAACTTGACACAAGGGGGTTGTTTTACTAAATGCAAATAGGCTGTTTGCATTGCAAGGGAAGTTGCACTTTTCAAGGAAATTTTCCCCCAGAGCTTGGTGAATGTGGTGAAGTTTCACTTTTGCTTGCAAGTGACTGGATAATGGAAGTCAGTTGAGCTTCACCTCAATCACTAATCTCTGTGGCAAATTCCCTTGCAAATCAAACAGCTTATTTGTCTTTAGTGAATCAGCCTCATAATGTTGCAGTCACAGTGTTCTCAAGGTTACCTAATCCTGAAGGGTACATTAACTGCTCTCCAGGTGAAATGGAAATAAATGAATATTTATTGGTTAAATTTGCCATTTCAGCAAAACAGCTTCCTTTTTTTGGAGATTTA
Source organism: Rana temporaria (assembly GCF_905171775.1). Taxonomy (NCBI): domain Eukaryota; kingdom Metazoa; phylum Chordata; class Amphibia; order Anura; family Ranidae; genus Rana; species Rana temporaria. The sequence continues at coordinate 629,787,198 of NC_053489.1, read as the reverse complement.
AAGTATAAATAAAGATATTTCTACAGCTCATATTTAAAAGCAAACAAATCCCAAGTGCAAGTGCAATACAATGTATGTTTACAGACGCTTTTTGCCCTTTCTGACTCTCTTTAAAAACTGTCATCGCATGTACGGATAGCTAAAATCCCATATAAAAACACTGGTGGTTTCTGCTATCAGTAAAGAGATCCAGACATAATCTCATTACTTGATATAAAAGTGCCTGTTGAAAATAGTTGTTACATATATGCAGAATGCTGACATAAGGGCCCAGATTCACGTAGATCAGCGGATCTATAGATCCGCTCGTTCTACGTGAATTAAGATCCGCTCCCGCAAGTTTAGGAGGCAAGTGGCTAATTCACAAACCACTTACCTCCAAACTTGCGACGGCGGATCCTAAATCCCCCAGCGGAATTCAAATTCCGTGGCTAGGGGAGTGTCATATTTAAATCAGGCGCGCTCCCGCGCCGATTTAAATACGCATGCGTCGTCCGGGGAATTTCCCGGCGTGCATTGCTCCCACTGACGTCAATAGGACGTCAGTGGTTTCGATGCGTACGCAAACTACGTAGTTCCGTATTCGAGAACGACTTACGGAAACTACGTAAAAAAAATACAAATCGACGCGGGAACGACGGCCATACTTAACAATACTTACCCCTGCTTTTAGCATGGGTAAGTATACGACGGGTACCGCGCTACGGAAACGACGTAAGAACACAGCGTCGGGTCCGCGTACGTTCGTGAATTTCGCGTATCTCGCTGATTTACATATTATTCATTGTAAATCAGCGGGAACGCCCCCGGCGCCATTTTTAATTCAAAAAAAAGATCCGACAGTGTAACACAGTGTAACACTGTCGGATCTCAGCCCTATCTATGCGTAACTGGTTCTATGAATCAGGCGCATTGATAGGACCTGAAAAAAGCTGAGATACGATGGTGTATCTGAGATACACCGTCGTATCTGCTTCGTGAATCTGGGCCAAGGTCTGAACACACAAGGGAAATTGACTTGACAGCTTGAATGCAAATAAAGACAGAAAAAAAACTCACTCGGCACTTCTTGTAAATTCTCCTGTGCTTCAATAAAGGGCATTTGTAAATTTATGACTGTGAAATATATCCTTAGAGATTTTGAAAGGCTGGGTCGTAAATATTATACGTTAACGCTTTCAGCCTCCATATGGAAAAAGTGGCATAGAGGTGGGCTTCTTGTGTTATGCATTGGTAGGTCATAGAGGTCTCAGAGAAAATACCTGCTACCCACTAGTGTTGCTCACGAATATTTGTATTGCGAATATTCGGCTCGAATATGGCATATTCGAGTATTCGCGATATATTTCGAATTTCGCGGTGAATATTCGCAATTCCGAATATTCGCATTTTTTCTATTTTATTTTTAAAACAGATCACATCCTATCGACGTCTAAAAGCATTGCTGGTATGATTAGAGACCCTGGGCCGAGTAGCTAAGCTGAGGCGATCATTTTATGTTGCCGAATATAAAAAAAAAAAAATTGCGAATTTTCGCTAATGCGAATGCGAAAATGATTGCGAATTGTGGTAGGAGAACTCTGATTGTCTCTGATGCAAAAGGGGGGGCTTTGTGTATGTTTCTGTTATGAATATTTGTATGTTTGAAATTAATTTGATATTATTTTTTTTGTAAGAAGGAAAAAATTGCGCATACCTTAAAAAAAGGGGAGAATACAGCAGCAACTCAAAAATGTTATACAACATAAATTAATACAAGACAGAAAATGGAGTCGCTCTACAAGAATAAAAAATATGTCTAGTGACGTGGGCAAATTATAAAATAAGCAAGCGCAAATAACTTGTGAAATACACAGTGAAACAAATATATAAAGAAATATAGTCCCAATAATAGAAAAATAATCTTTCATAAAAATGTCTTTGATATGTGAAGTGAAAAAAGTCCAAAGCATGCAGCATGAACGTGTTCAATCTTCAAGGTGTTTGATTGACAAACGGCTGTGACAGATGGATAGAGTAAAGAATCACCACCAATGCAAAACACTTTTTATTTTCTATTGTAAAATATCACGAATATTCTGAGCCAATCAGAGTGCTCCTTCCGCATTTGCCGAATATTCGCAATTATTTTGTATTGTAAAATATCAAGAATATTCTGAGCCAATCAGAGTGCTCCTTTCGCATTTGCCGAATATTCGCAATTATTTTGTATTGTAAAATATCAAGAATATTCTGAGCCAATCAGAGTGCTCCTTCCGCATTTGCCGAATATTCGCAATTATTTTGTATTGTAAAATATCAAGAATATTCTGAGCCAATCAGAGTGCTCCTTCCGCATTTGCCGAATATTCGCAATTATTTTGTATTGTAAAATATCAAGAATATTCTGAGCCAATCAGAGTGCTCCTTCCGCATTTGCCGAATATTCGCAATTATTTTGTATTGTAAAATATCAAGAATATTCTGAGCCAATCAAAGTGCTCCTTCCGCATTTGCCGAATATTCGCAATTATTTTGTATTGTAAAATATCAAGAATATTCTGAGCCAATCAGAGTGCTCCTTCCGCATTTGCCGAATATTCGCAATTATTTTGTATTGTAAAATATCACGAATATTCTGAGCCAATCAGAGTGCTCCTACCACAGTTATCGAAAATTCGCAATTATTTTCGCATTCGCAATAGCGAAAATTCGCAATCATTTCATTTCGATAAAATATCACGAATATTCGAATTTAGCGAATATATCTCGAATATTCGACTATATATTCGAGATATATCGCGAAATCGAATATGGCGTATTCTGCTCAACACTACTACCCACGAAAAAAGGAATTCAATGATATAAGGCAATGCAAGATCCATCAAGGGTTCTACTGTTCTTTTAAAGACATTCTGGTCCAAAAAATATTCCCTCTTTACAATTTTTTTATGAACGATGTCTAGCACTATACCACTAAAAGCTTTTCTTTTCTCAGTGTCCTGCCTACTAATTTGCAATTGTCATGGATATGCAAAAAAGTCTGGCAGCTTACCTGTCTCATGTGTTCATTAGAGGCCTGACCCTATTTCTGGCTGTCTTTTATCACCTTGCTCCCTGTATGGCTCCACCCCAGGCAATCCCAGGAAGCCTATATTAACCACTGCACTGCTAGTCTGCTTTGCTGTTCAACCCTTGTAGCTTGTTCCTGTCTGCAGTGTGTTACATTTACCTTCCTGTGTACCGACCTTAGCTTGTCTCTGACTTCTCCTGTTTGCCTGTTTCCCTGACCCTTGGCCTGTTCCTTGTTTACCCTTGTCTGCCTGTTGCCCCGACCTTGGCTTACCCATCACTATCACTTGTCCTGGTTGCTGCTTCCCCTTTCTCCCTGCGGAGCGTGACCTAGGGGATCCCAGGGGTCGCAACCTGGATCCAGCTGCGGCGAAGGCCATCCTCACCACCAGAGGCTCTGGTGAACACCAAGCTGGGTCTTAGACTCCGCGCCCTGGGGAATCTTGGGCTCACGCTTCCTCTCTGATCGCAGCAGTCGGCCATAGGGTTCACTACCCTGTGGTGCATCCCTGACCCCAACGGGGTGCACTTGTCACCTGGCCACAGGTGACCTGACAGCAACTAAATATACCCTATTTGCATCTTGGATTGGAGTGATGTACAGTGCCTTGTAAAAGTATTCATACCCCTTGACATTTTCCACATTTTGTCAGGTTACAACCAAAAACATTAATGTATTTTATTGGGATTTTATGTGATAGACCAGCACAAAGTGGCACATAATTGTGAAGTGGAAGGAAAATGATAGATGGTTTTCATTTTTTTTTACAAATAAATATGTGAAAAGTGTGGTGTTTGTATCCAGTCCCCTTTACTGATACCTTTCGTTTATTGACTTACCTGTTTAACGACTGCTCAGACTTACGATCAGCTCTCCCCTCCCCAACAACGCGCTGTACATCATTGTATTGTACAGTACAGAATTTTCCTTTGTGTTCTGTACTTATGCAAATTAAAACAACATTATTGAGCTGGAGGAGTTAATTCATTGTGTAAAAAGGCTGTTTTATCCTGTCTCCTCTAATCCATCCTCCCCTTCTTTTACTGTCCCCAATCCATCTCCTGATAGAACAGAGCCTTGGGGACACTCTGCACATACTCAATTTGGTGCATATTGCTGGAGCTTTTTTTATTTTAGGAGGGTGCATGTGATCGACACAGGACCAAACAGCACTGTCCAGACAGAGGGTCAGGGGTCATGCAGCCTTATAGGATAGTCGGAGGAGAATGAAAACTCCTCCTACCAGCTTTAATTTGTGCTCAGGCGGATACTGTTAGACTGCTATGTGCTGCCAATGAGTTCAGGAATTTAGAAGTTTATATTTACTAAAATAATTTGCATTTCAATGTTCTGTGTATTGAGGGAGACCAGATATGGTGAATGCAGGGTCCTTTTTATTTTTGTGTTTTTTTTTAAACAAAAAGTTTTTTTATTTTTCATTAAAAAAAAGAAAAACAAAAGATACAAACTGTAAGCAGTGGAAACATATACAATATGTACAGGGTCCTGGGTTTAGTAACACCTTAAGGGGTCAGTTTACCTAAAACTGATCTTTCAGTGATTGTTAGATGCTGGAGCTATTTCTGTATCTCTTAGGGACTTTATTAATGATATCTTTTCACTTGAATTCCTGGGTCTGCACATCTGTTGTGGTCATTATGGGGGATTTCCAATCAGAATGTTATAGGGATTACGGCAACATACAAAAGGTGGGTGGGAAAATCTAAAACTTCCAGATAAACAGAAATGGTGGTAAATATCGCAGAGAGGTCTCAAGACATATAAGCAGTAAATTATTAAAGATTGGAGTTGCGCAGCCTGAAATATTGTACATACTAAAACATATATATATATCCTGTTGATATCGCTGTATCTTATATATATATATATATATATATATATATATATACAGTGAGTATGTAAAGCCATAGATCACTTAACATGCCTTAATAATAGTGTCAGTGAATAAGTTTCATCACAAACATCTGAAAGCAATAAACTTGGTAAATAAACTGCATCATTAAATCATATAATAATAATTGTTCGATTGTATCTGTGTATTCAATCACGTGAGGTAGTAATAACAGTTAATTTAAGGTGATGTCCCAATGTGTACTTCCACGGCTTTTGCTCACAGAACTCTCACCTTAAATAAGGTTAAACACGCCTTGTATATATTTCCATTCATGGTTCGGGAAGCCAGGGTAGAAGAAGCCCTCCTTATCCTCCCCAAACAGTTAATCCAGATTGGGATGATGGTCCCTTTAAACTGCCAAACTGGTATGCATATGTAAATAGTGCCTCCGATAGTGTAGTAAGCTTAAACACAAGGGGGCAGATCCTCAAAGAAATTACGCCGGCGTATCTCTTGATACGCTGCGTAATTTCAAATTTTCCGCGTCGTATATTTGTTTTGGTATCCACAAAACAAGATACGACGGCATCTGGGTTAGATCCGACAGGTGTACGCCTTAGTACGCCGTCGGATCTTAGATGCAATTTTCCGGCGGCCGTTTCCGTCGTATTCCGCGTCGAGTATGCAAATTAGCTATTTCCGACGATCCACGAACGTACGAGCGGCCGTCGCATTTTTTTACGTCATTTCCGTTCGGCTTTTTCCGGCGTATATATGGTGGCGTACTCAATGTTAATTATGGCCGCCGTTCCCGCGTATAATTTTGAAAATTTTACGTCGTTTGTGTAAGTCGTCCGTGAATGGGGCTGGACGCCATTTACGCTCACGTCAAAAACAATGACGTCCTTGCGACGTCATTCGGAGCAATGCACCCTGGGAGTTTTTACGGACGGGGCATGCGCAGTTCGTTCGGCGCGGGGACGCGCTTCATTTAAATGAAACACGCCCCCTACTCGCCGAATTTGAATTCCGCGCCCTTATGCCGCGAAAAGATACAGTACGCCGCCGTAACTTACGGCGCAAATTCGTTGAGGATTCAAACCAACTCAAAGTAAGTTACAGCGGCGTAGCGTATCTTACATACGCTGCGCCCGGCGCAGATGTATGTGGATCTGCCCCATGGTCTATTAATAAAAAGATTACGTCAAAACAATATAAAATCTGCATAAACGGTTAAGTATACTCAGCAGCGAGTGCCTCTCATGTCACTTCCGCTCTGCACTATGTCCAGGATGTTACGCCATGGCACGTGACTTCATCAGTCACTGGCACTATTATTAAGGCATGTGCCTTAAGGCACAGTGATCTTTGGCTTTATATACTGTATGTATATATATATAAAAAATATAGCGATATTTCCAGGATATATATTTTAGTATGTACAATATTGCAGGATGCGCAACTCCAACCTTTACTAATTATTTACTGATCACTGTGGAAACACGATATGCCGCGTACACACGGTCAGACTTTTGACCGGGCAAAACTCAGTCCGAATTTCCGAAGGAAAAATAGAGAACATGATCTCTATCTAAGTCCGTTGGAAATTCCAGTGGGGCATACACACGGTCGGAATATCCGATGGAAAGCTACCATCTGACTTTTTCCATCAGAAATTCTGACCGTGTGTACATGGCATTAGGCTTTGCAGCAAGCATTCTTTTGTTCTTTGTACCACCATTGTGTTTTATTTTTATTTTTTCCAAATTTTATTACCGTAAGTGATAGAACAGGGGTTACACCTTTGCCTAAATTCACATACACATAAGCAGCCGGGGGCCAAAATCCAACTGTCATAAGAGAATGCATTTTTAGATAAATTTGTGAGCAGATAAAAAACAATTAACAAATAATAGATTGCATCTGTCATATTTAATAATTTCTGTAGTTTCAAAACACAGATGTATAGGGTGTGAGGACACTTTTATCAAATGTCTTATCAGCAAGTCGGCATTTATGTTCTAAATCAATAAGAAAAACTACCTTGAATTGCCTTGCGAGGACTCCAAAAGATAATATATACCAAATAAATTTCCACATCTGTGTCTGTATCAAATGGGCAGATGTTCTAATTACTTAGAACTTCAGTGGTGGTGCCTTTTATGTCTATGATAAGTGAGGAAGGGTGAAAATCTTAATTTCAAGCTGTAAATGTCTATTGGTTAAACTTTCTCTTATGATGTGTCGGTAATGGGGTACAGATGTGTACAATTCTTCAAAAACAAATTATTTCAGAGTTGTTATAGTTCAGGTCCAAGGACAAGAGATAACAAAAGAGAACAAAGCAGGAATATAAGTGAAGACAGGGCTGGACTGGGACAAAAATTTGGCCCTGGACTTCATCCAGACTGGCCCACTTTGACAGGTCTCTCCCATGGCGGCCAGACAACTCCCACACACACCCCCCCCCAGCCACCCAAGCCCCCTCTCCCCCTTCACTAGCCACTAGTCGTTCTACTTTAGTAGAACAGTTGGTACTGGTACTTTTATAGGCAGTACCAGTGGGGAAGCTAGACATTATTTCACCCGGGGCAAAGAATCAGTTCGTGCCCCCCCCCCCCCCCTTATGGGACAAGATTAGGCAGAAGTGAGAAACTCCCAGGCCATAGCTGTTGAGTCAGCTGTCTGTCCCCTCCCCCATGCTCCTCTGTCGTCCCCCCTGCTCCTCTGGTCCTCCCCCTGCTCCTTTGTTCCCCCCAGGTGAGTGCTGCAGGGAAGGAGAAGAGGTAAGCGCTGCGGGAAGGGATAGACAGAGGAGCGGAGGGGGGCGGCGGTCCACTGTCACTGAAGCCGGCCCACTGAGCCATCGGCCCACCGGGAAAAACTCCCTGTAGTCCCAATGGCCAGTCCATCCCTGAGTGAAGATGATTACCACCTGTTTCGTTACAACTTCACTTTTAGAAAAGTTGACCTTTAGGTTGACTTCCCCCCACCCTTCTCATTGATACCCACAAGGAAAAATACCTTCCTCTATTCTACTATGATCTTCACTGTGCAGCCATATCCAACGAGATTGGCAAGCAGAATAGAGCAGCAAGCAGTATCCTTTCTCTACCACTGGAAAAGGGTCTCATGACAGAGGATTCTGGTAAATTAATTCTGGATTTTAGATGCATTTAAAACACAGGTTGGCTGAGGTGGAGAATTATTTGTTTATTTTGGCCATAATTGGCTTTATCAAGGAGCCTTCACTGACCTTTGTAGAGGGCAATGAGGAGCAATTCGTCTTCTAGAAATCAGAACCGAAACAAGTGAGGTTGAAGTCCTTTTCTTAACAACTTACATCTGTTGCTTAGAGGGTTGAAAGTCTTTAAAGCCCTTGATATCTAAGAAATTCAAGAAAGAGGACCTTCGATTTCAGTGTCCCCATATAAATTTTGAGGATGAATAACTAGATAGTGCCTGCAGCTACAAAGTTTAGTGAAAAGTATTTTACTGATAGCAATATGCAAATATTTGAATATTTGAATGTAAAGATAGAGCATTCATCAAACTCAGGGCCAATACCTGGAGATAAGAGATGTTTGACAGTCATAGAGTAATCACAGATAATTGCCATGGTTCGAATTACTGTATATATACTCGAGTATAAGCCGAGTTTTCAGCACATTTTTTTTGTGCTGAAAATGCCCCCCTCGGCTTATACTCGAGTCACCTTTTTGTGCCTGATCTCCCGGACTTTGGGGACCCGGTACTCGCCGGCTGTAGGTTCCCTGGACCGCAAACTTGGCACACATGTAGCTCCACTCTTCCTCTACAAGTGTGCAAAGTTTGTTGTCCGGGGGACCTACGGCCAGGGAGCACCGATTTTTCAAAGCCGGGCACCCCTTCCATAGACTCCCATGTTAAACATCAGTCTAGTCATGGAAACAGTGGGGCATGGGCACAGTGGGGCATGGGCACAGTGAGGCATGGGCACAGTGAGGCATGGGCACAGTGAGGCATGGGCACAGTGAGGCATGGACACAGTGAGGTATGGGCACAGTGAGGTATGGGCACAGTGAGGCATGGACACAGTGAGGCATGGGCACTGTGAGGCATGGACACAGTGAGGCATGCACATGGACACAGTGAGGCAAAGTGAGGCACAGTGAGGCATGCAGATGGACACCCTAGGCTTGTACTTGAGTCAATAAGTTTGCCCATTTTTTGTGGTAAAATTAGGTACCTCGGCTTATATTCGGGTCGGCTTATACTCAGGGGTCAAGTCCTGGGGAAAAAAGTGTGGGAACTCCCACCCAAGATCCACTCCCCCACCAAAAAAAAAAAATGATACGCTCATTTGCATAATTACTAAACCGCATGTTTTTTTAAGCAAGTTCTTTCTAAATCCCGCGATTACTCGTGGCATACCTCCGGAATGTCTCCTGGGAACAATGACAAAAGCTCCCAGGAGACATTGTGGCATTGAGGAAGTGACGGAAGACCCGCACACTACCCGATGAATCCATATACAGGAAGCGGCCAGTAACATAAAGGATTATTGAGGTTCGCCTGCCCCTGACAGTGACTCGAGCTGGGCATCGCCGCTTTGTGAAGGATTGGCTTGGGCGGCTCGGCTGCTCTCAGCTGTTTTAGTCCTGCAAAGGGAACTGCGTTCCTGCTGTGAAAAAAGTGCAGGAACTCCGTTCCCACGTGTTCCCGCAGGACTAGAGCCCTGCTTATACTCGAGTATATACGGTATCTTTGGGATAGTAGGCTTTTGCAGTGATCATGCCCTTGATTTCCTCAGTCTCCAACTCTAGTGACAGGAGCAGTAGACTCTTTCCTAGGGTGGATCCCACACATACGTGTGTATTCCACACAACACAAAAAATAGGTAATTTTATGGAGTCAAATTATTGCAAGGGATGCCCGAGCTTGATTTCATCAAAAGGTTGTGTTTTTTTGTTGTTGTTGTACAGTTCTTTGTGATTTTTGGGCTTTAGACAAGAAATAGATATTAAATTAATAGCATCTTCTGTATTCTCAGCCAATGTGTAACAAGCATACAGAGACAAAAAGTAAATTGTTAGCAAGACAATAACTAAATCAAATTTTTCTCTCTGGAAGGTGACCTTTTTATGCAGAATTTTTATGTGGCTTGAATTTTGTATCACGGTTGCCCCTTGTGATGAATTTTTCATAAGTGCCTGCCATCATGCAAAAGAAACATCAGTAAGCATTTCAAACACATTATCCAAACAGTTTTATTTGGTGGTAAGTTTGTTTTTACAGAGTTTCATGAAAATTTTAATTAACGTAAAAAGGACCCTTCCCCTCTTCCTAAAATTCACATCAGCATGCAAAAAAAAAAAAGACCAGTTTTTAATTTGCTTACCATTTCTGTGTCCACTTCCTTTACCCCCCGGAGGCATTGGTGAAGTAACCCCGGCCAAGCAGATGTACCATGGCAACGTCAGAAGGCAACGTCACTAGTGCCTTCAGGGAGATCCCATAAATAAGCTGTGAGATCTCGCAGTATTCTCATACTGTACATGTGCGAGATGAAATGCATGACATCAAACGCTTCACCTCGCACATGTGCTCTATGGCAATAAACTCATTTGCTGTTAAAAAAAAAATCTCAGGGGAAGGATCTTTTTTTAATAATCAGATGAGTGTAACGTCGTACGAATCATGTGCAAGATGAGGCATCATGTGCTCAATCTTTTTTTTAAAATAACAAACATGTTATGAATAGAAAATGATGAGCGCAAACTGAAAATCTAAAAGTGAATATCAAGACAGTCCATAGAGACTGATGACAATCTATTAAACACCTTAACAAATTTCAAGGCTGTGAACTATAATGTGAAAAACCCTCAAACAGGTGACTAAATAAAACAAAAATCTGCATAAAGTTCAAAACTATATATCAAAGGTGAGTGGTGCGAAAGACTTCTGCCCTTTAGACATCAATGTGAAGAATCTGGATGAGTCTTCACTAAATCTTCACTAAGCTTGAGCTCACAGAGCGCTTACCTCCAGTCACTGGGTTATGCGTGTCAACAAAATCCTCCAGATACTGAGATGGAATCCAATCAATGGGGAATCTGTGTCCACGAAATCCTCCACGTGCTGGGATAGAGTCCAGGAACGTTCTCTGTGTGCAATGATAATGCAGGTCCAAGCGCAGTGAAGTCAGCTTACCAGGACGGTCAGGATATTGCGTCACTTCCGGTCACGTCTAACCTTACGCATTACGTCACGTGACGTGACTTCATCAGAGGTTCTGAACCTCTGATGAAGTCACGTGATGTGACGTAACGCGTAAGGTTAGACGTGACCGGAAGTGACACAATATCCTGACCGTCCACCGGAAGTGCCGCTGTTTTGGCGTTTTTATTCGTTTTTTGCCTTCATTAAATTTTCTAAGTGCTTACATACTTCACTATGAGAGCCTTTTATTTCCATTTTTGCTCCCGGTAACATTTGTGGCTGTCCTGGTAAGCTGACTTCACTGCGCTTGGACCTGCATTATCATTTCACACAGAGAACGTTCCTGGACTCTATCCCAGCACGTGGAGGATTTCGTGGACACAGATTCCCCATTGATTGGATTCCATCTCAGTATCTGGAGGATTTCGTTGACACGCATAACCCAGTGACTGGAGGTAAGCGCTCTGTGAGCTCAAGCTTAGTGAAGATTTAGTGAAGACTCATCCCGATTCTTCACATTGATGTCTAAAGGGCAGAAGTATTTCGCACCACTCACCTTTGATATATAGTTTTGGACTTTATGCAGATTTTTGTTTTATTTAGTCACCTGTTTGAGGGTTTTTCACATTATAGTTCACAGCCTTGAAATTTGTTAAGGTGTTTAATAAATTGTCATCAGTCCCTATGGACTGTCTTGATATTCACTTTTAGATTTTCAGTTTGCGCTCATCATTTTCTATTCATACCCTTTATTTGTTGTTAGCACAATTTAGATTTGAGCAGCATTTTGGTTTTCACCGGTCACCCATTATTTTTCACTGTTGGCTAGCGCTTTAGTTACCCACTTTCTTGTAACAAACATGTTATACTTACCTCCACTGTGCAGATTGTTTTGCACAGAGTGTCCCTTAACCCTGTCTTCTGGGGCCCCTCGGCGGCTGTCTCGGCTCCTCCTCGCAAAAGCTTTCCACCTTCATGCGAGCGAGCGAACATGGTGGAAAGCTTTTGCGAGCGAGCTCCCGTGATACAGCGCCCCCCGCTCGCCCCCGACTCCTGTGCGCGTGCCCGGCGGGCGCGATCGCTCGTTACAGAGCGGGGACAGAGCGGGGACCATTTCCCCCCCTGGTCCCGTCAGGGGGGGAAATGCTAATCCTCTGTTCATACAATGTATGAACAGAAGATCAGTGATTTCCCCTAGTGAGGCCACCCGCCCCCCCACAGTAAGAACACACCCAGGGACATACTTAACCCCTTCCCTGCCCCCTAGTGTTAACCCCTTCACTGCCAGTGGCATTTTTATAGTAATCCAATGCATTTTTATAGCACTGATCGCTATAAAAATGCCAATGGTCCCAAAAATGTGTCAAAAGTGTCCGAAGTGTCCGCCATAATGTCGCAGTACCGAAAAAAATCGCCGCCATTACTAGTAAAAAAAAAATATTAATAAAAATGCCATAAAAATACACCCTATTTTGTAAACGCTATAACTTTTGCGCAAACCAATCAATAAACGCTTATTGTGATTTTTTTTTACGAAAAATGTAAAGAATACGTATCGGCCTAAACTGAAGAAAAAAATATTTTTTTTTATATATTTTTGGGGGAGATTTATTACAGCAAAAAGTAAAAAATATTCATTTTTTTCAAAAATGTCGCTCTATTTTTGTTTATAGCGCAAAAACTAAAAAACGCAGAGGTAATCAAATACCACCAAAAGAAAGCTCTATTTGTGGGAAAAAAAGGACGACAATTTTGTTTGGGAGCCACGTTGCACGACCGCGCAATTGTTAGTTAAAGCGACGCAGTGCCGAATCGCAAAAAGTACTCTGGTCTTTGACCAGCAATATGGTTCGGGGGTTAAGTGGTTGAAGCAGGGGTCTCCAAACCTTTCCAACAAAGGGCCAGTTTTATGTCCTTCAGACTTAAGGGGGCTGGATTATGGCCATTGGGGGTAGAAAATGTCCTGAACCCAGCATCAGTAAGGGTAAATATGGTTGGTGGTCAGTAGGAGGAAGAATAGTGCCCCATTATTGGTATCAGTAAAAAAAAATGGTGCCCCATTGTTTGTGTCAGTGGGAGGAATAGTGCCTCATATAATTTGGAAGAATAGTGCCCCAAGGACCAGACAAAGGCTAGCAAAGGGCCACATCTGGCCCTCGGGCCGCAGTTTAAAGACCTCAGGCTTAAAGCGATTGCAAATGATCACCTTGTAAAACAAGCCATTCAGTTTAAAACCTGGTACACACTATCAAATTTTCCGTGGACAAAGTCTAGGACCATTGTCCGAAGGGCGTTGGCCAGAAATTTGTCATGCATACAAACAGCACACAATTGTTGGCCAACAAACATGAAACTACGTGGTTTTTCAGCTCTTTAGTGCCACCCTTTGGGCAACTTCTGCTAATGTTGTGTTATGGTGAGCATTGCTTCTGAGCATGCGTGTACTTTAGAGTTTTGTCCGATGGACTTCTGTACACCCGATCGGATAATCCGCCAACACACATTTGTTGTCGGAAAATGTTAAAGCATGCTATCCCACATTTGTTGGCGGAAATTCCGACACTAGTTGTCCGATGGAGCACACAAGCGGTCAGATTTTCCGACAACAGCCTGTCATCACACAATTCCCGTCTGAGAATTTGATCGTATGTATGAGGCTTTAGATTGAAAGGCTAAACATTTGTGTATAGATATAAAAAAACATAAATACCTTTCCCCCCTTTTTTATAAGTGATCACATTCCCTCTGTTCTCAGCTGCATAAGAGCTGGGGGGAGGAGAAAAAGCAGCAGCACGCTGAGCTTCTTAGTAAATGGCTCTGCAGCAGGGGGCGTGTTAGGACAAGTCTTATCATTGGAGGAGATCAGACTGAGTTCCTAGCATAGCTGGAGAACTGACCACGGTGTGCTCTCCTGCTTAGTGGGATTAGTTTTTAATAGGAAAGCAAGGGGACGGACAGAGGGCCAGATTCTCAAAGAATTACGCCGGCGTATCAGCAGATACACCGACGTAAGTCCGAATCTAAGGCCGTCGTATGTTTAAGTGTATTCTCAAACTGAGATACACTTAAACATGCCTAAGATACGACGGCCAGCACCATTGTATCTTAGGCTGCAATATCTACACTGACCGCTAGGTGGCGTTTCCATTGCAGTCAGCGTAGAATATGCAAATGACTAGTTACGCGGATTCACGAACGTACGCTTGCCCGTCGTAGTGATTTTACGTCGTTTCCGTAAGAGATACGCGGCGTAAAGATAAACATGCCCCCCTAGGTGGCGTACTCAATGTTAAGTATGGCCGTCGTTCCTGCGTCTCAATTTTAAAATTTTACGTTGTTTGCGTAAGTCGTCCGTGAATGGCGCTGGATGCCATTTACGTTAACATCAAAACAAATGACGTCAGTGCGACGTCATTTAGCGCAATGCAGGTCGGGTAATTTACCCGGCGGAGCATGCGCAGTACGATCGGCGCAGGAGCGCGCCTAATTTAAATGATCCACGCCCCCTACCAGGATCATTTAAATTAGCAGGGCTTGCGCGGGTGGACTTTACGCTACGCCGCCGCAAGTTTACAGGTAAGTGGTTTGTGAATCAGCCACTTGCCCGTAAAACTTGCAGCGGAGTAACTTAAAGGAGATACGTTACGCCGCCGGAAGTCTACGAGAATCTGGCCCAAAGACTCCAGGGATTGCACACAAAGGAAGCAAAAGAATGAGAACAGGATTGTGTATCATACAAGTACATGGTACAGCAGGCATATATCAGGAATATGAAGTGTTAGGATGTGAAAAATTGTGTGTTACACAATCCTGCCCAACAAAAACTCCTGTATGGCACTTTACTCCTAAAAATAAGCATAAAATACACAAAAAAGGCTCACGATAATCCACATTTGCAACGCTCAAGTGTACATGGTAGCTTGGAAGAATATGAAAAAACATTATACTTATGCCACACGTTACAGTGGAGTTTATTTACTAAAACATGAGAGTGCAAAAATCAGTGCAGCTCTCTCTGCATAGAAACCAACCAGCTTCCAGGGTTTTTTTTGTTTGTTTTGTTGCTGAAGCGGTTAATTGAACAGGCTGAAGTTGGAAGCTGATTGGCTACCATGAACAGCTGCACCCAATTTTGCACTCTTTTTGCACCATTGTGACTATACAATACCTATACAAAAAAAAATCTATATTTAGTGCGAGGGCATTACAAAAACAGTTTGTTTTCAATAGGTATCCCCAGTGCCAATCCTCATCCGCCCTATAGGCTCACTATGCAAGCCGCTTAGGGCCCCGCAAAGCTGCGGAGGCCCCCCCAAATTACTAGAGGCCCCGCCTGGTGAGAAGTAATTTTCGGCCCCTCCCCCAGCTTCTCAACTCGCTGGCTGTATGGGAGAAGAGGTAAGAAGTCAGCACCCCCCGCTACTCACTTTAATGTAAGATGTCATTTCTGACAGCAGAACACCCCCTTCCCCCGCTTCTCAACTTTAATGTGACATGTCATCTTGCTTAGGGCCCCAGGGAGGTCAGGGTCGGCTCTGGGTATCCCCATGCAGGACATAGTTGCTGGTAAATTTAGAGGGCATTGAAAATGAATATTGTAACATGCATTGGCAGACAGAATTGTGATCGGTGAAGAAACATTCTGTTCTCTGTGTTTGCTTTAAGTTTTCTGCCTGAAATAAATCAGATTTGTGGCTAAATACTTACATTTCTGTGTATAGAGAAGGCATTTTTTTGAAAGAAAGTATCTTTTCTGCTTTTCCTTTTATTGGTTTCCGTAACATGTGGGAGATTTCCAGGAGCCGTGTATATCTATCTTACTAAATGTATCAGTGTGTAGTTTTGCTTTAGAATTGATCTGATTTGCTGTAGGGTTCTTGCATATCATTTTCCGCAATAATTCTTCCTCTGTTTTGGAATGCGCACACTAATGTATGAGCCAGATGCTCTGATTACAGCTATTAATAAATTAATAACTTTCAGGACTGAGCGCTTTTTCTCAACCATATGGTATTTCTTCCTCGATGTTGAAAGGGAGCCAGCATATGAGAATATTATATGTACTAAAATATCTTAAATGTTCAGTGCACCAGCCCATTCCTAGTATTTGTAGCACCAACTGATAAGATCTGTCAATGTGCATGGAATATGTTTTGGGATTTTAAAGTAAGATATAAAATAGAACTCCATACCTGTTTTTCTTTCTGGTTTTAAATGGTGGAGCTTTTACTCAAAAATAAAATACAAAAATAAAAAAATATTCATTTTTAAGCTGTAATACATCATGAGATTAGAAAAATAAAAAAATACTAAAGATATTCATCTCTGATTTTCTTTAACCGATCTCCATCTAGGAAAAAAATATTTCCTTTTTCTGTGTTCTAAGTAGAACTTTTTTTATTTAGAATTTTGGTTACAGCTGGGAACAATTATAACTTTTTTTTATTGCTGTTTTTGCCAAACTCGGGCTCATTTACACTACTTAAAGTGTTACTAAACCCAGCACCCTGCATTCACTATATCTGGTCACCAGGGCCGGCCTTTGCGGTGTGCGGGTTGTGCGACCGCACAGAGCGCCATGACAACAGGGGCGCTGTGCGGCCGTCACAGCTCGCAATCATTTTAAATAAATAAATGATGTGTGCCGGGAGGCCGCCGTCCGGGTCCCTGCTCGGGCAGCCAGCACGGCACCCGGCGCTGCAGAGGGGGGGAGGCGCCGACGCGCCCGAAGTGTCTGACAAGACACTCTCACACTGGTCCCCCCTGCTGGCTGGCACGCCCTCCGTTCCTCCCTCCTCCTCCTCCTCTCCTCCGCTCCTCCGCGTCTTGTCTCAGGTCAGGTGGGTAGCGCGGCGCCGTTGCGTGCATGCGTAATGCATGCAGTTCAAAGTCTAACGGCGGGACCAGAACAGGACGGGACTGAAGAAAAGTAACGGTAAGGCCGCCCGTCCCCTCCACCTTATCTAGAAGGCTGATAGGTGTCATCCCTCCTCCCACCTCACCTGTTTCCCAGGCACCAGATGTGAGCCAGTTTTTTTTAAAAAACGTAAAAAAAAAAAAAGGATGTTATATAGCAAAAATTATATTTTTTTGTCAAAATTGGTCTTTTGCTAAAAAAAAAAAAAAAGGAAAAAAATAAAACACAGAGGTGATCAAAAACCACCCGCAGTTGTCAGCTTAAGTTATGCAGTGCACATATACAAAATGGCCTGTCATGAAGGGGGGCGTAAATCACTGATTAACCACGTGACCTCTGGAAGATTTACCCCCCCCCCTTCATGACAGGCCATTTTTTGCAATGTGCACTGCGTAACTTAAGCTGACAACCGCACGGTCATGCGACGCTGTACACAAATAACATTTGTATTTTTTTTTCTTGTGGTATTTGATCACCTCTGCGTTATTTTATTTTTTCCATGTTTTTTTATTTTATATTTTTTTTTTTAAGACCAAATTTGAAAAAAAAAAAAAAAAGAAAATGTTACTTTCTGCTATATAACTTGGAGCCCTTTCACACGGGGCGGATCAGTAATGATCCGCCTCCGTGTGTCCGCACAGCTCAGCGGGGATCCTCCGTAAAATCCCCGCTGAGCTGGCAACTGACAGGGCGGTCCCTGCACACTGTGCAGGGACCGCCCTGTGTTTCCTCCACTCTCCCCTATGGGGAATCGGATGAATACGGACCGTATGTCCGTGTTTATCCGATCCGGCAGACGGAAGAAAAATAGGATTTCTTCCGTCCAATTTTGCGGATCTTTGCAGAGGCGGACAAATTACGGGTGTCGCTGACACCCGTAATCACATAGGGACCCATGTATGTCCCGTTTTCATCCGCAACGGACAGATGAAAATGCGGACATACGGTCCGTACGTGTGAAAGGGGCCTTATCCAATTTTTTTTGTTGTGCTTCAGGAGGGCCATTTGGAGTACAAAAGGTCCTGATGTCAGTGGGGAAAAAACAATGCTCCATCTTTGGTGTCAATGGGAGAAATTGTGCCCCATAATTGGTGTCATTAAGAGATATTGTGTCCCATCATTGATGTCAGTGGGAGTAATGGTTGCCCTATAATCGGTGTTGTCAGGAGAAATTGTGTCCCGTCATTGGTGTCATTGAGAGAAATTGTGCCCCATTATCGGTGTCATTGGATGAATTGTGTCCCATCATTGGTGGCAGTAGGAGGAATTGTACCCAAGGGCTGAAATAAAAGCAAGCAAAGGCCACATCTGGCCCCCGGGCTGCATTTTGGAGACCACTGATTTAGGCCAATGTTTTTGGTACAAAATATCCTAATAAGTGTCTACAAACTATTGGATATATTTATGGAATTTCTTTTTTTTTCTAGTAATGGCGGAGATCAGTGACTTATAACGGGGCTGCGATATTGCGACGGACAATCTGACACTTTGTGGGAACCAGTGACGCATTAAACAATGCCACATTTTTTGGTGTCAGTGAGAGGAGTAATAACCCATCGTTGGTGTAATTGGGATGAACTGTGCCCCTTTGTTGGTGTTATTAGAAGGAAATTGTTCCTCATTGTTGGTGTCATTAGGAGGAATTGTGCCTCATTGTTGGTGTCATTAGGAGGAATTGTGCCCCATTGTTGGTGTCATTAGGAGGAATTGTGCCCCATTGTTGGTGTCATTAGGAGGAATTGTGCCCCATTGTTGGTGTCATTAGGAGGAATTGTGCCCCATTGTTGGTGTCATTAGGAGGAATTGTGCCCCATTTTGTATGTCAGAAGATGAAATATTGCCCCAAGGGCCAGATAAAAGCAAGTAAAGGGCCACATCTGGCCCCCACGCCGCAGTTTTGAGACCCCTGATCTAGGGCAATTAAAGGCTTAACTGTGTTGCCTAACAAGTGCTTTATGTGTTTTTGCAGTGCCTCAGTGTGAAAGGGGCCTAAGGCATTTTTACAGAGAGGGGCGTTTTTGTAGCATTTTTTTAGCGGCCAAAAGCTGCTCCAAAGATGCTGCTTGCAGGACTCAGTGTGAAAGGGTCCATAGAGATGCATGGATTGTTTGCACATGCACTAAAATTGTCTGTTTATTAAAACAAATTATTTGTTACAAATATTTTTGTCCTCTTTGTGTATGTTTAGGTGACGAGGGGGTGAAGATGGGGGGGGGGGGGGCGCCACGGGATTAGCTCGCACAGGGCGCCTGAACACCTAAGGCCGGCCCTGCTGGTCACCCACAGTACATTCTACTATGACTGTCCTATAAAGTTTCAGGACCCCTGACCCTCTGTCTGGACCAGTGTTTCTCAACTCCAGTCCTCGAGGCACCCCGGCAGGTCATGTTTTCAGGATTTCCCTCAGATGAAACGGCTGTGTTAATTACTAAGGCCCCTTTCACATTGAGGCGTTTTTCATGCGGTACAGCGCTACAAATAGCGCTGCTATACCGCATGAAAAAAACCTGCCCTGTAGTGTTCAATGTGAAAGCCCGAAGGCTTTCACACTGAAGCGGTGCGCTAGCAGGAGCGCTCCAAAAGTCCTGCTAGCCGC
Source organism: Rana temporaria (assembly GCF_905171775.1). Lineage (NCBI taxonomy): Eukaryota > Metazoa > Chordata > Amphibia > Anura > Ranidae > Rana > Rana temporaria. The sequence goes on along the minus strand of NC_053489.1, from coordinate 629,767,577 downwards.
ATCTTTACTGCGGTATAGGAGCGGTGTGTTCACCGCTCCTATACCGCGCCTTCCTATTGAAATCAATGGGAAACCGCGGTAATACCGCGGTATTAACCCTTTTTCGGCCGCTAGCGGGGGTTAAAACCTCACCGCTAGCGCCCGAATATCGCTGTAAATACGACGCTATAGCGGCGCTACAAATAGCGCGGCTATACCGTCACCGCGGCTCTATCCCCAATGTGAAAGCAGCCTTAGGCAGTGAAACTGATCAAATCACCTGTGCAAGATAGAGGGAAGCCTGAAAACATTACCTGTTGGGGTGCCTTGAGGACTGGAGTTGAGAAACACTGGTCTGGACAGTGCTGATTGGTTATTATGCACAATAAAAAAAACCTCTATAGTGCTGCGCAATCTGTTGGCGCTATTTAAAACCTGTATAATACTAAATAAAATAATACACACCAAACTGAGCATGTGCCGACTGCAGAGTGCCTCCAAAGTTCTGATCAATCAGGAGATGAAGTGGGGACTGTGGAAGAGAGTGAAGATCAGAGAAGACCTTTTTACATAATGCGCAGAATTAACCCCTTAGGTTCCACAAGCATGCTTTACTGCAGGGGTAGGCAACCTCGGCCCTCCAGCTGTTGTGAAACTACAAGTCCCATGAGACATTGAAAGACCCTGACAATCACAGTCATGGCTCAAAGAGGCAGAGGCATGATGGGATTTGTAGTTTCACCGCAGCTGGAGTGCCGAGGTTGCCTATCCCTGCTTTACTGCATATACAGACTGATTTTACTATTGTGGGTTCAGTAACCCTTTAAAGCGGAGGTCCACCTAAAAATAAATATTAAAAGCCGGCAGCTACAAATACAGCAGCAGCTGACTTTTAATAAATGGACACTTACCTGTCCAGCGTGCCCGTGATGTCGCCAGCCAAAGCTGAGCAATCGCTCGGCTGTCCCCACCGCCATCCTCTATGAGGGAATCAGGAAGTGAAGCATTGCGGCTTTACTTCCCGGTTCCCTATTGCGCATGTGCGTCCTCGCTGGTCCCCGATGTCTTCTGGGACCAGTGTATTTCACAGAAGACAGCGGGGGGGGGGGGGTGGAGGGGCGTGACTTCTGCAGGTGTCTATGCCCGGAAGTGGGTGAAAATACCTGTATTATACAGGTATCTGCACCCCCCTCCCCCTGAAAGGTGCCAAATGTGACACCAGAGGGGGGAGGGTTCCGAAAAGCGGAGGTCCACTTTTTGTGTTGATCTCCACTTTAAGTTTATTGCAGTGTGTTGTGTTAAGGCAACCTATTCATTTAGCGAGTTCCTGAGGATGGGAGAGGCTCTGGAGAAATCCTGGAGACGAGCATGGGAGGAGAAGCCGAGGGAGCTTAAGAGTAGGAGGTCTTGGGAGGAGTGGAGGTGTAGGTTTGGGTGATATTTGGAGACAAGATTGGTGATGTAGCTCAGGGCAGAGTTGTGAATGAGTTGGTATGTTGTGGTTAGTATTATTCATGTGGATGTTACTTGACACGTAGCACCTACCTAAACATTGTTGCTAACCAAGTAACCCCTTCATTGAGACAGTATTCCCTGATGGCAGTGGCCTCTTTCAGCAGGATAATGCACCCTGCCACACTGCAAAAATAGTTCAAGAATGGTTTGAGGAACACAACAAAGAGTTTGAGGTGTTGAGATCTCCAGATCTTAATCCAATCGATCAACTGTGGGATGTGCTGGAAAAACAAGTCCAATTCATGGAGGCCTCACCGCACAACTTAAAGGACTTATGCCGCGTACACACGACTGGAAATTCCAACAAGAAAAGTCCAATGTGAGCTTTTGCTCGGAAATTCTGACCGTGTGTATGCTCCATCGGACTTTTGCTGTCGGAATTTCCGTCAACAAAAGATTGAGAGCAGGTTCTCTATTTTTCAGACGGAAAAAGTTCCTATCGGAAGATCCATCCGTCTGTACGCATGCTCAGAATCAAGCAGAAGAGCCAAACTGCCTATTGAACTTCATTGATCTCGGCTCGTCGTACGTCTTGTACGTCACTGGGTTCTTGATGGTCGGAATTTACGACAAGATTTGTGTGACCGTGTGTATGCAACACAGGTTTGAGCCAACATTCTGTCAGAAAAAATCCACGGTTTTCTTGACGGAATTTCCGATCGCGTGTACGCGACATTAAAGGATCTGCTACTGACAGCTTGGTGCCAGATACCACAGCATACCTTCAGGCCCCGTACACGTGGCCGAGAAACTCGACGAGCAAAACACATAATTTTGCTCGTCGAGTTCCTTGTGAAGCCGCCAAGGATCTCGGCGAGCCAAGTTTCCCCGTTGACTAACGAGGAAATAGAGAACATGTTCTCTATTTGGCCCGACGAGATCCTCGTCGGTTTCCTCGGCCGAAAGTGTACACACGGCCGGGTTTCTCGGCAGAATACGGCTCCGATCGAGTTTCTGGCTGAATTCTGCCGAGAAACTCGGTCGTGTGTACGGGGCCTGAGAGGTCTAGTGGAGTCCATGCCTCAACAGGTCATGGCTGTTTTGGCGACAAAAGGAGGACCTATTTAGTATTAGGTGGGTCAGGGTGGTCATAATGTCATGGTTGATCGGTGTATAATAAGTTGTTTGCTTAGAATTCATAGGTAATCCACATGACTATGGTAAACTGACATGTGATTGCTTTCTTTAGATTTCTGTCCTTTTCACATCACTGTTGCTGGTTTGCTTGGCACCGTATAATTCTAGGTAGATGAAACGGTTAATGAGATGAACATTTTTCAGCAAGGAAACATCGGTGGTCTTCAGTCACAGCTTTGTTTGATGGCTTGTCGGAAAACAAATGTGCCCGTGAGCTTGCGTAAGCATGGCGATCACTAGACAATTCCACATCCTATCATTACGAGGCTGAGCACAGAGGCATGTAATCCCCCTCCTGCTCTGTGTCCTCATTACTTTGTTTTGTGATGTGGAGAATTAAATATTTATGCATTTGCAGCGCTGATGTACCAAAGCCTTTTTTTTTTCTTGTATAAAATGAGAAATACTTACAATTATATCATAATATGCATATGATCAAAATTTTAACATTGTTACTTTAAAGTACATATGGTCTTGGAATAGGAATTTCCTCACTTTTGCATGTACTGTTTGGTAGTAAAAAAAACATAAGATATACATTTGGACCTGTAGCAGAAATAGACGCTTGCTGTGAACTTAACCCCTTGGATGTGCTGAACAGTTACCAATGGCACACATACAAATTCATGTAGCTTTAGGCCGGGTTCACACTGGTGCGCCGCCTTTTGGCCGCAGCATGCCTTATGCGCTGCGGCTCAAATGCTGCACACCAGTGTGAACCCTGCCTTAGGGCTCTTGCACACAGGTGCCAAAAACACCATGTTTTTGACATTCAGGTGCATTTTTAATTTTTTTTTACTGATCTGAATGCAGCCATTTTTTTTCAGTGGTGTGTAAATATCAGTAAACCAGTACACAATTGCCATTACTGGCCAGTATTTTACTCTCGTATTGCAATACATGCATAATTTTCACCTCCCTCATATTATTTTGTATTTTTGGAGCTAGAAGATTTTTTACATGCACAAGCATGTATATGTGCTATCTGCGTGTAAATATGCACACTGTATGCACCATACTTGCATCTTTGGCCAGGAACTTTCTGTTTGTTAGGTCCAGCTTTCATACGTCAGTACCATGTGCAAAGACCCTTAAACTGGCCTTAGATGGTTAATTTTTTTGTTTCGAAAGGCAGCCAACAAACAAGGTGGATGGAGGATTGCCCCCCCCCCCGCCGGGACATTGTATTTAGACAGAGAGACTATCTACATCAGAGGTCTGCAAACTGCTGCCCGAGGGCCAGATGTGGCCCTTTGCTAGCCTTTATCTGGCCCTTGGGGCACAATTCCCACTGACATGAGACACTATTCCTCCCATTGACACCAACAATGGGGCACTATATTATCCAATGATACCAATCATGGGATACTATTCCTCCTACTAATAGGGGGAATACTCCTCTTCCTATTGACCACCAACCCTGAGGCCATATATGTTCTCACTGATGCTGAGCCCGTGACTTTTTCTTCCCTTGCTGGCCCCAATCCGGCCCTCCTAAAGTCTGAAGGGCAATAAAGTGGCCCTTTGTTTTTAAAGTTTGGAGACCCCTGATCTACATGATTGGCTGCAGTAGCTGATCAACAAAAGTTTTCCAGTTTGTCTGTTCTAAGAATTATAGTTCCTTCTACCAACTTCCACTTCACTAATGTGTCTTGTAGTGATAGTGACGTTGGCAGGAGGAACCAATGAGCACTGGGGATGGAAGAGGACTGGGAGACTAAATACACACGGTCGGACTAACTTTTCCGTGGATTTTTGTTTAACGGGCGTTTGGCGTGAACTTGGTATGCATACACACGGCAGGACTTTTTCAGCGAACCTTCCCAAAATCACGTGTTTTTGTCAGCTCTTTACCGCCACCCTTTGGTCAACTTCTGGTTCTGAGCATACGTGTTTGTACTTAGGACAAAAGTCCGATGGACTAATACACACGATAGGACTTTGCACCGTAGGACTTTTGTTGCCGAAAAATGTGTCCATTTGCAGAGTGAACTTTTGTACGATTAAAACCGAAAAAGGTTTGTCCAATGGAGCGTACACACGGTCGGATTTTTTTGAAAACCTGCTCATTTTGAAGTTTGTTGTCAAAAAGTCTGACCGTGTGTATGGGGCTTTACACTCCTGAAAGTGTTGGTATCTCAGTATTTTCCTGACAGGGTTGCTTATAGTAAACATTTATTGTCAATTTTTTTATTGCATAAAGGTTACAATTAGGCAAAGGGCAATAGCCTCCGGCATCCAAGCAATGGAGGATGCTAGGTGGCAAAAGCCGTCTGTGCCCTAGTAACATAGAGCACAGAGCACTAGCCTCTTATGTCCTAGTAACAGAGGATGTTAGTTGGCTATAGCTTGTGTCTCATGATAGGCTACATTAATGCTGTTCGCTTGTACACAATAAAATGTTGCCTCAAAGTAGGAGGGTAGCTCCCATGTAGAGTTTCTATAAGTTAGTGGAATGGTATCCAAATGTAGAGTGAACAGTAGTAAATGGAGAAGAAGCAGCTTCTGGCTGTGTTGGCTCCCGTGGGTCTGATTGGGGCCTACTTACTTATTATGTAGCCTCAGTGGGAGGTATTCCCTGGCTGGGGAATACCTGGAAAGGTCCCGTAGCCCCTAGGTAGGAATAGTGGTAGGAGAGATTGGACTTTCTTCAAACAAAGTAATTAGGAAGTATCTATGTCATGTACTGGAGTGCTGTCCTGTTGAACATTCTGAACAGTTATTACTATTACTTCCATGAAATTATCAAGTAAAGTTTGGAAAATGGTGTCTCCTTTATCTAGGGCCTATCCATAAAGAACCTGGTTCTGCTGAGATATAGTGGCTGAACTGTAAGGCCTCGTACACACGACCGAGAAACTCGACAGGCGAAACACATTGTTTTGCTCGTCGAGTTCCTTGTGAAGCCGTCGAGAAACTCGACAAGCCAATTTTCTCCATTCCCGTCAAGGAAATAGAGAACATGCTTTCTTTTTGGCTCGTCGAGTTTCTCGACAGTTTCCTCAACGAAAATGTACACACGACCGGTTTCCTCTGCAAAAAAAAAAAAACAGCAAGTTTCTTGCTGGTTTTTGCCAAGAAACTCGGTTGTGTGTACGAGGCCTCAGTTAATACACTTCCTATGTTAGTGGGGATTCACACAGACAGGAGGACCAAGAGTTTGGGCCAATTTGTGGTGCCCAGATCAATTTGGACCAGCTTTCATGCTATAGAACACTTTTTATGCAGGATCTTACTGCTAACTTTTGCCAGCAAGATCCAGTGTACTGGTTGCCATCTTTTTATATGGCCATATACCCTTAAAGTGAACCGGTAGGAAAAACTAAACAAGCAAATCAATAGGTGTATCAGAGTAACTTTGTAAGCTTTTAGAACATGCTTTTTCTTTTATATGTCGCTCCTGCACATGCAAACGTCCCTGCCAAAACACATTAATCTCAATATTTGCAAAGACATAGGCCTTCCCTCCCTTCTCTTAAACCTGGTCTGTTGATTGGTTGCCTATTCCCTACTGTAGGGATATAAAGGTTTGGGATCGCTGCGGGCCGCCCCAGGGTGACACATAGTAAAACAAAAAATATTTGCTCTTAGCTCGGAGCTGGAGTCGTTAGCATATTTGTTGAGTTTTTCCCTCAGGTGAACTCTAGTTTGCAAGATTTAATTAGGTCTATTTACTATTTTTTTTACGTGGCTTTACAGGCAAGTAAATGGACCCCTTTTTTCCCCCCTATTTTTTACTACTGAACACATGTCTTCAAAGGACATTTCTCTGTTTCTTGCAATTGGCAAATGCAGTTCTGTGCTGTACAGCTACTGATGAGCTGAACATACTTTAGTTGGGTTCGAGCAGGGTTCAGTGAAGTAAAATTCCGGTTGTTGAATCTGAACCCCATTGAATTCAATGGAAGCCAAATGTTAAAAATCAGTTTGGGCAGTTTCTAGACTAATAGGCAAGGGATTGTTAAACAAATGGTATGGGGGGGGGGGGGGACACTGCCCTGGGGGACAACATGTACCAAAACAAACATTTTTTTTTTTAATTCCATTTGGCAGAGAGCAGTGATTTAGGTAATGCTTAAAATGAAACATTAAAAATGCAAAACTCCATGAAATAACATTCATAGGAGATGCCCTGACCCTGCCTGTGAACTGGTACATCTGTGCAATGTACACAACCCATTACGGCAACAATTACTGGCATATACAAAGGAAAAAGTGTTATCAAGAAGAGTGAGCGCTAAGGGGTTCAAGAGCTGCTGACACCAGAAGAAGACCAATCTCACAGCACAACATATATACTGTAATAGTTCAGCGCTCGAACAGTCAATAGAAAAATGCCAGTTGGTAAACAGATGGAAAATCCACCAATGGATCACGAAGATATTCAGCTTTAGACAATTATCAAAAAAAGTGTGTCTATGTGCAGAAATTCAACTTAAAGTGGCTGTAAACCCACTTGCAAATTTTCAGGCAATCCCCTGTCTTCCATAATGCAATGTCGCCGCTGTATATGCTTTATAAGAAAAATGCTGCTCTATACCTTATTTTGTAGAGGCGCTCGGCACTGAACGTGACCGGCTTCCTCTGCCCTCTCTCGATCTGACAGCTGCAGCAGGACAGGCCAAGATTCCCCTGCTGACGTCAGTCGGGAGGAGAGGTGGAGAGAGGCGGGCAGTCACGTAAGTGCCAAGTCTCACTAGGAAATAAGGTATAGAATGGCATTTTTTAAATAAAGCACATGCAGTAGAGACATTGCATAATGAAAGACAGGATTGCCTGAAAATTAACAAGTTATTTCAGCAGGGGGGCGGGCACTGGTATGAGCAGACAGGCAGGGTGGAAGGGGGAATTGGAGGACAGAGGAGAGCTGCAGATAGCTGCAGATTACGGAGGCACGAAAATTAACCACGATGTCAGGGCTTAGCAGCCATGATAAGCCATGGTCAGTTTACAGGGGAGGGGGGCAGCATCTGCCAGGTATTTCAGGTGATACAAGGGGACAATTTACACAGCACAAGCACTGTGCTGTTATTCACACTTTAAAGGAATGGAATCCATTTTTTTAGAGTAACAAACACTTTAAAGTGCGTACACAATGTGCTGGTTCCGCTACCATTATGCACTCACCAGGATGGTAACTATTATCAGCCTGTTATAGCTTAGTCATCTCACAAAATCTCTGCCTTGATTCCCACACTGGGTTCCTCAATACCGATCATGTATGGCTGGGCGACTCGTCCACCATGGCTCCGGAGCCCCCGCGATTCCCCTGATCATGATTGCTAATCCTGTTTCTTTTGTGTTAAAATATTCAGTGAAATGACAGTTCCCTTCCACTTTGTTCTGTTTGTAAACACAGCAGCTGGGGATTCCATCCATCTATACCAGACGCTTATCCTAGAGGAGTCTCTGCTATAGGTGTTAAATGGGGAATAGCCGCACACAAAAAAATGGTGAGATAGTCCCCCTATAATTGTAACCAGGTCTTTTATGGATTTTAGGGGAACCCCACGCAAAAGTAAAAAAAAAGGAACAGGGGGGTCCCAAAAAAAAAAAAAAAACCATACCGGACCCTTATCCTAGCATGTAGCATGACTGGTGAGAAAAGGAGGAAGATGAGGGAATGAGTAGGGAAAGTGAATGGGACCAGGTGATGTCTGAATGACACTAGTTGTTAAAGTGGAGGTTCACCCAAAAAGTTAATTTTTAACATTAGATTGAGGCTCGTTTTGTCAAGGGTAACCGGGTGTTTTTTTTTAAAATCGAAGCAGTACTTACCGTTTTAGAGAGCGATCTTCTCCGCCGATTCCGGGTATGGGCTGCGGGACTGGCCGCTCCTATTTGATCGACAGGCTTCCGACGGTTTTCCGAAAGTAGCCAAACGTCGGTGCGCAGGCGCCGTATAGAGCCGCACCGACGTTCGGCTTCTTTCGGCTACTCGTAACGCGATGTATGCGACCGTCGGAAGCCTGTCAATCAAATAGGAACGCCCAGTCCCGAAGACCATACCTGGAAGCGGCGGAGAAGATCTATCTCTAAAACGGTAAGTACTGCTTCGATTAAAAAAAAACCACCCGATTCCCCTTGACAAAATGAGCCTCAATCTAATGCCTGCACCTGCCAGCATTCTTAGCGGTAATAAAATAGACGGAATAATGCTGCCATTAAACATTATGTTCAGTTTATAAACTGACCGATTTACAACCTTCACTATGTGAGCATTTTGGTCTAAATACAGATTTCAGTCGAAATTTGTATAAAAAAATGATATTTTAAATAAAACGCTGTAAGCTCATGACTTAAAAAAAAATCACACCTTGAAATGATAAATGCCTGGCTATTTTTATCCCCTGGCTTTAATAGAGTCAGCGACCTATTTTGATTTTGTCATTTGTACTGTGTAAGTGATACCGTTTCCCTGTTTAGAAAAAAATCTGCGAACATTTTCAGGAATGTAGTTTGATTTGTGTAAGAGCAATGGAAATGGCAAATTGAAGGACTTTCATACATGAAAATGTTCTCATCTGGGTGCTTGTTAAGTGGAGATTCAGTCTCAAGGGCTCTTGTAGAAGGTGTCGCCTTTGCCCCTTCTTTTCATAGCGACAATTTAAGATAATATACAACACCCTCCACTGACCTACATAATCTGTAATTAAAATGTTTAATTCATAGTGTTCCTAATTCCCTGAAATTAAACAAGGATTTAGTGGATAGACAGAGATATCAGATATTAAGTCAAACATATGCTGGAATTTACATTACATTAATAGACTGTAAGCCAGGTGGAGGAAACCCCCTCATTGGCAGGGATACGGCACGTTAGATGGCTTGCCAGAGATGATGATGAAGACTGATCTTGTCACCGATCCCTTTTAGAAGGCTCAGTGGGAATTGGTGCTGCTCTGTAATCATTACAATCACAGCACTACTATATTTCAAACGGGAATGAGAACCTGGGAAAATCTCTTTCATATTTCACAAAAGACGGTACTGGTACTAAAGGCAAGAACATGTTTAATTTTTGGTTGGACTTCTCTAAGTTGATCACCTAATGGCTTCCTATGTCTCTAGGGGCACCTAGAGCAATATATATGATATATTTCTCTGCAGGAACATTACCCAAAGCAGTCCCAATGCATAAACAAGGCCAGTTATCTTGAAAGAACCTCTGTAAAGAAAGAAATGGATGCTTACACTGGAAAACCATCTAATTCAGATTATTAGAAAGGGTTCAGCTCTACCTCCTCCCAAGCCGTGCCCCTCTAATGCATTTCACCCACTCATGGGCTTGGTTGACTTCTACAGCTAAGCCCATGAGTGAGTGACACACGTTAAGGGGCGTGACTTGGGAGGAGGCGGAGCTGAACCCTTTCTGATACTTTGTGAACTGGGAAGCTTTCCGATGTACTTCCCTTTCTTTCCTTTTTGAGTCTGCAACTGGGCTGGACGGGCCCTCGGGAAGCTATCAACCGGCAGGGTTGGTATCATTGAATGACCTGGTTGGAGCTTTGAGTTGCTTTTTGGGTCTCAGTTTTTAACTCTGTGTTACTTACAAATGAAAGCTCACACAGGGATTGGCTCAGCATCGAAGGGACAGGGAATTGGTTAAGGTATCACAGTTTTTAATGCACGTTTATTTTGGCATGGGGTTGTAGCTACAGTGCAAAGCCCCCTGGATAAGATGTGTATGCAGCAAAATAGACATCATACGAATGTAAACGTGCCTAAACACGAATATTATGTGCATAAACCTCCATACATATGCACCATCGAAGGCATTTTTTTTCTACCAACTTCTGTCAGCATATTAGGAGCATACATGTCCATGTAGCCTAAAGCAGACAGCATATTGCCTCTAATAGTCTTTTTCTAGCATTAGTTTTTACTTAAAGTGGAGGTTCACCCGGAAATGACAATTTTTAACATTAGATTGAGGATCATTTTGTCAAGGGGAATCGGGTAGTATTTTTAAAATCAAAGCCATACTTACCGTTTTAGAGATACATCTTCTCCGCCGCTTCCGGGTATGGGCTGCGGGACTGGGCGTTCCTATTTGATTGGCAGTCTTCCGACAGGCTTCCGACGGTCGCATCTATCGCATCACGATTTTCCGAAAGTAGTCGAATGTCGGTGCGCAGGCGCCGTATAGAGCCGCGCCGACGTTCGGCTTCTTTCGGCTACTCGTGACGCGATAGATGTGACCGTCGGAAGCCTGTCGGAAGACTGTCAATCAAATAGGAACGGTAGGGTGAACTCCCGCTTTAAAGTGGATGTAAACCCGTTTCATGAAATTTGAGCTGGGCACATATATTTGCAGTGTTTTCTTATCTCTCTCCAAAGCACCAAGTCCCATGTGTTTCTTCTGTTCCGTAGCTCTGTTACCAGCATGATAACTTCTACAAGTTCTCAGAGATGGGAGATAAAAGAAGCCTGGAATTTGTCTCACGGGAGGTTGCTATAAATAGATTTGCAGGATGCTGCTCGATTCAGAGCACAGCTCTGCACATTACTTCCTTCTTCTGCCAATGAGGAGAGGGGGTGTGTGCCTTTCCTCCAATCAGCTGTCTTGGCTGTATGCCAATAATCCACTCCCAGTGCTGAACAGGAAGAGAAAATGTGTAACACAATGTGCACTTTCTAAAGCTGAAGACAGCCAGCGTTAGTTTTGTCGCCTAAAATTACTAAAACATTTTAGTCGACTAAATGAGTACTATTTCAGTCTATTAAAATACGACGAAAACTAAAACAATTGAGATGACTAAAATACGACTGAAACTAAAATGCCATTTTAGTCAAAAGACAAATAGCTGGATTCAAATAGACCGCCGCATCTTTACGGCGGCGTAGCGTATCGTATTTACACTACGCTGCCGTAAGTTAGCTAGGCAAGTACTGTATTCACAAAGTACTTGCCTGCTAAGTTACGGCGGCGTAGCATGAATAGACCGGCGTAAGCACGCCGAATTCAAATAAGGATGTGGGGGCGTGTTTTATGTAGATTAACTGTGACCCGACGCGATTGACGTTTTTTACGAACGGCAAATGCGCCGCCCGTGTACATATCCCAGTGTGCATTGCGGCAAAGTACGCCGCAAGGACGTATTGGTTTCGACGTGGACGTAAATTACGTCCAGCCCTATTCACGGACGACTTACGCAAACGACGTAAAATTTTTAAATTTTGACGCAGGAACGACGGCCATACTTAACATTAACTAGGCCAGCTATTTGATGGAATAACTTTACGCCTGAAAATGCCTTACGTAAACGGCGTATCTTTACTGCGTTGGGCGCATGTACGTTAGTGAATAGGCGTATCTAGTGATTTACATATTCTACGCCGAACGCAATGGAAGCGCCACCTAGCGGCCAGCCTAAATATTGCACTCTAATGCAATACAGACGGTCGTTTTTTGTGATGAAAAAAAAACTACGTTTTTGAAAACGTCATTTAAAATGACCGTGTGTGGGGAAAATGTTGTTTTATGTCTTCTGAAAAACGACAAAAAAAAAATTCGAACATGCTCGAATTTTTTGTGTCATTTTTCAAAACGTCGTTTTTTGTGTCAATTAAAATGATAGTGTGTGGGCAAAACGACGTTGAAAACCCGCGCATGCTCAGAAGCAAGTTATGAAGCGAGCTTCAATGGAACAGAGTGCCGTCGTACGTGCTGAACGTAACTGCGCTTTGCTAGAGCATTTTGAAAAACGATGGTATGTAGGCAACGTCGGTTTTGAAAATGAAGTTTCAAAAACGTTTTTTTTCATCACATAAAACGTTGTTTTGTTTCATCACAAAAAACGACCGTCTGTACGCGGCATAAGATACGACGGCGCAAGCCGTCGTATCTTAGATAGGTTTAAGTGTATCTCAGTTTGAGAATACACTTAAACTTAGGACGGCGCAGATTCCGAGTTAGGTCGGCGTATCTACTGATACGCCGGCCTAACTCTATGTGAATCTAGCTAAAAGACTAAAACTAAATTGAAATATGACTTCAAAAGTAACACTGGTCTGTAGTGTATGTTCATACCTCAATACCATAAATAATAACATATTCGATTTTTCACTCCAGCGGTATATAATGAGTTTGGAAATTGTAGAGAAATGTTAACTAATGCATTACAATTTAATTACACTCATAAAATTTAGATGACTTAAATGAGTTTTAGTTGACTAAAATGTACTGGAGATTTAGTCGACTAAATACGACTAAAACGAAAACAACTGCAGAAGACTAAAATGGGACTAAAACTAAAATGCCATTTTAGTCCTAAGACTAAGACTAGAACTAAATTGAAATTTGCTGCCAAAATTAACACTGAAGACAGACAGCAGATATCAATGTAAAGCTTATGTAGGGAGATTTGTTTCATCTCTGTGTGTCATCTGAGGCTGTTCACTCTACTGGGCATATTTGAGGGTTTATAGCCACTTTAAATAATCATGTGACACAAGGGGCGGAGCTTGCACAAAAGGAATTTCTTAAATCAGGTCTGTATAGGGCAGCTTTATCTTTAAATTTTGCCTTGCTGGTTAATGTAATATGTAAATATAAGTTCTAATTTTTTCAGAAATCTGTACTGATCTAGCCAGCAACAGAGGTCAGCTAAAATGAAATACTCTTCATTATATGTAATAGGCTACCATCAGTCAGAGGATAAACTGGCCCCGGAGAGTCGGGTGAATGGCTTAAATGACTAATAAACGTCAAATCTCAGCTCTGGCAGATCGTACCAAAACCACAAGCATATTTCAGCTTTCTGATCATAGATCTCACTGATGTAACTTCTTGGGATTGAGCAGTTCAAAGGTTCCAAGTAAATTGCAATGTCTGGTTTAAGACAAAGATTCTATCGCAGAACATCCTATTGTATCATGACACTGTAATTACAGCCTGGTATGGCAGGGTAAGCGTCTCTGATTGTGGTCAGGCAAATGATAGCCCTCCATTACAGAATGCGCACTGCTGCTGGTCCATTGCAAGCTGACAAAAGGATGACTGGTTACTATGTATTACTAAACATAAAAGTATCCTCACAGTGTCAATTCCACCAGGAGTATTTTTTTTTTCATTAATCTATTGACACTTTCTTAACAAAAAAGAGTATGTGTTATGTAGTAAAATACTGTCTACTTTAACCACTTCCCTACCGGCGCATTGTAAAATGACGCCGGCAGGAACCCTCTCTCGATTCGGGTGGACGTCATATGACGTCCTGTGTTCCCGGCGATCTAGGGCGTGTGCGCGGCAACGCTCGTGACCCGGCGTGGGTGCCGGTAATCACGGCAGGAGTGTGGATCTGTGTGTGTAAACACACAGATCCACCTCTTGTCAGCGGTGAGGAGACCTATGTGTGTTCCCAGTACAGAGGAACACACATCGGTCTCCTCCCCTTGTGAGTCCCCTCCCCCCTACAGTTAGAACACACCTTAGGGAACATATTAACCCCTTCAGCGCCCCCTAGTGGTTAACCCCTTCCCTGCCAGTCACATTTACACAGTAATCAATGCATATTTATAGCATTATTCGCTGTATAAATGTGAATGGTCTCAAAAACGTGTCAAAAGTGTCCGATGTGTTCGCCGCAATGTCATGGTCACAGTAATAAATCTCAAATCGCCGCCAATACTAGTAAAAAAAATAATAAAATAAAAATGCCATAAATCTATCACCTATTTTGTAGACGCTATAAAACTTTTGCGCAAACCAATCAATATACGATTACGATTTTTTGCGAAATAACCAAAAATATGTAGAAGAATACGTATCGGCCTAAACTGAGGAACAAATTATTATTTTTTTTTTTAAACTGTGATATTTTTTAAATAATAAAGTAAACAATATTGTGTTTTTAAAAAAAAAATTGTCGCTCTTCTTTTGTTTAAAGCACAAAAAAAAAAAAAACGCAGAGATGATCAAATACCACCAAACGAAAGCTCTATTTGTGCGGGGAAAAAAACATAAAGATTTCGTTTGGGTACAGTGTTGCATGACCACGCAATTGTCATTCAAAGTGCAACAGTGCTGAAAACTAAAAATTGGTCTGGGCAGGAAGGGGGTGAAAATGCCCTGTATGGAAGGGGTTAAAATAGATATAAACCCTAAATGGACATTTAGTTGGCTAAACCACTTACAGACCGGAACATTTTTCCCCTTAATGACCAGGCCATTTTTTGTGATAAGGCACTGCATTGCTCTAACTGACAATTGCGCGGTCGTGCAATGTTGTACCCAAACAAAATTTACGTATTTCCCCCCTAAAAATAGAGCTTTCTTTTGGTGGTATTTGAATGCAGCAAAATCAAGGCTGGTGGGAAGGGGCTGACAGGGTGTTGTGCAAAAAACATCACAGCACCTTGCTTCAGTTCTCCACGCAATACTCCTTTCAATAGACAAGAAATGTCCTCACCTACCTTTTCATTATGTTATAATCCAGTATATGCCCACAACAGTACAGTACACTTAAACCCTTGCACAGCCAGAGATTGTTGTATCCTAGATGTCAAGGATTAAAGCGGTAGTAAACCCATCAGACTATTTTTCTGTATATGGACAATTGCAGGTTATGAAATTTATTGTGCTGGATGAATATCCCCTTACCTGATTGCTTTGCTAGTAATCTGTGTTTCTTTCTTATGACGTCACTCGCGCATGCGCTGTATGTTGTAATTTTCCGGCAAGCATAGACCCTTCTGGAAAAATGCAGGATCTATGTCAGGGCTGCATCATTTCCTAGTGTCGACGTCAGCCCCGACATCCCGCGATACTCCCATTGAGAAGCTGAGCCTTGACCCCATGCGATTCGCTATGTTAGAGGGGTTGTGGAAAGGAGCTGAGGCTTGGCTTCAGGGAATAATGTGCATGCGCAGGATTATATACATACTGAGGGTGGAAATATATTACTGTATAGATACGGAGACAGCAGTAGTAATGGTGGCGGCGAGGTCCAAGCAGGAGCGTTCACAACAACCTATATTATAACAAGTAAGGAGTATTTTTAGGTATACTATATATGGAACTTTGATTGAAAAGACCTAAATTAAGTTAAATATTGCGATTTGTAATGACATTGAGTTTACTACCACTTTAAGCATTGTCAGGTCTTTTTAAAAAAGATTTTTTAATTGTTTCATTATTTATTTTTAATGCTATAATTGTATAATTATACACAATTACAGTATTTAACAATTACAGTATTTAACAATTACAGTATTTAACAATTTGTTTTCATGATTTAGGCCTTAAACTTGCTGATGTAACAATCACATGACCGGGAACCACTCTAAATGGTTTTCCAAAAAACATTGGTACAAAGTTGAATCTCTTGATACCACTAACAATTTCTTGCCTATTCTCATGTTTGTGTGGGCCTTGACGCAAAGGGAGCAAATAAATAACACAGTTCACCATCACATGCACAATACCTTGACACAACGTAAACCAGCTTCCTCCTCGGCCAAGCTGGGTATCCGTTCTACGAAAAGGCCACCAGTAAGAATAAGAAATGATTCTGGTGAGTGTTAGGGCATACTGTACATCTTCTTTCTAGTTTTGGTAGTAGTTTTCAGCACTTCTCCACATGTTGTGTCTCTGTTATCTTTTCCCCCAATGCTAGTTCTATCCAAGGTCTCTCTAGGTATTCCCCAGCTGGAGAATACCAGAAAGGCTACATATCTTCAGGAAGTGCCCCAACTTGTCACATGGGGGCCAGCTTCAGGGTTTAACTCCTGTTTAATTCCCTGGCCAAACCTTATGGACTTATTTCCTCCCACTTAAAGGAGTTGTAAAGGAAAAAAAAATGTGGCCTAAAATTAATGTCTGCAAGGTAGACAGACAGAATAGTGTAATGATTCTGTTAAAAAACGAGTAAATACCTATTAAATTCCTTCATCTATATCACCTCCGGAGTTCTAGTTTCTGTTCTCTCATTCACTTCCTGGTTTGCATCGTTCGTTCATGTAAGAACTACATTTCTCAGTATAAATTGCGGCACGCCCAGTAATTCACACCTCCTTGAAGTCTCTAACACGTAGAGAGCGTCCTACCACACAGATGTAGTTCCCAGGAGGGGGTGAGCATGTTACTGACCACCGCAGTAAACCCTCCCGTCACGGTAGTCAGTAAAATCAGACAAGCAGGAAGTGAACAGAACAGAGAAGAAATAGAGCAACTTCTGAGCAAAAACGAACAATGAGGAAGTGAAAAGAGGAATGTCTGCAGGTAAAGGATGCTTATTATAAAAAAAAAAATTCCTTTACAACCCCTTTAATTCTACACTTTTCCTTCCAAATGATGCCAACTATTTCTTCCACTGCCATCAATGATTGGGGACTATTTCTCCCATCAATACCAATGCTGGGGCATTACCCCTCCTGCTACTAACCACATGCACTTTGTAATACTTTTACTCCTACTGACCACCAAGCCTGAGGATTTGTTTACTCCCACTAATGCTGGGGCATTTTCCACTTCCACTGGCAACAGTCCAGCCCCCCTAAAGTCTGAAGGACAGTAATCTGGCACTTTGCTTAGAAGGTTTGGAGACTCCTGGTATTGGGAGTAACTAAGCTAGATGTAAAATGCATTGTGGGGGTGGGTCGCCTCAGGGGTAAGTAGGTATCTGTGTAGAGGGCTTCTAGCTTACATTAGTTTAGGGAACTAAAAACATGTCCTTTAAATGTAGGTGCTTAGGTGTGACACGGGTCTTTTTAGGACCTGTTCTTGAAGAGATGGAAGAAGTAAACCCAGATCTCTCTATCATTGCGCCCCTGCAAATCCTGGACATTGGGTTTTGAACAACGAAAGGCTTCTGGCCCTGTGTACTCAGGCTCTGCCAGGAGGAAAAACACCCATGAATGTATTTCCATGCAGATTTTTTTTGGTATGGCTGGAGTTTATTTGCCTCTGGCCACTTCAAATGAAGATAAATTACATGACAGCTGAAAACTTTAAAGGTTTTAATAAGGTGGGACATTTGCTTACCCTACTTCTAAACTTTTTAAACAAGGGGTGGCCGTGTAATATACAATATCCTAATGATGGTTTACATTGGGTGGATAAACAGTTTCCAGCATCTGTCAGTTTGCATTGCGGTAAAAAAAGTGCTGAAAATAACACACAACATTACATTGTAAAAAAACGGGCCAGAACAAGCCACATTTTCTTAGTTAACATACTTGTATATTCCACACAAAGCCTCGAATTACACCAAACCCATCCAAGATAAAGAGGAAGTCAACGTTAGGGAGTTTTATTGAAACAAAATATTTGTGCATTCTGGGGTGTTCCACCAATCTCTGCGGCTTCTGTTTAGCCGTCATTCCCAATGTAGCAATAATAGAAACAGATGAATTATTGTTCCTTTATGGAGGGAATTGAATGATTTTGGCCAAGGCACAAGCCCTTTTCCAGGCTTGTATATTTGGTCGTTTCTATTTAAACTATAGGATGCAGGTACAAACATATGAGTTTTTGAGACAAATAAAGAAGAATTCCAGATATGGATATTTTATACATAGTTACATTGGTCCAGCTTGGGCTAATAAAACGATATATACCATACTTAGAGAATTCCCTTGGAAGCTGGGGAAAAAAAAACATTGGGGTAGATTCAGGTAGGGGCGCGCACTGATACGGCGGCGCAGTGTATCGTCTTTACGCTATGCCGCCGTAAATTACAGGAGCAAGCGCTGTATTCACAAAGCACTTGCTCCGTAATTTGCAGCGGCGTAGCGTAAAAGGGGCCGGCGTAAGCGAGCGTAATTCAAATGATCCGGTAGGGGGCGTGGATCATTTAAATTAGGCGTGTTCCCGCGCCGAACGTACTGCGCATGCGCCGTCCCTAAAATGTCCTGACGTTCATTGCGGTAAATGACGTCGCAAGGACGTCATTGGTTTAGACTTGAACGTAAATGGCGTCCAGCGCCATTCATGGACGACTTGCTCAAACGACGTAACATTTTCAAATCGCGATGCGGGAACGACGTCCATACTTAACATTGGCTGCGCCTCCTAATAGCAAGAGCAGCCTTACGCCGAAAAAGCCTTAACGCTAACGACGTAAAAAACGAACGCCGGGCACACGTACGTTTGTGAATCTAGGAAATTAAATTATTCTACGCCGACAACAACGGAAGCGCCCCTAGCGGCCAAAGTTATATTGCACACAATTCTACGCCGCCGCAATCAAGTTACGTCGGTGGAGGAAGCCTATTTTTTCAGCATAACTGCCTTTGTGAATCAGCGTAACGCTACGCGGGCGCGGAATTCAAATTACGGCGGCATATCTGGGGATACGCCGCCGCAAAAGGTACCTGAATTTACCCCATTATTACCGGTCTAATCAGGTACCAGTATGACTTAAAAAAATGTCAATAGCTTGTGTTCACCTAACAAATGGTTAACTAGGAACAGAAGAGCTGAAAGAAAATCTTCAGAAGTTTATCATCTTATCCACTAGCTACTAGTGAGATTTTTCTCTTGTCTTTGTGCAATCAAAACATTGAATTGATGTGCAGTTACCGACTGTTATTCCCTAGAACTCTGCTTTAAGGACTTATATGGAACGATGAACAAATATTTATTCAATGTCTATATTCTTTCTAAGAAAAAGTAGGATAGCGATGTATCCAATAAAAATCTATTTATTCATACAAAAACCATAAAAGTTAAGATATTGTAGACTGCTGGTTTTAAGATGAGAAGGTTGAAGTGCCATAAAATACAAAAAATGTATTGACAAGGCTACTCATAGGTCATCCAAAATATTGAGTTGATTCCCCCACTTTGATTTAAAGTCCAAAATCATCAGAGAATCCTGCTTACATTTTTTCTTTTACTATAAAGAGATCCTGTCTCATCATTTAATTCCTATGCCCCAAGGGCTAAATGAAGACTGATCAGTCTACTCTACTGTAGAGCTTAGTCAACAAGACAGGGCCATTATGGTGACACTGTACTGCTCTGGTGACCGACCGTATGTAAGTGTTAAATAAAGAAAACATTTTTTAGAAAAAAAAATAAAGGGCCAGATTCACATAGAACTGCGGCGGCGTAACGTATCGTAGATACGAAGAAGTTTTCTTCGCAGGTGCCTGATTAACAAAGCACCTGCGATGAAAACTACGCTGGCAGCCTCCGGCACAAGGCGGGCCAATTCAAATGAACGTGTGCCATTTAAATTAGGCGCGCTCCCGCGCCGCACCTACTGCGCATGCTCCGTTTTGCAATTCCCGTCGTGCTTTGCGCGCCGTGACGTCATTTTTTCGAACGGCGACACGTGTAGTGTACTTCCGTATTCCCGGACGTGTTACGCAAACGACGTTAAATTTTAAATTTCGACGTGGGAACGACGGCCATACTTTAGACAGCAATACAATTGCTGACTAAAGTTAGGACACCCAAAACGACGACTAACTTTGCGACGGGAAACTAGACTAGCGGCGACGTAGCGAACGCGAAAGTCCGTCGGGGATCGCCGTAACTCCTAATTTGCATACCCGACGCTGGTTTATGACGCAAACTCCCCCCCCAGCGGCGGCCGCGGTACTGCATCCTAAGATCCGACAGTGTAAAACAATTACACCTGTCGGATCTTATGGATATCTATGCGTAACTGATTCTATGAATCAGTCGCATAGATAGAAACAGAGATACGACGGCGTATCAGGAGATACGCCGTCGTATCCCTTTTGTGAATCTGGCCCATAGTTTCTTTCTTACATACTGTCATCAGTCAGTGGTCCTGATCATGGCCATACCAGTCATGTGGTGATGCTGTATGTCACAAACTACGGTGAACGGAGTGAACCACAACTGCGGTTAGCAAAAGATTTCAATGCACCTCTCTGTTATGTGAGATTTCAGTATTGGACCCCAGGCGTCACTCCAATCAGAGAAAAGGAGTTTGGGGGTTCACTACATCATCTCTCTCAAATATAGGAATGCGTTGAGCTACTAAGGGTGGTGGTATTACAACATGCTTCCAACCCGTAGAATTGAAAGATTACGGTAAACGTGAATGAGCACAACTGCATTAAAAATTCCAATGCACTTCTCTATGCAAGTGATTATCAGTACCGGACCCCAGGCGTCACTCCAATCAGAGAACAGGAGTTTGGGGGTTCTCTACATTATATCACTTTACATAAAGGAATGCATTGGTCCACTAAGGGAGCAGGTATAAAATACCTTCAACCCTTAGCATAAAAAAGTTAGAGTGAACATGTTCAATATTTTAGGGCGAAAGCCCGTATACATTTAACAACACATGTCAAGCACGTAGCATATGAGAATACTGTATGCAACTAGCATTATCTGTTTGCAGGGATGAGAGTTTCCAGTAAGCTAGTAGCAGCCTTGGGATTCTGTAGTGCAGGGTCTCCTAAAGGAAGATCTGTTTAGGGTGTCCCAACAATGGCAATCTGCATTAGCTTGATTGAGGTAGGGATCCAGCGTGGCATGGTTTGCAGCTCAATGATTGATGGTACCCATAGTTATGTAGCGTGGCCGGCTACGGCTGACAATATTAGAACAGCGTGTATACTACACGCTGTTCTGTTTATAGTAGAGAGGCATGTGTGCCAAATAGAGAGTTGATTACGCTCGTCACTTCCGCGTTCCAGGCTGGAATGCACATGGCGCCGGGCGATGAAGTCATCGCACGGTCACCGTATGCGCTCCAGCCTGGAACGTAATACGGCGACAGAGGCCCGATTACACTGTACTGTCTGGTGACAGTATGTAAAGTAATTATTTAAAAAAATCTACCTTCAATATTATTGCTAATTGCAAATTGTAAAAAAAAGTTTTTTTTTTATTTCTTTATTTTTTTTTTTTAAATGCCAACATAATGGCAAATTAAAAAACCTCACTATGCCTCTTACTAAATACATTGGGGTGTCTACTTTGCAAAAAGAGGTTATTTTGGGGTTTTTTTCCTGCATTTTAGGGCCTCAAGACATGGGATACTGTATTTTTTGCTACATAAGACGCACCTGACCATAAAACACACCTAGGTTTTAGAGGAGGAAAACAAGAAAAAAATATTCTGTACCAAATGGTGTACTAAAATATTTACCAGTGCCCATGAAATGCAGCTTGACCTGTGCCAAAGAAATGTATCCTTACCAGTCACATAAATGAAGCCTGACCTGACGTCATCACATCCACCTGACAGAAGACAGAGCAGCCCGAGCAGCCGCCACGGTCGTACTCCATTCGGCCACTCTGGCTGCTCTGTCTTCTGTCTGAGTGACAGGCCCAGCGCGGAGATCGCCCGGCGCTCGCGGGGGCTTGGGATGTCTGTCCTCCACTCTCCAGCAGGTACCGCAACATGGCGGTGGCAGCGGCGGGCTTGCCTGGTCAGTATCTCTCCATAAGACGCAGAGACATGTCTCCCCATATTTTTTGGGGAAAAAAGTGCGTCTTAGGCCCCTTTCACATGAGGCGGATCAGTAATGATCCGCCTCCGTATGCTCAGCGGAGATTGCTCCATTGATCCCCGCTGAGCCGTCGGATGACAGGACAGTCCCCGCACACTGTGCAGGGACTGCCCTGTCTTTTCTCCGCTCTCCCTTATGGGGGGATCGGATGAACACGGACCGTATGTCCGTGTTCATCCGATGCGATCCGCAGACGGAAGGAAAAATAGGATTTTTTTCCGTCTGCAGAATCGGATCATTGCGGAGGCGGACGAGATCGGGGGTCAGCGGATATTCATCCGTTGACACCCGCAATGTATGTCCCTTTTTAATCCGCAAACGGATGGATGAAAAAGCGGACATACAGTCCGTAGGTGTAAAAGGGGCCTTAGGGAGCAAAAATAGGGTCGATATTTAAATATATATACCATATTTTGTATAACACACAGACTAAATATTATACAAATACTATACCTGCTTGTGTGATTGGCTCACTGATTTTCCAAGAAGTCTGCACTAAGATAAAAGTGAAATTTTAGGCACCCCCTGCAACATGAATTTTAGCTTTGGATAGGCACTCTTGAGGGGTTAAATACATCTAAAGTGATGCAGACACTGCATTTTTTCTCATTAGAACAGTGAGAGTGCACCAGCTGATTATAATGAGCTAGATGCTTCCATCTAGAACCAGTATCCAAGGGATTTAATGGAACAAGCGGCTATTTCTTCAGAGCAGAAACAGGTAGGACTTACTCTGAAAATATTGTTTTATTCTCAACAGAAGTGGAATTACTCTTTAAGTAATACAGTCTAGTTCTTGTCCCAATTCAACCCACAGGGCACAGATAGGACAGCACACTATTCACATTACAACTTGAGTATTTGTGCACCATGCAAATCCACAAAGTCCTGTGCTGCCATTCTATAGCCCATCACCAGTACTATGCTAGAAATACAGAAATCCAATATTAACCACTTTAGCCCCGGGCCTGTTTTTCAGAGTCGGTGTTTACGAGACAAACCCATTTTTTTTTTGCTAGAAAATTACTTAAAACCCCCAAACATTATATATATATATATATTTTTCTAACACCATAGAGAATAAAATGGCAGTCATTGCAATACTTTTTGTCACACCGTATTTGCGCAGCGGTCTTACAAGCGCACTTTTTTGGGAAAAAATTAACTTTTTTAAATTAAAAAATAAGACAACAATAAATTTGGCCCAATTTTTTTATATATTGTAAAAGATAATGTTACGCCGAGTAAAATGATACCCAACATGTCACGCTTAAAAATTGAGCCCGCTCGTGGCATGGCGTCAAACTTTTACCCTTAAAAATCTTGATAGGCGACGTTTAAAAAATTCTACAGGTTGCATTTTTTGAGTTACAGAGTCGGCCTAAGGCTAAAATTATTGCTCTCGCTCTAACGATCGCGGCGATACCTCACTTGTGTGGTTTGAATACCGTTTTCATATGCGGGCGCTACTCGCGTATACGTTCGCTTCTACGCGCGAGCTCGTCGGGACGGGGCGCTTTAAAAATTTTTTTTTGGGGTTTTCGCATTTATTTTTATTTAGTTTACAATTTTTAACACTGAAAAAAAAAATAAAAAAATTATCACTTTTATTCCTATTACAAGGAATGTAAACATCCCTTGTAATAGAAAAAAGCATGACAGGTCCTCTTAAATATGAGATCTGGGGTCAAAAAGACCTCAGATCTCAAATTTAGGCTTAAATGCAAAAAAAAAAGAAAAAATTTGGAAATGTCATTTTTTCAAATGACAAAAAAAAAAAATGTTTCTTTAAGAGGCTGGGCGGGACTGACGTTTTGACGGGCGAAGGAGATTTTTCCTTCAGTCTCGTCCCCGCTCAGCTAGCGAACGGTCGCGATCCCCTCCGCCACTACCGACGGCTACGGTAAGCGGCGGAGGGCGTGGGAGAGCGGCGGGCCCCTCTCCCGCCACCGATAACGGCGATCTTGCGGCGAATGCGCCGCGGAAACCGCCATTATCGTTTACACGGCCGCCCACAGAAGAGATGAATATCTCGATTGTGGCAGCAGCTGCTGCCGTTACCGAGATATTCATCTTTAAAGTGAGGACGTATAACGACGGTGGGCGGTCGGCAAGTAGTTAAGAAAGATTGATGTAGTTATGCTATTGTGTAAAAATACAGTACATTTAATGTTCTTTCTAGTAAATGCATACCTGCTTGGAGTTCAGTTTAAATATGTCAAAACTGGTATAAAACAGTTGAATATTTCCATAATTAGTTATATAGTGATTTTCAATCATGTTTACAACAAACCCAGATACAGCTGCTGAACAGCATAACATTCCAGGAATATATTATACAGTACAGTAGATAAAAGTGCAGACTTTGGTGGGTTGCATTAAAAAACCTGACTTAAACCAATATAAATCTGGCAAGCGCCCGATGCTAGAAAGTGGCACATATAATAAAGAAACACTATATGCAAGTTCACAGTGACATGGGATACCTGTTGGCAGACTTCATAAGAACATTTGTGCTTTTAGTAATTATCCCCAGAAGACAGCACATTAGCAGGCAGGCAGTGCAGCCATTACAAGAGGAAAGTGCCCTAGGTATTTAGTTTTCTTCCTACAGACATAAGAATGTCTCATTCAGGTGTGCATTAGTGAGATGTAGAGTAGAAGCCAGGGGATGCTGGAGATAAGAGGAACAGGAGGAGAGACTCAGCGTGCCCTTTCTTTGGGATTTCTAACATAAATCTCATATACGCTGAAAGTAAACAAGTTCAGTGAGGCCTTTAAAGAACACGTTTTATGTTTTTGGGTGAATTTTATTACACGTTTAAAATTGTCGATTTGCAAACTTTTATGCCTACTTAGCTTAAAATATATTTATATACAATATAGTTTTACGTTCTTAGTTTTACAAATAAATATTGACATGACAAAGGATTCCCAGAGTACAACAAGTTATTTAAGAAGGGAGCATAGTTACGGTTGTCTCCTTTCAGGCTCTCTTGCTGAAACATTGGATGGCTTAATGAGCTAGGCAAAGAACAGGCTGTTTTCAACCGGGTAAAGTGGATGTAAACCCAAATATATATATATTTTTTATGTCACAATGTAGAGTATAAGATTTCCTATCATCTGTGCCCAGTCTTGCCACACAGAGTTAATACAGCTCTGAGCAATACTGAAATAAAACAGACTTACAGAGAAAAACCTTGGTCCGTTCCGCCCCCTTGCTGTGAATGACAGGTTATTTACATATCTCATGCACTAGCTTCAGACAGGCATTATTTTTTAAATCCCACCCGCACTCCTTTTCTGAAGTCATGTGGTTACTTTTCTGGATTTTGACTGGATGTTAGTGATCATAGCAGAATTCAGTGTAAGGAATAGTGTTGCTCACGAATATTCGTATTGCGAATATTCGGCTCGAATATGGCATATTCGAGTATTCGCGATATATTTCGAATTTCGCGGTGAATATTCGCTATTCCGAATATTCAAATTTTTTCAATTTTATTTTTAGAACAGATCACATCCTAGAGATCTCCATCGACGTCTAAAAGCATTGCTGGTATGATTAGAGACCTTGGGCCGAGTAGCTGAAGCGATCATTTTATCTTGCCGAAAAATCGCAATGCGATTATTCGGCAATCGGAATATCGCGCGATTATTTTCTCCGCCCTTCTTTTGCATCAGAGCCAATCAGAGGGCTCCTACCGCATTTGTCGAAATTCCGCAATAAATATCGCATTCGCATTTTGCGAAATTTCGATAAAATATCACGAATATTCTGAGCCAATCAGAGGGCTCCTACCGCATTTGTCGAAATTCCGCAATAAATATCGCATTCGCATTTTGCGAAATTTCGATAAAATATCACGAATATTCTGAGCCAATCAGAGTGCTCCTACCGCAGTTGTCGAAATTTCGCAATTATTTTCGCATTCGCAATAGCGAAATTTCGCAAACATTTCATTTCGATAAAATATCACGAATATTCGAATTTAGCGAATATTTCTCAAATATTCGGCTATATATTCGTGATATATCGCGAAATCGAATATGGCGTATTCTGCTCAACACTAGTAAGGAATACACAGGAAAAAATGCATGCTGACAAGGGGCGTGTAGAGGTGGGCAGAGAGTCTACTGACATCACAAATCCACCCACCGAGCTCCAGACAACAGAGTCACCCACAGAATCTGCAGTTTTTCAGGTCTCATAACAGACAGATGGGAGACATTTGACAGGTAAGGATACATGCAGGAGGCATCTATATCCTTATAGATCACCACTATGGCAGTAGTTTAGAAAGGATGAGAGTGGGTTTACATCCACTTTAAGGAGAAACTGAAAAAAATGTGTGAAAGGGATCCTAGAGTTCTATCTGCTGGCTGGATATAAAAATATTAAATATTCATATGCAGTGTTTTATATTCACCTAATTAAAAAATAATAAAATATCTTAATGTAGCACCCCTCTGACACCCCAAAGGCAGGAAAGCACCTCCAGAGGCCACGAATGGGCTAGAATTTCACCCCACTCCATGGCTAAAACGGTGGGGGACTGAGAAAGGATGTTGGGCACCAGTCACTCTTGCTTTTACTTTTATTGCAGAATAGTTATAAAGGTGGAGGTAAGGGTTAGGAGCCCCAGATACCATAGTGGATCACGTAAAGACTCTCCAGATCCAGATTAATGTCCAGCTTCACAATATCAGCCAACCCGGCAACACTGTAAGTCTAAGTACATTACAAAATTTCAGTGCATCCTTTAAATTAGTCACCAGGTCCTTCTGAGAGACCAGCCTTCTTCCTGGCTCTCTCCAGCAAGGAGCATCCCCTGGGTCTCCTCCTTGGCACAGCTTCATTCAGATCAGACAAGACAACTTTAGGATCACATCAGTACATATTGGGCCCCAAACCAGGCCATTGGGCCTAACTGTAGAGCTCCATCCAGCAGCACCTCTCTAGGCTCAGGGGAAGAAAGCAAGAACATGCCCTTACCCGAATATTTATATCCCTCCCCAGCATGCCCCAGTGGCATGAACCTCCTATTGGATTGGCTACAGAAAATATAAATATTCAAGCCTAGTCAAGCCTCCCATCACAGTGGTCAGTAAAATCAGACAAGCAGGAAGTGAACAGAACAGAGAAGAAATAGAGCAACTTCTGAGCAAAAACGAACAATGAGGAAGTGACAAGAGTAATGTCTGCAGGTAAAGGATGCTTATTATGAATTTTTTTTTTTCCTTTACAACCCCTTTAAGGAGAATTTTAACTAAACATTTTGGAAACTGTGTGATTATAGTTGACATTGTAACCGGCCATGATATATTACAAAGTTAAAGGAAACAGTATCTTTATTTTTCAAGTTTTATAACTTGCTAATGAATGCTCCGCCATCTGTTTCAGAGTATTAAGTAGAAAATCATAAGCTATATCTTAGATTACAGAACAGAATATCTCTTTTAATGCTGCTAAGGTTCTGTTTTTTTTATGGCCCAGAAAGGAACATAATATTCCTTTTGAGGTTTTTCATTTGAAAAGATTTTATCCGTTTCATTTAATCCAGCCAGAACGATCTGTAAATGTCTATATTAAAAACAGATACGGGTCCCTTTTAAAGAGCCACGCGAGACGGGCAGCTTGACTTGCAGCTGCAGAAAAGGGTCATTGCGGTAGACACAGGAGGTACAAACAACAGCCAGTAAAACACACCACAAAACTGTCATCGCCAAAACTGCTGCCAAAAACAGCGGACAAATTCTATGTTTGGAGAGTGCCGGCGGAATCGGCGGGACAGGAATGTATGAACGGGCAAAAAAAAAAGGGGGTTTCCGGGATTTTAAGACTTTTGCCCCTTTGTTCTCAACCCTCCCAGCGCTCCTTATAGGGAGTAGCAGCTCTCAGCCTATACTTTTTGACATTTGCTTTGTGCATCCCTCCATGGTAAATAACAAGCTCATGTGTGTGTCAATAGAGATACCTGAATTTATGCAGAAGGTGGCGCTACTGAAAGCTTGAATTGTGAACTGTAGTCCCATGAGTGACAAAGCCTGAAACAATTGTAAAAGTCAATCTGTCATTTGTGAGTCAGGATGGACAATGTTGGAGAGCAAAGTGAGACAGTGTATACATTTTTACTTTTCCCAGTCATGTCCTGCAATGAGTCTTAAGGCCTCTTATTTGTAATAAAAGATATACATAAAAAAATAACTGAACATATATATATATATATATATATATATATATATATATATACTCTATAGGTAGTTATTAAAAAGGTCCTTAACCACTTAAGCCCCGGACCTTTAGGCAGCTAAATGCCCAGGCCAGGTTTTGCGATTCGGCACTGCGTCGCTTTAACAGACAATTGCGCGGTCGTGCGACGTGGCTCCCAAACAAAATTGGCGTCTTTTTTTCCCCACAAATAGAGCTTTCTTTTGGTGGTATTTGATCACCTCTGCGGTTTTTATTTTTTGCGCTATAAACAAAAATAGAACGACAATTTTGAAAAAAATGCAATATTTTTTACTTTTTGCTATAATAAATATCCCCCAAAAACATATATAAAACATTTTTTTTCCTCAGTTTAGGCCGATACATATTCTTCTACATATTTTTGGTAAAAAAAATCGCAATAAGCGTTTATCGATTGGTTTGCGCAAAATTTATAGCGTTTACAAAATAGGGGATAGTTTTATTGCATTTTTATTAATAATTTTTTTTTTACTACTATTGGCGGCGATCAGCGATTTTTTTCGTGACTGCGACATTATGGAGGACACTTCGGACAATTTTGACACATTTTTGGGACCATTGTCATTTTCACAGCAAAAAATGCATTTAAATAGCATTGTTTATTGTGAAAATGACAGTTGCAGTTTGGGAGTTAACCACAGGGGGCGCTGTAGGAGTTAGGGTTCACCTAGTGTGTGTTTACAACTGTAGGGGGGTGTGGCTGTAGGACTGACGTCATCGATCGAGTCTCCCTTATAAAAAGGATCACTCGATCGATACCCCGCCACAGTGAAGCACGGGAAAGCCGTGTTTACATACGGCTCTCCCTGTTCTTCAGCTCCGGGGAGCGATCGCGACGGAGCGGCTATAAACGAATAGCCGCGCCGTCGTCCCGGATCGCTCCCCGAGGGAATCCACCCGCCGCACGTAGCGGGGGTCCCGATCGGACCCCACACCCGCTAGAAGGCAAGGACGTATATATACGTCCTTCTGCCTGTACGTGCCATTCTGTGGACGTAAATAGTCGTGCGGCGGGCGTTAAGGGGTTAACCACTTGCTTACTGGGCACTTAAACCCCCCTCCTGCCAGACCAATTTTCAGCTTTCAGCGCTCTCACTCTTTGAATGACAGTTGCGCAGTCATACAACACTGTACACAAATAGAGCTTTCTTTTGGTGGTATTTGATCACCTCTGCGGTTTTTATTTAAAAAAAAATTGACCGTTTAAAAAAAAATAATAATTACAAAAACTTTTTAAATTTTGTTATAATTTTTCTCCTTCATTGATGTACGCTGATGAGGCTGCACTGATGGGCACCGATAGGCTGCACTGATGGGCACCAATGGGCAGCACTGGTGGGCCCTGATAGGCGGCAATTGTGGGCCCTGATAGGTGGTACTGGTGGGCACTGAGAGGCGACATTGGTGGGCACTGAGAGGTGACACTGAGAGGTGGCACTGATGGGGGGCACTAGGGGAATTGATAGGTGGCACTGGTGGGCATTGACAATTGGCACTAATAGGTGGCAGTGATGGGCACTGATAGGTGGCAGTGATGGGCACTGATGGGTGGCAGTGATGGGCACTTATCAACACTGGTAGGTGAGACTGATTTGCAGCACTGATAGGTGGCACTGATGAGGCACTGACTGGCACCACTGGTGGGCATTGATGGGTGACAGTGATGGGCACTGATTGGCACTGGTGGTCACTGTGGGCACTGGCAGGTGGCACTGGCAGGGGGCATTGGTGTGCACTAATGAGGCTGATGTGCCTCTTCCACTGGGGACCGATGTCCCCTATGCAGGAGCCAGTGATTGGCTTTTTTTCTCCTCATGCTGTCGGCGCGAGGATAAAAAAAAAGATTACTGAGCATTGTTTACATCACGTGATCAGCTGTCATTGGCTGACAGCTGATCACGTGGTAAGGGCAGGGACCGTCCCCTTACTCGGATCTATGATCACCAGAGTCTCAGTGACTCTGTGATCACAGCGTGCGCCCTGCAGGGGGCGCGTGCAAAGGGGAGAATGTCTATTGACAATTGGGGTCCGTGCTGTAGCCGTAATTTGGCTATAGGGTGGGCCTCTAGTGGTTAAACTATAATATATATATATATATATATATATATATATATATATATATCTCAAGCAAGCAGCAGCTGAACCCAGCAGGACTTGCAACAGGAGGTGCCCCGCTGAAAATTTCACAATAATACAACCGCGTTGGAAATTCCACTTGTTGCAAGTCCTGCTGAGTGCACCTGCTGCCTGCTTGATATCCTGGATTGAACCCGGGCCTATATCCCTATAAACGTGTGCAATAGTCCACTATACTGTACAACGTATCAACATGTTCCTAACAATCACCACTCACCTTCAGACCTTAAAGAGTATGTAAACCCAACATTTCATAATCCCTATATGTGCCTGCTGTGTTATTATAATTATTATTATTATTATACAGCATTTTTATAGAGCCAGCAGTTTGAGGGCAGACAGTACAGTTACAATCCAATTCAATACAATATGAATCAGTTGTACCATTTACTTGTATGAAGAAGTAAACCACAGCACATCAGTGTGAAAGCAGCGTACACACGATCGGAATTTCCGATGGAAAAAGTCAGACTGATTTTTTTTCCATAGGAAATTCCGACCATGTGTATGCCCCATCAGAGAAATTCCATCGGAGTTTAAATATAGAACATGTTCTATTTTTCTCCGTTGGAATTCAGATGTGCAAAAGCCTGATCGTGTTTACGCAGCATTAGGACCCTTTCTCATGATCGGCCCTACCCAATCGGACTCTCAATTCACCTCTACAGAGTGGCACATGGCTACCTCCAATCTGATCCGCTAAAAAAAAATTGAAGGGAATTTGTCCCCTTCCATCCGGGCGGATCGGTTCGGAGGGCCTATAGAGTAGCCGTGACCTGCCATCCGCCTGCTCTGCTCATTGTGGCCCACGACTGGTTATCAAGTTGCTTAAGTGGCCCTCGCTCTTCAAAAGGTTGGGCACCCCTGCCCTAGATGTTTGACCCCCTCACAGCTACTGTCATTAGTACAGTGACAGTGTACATTTTTAGCACTGATCACTGTATTAGTGTCACTGGTTCCCACAAAGTGTCAGATGGTGTCAGATTGTCTGCCTCAATATTGCAGTCCCGCTATAAATCGCTGATCCCCGCCATTACTAGTAAAAAGTAGTTTGTTGATATTTAATAACTTTTGTGCAAACCAATCAAGATACCCTTAATGGGATTTTTTTAACAAAAATATGTAGCAAAATACATATTGATTTAAATAAATGAAGAAATTATTTTTTTTCTATTTTTTATTATTGAATATGTTTTATAGCAGAAAGTAAAAAAATATTGGGCCAGATTCACGTAGATGGGCGTATTTTTGGGCGGGCGTAACGTATTTGATTTACGTTACGCCGCCGCAAGTTTTTCAGGCAAGTGCTTTATTCACAAAGCACTTGCCTGTAAAGTTGCGGCGGCGTAGCGTAAATCACCCGGCGGAATTCAAATTCGGCGGGTAGGGGGCGTGTTTCATTTAAATGAAGCGCGTCCCCGCGCCCAACAAACTGGGCATGCGCCGTCCCTAAAATATCCCGGCGTGCATTGCTCTAAATGACGTCGCAAGGACGTCATTGGTTTTGACGTGGACGTAAATGGCGTCCAGCCCCATTCACGGACGATTTACGCAAACGACGTAAAATTTTGAAATTGCGACGCGGGAACGACGGCCATACTTAACATTGGATACGCCACCTAGGGGGCATGTTTATCTTTACGCGGCGTATCTCTTACAGAAACGGCATATCTTTACTGCGACAGGCAAGCGTACGTTCGTGAATCGGCGTAACGACTCATTTGCATATTCTACACCGAACTCAATGGAAGCGCCACCTAGCGGCCAGCGTAAATATTTCACCCTAAGATACGACGGCGCAGGCCGTCGTATCTTAGGCATGTTTAAGTGTATCTCAGTTTGAGCATACACTTAAACATACGACGGCTTCGATTCGGAGTTACGTCGGCGTATCTACTGTACTGATACGCCAGCGTAACTCTTTGTGAATCCGGCCCATTGTTTGTTTAAAATATTGTCAGTCTTTTTGTTTATAGCACAAAAAAAAAAAAAAAAACCCAGGGGTGATCAAATTCTTCCAAAAAAAAAGCTGTATTTGTGGGGAAAAGAGGATATAAATGTAATTTGGGTACAACGTTGCTTGACCGGGCAATTATCAGTTAAATTAACGCAGTGCCAAAAAGAAAAACTGGCCTGGTAATGAAGGGGGATAAATATTCCAGAGGGCAAGTGGTTAAGCATACATCTGTGGAGGGGGGAGGTGAGATTGGTTAGGTCATGACAAACGGGCAGAAATTGTTTGCAAGCTCATTTATTCTTTAAAGTAGTAGCCTCCAAACTGCGGCCCCCGGGGCTGGATGCGGCCCTTTGCTTGCTTTTATCTGGCCCTCGGGGCATTTTTCCCCCCACTGTTGCTCACATAGTTCCTGTCACTGACACCAACAATGGGGCACCATTCCTCCCATGTACACCAATGATGGGGCACGTATTTCCCCCATTGACACCAATGAAGGGGCACTATTCCCCCCACTAACACCAATAATGGGGCACTATTACTCCCATTGACACCAATGATGGGCCACTATTCCTCCTATTGATACCAATGATGGGACACTATTCCTCCCACTGACACCAACAATGGGGCACTATTCCTCCCATGAACACCAATGATGGAGTACTATTTCCCCCATTGACACCAATGATGAGGCACTATTCCTCCCATTGACACCAATGACAGGGCACTAGTACTCCTGCTTATATCAAGTGCAGCCCCTTAAAGTTTAAAGGACAGTAAACTGGCGCTTTGTTTAGAAAGTTTAGAGACCCCTGCTTTAACCACTTGAGATCCGCGCTATGGTCGAAAGACGTCCACAGCGCGGCTCTCAAGTGCCAGGTGGACGTCCATAGACGTCCTGCTGTTGTTGTTCCCTGTGCGCGCCGCAGGGGGGGGCGCGCAGCGGGGAAACAACGTGCCCGGTGCATCGCTCGGGAGCCGATGCGAGTGCCTGGCGGCCGCGATGTCCGGCAGACACTCGCGATCGTCGGTAACACAGCAGGACGTGGAGCTCTGTGTGTAAACACAGAGCTCCAAGTGCTGTCAGGGAGAGAGGAGACCGATCTGTGTCCCTTTACATAGGGACACAGCATCGGTCACCTCCCCCAGTCACCCCCCTCCCCCCCACACAGTAAGACCACAATGAGGGAATACATTTAACCCCTTCCTCACCCCTAGTGTTAACCCCTTCACTGCCAGTCACATTTATACAGTAATTAGTGCATTTTTATAGCACTGATCGCTGTATAAATGTGAATGGTCCCAAAATTGTGTCAAAAGTGTCCGATACGTCCGTCGCAATATCGCAGTCCCAATAAAAGTCGCAGATTGCTGCCATTACTAGTAAAAAAAAAAAAAAAAATTAAATCTATCCCCCATTTTGTAGGCGCTATAACTTTTGCGCAAACCAGTCACTTATTGCGATTTTTTTTTACAAAAATACGTCGAAAAATACGTATTGGCCTTAACTGAGAAAAAAAATAGTTTTTTTAAAAAAAAAATTGGGATATTTATTATAGCAACAGGTAAAAAAATATATATATATTTTTAAATTGTCGCTCTTTTTTTGTTTATAGCGCAAAAATTAAAAACCGCAGAGGTGATCAAATACCCCCAAAATAAAGCTCTATTTGTGGGGAAAAAAGGACGCCAATTTTGTTCGGGTGCCACGTCGCACGACCGCGCAATTGTCAGTTAAAGCAACGCAGTGCCGGAAGCTGAAATTTCGCCTGGGAACGAAGGGGGTTTATGTGCCCAGTAAGCAAGTGGTTAAAGGAAAACCTATAGAGAGAGAAATTTGTAGGCTACCATTGTTGACCTCTTATTCTGAAAATGCTAGCTACTTGGCTGCCATACTTGTTTAGTATTTTCCAAATTACATTCCAGAAACAAGTAAGGCCGCGTACACACGGTCGTTCCAAACCGATGAGAATGGACCGAAGTTTAGTTTCATCGGTCCAAACCGACCGTGTGTTCGGCCCATCGGTCTGTTTTCCTTCGGTCCAAAATTTTAAAACATGCTTTAAAATCGAACCGATGGACCGCTGACCGATCGGTCCAAACCGATGGTTAGTACAGAAAAGCATCGGTTCAAAACCTGCGCATGCTCAGAATCAAGTTGACACATGCTTGGAAGCATTGAACTTCACTTTTTTCAGCACGTCGTGTGTTTTACGTCACCGCGTTCTTCGGAACCAATGGAAACGACCCGTCGGACCATTCTCATCGGTTTGGATCGACCGTGTGTACGCGGCCTAAGGAGTTCTGACTCCATACTGCCTCCATTTTCCGGGGTAGTTGATGGGAATAAAAGGATTGAGGCAACCAGGAAATTGGCATTTTTAGGAGGAGGTATGATCCTCTTTGTATTTCTCTCAGTACAGATTTCCTTTCAGGGATTTATTGCAGATTTCTCTAATCCAGTCTGTGACATCTCCATAGCAGCCTTGTCTTCCTACATTAACTATTCAATAAAAATTGATCTGGCACCTGACACCATGCCACCGAAGACGAGGCAGCCAGATCGGTACTGAGGCCAAACATCTAATGGCAAAATAAAATCTAGTCAAAGCGTGATCGGGAACTTTGCCAGACCCTACTTTCTACAAATCAATACTGTTTAATATTTCTCCTCCGAGCGCTGGAGAGTGTGCATGGGAATATATTTCCCATAAGTGAAATGAATCCCTGCATTCTGTCTTTAGATGTCCTAAAATAAATTAGCCGGGCTAATTGTGTTTGGTTTCCTGATAACATTTACATGGAAACATCCTTATTATCAGTTAAAGCTAAACTCCAGACAAGCAGCTAAACACACAGCTGAAATATATTTATATAACCTGTCCTACCTGTAGCTCTGTTCAGCCAGCATTGTGATCCAGTAGGAGTACTTTGTCGCAGCTGGCTAGCTAGAACGTGTATGGCAACATATGAGAACCAAGAATACCTGATTATGTGTAAATGTATGCTAAAAATATGTGTAGCAGTGTGCAGAGAGGTTAATTCACTGTAATATGTACAGACATCTCCCCCACTGTAATATCCAAAGACATCTACCCACTGTAATATCCACAGACATCTCCCCCACTGTAATATCCAAAGACATCTACCCACTGTAATATCCACAGACATCTCCCCCACTGTAATATCCACAGACATCTCCCCCACTGTAAAATCCACAGACATCTCCCCCACTGTAATATCCACAGACATCTCCCCCACTGTAATATCCACAGACATCTCCCCCACTGTAATATCTACAGACATCCCCCCCACTGTAATATCCACAGACATCTCCCCCACTGTAATATCAACAGACATCTCCCCCACTGTAATATCTACAGACATCCCCCCACTGTAATATCCACAGACATCTCCCCCACTGTAATATCCACAGACATCTCCCCCACTGTAATATCCACAGACATCTCCCCCACTGTAATATCCACAGACATCTCTCCCACTGTAATATCCACAGACATCTCCCCACTGTAATATACACAGACATCTCCCCCACTGTAATATCCACAGACATCTCCCCCACTGTAATATCCACAGACATCTCCCCCACTGTAATATCCACAGACATCTCCCCCACTGTAATATCCACAGACATCTCCCCCACTGTAATTTCCACAGACATCTCCCCCACTGTAATTTCCACAGACATCTCCCCCACTGTAACATCCACGGACATCTCCCCCACTGTAATATCCACAGACATCTCCCCCACTGTAATATCCACAGACATCTCCCCCACTGTAATATCCACAGACATCTCCCCACTGTAATATGGTCCACATCTCCCCCACTGTATAGGAAGATTAGTGCTTGCTTAGTCTTACCAGAGAAGCCAGCCGAACACGAGCAGTTGAGGCCGGGTGATGACGTCATGTGCGCCGCTCTAGGCTCACCTAGGCCGCCGCCGGGTGGACCATGATGGCCGCCGCTCCAGGGACCTAGGCCAAAGCCGCGGCCTTTCCTATGGCCGGGGCAGCAGCGAAGTTTTGCGGATCACGTGGTGTGCCGATCCACATATGGTGACCCGTTCGGATCACGGATCATTTACGATCCGTTGCACCACTAGTACCGATCAAAAGAATTTTGATCGATCAAAAAAATGTACGATTAATCGAGGAATTAATCGTTAATTTCCGCAGCCCTAGTATAAACTATTTGAAACTGGCCTCTAAGGCCTGGAGGAATTAAGAGTGTCTATGCTGTATGTGGAGCCTTTCATCCGCCTGGTGAGGCCCCATAAGAATCTCTACAAACCCAGTGATGCCCATTACAAGAACTGTGGTAAGAGCCAGAGGGCCTAGGAAGAAATTGGCATATCGGACATTGCTCAAGAGCACAGACAGACACCACAGCACCACACAAAACCAGGAAGCAGATACAAGGATGGCCATGGTACATGATGCCACATATGGTACTTCTTTCCAATGGCCAAATGCCAGTGAAGCTTGAAAACCCTTTAAAAACGTGCTTGTGCATCCAAAAAAGACCCGTCTGAAAACACGCTCAAGTGTGAACCAGTGGCGGCTCGTGCTCAAACATTTTGGGGGGGGGCGCAAACGAAAAAAAAAATTGCAGCCTCACTGTGCCCATCAAATGCAGCCACTGTGCCATCAATTGTCACCACTGTGCCATGCCATCAAACGCAACCACTGTGCCATCAATTGTCACCACTGTGCCATTCTATCAAACGCAGCCACTGTGCCATGCCATCAAACACAGCCACTGTGCCATCAATTGTCACCACTGTGTCCTTTAATTGTCACCACTGTGCCCTTTAATTGTCACTGCTGTGCCCTTTAATTGTCGCCGCTGTGCCCTTTAATTGTCCCCACTGTGCCTATTGTCGCCACTGTGCCCATTGATGTCGCCGCTGTGCCCTGAAAAAGTACCCCTTTCCCCCCCCCCCGCCCGGCACTTACCTTTACTGGAGTCAGCCATCCACGTCCCTCGATGTCTTCTACCGCCCTCGATGACTGACAGGCGTCTCAGCCAATCAGGTTACCGGTAGCCAGAATCGGCCAACCTGATTGGCTGAGACGCCTGTCAGTCTTATACAAGGAGCGCATCCCTAGTGCGTTCCTTGTATAAGCTTCCAGGACCCGAGGGCTGTACTCGGAAAAGCCTATCAGAGCCGTTGGCTCTGATAGGCACTTCCGTACAGCCAACCAGCTGCCATTATTCAGATGGCCGGACATGAGCGCCGACCATCTGAATAGAACAGCGGCAGCAGCGATAATAACATAGATTCGTGCAATGCATGAATCTATGTTATTAGACTCAGTGGCCCTCTATGGACGAATCGCCACTGGTGTGAACGAGGGTTAGTAGTCATAATAGCAACTCTGGTATGTGATTTTATTAAGCTTATGTAGAATATTGCTTACTGATCGCAGTTTTAACATTTTCATAAAGCACGATCTTAATGCCGTAACTAACTCTGCCGTGGAAACGTCAGTTTCATGATGGATAGTTGGGTACCTTTTACTGGTTATTTTAGCTGTGGAATGAATAATAACTGAAAATGATCTCCAGCACAGAATGATCCAAGCAGATCTTTCTCTGGAGATGTTTCTGTTGGGTTTTCATTACAGCGACAATCATTAAACTCGGGGGTAGCAGTTAGGCAGGAATAACGGTGTCTGGTGCGGAATGTATATAAAAGGTTTGTGCCATGTGCCCCTAGCTGTCTGCCAGTCACTAGGAGTTTATTGGACCTCAGAGACCTTTATAAAATGAAACTATTTCCAACTGTGGAACTGCTTAAATCACAGTCTTGTTTTAAACATTACATGTTGGAAAAGTGAGCAAAGTTGCAGAGGACATCTTGGGTTTCTGTGACAGTGAGGGCTCAGGGGCATTGTCACATCACCATACCAGTCATTTTATAGTCTAAACCAATACAAATCTTCTTCATTCTTATATTCTTAATCAAGGATTAGGCTGCATTTTACTAAATATTTGTGTAAATTTCACCACGATTACCCCCAAGCTGTATTGATGGCCAGAGAAGTACCAAGTACCATATCGTTTGTTTAAAAAAAAATGATTGTATTGCATTATTTCACTCACAGCATGCGGGCATTAATGGCTGTCATTGGTTTTCAGCACCAATCAATCAAAATAGTAGTGAACATTAATATCTTCTCATGAGCACTGAGATGGTTTTGATCAATTTAATTACTATAGCTTTATTGATCTAAAATATCATTTATTGCTATGAGTGTTGGCACTCTGTGCATATTTATTGCTCAGTGTCTTATTGAATAATCCTGGGTATAGCTTTAGTACTGTATTGTAGTAGAATGAGAGTGCCTAGTGTAATTTCCTGGTTTTAAGACAAATAGTCAGATTCAGGTAGGGCGCCGCATTTTTAAGGCGGCGTAGCGTATCGTATTTACGCTACACCGCCTTAAGTCAGAGAGGCAAGTACTGTATTCACAAAGCACTTCACAAAGGGACTCTACTGCTGCCATGCACTATCCTACATTGATGTCTTTTAATGCCTACATAACTGTAAGTGTTTTTAACCAGTATTAAACTTCCCTTTTTTTGCGGAGTTACGCTATGTGCCTTTTATTTTCCTCCACATACTCTGTGCAAGCTCTTCCACTTCCATGAGCCATCTTCCCACTGGAGTTACCCTGTCTACCTGCCATTAAGTGAAAACTTCATTGTCGTTTGCTGGTTGAACGTTTTGGTGTGGTTCGGTTTATCTCCATATTCAACCGATTTTAAGCTTTATCGATCCTTTGGGCATAAGCTCATTTGGGTCCATCGCATCCGGTAAGCCTCCAATGGTGGCGGGCGTTATCACTTATATTTCAGTTCATTCTGGATCACCGTGGGTGTCGTGTCACTGTCATTCGATTGATCATCTCACCTTCACTTTCACTTTTACTTTGGTGGACTTTTATTATTATACATTTTTTAAGGAAATTGAAACATATGTCCACGGTGTTTTTTACACACTGATCGACATTCTTCAACCCAAGACTTTCTCCACTATTTATGGACTTATACGTTTACACATATAAGTGTTTCATATAGACATTATTGTTTATTTTTATTTTCCAGCGCTGCATTTTTTGTTTTCTATTCACAAAGCACTTGCCTCCTAACTTACGGCGGCGTATCGTAAATGGGGCCGGCGTAAGCGTGCCTAATTCAAATGAGGATGGGGGGGCGTGTTTTATGGAAATGATTGGTGACCCGACGTGATTGGCGTTTTTTACGAACGGCGCATGCGCCGTCCTTGTACATATCCCAGTGTGCATTGCTCCAAAGTACGCGGCAAGGACGTATTGGTTTCGACGTGAACGTAAATTACGTCCAGCCCCATTCACGGACGACTTACGCAAACAACGTAAAATTTTCAAATTTTGACACGGGAACGACGGCCATACTTAACATTGGCTATGCCACCTAAGGGCGTAGCCAATGCAAAAAAGCTCTGCCACCAAGTTTCTTGATGGATTCTGTTGAGGAGAACGGTCGTGTGTATCCCTCCAGGATAGGGGTATCCTAGCAGTCAGAAAAGAAAATAAAAAAAAAAGGGCGCACCAGCCCTGTGCATTATCCTTTGATGTATTTATTAGAAGAAAAATTCTTAAAAACTTTTTATAAGCATAGAAAGAAAACCACAATGTAACAGTCTTTGGTTTATGACGATCAGTCTACTGTCTCCAGATCCTAGAGAGAGGACGTGCGAACCACTGCTGGCTGACGCGCTTCGAAGGGTTACCTTCTTCCTCAGAGCAGGCAGGACATGGCTGAAAAAAGCTAGAGGAGGCCAGCAGCAATGAGGCCTCGTACACATGACCGAGGAACTCGTCGTAAATTAAACATCGTTTTCCTCGATGAGTTCCTTGTTAGGCTTGTCGAGAATCTTGACAAGCTTTCTTTGCGTACACACTGTCAAGACAAAATCTTGTTTTTCTCAAACGCGGTGACGTGCATCACGTACGTTGGCACCATAAAGGGGAGGTTTGATTCCACTGGCGCCACCCTTGGGGCTGATTTTGCTAATCTCATGTTACTGCGTGTTAAGTAAAAGTTTGATGAGAGACGATTCGCGCTTTTCAGTCTGTTACAGCGTGACGAATGTGCCATCTCCATTACAAACCCTACTTTTACCGAAGGCACGCTCCCATCTCATACTTTATTCTGAGCATGCGCGGGTTTCTAAGCATACACACGAACGTGTTTCTCGCCGAAAACCAGCCTGACGAGCAACACGATGAGGAAATTGAGACTCCCGTCGAGGAAAAAGAGAACTTGTTCTCTTTTTTTCTCGTTGAGTTCCTCGACAGTTTCCTTGATGAAAAACATACACAGGACCGGTTTCCTTGGCAAAAAATCTCTGCCACTAAGTTTCTTGATGGATTCTGTCGAGGAAAACGGTCGTGTGTACGAGGCCCAAGGCCTCGTACACACGACCGAGGAACTCGTCGTAAATGAAACATCGTTTTCCTCGACGAGTTCCTTGTTAGGCTTGTCGAGAAACTTGACAAGCTTTCTTTGCGTACACACTGTCAAGGCCAAATCTCGTCGTTCTCAAACGCGGTGACGTACAACACGTACGACAGCAGGGGAAGTTCGATTCCACAGGCACAACCCTTGGGACTGCTTTTGCTAATCTCATGTTACTGCGTGTTAAGTAAAAGTTTGGTAAGAGACGATTTGCACTTTTCAGTCTGTTACAGCGTGAAAAATGTGCTATCTCCATTACAAACGCTACTTTTACCGAAGATGCGCTCCCGTCTCATACTTTATTCTTAGCATGCGCGGGTTTCTAAGCATACACACGAACATGTTTCTCGTCGAAAACCAGCCCGACGAGCGACACGACGAGGAAATTGAGACTCCCGTCGAGGAAAAAGAGAACTTGTTCTCTTTTTTTCTCGTCGAGTTCCTAGACAATTTCCTTGATAAAAAACATACACACGGCCGGTTTCCTCGGCAAAAAAGCTCTGCCACCAAGTTTCTTGATGGATTCTGTCGAGGAAAACGGTCGTGTGTACGAGGCCTAAGATGCAAAAAAGGATGAAAAAGACAAAAACGCTATGTTAGAAAAACAAACTGGCATATGTTTATATTAAACAATGCTTTATTAAAACGAAATGTCATCCAGTAAGGCCTTGTACAGACGAGCGAACATGTCCGCGGACCGTTTTCATTGAACATGTCCGCTCTGAGATTTTGGTCTGATGTGTGTAAACACCATCAGACCAAAATCCCCGCGGACAGAGAACACGGTGACGTATACGACACCTACGTTCTCTGACGCGGAAGTTCAATGCTTCCACGCATGCGTCGAATCATTTCGACGCATGTGTGGGATTTTGGGCCGCTGGTTATACGTCATAACCAGCGGACATGTCCGATGAGTCATACTGACCATCAGACATGTCCGACGGACAGCTTTCCAGCGGACAAGTTTCTTAGCATGCTAAGAAACTTTTGTTCCGCTGGAAACCTGTCCGCTCGGCCAGGAATCCGGTTCGCTAGGCCGTACACACGGTCGGACATGTCCGCGGAAACTGGTCCGCGGACCAGTTTCAGCAGACATGTTCGGTCGTGTGTACGAGGCCTTAGAGTTGAGATCTACATTAAGTATAACCTTCCTATGTTCTAGGGTGGTAGATGAAAATACACCTGCCATAATAATAGCAGATTACCTGCGTTCAGTGGACAATGCGAGATCTAACTCACGCCTAGGGACTGCTGAATTTCTTTCTTCTGTTCGTCCACATTGTATATGACATAACTTCACGCTATGCTCTACACTCTACTACTCTATTTCGACAGCACATAGCCACAACTAAACTGTAATCTTTCTCCAGGGGAAATTTGGGAGAATGGATGTGGTGGATAGCCAGTGACACCAACAATGCTTAATCTATCATTAGTGTTTTGTTGATGATCTTGTTGAGCCTTTAGCGGGTCCATCTGTTAATTCCAGCCCCGTTTCCTCAAGTGTATCCTTACTCCTCATCTCTGTGGACTCTTCAGAGGCACTTCAATCAGCTTTCAACCATTAGATATTGTTGCAAATAGCATCCACTTAGCCAGGAGGTTGACATATTTCTAAATGCTGCTATTACTTATCCTAAGGACCAGCGTTTCCCTGAGTGATATTTTCCCATGGTCTCTGGTGATTTTCTCCCTCTAATATTAATTCAGAGCTATTCATTTCTCAGCTGGCTCCGGCTTAACCCTGTGTGACTCAGCATTGCAATGACTGCATATGTGAATGGTCATACAATGAGAACATTATATGCACACTGCAATGCTTGCTTAAACCTCGCTACAGCTTTTAACAAATCTGAAAGGCGTATGGTCCATTGCAGGTCTTCGTTAAAAAACACTTTGTGATGGCAATACTTCTGTTTAAGTCTTCACACACACAATGACCTGTACCATGAGAACTTCAGTTAATGTTCCAGTAGATAACTAGGAATATGCACCGGTGAGTGTTCCTAGTTCTCATATACTTTGTTGTCAAAGTCATATTGTTATAGTGAGGTTAAGCTATGACTAAGCACTCGTTTCAGTGCGAAACGCGCCATCAGTCAGGTTTTATTTTGCTGTGACTTGTAGTGATGTCCTTCTTTTAATAAAAGGCTACAATTTGTTCAGAGTGCGGCTGTCCAGAGACAATCTTTGTTCCTGCTTTTCTAAGTGCATTACCTGCACCCGAGTTGTCTGCAATGGAGGATATTCATCTGGGTTCCCACCTGGAGCGGCTATTCCCTTTTCCCCTAGATTAGTTCAGTGTTCGGAGATATTAATTCTAGCTAGTCAGGGCAAAGGAGACACTGGAACTGCATCATGAGGACAAATCCATTACTGAAAACTTCACAATAGAACAGACCAAAGATAAAGCTGCACAGAAACATCAGGCAGAGGGTATAGTATCAGGCTTGAGTCTAGAAGGAACTCATTAATGTAACATTTTGCAGATGATATCTTCTAGAACTGCCAAGCCCTAAAGTGGCAGCTTAGTGTTGTGGAAATTTAAAGATGTATTTATTATGTATTGTCATAGTGTCACCCATTGTTGGTTCTCCCTCAGCCCGCTCTAGAAAGCTGACTGGGGCAGACAGACTGGTTGAGATACACTTCCTGATTTGGAGAAGGGTGTTTGTGGAGTGGGGGGTGTCGGCCGGCGAAAAGGGCCCCTGTGTGATGCACAGATATTCGCCTTCCGGGTGCGTCCGCTCTGCAAGAGCATTGTCAATTTAGCTGGTGTGCGCTCCTGTCATCTCTCAGTGCCTGATCAACACTGTTTTGTGATGTGCGCCTACACCTGCAGAT
The DNA here is from genome assembly GCF_905171775.1 of Rana temporaria. Lineage (NCBI taxonomy): Eukaryota > Metazoa > Chordata > Amphibia > Anura > Ranidae > Rana > Rana temporaria. Next base: position 629,723,778 of record NC_053489.1, on the reverse strand, counting down.
AAGCTCTTCTCATCAGGAACTGTATCCTATTGTTGTTGTTATATTGCTGTATTGTGGTGTTGTTGTATTATATTGTTATTGAATATTACTGTATTGAATCCCTGTTTGACGGGTTTATCTGTGCTGCCAAATCGATATATGGGCATTTGTTGTATTGAGCCCACATGCCGTGACATCACTTCCCATGGAGGAGGTCACATGCTGTGTCATCACTTCCTATGGTCACATGCTGTGATCTCCTCCAATCAGATGTGGTCTGTGAAGCCTATTGTGGTAATAAAACAGCCTGTGAGGGCGTTGGCAAACCAGACATGACTGGGAGCTAGACTGAGAACAATTGGTGAGGTCTCTTAACTTGAATGGATGGGCAGAGAATGGATGGTGAGTGAACTTATTTAGCTTTAAGATGGCTTATTTCATTAAGATGAATTAGAGACAATGGGCCAAATCCTCAGCCAGGCGGCGTAACCTAACTTTTTCCATTTAAGTTACACCGCCGCAAATTTCCCAAGTTAGTGCCCGATCCACAAAGCACTTACCTGGGAATTTGCAGCGGTGTAACTTAAATTCCGCCGGCGCAAGGCGTTCCTCTTCTCCAGGGGGCGATTACCATTTAAATGAGGCGCGCTCCCGCGCCGGCCGTACTGTGCATGCTCGTGACGTCATTTTCCCGACGTGCATAGCGCGAAATTACGTTACATCGCGCTTTGTGGATTGCAACGGGACAATAAAGTTGCGTCGGGTAAAAAAAAAGATACGGCGCCAAAAAAAAAAATTGAAATTTAAAAAAAATCGGGTCGCGAGCAAGAAAGGTCTGTTTTTACAAGGTGTAAACAGTTTACACCTTGTAAAAGCAGCCCTAATTTTGCGTTTGCAAAATAAAACTTACGGAGAAAAAACGAAGCTGAAAAGCTTCGTGGATCTCCGTAAGTCCTAATTTGCATACCCGAGGCGGCATTTCGACGCAAAATGCCCCCAGCGGCGGATGCGGTACTGCATCCTAAGATCCGACAGTGTAATTCAATTACACATGTCGGATCTTCTGCCTAACTATGGGAAACTGATTCTGTGGATCAGTTCCATAGTTAGGACCAGGGATACGACGGAGTAACAGCAATTACTCCGTCGTATCTCTTTTGAGGATTTGGCCCAATATATCTGTCTGTCTGCTCTGCTCTGCAAACAGCCAGAAATTCTACGACATTAGTATAGTGCAGTAAGACAGAAATGTATCTTGGAACTCTAGGACTTGGATTAACAAATGACCAGGAACGAAGGCCCTTAACCCTCTCCTAGCCTATGTCTCACGCCCCTCATCTCCATACTATATCCACCACTACCCAATGCTGCTTAGATAAGATTGTGACAATTTGTAGGGGTCCTGTGTACCTTGATGGAGTGACAGGATGAATGAACCAAACCTACTTCAAGCATACTACCTCATAAAACACCCCAACTCCACATTAACCCCAGTCACCTTCACCCTATAAACTCACTTATTTATTACACCCAACTCCCTTATCCAACACTTTCAGTGCACATAAACCTCCTTGTATAGCACTTACAGCACAAAACCCCCTTATTCAGCATCTCCGCTCCCCATAAACCCCTCGTCAGATACTCCCACCTAACCTTCTTATCCAGCACTCTCAGCCCACATAAATCCCTTTGTCAAGCACTATAAGCATATAAACCCCCTTATTCAGAACAGAACCTCCCCTAACCATAAACCCCTCATCAGATACTCCCACCTAACACAAACCTTTTAAACCCCCTTATTCAGTACTTCCCCTCGCCATAAACCCCTCAGCAGACACTTCCACCCAACATAAACCTTCTTATTCAACACTACCAACCCACATTAACCCTCTTGTCTAGTGGTGACATCCAGTGACGTCACCACTCCTCGCCTGCCAAACCAACTGCACTCCAAGCAAGCCTCGCTCTGAAGTTCTTCCTCCACCACTCCATCTGTCAGCGGCGTAAGTTGATTTCCAGCAGCAAATCGCCCCAGCAGGACCAGGAACAGATCGACTGACCTGATAACCTCCCACATGTTTGTGATTTTTTTCAACGCCTAGAGAGAGAGAGAGAGACTTGTAAAGCGCAACACATGCGAACTGAATCGCCTCTGGGCGCTGTATCCATTTCATGGGTAAGGAACCCCTTGACCTCAGAAGAGATGGGTTTTAATCTTTCTCCTGAAGGCCAAGTGGTCCGACTCCAGTCGGATGGTGGTTGGTAGTGCATTCCACAGGCGAGGTCTCTGGACTGCAAATCTTCGATCTCCTTTGGACTTGTATCTGGCCTTGGGTATCTGGAGGAGGTTTTGATTGGTGGATCGCAGAATGCGATTGGGGTTATGGGCTTTTATTTTTTTGCATAGATATTGGGGGGCGTTGCCTTGAATACACTTATGTATTAGGCAGAGTGCCTTGAAAGTGATTCTGTCTTTTACCGGCAACCAATGAAGGGATCTCAGTGAAGATGAGATTGATTCCCATGTTTTTTTCCCAGTCACTAGTCGAGCGGCCGTATTTTGAACGACTTGCAGACGAGTGATTTGGTATTTGGGGAGTCCTAGATAGAGGGCATTTGCGTAGTCGAGTCTGGAATTGATGATTGTTCCCACCACTACTGCAATGTCCTCTTTCGGGATAAAGGGCGTGAGTCTGCGTAGTAGGCGCAGCAGATGGTGGGATCCTAACCTTTACCACTAAAATGTGAGTGGCCTATGTTTACTACTCTGTTATTAAATTGTTTTAAACATCTACACCCAGAGGCGCCACTCCCCTTGTGTCCCCCCCCCCCTTTTACTTACCTGAGCCCTCAAAAGTCCTGTGTCATAAACGCGCTGGCTTCTTGGCTCATTCATTGGATGATTGATAGCAGTGCAGCAATTGCTTCCCGCTGCTGTCAATCAAATCAATGATGTGGCGCGCTGGGGGTCGGGGTTGAGTGATACAGTCGGTGGCTATGGCTGCCGACTGTATCACGGGAGCGGGCCCGCAAGCTAACCCCCTTGGGAGAGCGCTTTACAGAAGGGGGTTAGCTCTTGCGGGGAGCAGCCGAGTATATAGCTCCATATACTGTATGAGGCTGGAGTTTATTAGAGGTGACATTACCAATGAAAACCTTTTATGATGGTGACATTACTCTGTGATTGAGATTCTACGCTTACTGGAACCCTGATATTATAATGATGTATCACAGAGATATTCCAATTTAAAGTTTTAAAAAGCTGACTATCATTTATTGGTGTTGACCCCAGCACTGGATGTTCTTTTTTCCTTAGTGGTCTCATCTAGTGAGCCATATAACAGATCTAATGATATTTATTGGCTCATAATGTTAAAATCCATTAAATCGAGGTTGATGTCCAAACAGCAATGTCTTGTTTAATGTACTAATCAGAGATATTGATTCACATTGGAATAGCAATCGGATTAGAAGATTTTATTAGTGAGAAGCTATTTCCCAAGTTTTAACATTAACTAATGTAATTGAAAGGGCTCCACCCAAGCGATTAACTTCATCAGACTTCATATATCATATAACCTCTTTATGGTTTCTTTTACCTCTCAGGCCTCGTACACACGACCGAACATGTCTGCTGAAACTGGTCCGCGGACCAGTTTCAGCAGACATGTTCGGTCGTGTGTACGGCCGACCGGACAATTTTACGGCGGATCTGACAGGTTTCCAGCGGACGAATGTTTCTTAGCATGCTAAGAAACATGTCCGCTGGAAGCCTGTCCGTCGGACATGTTCGGTCGTCTGTACGACTTACCGGACATGTCCGCTCGGCCGAAAGCCCTCGCATGCGTCGAAGTGATTCGACACATGCGTGGAAGCATTGACCTTCCAGGGTCGCGCACGTCGCCGCGACGGCTCGGCCACGTCACCGCGTATCATGTCCGCGGGGATTTCGGTTTGATGGTGTGTACAACCATCAGACCGAAATCTCCGAGCGGACATGGATTTGTGAAAAAGTGGTGTTTTTTACACCCAGGGTGTACGAGGCCCTAATTTAAACTAAAAGAACACTAAATGAAAAGAAATCAACTACTATAGATAGCACTTGACCATTTACTTATTTCATTGGCCAGAATAATTTAATATTCTCGAAGTGGAATGAATGAAAGCCCAAGCGCTTGACGCACCAAAAACCTCACACCCTCTAAATACAGAAAATTGAAGGCGTAGATTTTTTTAAGCAAAATTCCCTCAAGCAGCTTATTGAGTGAAATGAGTTTTTACATCCGTGACATCACAAATGGCAAAATCATTAATTTTACAGAAAAATCTATTTTGTTGAAACCATTCCACCCATTCTTGCCGATCGGCACATACCCAACTTTCGTTGGCACAGCTTGTATTTATACACAGCTTTCACTCGTCCACCATCCCCTGTCTTTCCTTTTTTTTCCTCTTGCCCCATTCCTTCCTTCCTTCCTAGCTCTCCTCGCCGTCTCTCACTCCCGAAGTTGGCAGCATCTGAGTATTATAAAATTCTTTCGGCTTGAGAGACGTTAGGCTAAAGATGCTGATGTCTGGGGAATGGGACCAAAACAATTATGAAGTAAATGCCACTCTTTGTTTACACGGGCGCACTGCATTGATCCACGCTGAGATAAAGATATTGGTTCCTGTAATAAGTGGTTATTGATTGATTTGTAATGCCTTCTCTAGGTGCTGCATGCTTATCAAACACACCGTCCCCTCGCTTTGCCTGCAAGGTGACATCTTCTCAGATCTTGCGCAAATGCCTTGCAGCCAAGTCTTTATGTCCATCTTCCATAAACCTCTCCAGACAGCCATAAAAGTATGAGCTTGATTGATCTTCCAGACTGCTTGATTTCCATTGCTACTACGGTCCATCTTTATGGTGGTTAAAGGACCGATCTTGATTAACTCTTTTTCATAAGTCAGTTTATGTAAAAACAGTTTTAACAGTAGACACGATAAATATGTAAAAGTTTGCTGAGGAACAGAAGACCTTTAACATCAAGGTGATGAATTGGGGAGCAATATATTTTTTTAATGCACAGCTGACATCCTGTCTGGTAATCCCATAGGAGAAGCTTTCAGTTTTCATTTAGCTGTCTCCTGTTCCCTTAATGGCGGCTTACGTAGAGCAATAAACATTAATGTCAAAGGTCTCCGCTTCTGTACTGGTGTGACTTCTTCTCGCATCGGTGTGACCACAATGAGTGGCTTTCTCATATACGGTAATACGCATAATCGCATTTATTTGTTTTGGGTTATGATGGTCCTGTAGGCTTCCCACACGCAAAGCAGTTATTAGACTTGATTAATATTATTAGCTGGAATTTAGATAGCAAAACCACCTCTCCTGTCCAGTCATTATATTTTAGGGTTTTGGATGATTTAAAGCTGAACTCCGGAATAAGCAAATATTATCTAAATACAAAAGGTATGTGTATTTTTTTTTGAGTCTCGGTGTGCTTTTGTTTATTTCTTTCAGATTCTTACAGTTAACCATAGTGAAAATGCCCCTGTAATAAGGACCAGTCACTGCTGCTCTCCCTCCTTGTGCAGGGTCACTGGTCTTGTTTCCGCCTACTCCTGTAGTTTTCTGTAGTCCAAACCGTCCGTGTGTCTGCCCCATCGGTCTGTTGTCCTTCGGACAAAAGTTAGAGAACTTGCTTTAAAATCGAACCGATGGACCGCTGCCCGATAGGTCCAAATCGATGGTTAGTACACAAAAGCATCGGTTCAAAACCTGCGCATGCTCAGAATCAAGTCGACGCATGCTTGGAAGCATTGAACTTCGTTTTTTTCAGCACGTTGTGTGTTTTACGTCACCACGTTCTGACAGGATCGGTTTTTGGAACGATGGTGTGTACGCACATCAGGCCATCAGTTTGCTTCAGCGGTGAACCGATGAAAACGGTCCGTCGGACCATTCTCATCGGATGGATCGATTGCGTGTACGGGGCCTCACTGCTTGAAAAGACAGAAGGGATGAAGACTAGCATGCAAAAAAAAAAATGGAACAATCCTTTGTCCAATAATCTCATTGCGAATACTAGGCTTTACTACAGACCTGGGTCTCTTCATGTGCCTAGTCCAGCACACATTTTCAGCAGACATATTGAGAGCAAAACATGAGCCAGGTGTAGAAGTACAAAATAAAAAGTGATGACACAGCTGTAATCTTGTAATGGGATCTACTGAGAAAGTTAACGGTGTATCAGCCACTCTACTTTTGGCTGACAGAGAGGAACTGATAATAAAAAAGCAACTCTGGCAAAGTAATAACCACATTTTTTACCATGACTAAACTTTAAGCCCAGCGGATCAGCAAGTTTCATTTACTAGCATCACCGCTGCACTAAACACGGTATTTGGGGCTAACAATACAAACTATATTTTATTTCCATTGTTTAAATAGGGATGGTTACAGCTGGGAAGAGCCATAACTTTGTATGATGGGATCCCATAACAAAAACATGACTCAGGTAGCCTGGATACCCTAAATTGGACCCTTACGACACCAACCCTTACCACCCCCTCTTAAGCTAAATTAAAGAACTGAGGCAACACCTGAGATTGGAGAATAATTGGCCATAGCAGCCGTAACTTTTATTAACACATTTTTACATAATAAGATTTTTGTTAACTTTTACATTATTTTAAATTATAAATATAATACATTTTTCAAACAGCCATATAAAAAATGGCAACCATACACAGACATGTGGTCCAAGGAAGTAACACACCTAACATTTTACACCATTATCCTGCGGGACATAGACAAACCCCAGCCGCCAGCCTTAAAGGCATAGCAACACCCCCTATCCCGCAGTACACCAATTCCCGTGTTCCAGCGGACACCATTCCGGTGGAATACGGAGAGGGTCCATAACCGCTGGACCCCCAACTTCCGTCTTAACTGTTCCTTTCTTTGACCTCCTGGACCACCTGACACCGCCACCACTACTGCTGCCATGACGACCCACATCCGTGACCTGTAAAAGAAGAACACACACGCACAACACACAAAAAAGGAGGCAAAAACAGGGGAGGGTGGGTGGGAAAATCTGCCTCCTTCTACTGTCTCCCTCCACGCTGCTAAGCTCCGTAGCTCCGCCCCTCCCTTAAATAAACTCCCAGAGCCCGGGAAACTACTCTAGCACCGCCTACCCCCCTCTCCTCACCGCCTAGTTAACCCCCTGTGTCCCAAGCACGCTGGTCATGCCCGCCCTCTGCCTATTTCACTTCTTTCCATGCTCCGGGCTTCTCTTGACTCAGGTAGCCTGGATACCCTAAATTGGACCCTTACGACACCAACCCTTACCACCCCCTCTTAAGCTAAATTAAAGAACTGAGGCAACACCTGAGATTGGAGAATAATTGGCCATAGCAGCCGTAACTTTTATTAACACATTTTTACATAATAAGATTTTTGTTAACTTTTACATTATTTTAAATTATAAATATAATACATTTTTCAAACAGCCATATAAAAAATGGCAACCATACACAGACATGTGGTCCAAGGAAGTAACACACCTAACATTTTACACCATTATCCTGCGGGACATAGACAAACCCCAGCCGCCAGCCTTAAAGGCATAGCAACACCCCCTATCCCGCAGTACACCAATTCCCGTGTTCCAGCGGACACCATTCCGGTGGAATACGGAGAGGGTCCATAACCGCTGGACCCCCAACTTCCGTCTTAACTGTTCCTTTCTTTGACCTCCTGGACCACCTGACACCGCCACAGCCTGAGAGGTTAACCCCTTATCCTCGAGGGCCACCCCACACCCGCAGGGCCCTACGGATTCCATCCTCCAACCCCAAGGTCCATAGATCAATCCCTATATCAGATAGGTGAACTCCGTCCCTCCTGTGAAACAAACCCACATCCCTCTCCAACTCAGAGTGCCGAATGACTATTCCCCCGTTACGTGCCACAAACCTCCCCACCACTTGATTGACTTTTATCCTAGCCTTGTTCAGCCTATCCACTGATCTAGCCGTCCGCCATGCCGTCCTAACCACCATATCTGACCATACTATGATCAACCCTGGGAATGACATTCGCAGGGACATAAAGTCCGCCTTAATTGCCAGTATCAGCTCACCCATCGGCCGGACACCCAAATCGTTTCCCCCCACATGTAAAACCAGCACATCTGGGGGGCGATCGAGCCGGGCATAATGGCCGACTTCAGGAACCACCCTGCTCCATTCCATCCCCCGAAAACCCAGCCAGCAAACACATGCCTCCCGCCTAGAAATGCCCAGTTGCCTGCCATCCGGTCGGGCGTCGGCTCTCCTGGCACCCCAGAACACGTAAGAGTGCCCTACAATCCATACGAGGCACGGGAAGATGTCATCTGTAATAAAAACAATTTTTTTTTTTTTTTTTTTTGTAGCTATATAACCAAACCTTCGTCTTAACCTTACCACTCCAGCCATAACACATCCCCTTTTGTCCCGTTGTCCCCACGCATCACCCTAATCATTCAGCAAATGTGGACGCACATAGGAGCGGAATCTCCTAGATTCCCACCTGCCTATTTTCATAACGGCCGCCTCATCCAACCCGCACCGTGCAGCCTCTGTGGCCGCCCCGATGCGGAAGGAGTGCGAAGCATACCGTTTTCCGTCATACCCCGCTGCACACAAGCATTTTCTGAACACCTGTACAAACTGAAATTTAGACAAAAACGTCCCATCCCTGTGTGTAAAAAATGCCCCCAGCCCTATCGGGCGAACGCACACAAACTCCCCAACCGCTCTAACCGGACACACCTCTGAACCCGGTAATGCATAAAGCACCACCCGTGTTCCCCTCCCTACCTGGTCCGTCTTTGATCGGCGCAACATGATCACCACCCTGTCCCCCTCCACTCGCACATCTTGAAAACCGAATCCACCCTCCACCGATTTTGACGGACTAACCAATTCACCCAACCGAAAAGCCCCAAAAAACGCCACCGAAAAAACCGCCCGAAAAAGGATCCCCTCATATCCTGACGAACACACCTCCCCCAGCTTGCCGCAGATCGCTTGAAGCACTGCGAACGACACCGGTCTACGCAAATCCCTCCGCACCTTACCCCGCCGGTATCCCTTCACCGTTTGTTTAACCCAAAAATTCTTTGTAAAATCTTGCAACCCCTGTAATTTAAAAAGGAATGCTAGCCCCGCCAGCTTGCGGTCAATGGCGGAAACAGACCCCCCATCTTCCATGTGCCTAGAAACGAAATACAGCACTAACCAAACGCCTTCCTTACCCCCACCCCCCAAATCAACCCCAACCTGTCGCAGGAACTCGAACCATTCCCCCCAGACTCTGGAGTACGCCGTCCACGTCGCCCCACTCACCGACCGTTGGATCCAACGCGCGGCAAGTCCAAAGCAGTGTCCCAAAGCCACGCCGGGCAAGGCACCCCGGTCCGCTCTGCCGTAGGAGCCAACTCCCTGAACCTGCCCCACTGAAAACGAGACAGAGAGTCAGCGAGCGTGTTGTCTACCCCCGGTATGTGCACCGCATATAGAAAGACATTAAACTGCAGACACCGTAGTACCAAATGTCTCAGCAACCGGACCACCGGCAGTGAGGAAGCGGAGATCCGGTTGATGACCTGCACTACCCCCATATTGTCGCAATTTAGCCTCACCTTCAAATTTTTCCACTCTTCCCCCCACAATTCCATTGCCAGAACCACTGGAAACAACTCCAGCAGTACCAAGTTCTTGAGGAAACCCGCCTCCTTCCATGAATCAGGCCAAGGTTCCGCACTCCAACGGCCCCGAAAAAAGGCCCCGTACCCCGTTGACCCCGCCGCGTCCGTGACTAAGTCCAAGTCGAAGTTACTAACAGGCCCCTCCATCCAAACCGACCGCCCATTAAATGTTTCCAAAAACGTGTGCCATACTCTCAGGTCCTCCTTCAGTTCCCTGGTCAATCTTATGAAATGCCTAGGCGATTTCGCCCCTGCGGTGGCTGCCGACAGCCGTCGGCAAAACACCCTCCCCATGGGTATGATCCGACACGCAAAATTGAATTTTCCCAGTAATGATTGCAATTCCCTTAGTGTGACCTTGTTGCGCCCCAGAAAATCCCGAATCACCAGCCTAAGATTCTCCACCTTGTCCGGCGGCAACCGGCACTCCATTGCCTGGGAATCGATCACAATCCCCAGAAAACTGAGCTCCGTAGTAGGGCCTTCCGTCTTGTCCGCCGCCAAGGGGACCCCAAATCTTCCCGCAATGTGCTGCAATGTTGCCAATAGAATCGCACACACTCTGGAGGAAGGGGGTCCCACGCACAAGAAGTCATCCAAATAGTGGACCACAGAGTCCACCCTAGCCACATCCCGGACCACCCATTCCAAGAAGGAACTGAACGTTTCAAAAAACGCACATGAAATGGAGCAACCCATGGGCAGACACCGATCCACATAAAATTCCTCCTGCCACCGGCAGCCCAACAGGCGAAAACTGTCTGGGTGTACCGGCAACAATCGGAAAGCGGCTTCGATGTCCGATTTTGCCATAAGTGCCCCTTTTCCATACCTCCGCACCCAGCTCACCGCCGCATCAAATGACGTGTAAGACACCGTACATGCTTCCGGGTCAATGGCATCATTCACCGACCCCCCTTTTGGAAAAGAGAGGTGGTGAATGAGGCGGAATTTGTTGGGTTCCTTCTTGGGTACCACCCCCAGTGGAGAAACCACCAAATCCCGTATCGGTTGTTCCTTAAATGGCCCCCCCATCCGCCCCAGCAACACCTCCTTTCTTAATTTTTCCGTAACTACCTCCGGGTGTTCCAAAGCGGATCGCAAATTCCTTGCCAGCGGAGGCGCTGTTGACAATGTACACGGTATGCGAAACCCCTCCGTAAAACCCGAAGTTAGCAATTGCGCGGCCGCGATGTCTGGATACCTACCTAGAAAAGGAAGCATCCTTTCCACTTTCACCGGCGTCACCCCCCTTTCCCGCAGACTCGCCACCCCGCTTGCTACGCTTAAAGCACTTGGACAGAGGGTGGTTACCCCCGCAACCCGAGCACTCGTGTTTGAAACGACAAGATCCTCCAAACTTGCAGGACCCCTCGTTAAACTGCCAGCAAACTCCCCACTTTTTTCCGGCCGACGGTCCCGAGGCTGCGGCCCCCCCGGCCCCCCCCTGAAAAAACTGACCCGGTGCCCGCGGCGCAGACATAAGTCGCATCCACAAGGTGATGTCCTTGTGGTCCCACCTGATTGACGGCCGTACCGCCATACGCTGCCGAAATTGCTCGTCGTAACGCAGCCACCCCGTACCCCCATAAACCCGGTGCGCTTCCCCGATCGCATCCATGTAACAAAACAATGCTGCACAGTGTTCTGGCTTCTTATCGCCAATAACACTGGCCAGTATTGCATAGGCCTGCAGCCAATTTCCAAAAGTGCGAGGGATGAGGCGGTAACGCCTCTTCTCCTCGTCCTCTTTTTTTGAATCATCGGGCTTAACCCTATCTAAATTAAATTTTTCAAGAGGAAGCAAGGAAAAAATCTCCACATACTCACCCTTCACGATTTTCTCCCTCAATTCCGGCTTCAGATGCGAACCTAGGGGACCCTCAAAACACACATATACCTCACATTTTGCTGCATCTGCAATTCTAACTATATCTGCTCTGGTAGCCGCTGTTTTATCTTTTGTGGTGTCCCCCGCCTCACTGCCTGCCGGAACAGCCGCTGCCGCGCTGACGAGGGGGGCGACCACCACCGCCGCAGGAGCAGCCGCTGCCCCCCCATTTTCCCCAGCCCCCCCCACCCATGGTGCGACCTGCGGCGGCACCGCAGGACCCCCAGCAAAACGCTGTAACAGGTCCCGCAGACCCCCTAGCAGGTCCTGCAATTGGTCCGGGACCCCCGGAGCGGCGGGAACCGCCCCCGCAGCCCCAGGCGCCACCGGTCCCCGTGCAACCGCACCAGCAGCCCCCGGGTTAACCCCCCCCACCCCTAACAAGGTACACAAAGCATTAGTGAAATCAAGAGTAGGTAAGGAGGTAGTCTTACCTGGCTGCCTGGGAACCGCACCACCAGCCGCTGCCGCTACATCCACCGGTGGTTGTCTCACGTCCTCCTCTTCGTCTTCGGACACCTCGCCCTCCGATCGGTCTTCTGTTGCACCGCACGGCACTTGTGGCCCCCCAGGCGAAGCTGATCTGGGAGCCGCAGACCCCAGGGGACCCCTGGATCGCACTTCTGCAGTCTTCTTCTTGGCTTGGCCCCCCCTCCCCCCCTTGTTCTGCGGCCTAGCCGCCTGCTGTTCCTCCACACTGTCCTGGGCTTGCTGCCCCCGACCCCCTGATGCAGCTGCCGTGTGGCTGGACGGCCCGCTGTTCCTGGCCCCACTATTCCCTCGCCGGGCCTCTCCACTGGAACCCACACTAGCGCTGGGTGTTGCTGGCCTCTGCTCCTGTCTCCCTCTTCCCGGTGAGGACCGGGCGCAATCCCGGCTGTAGGCCCCGCCTCCCGAGCTCCTCCGCGTGCGAGGGTACCGTCCGGACTCCCCCCCGGCCGCCAGCTGCGACCGCTTAGCCGGCGGGGGCGACGGGTCATCTGCTGGGCTCCTGGCTCCTCTCCTCAATCGCCCCGATATCTCGGGCGAGTATCGCACCGGCGGCCGCGATTGCCGCGCGCGAGACGACGGTTCCTGCGACCCCCCCGCTTGGTCTTCAATGAGCCCCCCTATCTGGCACTCCAGCCACTCCGGACCTCTCTCTGCCGCCCTGGCCCTAAGCCTCGCTAATAACAGATCCACCTGTGCCATTGCTGCTAACTGAAGGCGCAGAGTAAAAATCTGCCTCCTTCTACTGTCTCCCTCCACGCTGCTAAGCTCCGTAGCTCCGCCCCTCCCTTAAATAAACTCCCAGAGCCCGGGAAACTACTCTAGCACCGCCTACCCCCCTCTCCTCACCGCCTAGTTAACCCCCTGTGTCCCAAGCACGCTGGTCATGCCCGCCCTCTGCCTATTTCACTTCTTTCCATGCTCCGGGCTTCTCTTTATGGACCCCCCTGTATAACTTAACTTAAAGTGGTTGTAAAGGTAAAAAAAAAAATCCCTAAATAGCAGTGGCGGCTGGTGCTCAAAATTTTCAGGGGGGGTAGCAAACGAAAAAAAAAAAAAATGCATCCTAACTGTGCCCATCAAATGCAGCCACTGTGCCATCAATTGTCACCACTGTGCCATGCCATCAAATGCAGCCACTGTGCAATCAATTGTCACCACTGTGCCATGCCATTAAACGCAGCCACTGTGCTATGCCATCAAACACAGCCACTGTGCCATCAATTGTCGCCGCTGTGCCCATTGTCGCCACTGTGCCCATTGATGTCACTGTGCCCTTTAATTGTCGCCACTGTGCCCATTCATGCCACTGTGCCAATTGTCCCCACAGTGCCCATTGTCCCCAGTGTGCCTATTGTCGCCACTGTGCCCATTCATGCCGCTGTGCCCATTGTCCCCACTGTGCCCATTGTCCCCAGTGTGCCCATTGATGTCACTGTGCCCTTTAATTGTCGCCACTGTGCCCATTCATGCCGCTGTGCCAATTGTCCCCATTGTCCCCAGTGTGCCTATTATCGCCCCTGTGCCCATTGATGTCACTGTGCCCTTCGTCGCCGTTGTGCCCTGTAAAATGCCCCTTCCCCCCACCCCCACCCGACACTTACCTTTACTAGAGTCAGCCATCCATGTCCTCAACCCTCAATGTCTTCTCCCGCCCTCGATGACGCTTGAGTCAATCAGGTTACCGGTAGCAAGAACTGGCCAACCTGATTGGGTGAGACGCCTGTCAGTCTTATCCAAGGAACGCACCCCCCGTACAGCCAACTAGCTGCCGTTATTCAGATGGTCGGCGCTCATATCTGGCCATTTGAATAGAACAGTGGCAGCTGCGACAATAACATAGATTCATGCAATGCATGAATCTATGTTATTAGACTCAGTGGCGGTGAGAGCCAGAGGGGGCGGCGCTCCAGCGCCCTCTTTGGACGAACCGCCACTGCTAAATAGCTTCCTTTACCTCAGTGCAGTCCTCCTTCACTTACCTCATCCTTCCATTTTGCTTTTAAATGTCCTTATTTCTTCTGAGAAATCCTCACTTCCTGTTCTTCTGTCTGTAACTACACACAGTAATGCAAGGCTTTCTCCCTGGTGTGGAGAAAACCACCGGGCAAGGGTTGTGGGGATGAGACCCCTGTCCCCATCAACATGGGGACATCCTCCCCATGTTGAGGGCATGTGGCCTGGTGCGGTTCAGGAGAGCGGGGGGGGGCGCACTCTGTCCCGCCTCTTTTCTGCGGCCGGCCAGGTCAACGTGCTCGGATAACGGGTCTGGTTATGGATATTTAGGGGGAACCGCACGTCATTTTTGTTTTAAATTGACGGCGGGGTTCCCCTTAATATCCATACCAGACCTAAAGGGTCTGGTTATTGAATTTGCAAGGGACCACCGCGCATTTTTTTTTCCCGAACTCCGATCCCGGACCCGAACTTTTTCCAATTATTCGGGTTCGGGTCCGGGTTCGGGAAAAACCCAAAGTCCTTACCGAACCCGAACTTTACAGTTCGGGTTCGCTCAACCCTACATATAAATGCTCCTGTTAATTACATATATGACGATTATTTACATGTAAACACAGGGTCTGCGGGTGAGTCATCTGTACACAACAATAGGGCAGAGCTGGGCAGCATTAGTAACAGCACTTGACACTGAGATATCAGGACACAGAACAGGACTAAAACTTCAAGGGACAAGGACATTTAAACTGGTATAGTTGGCAAGTATGAGGCAGCTGCTTTGGGCCCCACAACAATGACAGGGCCCAGGACAGCTGCCCCTTTTGCCCTGCCATAAAGACAGCCCTGCACGGTACCAATTTTGCTCTGGATTATGAGTTACAATTGTAACTTATTTGCACACGGCAAATACCCTTGCAGTGTACCCCTCTCTGCACTGCCAGTGCTAAATGCTCATTTAGGCTAGGGGTAGAGGAATAGGATTTAATACCTTATTCCTAGCTCCTCAGCAGCCAGAACTCTCCTCTTCTCTCCAATGCTTCAGGCCCTCGCCATCTAATGTAGAATGCAGGACTGCTGCAGATGGGCATTCCTGATCTGGCAGCTAATCATATTTCACTTGGTAGTGATAGTTTCTCTTTAAACTTTGGAATTTAATGATGTTGTACCTCTGGCATAAGATTATTCACGTCTGTGTTTTCTGTTTATTATCTCTGTTCTCCTCAATAAATCTCTGCCAAGGATGAGCCTGCATGGTGCAGTAAATAGACTACACTCTGTGAAATGTCTAACTAATCTGCTATTGATTAATGCTGATCCCAGGAGGAGGATGGTCACATTGCATTACAGAGTGCTAGCACATATTGATTTCCACATGTCTAAAACCAACATATGGATACAGTATGGCTAAAAGAAGTGCAGCATTTTCACAAAGTGGCTGCACAACCAACTTAAATTGCCCTCTGCAGACTTTATTTTAAGAAAATAAGGGCCAGATTCAGGTACAAATCCGGCGGTGTAACATATCGTCTTTACGTTACACTGCCGCAAATTTTCAGCGCAAGTGCCTGATTCACCAAGCACTTGCGTGTAAAGTTTTGGCGGCGTAGCGTAAAGCTGTCCGGCGCAAGCCCGCCTAATTCAAATGGGGCGTGTTTACCATTTGAATTAAGCGCGTTCCCGCGCCGAACGTTCTGCGCATGCTCCGTTTGGAAATTTCCCGCCATGCTTTGCGCGAAATTACGGCGCCCCGACGTGTTTGTGAATGGCGACGTGCGTAACGTACTTACGCAAAAAAAAATAAAAAATTTGACGCGGGAACGACGGCCATACTTTAACATGGCTGCTCTAAAGTTAAGCCATGAAAAAGCAGGCTTAACTTTGCGACGGGAAAAAAACGGCTTGCGTAACGCACGCGAGTACCTGCGTGGATCGCCGTAAAAGCTAATTTGCATACCCGACGCTGGAAAACAACGCAAACTCTACCCAGCGGCGGCCGAAGTATTACAGCCTAAGATCCGAAGGTGTACGAAGCCGTAAGCCTGTCGGATCTTAGCCAAATGTCGTCGTATCTTGTTTGTGAATCACAAATTAAGATACGACGCAGCAAATTTGAAAATACGCCGGAGTATCAGTAGATACTCCGGCGTATTTCTTCTGTGAATCTGGCCCTATATGTGTAATTAGACTTAATCTTAGGACATTTGACAATTTTTTTTTGTATCAATTAGCAATCCCGTTGCAATGGTAACTTACCTTTCACTACGACATTGTTTCCTTATTGGCCAAAGCTGTAGAACCTACCCAAAAGCAAACGAGCAGCGAAGAAGCAACACCTCATCGGTTTGGCCAGTAAAGTAGTATTGTGGGAGGAAATGCTTTCTTATGCCCTGTACACATGATCGGTTTGAACCGATCGTGTGTGGGCCCCATCGTTTTTTTTTTCCATCTGTGAAAAAACTTAGAACCTATTTTAAAATGATCTGATGGTTAAAAGAAATGATCGTCTGTGGGCAAGTCCATCGGTTAAAAATCCACGCATGCTCAGAATCAAGTCGACGCATGCTCGGAAGCATTGAACTTCATTTTTCTCAGCACGTCGTAGTGTTTTACGTCACCGCGTTCTGACACAAAAGGATTTTTAACTGATGGTGTGTAGGCAAGACTGATGAAAGTCAGCTTCATCGGATATCTGATGAAAAAATCCATCAGTCCGTTTTCATCGGATGAACCGATCGTGTGTACGTGGCATTAGTGATCTTGTGGCTAGTAGGGAGCCATCTCTAGTGTGACATAGTGCTTACCCTCTTTGAGAAATATTCTGTAAGGTAGAAAGGCAAACCCAAATTGTAAGAAAATAATCTCTCAAGCCCTCGTACACACGACCGAGGAACTCGACGGGCGAAACACATCGTTTTCCTCGTCGAGTTCCTTGTCAGGCTGTCGAGGAACTCAACAAGGCAAGTTTCTCTATTCCCGTCAAGGAAATAGAGAACATGCTCTATTTTTGGCTCGTCTAGTTACTCTACAGTTTACTCAACGAAAATGTACACACGACCGGTTTCCTCGGCAAAAAAATATCTCCCAGCAAGTTTCTTGCTGGTTTTTGCCGAGAAACTCGGTCGTGTGTACGAGGCCTGAAAGTAATCTGTCCAGATCAGGGCAAACTACCGCCAACAGTTTATGTCGGTCTTTCTAAACCAATTTACCCCAGAGGAACTCTTCAAATAGTTTTCAGGTGTTGGGGAACCCCAGTAAAAATAATCAATCAGGGCCAGTGGTAAAAATTAGTGTTGCTCACGAATATTCGCATTGCGAATATTCGTTACGAATATGGCATATTCGAATATTCGCGAATAACTCGAATTTCGCGGGCAATATTCGCTATTCCGAATATTCGTATTTTTTCAATTTTATTTTTAAAACAGATCACATCCTAGTGATCTCCATCGACGTCTAAAAGCATTGCTGGTATGATTAGAGACCCTGGGCCGAGTAGCTAAGCTGAGGCGATCCTTTTATGTTGCCGAATATTCGCAAATACTTTCTTCGCCCTTCTTTTGCATCAGAGCCAATCAGAGTTCTCCTACCACAGTTGTCATAGGAGAGAGTGGAGTTTTTCCAGTGTATCACATCTTCAAAGAATTTTCCATCTTTTGTCCCGTGTCATCATTTGCATTTCACCTCTTTAATGAGAATAATAACTGTTTAACATAAAGACATTTAAGAGATGTCAACGTAAACGGTTTACTTGTATTTTCCAAATCTATGGTTATTCAATATTTATTAAACTAATCAATATACAAATTGGTCAAAGTAAACCCTCAAATCTATATAATAATGTATTTATTTTATTAATACCTTGTTAGTTGCAGGGTCCATTACGTAAAACCACACTTTTTCCAAAGGGCAGGTGAAATTGAATGTTTCAAAATTTCGCAATCAATTTCGCATTCGCATTAGCGAAATTTCGCAATCAGTTTCGCATTCGCATTAGCGAAATTTTGCAAAAAATTTTTTTTGATACTATATCACGAATATTCGATTTTAGCGAATATTTCACGAATATTCGGCTATATATTCGTGATATATCGCAAAATCGAATATGGCGTATTCCGCTCAACACTAGTAAAAATGTCCCCAATGTTGACGGTCAATGGGAAAAATACTCTTTACATTGATGGCCAGTATAAGGAGTGTCCTCCTTACAGTGTTGATCACTCTTACAGACAGCTAAAAAGATCATTGGTCTCATGCCATTGGCTTTGCCAAATGGTGTTGGACCCAGAATTAGGCAAGCTTCATAAGATGGGAGGTCAATCGACCACAGCTAATGGAACCACTAGCAACCTCTGGAGAAACCCTAGGGTTCCATGAAGCCCTGGTTGAGAATGGTTGGTTTATGTATTTTTAACCACTTGCCGACCAGGCCATAGCCGAATGGTGGCTACAGCACAGTCAGCTACTTCTGGGAGGGTGTACAATGACGTCCTGCCAAAATCGTGCTTCCTGGGAATGTCCGTAACCGTTGGGTCCTCTGGACCTGTCACAGAACAGGCTATAGGGCCAATGACAGTAACCCTTTACGCAGCCCTTGTCCAAGATTTGCACAAATTGCCCTTCACACGAATATTGAATTTTTTTCAAAACTGTCGCTCTATTTTTGTTTATAGTGCAAAAAATAAAAACCGCAGAGGTGATCAAATACCACCAAAAGAAAGCTCTATTTGTGGGAAAAAAAGGACGTCAATTTCGTTTGGGAGCCACTTTGCATGACAATTGTCAGTTAAAGTGATGCAGTGCCGAATCGCAAAAAGGGGCAAGGTCCTTAACCTGCATAATGGTCCGGGCAGTGGTGTATTTAGGTTTTGTGCTGCCCTAGGCCTGACTAAACTCGTGCAACCCCCTAATTTAAATATGGCCCACCCCTTCCTGTCAAGGCCACGCCCCTTTTTGTTTAAGACCTGCCCTGAAATTTTCGAGTGGGGACATTAGTTCTTAGGGCCTGGGGGGGACATTAGATTCCCTTAATTTGCATAAATTTCCTCTCACTTCCTGTTTGGCTATGGGGCAGGAAGTGAAGGGAAATGTCTGCAATGGGACAAGGATGGTAAAACAATAAACTGTCAGGGGCTATAACCCTCCCTTACTCTATCCAAAGTGTCGCCTATAGTTCTACTTTAAGCACAAATTTCTGATAATTTTATGGAGAGGACTAAGAAGATATAACCATGCCAATGGTGCAGCAGAAAACATAAAACATATAGCACAGTGAGGAAGGTTTGTGGTCCAGGATGATAGGACAGTCAAAATTAGAAGCAGCTTGTGTTACACTAACAGTGTAGCACAAGCCGGCGGGGACTCTTTCCGTGCTGCCCCCCTGCAGAGTGCTGCCCTAGGCCTGGGCCTTGTTGGCCTAGGCCAGGATACAGCATTGGGTCCGGGTCTTAGGTGGTTAAGTGGGTGGTTTGGATAAATGTAATATAGGAGGTCTTCATTTATATGAATATTATTTGTTCTCAAAAGATATTTTATATGAATGTTATTAGATTTTGAATGAATAAAGATATCTTACTTTTATATATGTGTCTATTGCAGTGCCTTAAAAGTCCTGCCTTTCAAATATTTTTTTTTTCATAATTTATTATTTATCTAACAAAAGATGAAACAGGATTTAATAAGAAACAAATACAGTACATTCCTTTACTGTTCATATTGGTAACAAACGTAACGGAAAGACTTCCAATGTACAACATCTGCAGCCATGTAGCAGCAATATGGACGTGCAACTTTCTTTATTTTCTGTTTTCTTATTCTTTTACTATATGTTGATGTGATATCGATATATCATTCCCTGCTGTTCCTACCACAAGTATACACACATTGATACTCTAGGGCCAGTTATAGAATATTGTTTATATTCAAAGAGGAAGCTTGTGCAAAGTATAGGCGATCATACAAACCACATGCAGACGGTATTCCCTAGGGGATTTAAACCAGGAGCACAGCGATGTAGCAGCTCTGACCACAGAGTCTTCATAATGGAAGTGAAAAAGACTGATGTCAGATGAGTGATGGATTCAAAGAGAACGCTTCTGAAATTTCTGGTGATCGGCACTTCCTATTGTCTCCTGTGACTGTAGAATCCAATTGAAAGACAAAATATTTCTCAAAGCGCAATGGGGTTGATTTACTAAAGAAATAAACTGTGCACTTTGCAAGTGCAGTTTCTCCAGAGCTTAGTAAATTAGGTAAACCTTTACTTTGCAAAGAATACCCAATCACGGGCAATAAAAAATAAAAAATGAATTTTTGCTTGCACATAATTGGATGACGGAAGTCAGCACAGCTTCTGTTCATTAACTAAGCTCTGGGGCAACTGCACTTGCAGAGTGCAACTGTACTTTGCAAACTGCTGGATTCACGTAGGGCGGCGTATTTTTGAGCCGGCGTAGCGTATCGTATTTACGCTAAACCGCCGTAAGTCAGAGAGGCAAGTACTGTATTCACAAAGCACTTGCCTCCTAAGTTACGGCGGCGTAGCATGAATGGACCGGCGTAAGCACGCCCAATTCAAATTGTGAAGAGGTGGGCGTGTTTTATGTAAATAAACCATGACCCGACGTGATTGACGTTTTTAACGAACGGCGCATGCGCCGTCTGTGGACATATCCCAGTGTGCATTGCTCCAAAGTATGTCGCAAGGACTTATTGGTTTCGAAGTGAACGTAAATTACGTCCAGCCCCATTCACGGACGACTTACGCAAACGACGTAAAATTTTCAAAATTCGTCGCTGGAACGACGTCCATACTTAAAGCAGGGGTTCACCCGAATTTTTTTTTTAACATTAGATTGGGCCTAATTACGGGAAGCAGAATCGGGTGTTTTTTTTAAAACCAATGCAGTACTTACTGTTTTAGAGATAGATGTTCTCCACGGCTTCCGGGTATGGTCTTCGGGACTGGGCGTTCCTATTTGATTGACAGCCTTCCGACCATCGCATACAGCGCGTCACGAGTAGCCGAAAGAAGCCGAGCGTCGGTGCGGCTCTATACGGCGCCTGCGCACCGACGTTCGGCTACTTTCGGCAACTCGTGATGCGCTGTATGCGACGGTCGGAAGGCTGTCAATCAAATAGGAACGCCCAGTCCCGCAGCCCATACCCGGAAGCGGCGGAGAACATCTATCTCTAAAACTGTATGTACTGCATTGATTTTAAAAAAAAACACCCGATTGTGCTTCCCACAATTAGCCTCAATCTAATGTTAAAAATGTGTTTTTCGGGTGAACCCCCGCTTTAACATTGACTAGGCCAGCTATTTGTTCGACTAACTTTACGCCTGAAAACGCCTTACGTAAATGGCGTATCTTTACTGCGACGGGCAAGCGTATGTTCGTGAATAGGCGTATCTCGCTGAATTACGCATTCTAGGCGTAAATCAGCGTTCACGCCCCTAGCGGCCGGCGTAACTAGACAGCTAAGATACGACGGCGCAGGCAGTCGTATCTTAGCTACATTTAAGTGTATCTCAATTTGAGAATACACTTAAATGTACAATGGCTTAGATTCAGAGTTACGACGGCGTATCTACTGATACGCTGGCTTAACTCTTTGTGAATCTAGCTAAAAGTGCGCAGTCTATTTGCCATTAGTAAATCAACCCCAATGTTGAAACTCTACATACATTTGAATTTTACCCCTAATGTCACTTACACACGATCAGAAAATCAGACGACTTTTTCCGTTTACTAGTCGCAAGTAGAAATTTAATAGTTTACTAAAGTCACGAAAATTCTCGTACGACAGAAAAAAAAAAACGGAAGTGATGTCATGTGTTGTAATGTAAAAAAACAAAAAAGTGTAGCGCTAAATATATATAAAGCAATAAAGAAAGACTGTAAATACAGATCTAAAGATCATGTGATCATCACATGATCTTTAGATCTGTATTTACAGTCTTTCTTTATTGCTATATATATATATTTAGCGCTACACTTTTTTGTTTTTTATGTTTGTTTTCCTGCAGAATTGATCTAATTCTGTGGTGTTGGCTGCCATTTATATGTACATGTATGTAGCGCGGTGATATATATACATAATTTGTATATTGTTCGTATACCATGTGTTGTAATGTATTTGTGTTGTATTTTTGGACGACAACTGTACTGACCAAACGAAAATCGTACGATCTGGTATCGTACAAGGAAAATTTTCGTGCATGTCCGATAAAATAATATCGAATGAACTGTCATGATCGGCTCACGGAAGCCATGTACTAACGATCCGATTATCGGACGATTCTTCCTCGGACAAAAATTTTCGTACAATATTCGGATCGTGTGTACGTGGCATAAGGCTACATTCACAAAAGCAATGGAGGCAAAATCCTCTGCTGAAGGGTATTGACACCAACATGTTTAGGCTGCATCTTTGCTCTATAAGACCCCTTTCACAGTGGGGCGGTGGGTGCATCGGCGGTAAAGTGCCGCTATTTTTTACCTGCGCCTTACCGTCAATTTTGCGGTGCTATTCGGCCACTAGCAGGTCGCTTTTACCCTCCCGCTAGTGGCTGAGAAAGGATTAAAACCACCACAAAACTGCAGCAGCGCTTTGCCGGCGGTATAGCCGCGGTGCCCATTCATTTCAATGGACAGGAGTGATGGAGGAGCGGTATACACACCACTCCTTCACCGCTCCAAAGATGCTGCTAGCAGGACTTTTTTTTACCGTGAAGAGACAGCAGCGGCTCTTTCAGGGCGCTTTGCAGGTGCTATTTTTTGCGTTATAGTGCCCCACTGTGAAACGGGTCTTACTCTTTTCATGGAGAAATAAAGGTTACATTTTCAGAAATGGCAGTTGTACATTGTGAACTGCAGTTTAATGAATTAACAGAAGTAACAGAAAAGTTCAAACTTTTTTAGCTAGCAGTCGCGAACAAAGGGTAGTTTGCAGGTGTTCAAAATGCAGGCCAAGTGTGACCCATCATGGCAT
This sequence comes from Rana temporaria, assembly GCF_905171775.1. Taxonomy (NCBI): domain Eukaryota; kingdom Metazoa; phylum Chordata; class Amphibia; order Anura; family Ranidae; genus Rana; species Rana temporaria. The sequence goes on along the minus strand of NC_053489.1, from coordinate 629,700,723 downwards.
CTGTTTGAACTTGAACTAATAAACCAGCAAGCTTATCTGACAGCATACCAGTGGATTAAGGGTCAATTTAGGCATGCATTGGCACAGTTTTTTTAACGCATGGCAATGCAAGGACCTGTAAAAAATAAGGTATGTGACTGGAAGCAGTTCATACTGATGTGTTGCACTGATATGTGCTTGTGGGTGGGGTCAGGAGTGTGGTACCCAAATTAAGGAAACCGCACAAAGTCCAAGCAAGGTTGAAAAGTTAGCGGGTAGCTCCAGTTTGTATATGTTGGCCAGAAATCCCGATGAGAGTGTTGATTGTCACCTTAAACTGGGGTTTCACCCGAAAAAAAATGTTTTAACATTAGATTGAGGCAAATTCTACTAAGCAGAATCGGGTATTTTTTTAAAAATCAATGCAGTACTTACCGTTTTAGAGATAGATCTTCTCCGCCGCTTCCGGGTATGATCTTCGGGACTGGGCGTTCCTATTTGATTGACAGCCTTCCGACGGAAGAGCTGTCAATCAAATAGGAACGTCCAGTCCCGCAGTCCATACAGGTAAGAAAGCTGCCGCTCCAGGTGAGCTCACTAGGGTAATTGATGTCCACTCAGAAGCAGATGGGTGCTGGCAATGCACTGGATGTGCAAAAAACGACAAGGATATGGACAGCCGCACTCCAGTAACTTGAAAAAGACGTGCCCTTTATTGGGTACAGGAAAAAATACACTACAGGTATCAGCACACAGTGGGATAAACAGCTGACGCGTTTCGCATTGAGTGTCAATGCTTAATCATAGCTATAGCTATGATTAAGCATTGACACCCAATAAAGGGCACGTCTTTTTCAAGTTACTGGAGTGCGGCTGTCCACACCCGCAGCCCATACCCGGAAGAGGCGGAGAACATCTATCTCTAAAACGGTAAGTACTGCATTGATTTAAAAAAAAAACACCCGATTCTGCTTAGTAAAATTAGCCTCAATCTAATGTTAAAAATGTATTATTTGGGTGAACCTCCACTTTAAGCAATATGTTAGTAGGCCCCAGAACTTCTTGTAGTTTGTTCAAAGCCTGTTGAAGCCTGCTAGCAGCTTGCTTAAAGTGGCAATCAACATTCCCAGTAGGTTTTGCATTCAACATTTACAAACTGAAGTTGAAAGGTACTTTAAAAGCTTCAACAAGAGCTCTGAAAATCCTTTTTCAAAACTTGTTGGTCACGCTGCTCTTGTAGAAAAAAAAATGCTACCTACCGCCTTCATGGCTGCAACTGTAGCCATTAACCTGGTATAACCACGTGCTGTCCAGGACATTTATATATGTACATCAGATGTGAACAGCATCTCCCCGCAGGGATGTAGTCCCAAGGGAGGGGGCGAGTATGCCGACTAACCCCCCACCCAGAATGGCTCGGATGATGGGACGTTTAGAAGGGAAATGGAAGGAAAAGGTAAGTGAACCAACAATGCACTACTAGCTTAAAGGAACCTGTTTAGAAAATAAAAAACAAACCTTTACAACCCCTTTAAGAAAGGCCTGGATTCTTTCCCAAATGTACATAATATATAACTGAGTACTAACATTTATAGGTAAAGTTGATCCAGGGAAAATATGATTGCCTCTGGGGGGATCAGGAAGGAATGTTTTCCCCTGCTGGAGCAAATTGGATCATGCTTTACTGGAGTTTTTCACTTTCCTCTGGATCAACTGTGGATATAGGATTGTGTATATGGGATTGTATGATATTATTTTTTATTTATTTCTATGGTTGAACTAGATGGACTTGTGTCTTTTTTTCATCCAAAATAACTATGTAAATATGCAGGGCTTTTTTTCTCAGAGAATAGGCGCAGGAACTACTCCCTTCCGAGTCACCCCTTGACTCCACCCCTACTCACCTCAGAGCACCGTTCCTTGGTTCCACCCCTTACCCACCTCACCTCTTTTAGAGAATACAGAACCAAGTATCATTTTGCGGTGCTAAGTATTTTTTATGGAATTTGTTAGTAATAACAAGAAAGGCATCAGAATAGATGTAAAAACAGTGGACACCCCAGCGACAATAGATTCCTAACAGCCAGCATCAATAAACCCCCCTGCAGCCAGCAACATTAGACTCTTCCCTCAACAGTAGATCCCTCCCAGGAATGATTGACCCCTTGAAACATAAGACACACCCCAGCAACAATAGATCCCTCCCCAGAAACAATAGACCCCCCTGCAAAAATATATACCCTCCAGCAACAATAGATTCCCCAGTAGCCAGCATCAATAGACCCTCCAGCAGCCAGCAACAAAGACCTCTCCCTTAACAGTACATCACTACCAGCAATAACTAAAACCCCCAGCAACATAAGACCCTACTAGCAACAATAGATGCCCCACGAGCAACAGAAGAACTCCCTAGCAACAACAGACCTCCTTCCTTCACAAAAACAGATCCTCTTCAGCAATAATAGATTCCCCAACAGCCAGCATCAATAGTCCCTCTAGCACACCCAGTCCCCGGCACCTCTTGGCATTGCTTACATTCAGATCTGGAGGTGCCGGAACTGAGTTCCCCTGCATTCCTGCTGAAAGCCCTGTAACTATGTAAGACGAGAGGGGTCCTGTAGTCCTTGAATCCACAGTTTGCAATCTTTAGGTAAAAATAAAAGGAAAAAAATAATGGGTTTATACCTGCTCCACACCATGAGAATTTATTATGCAAAAAATTGCAGCAAAAAGCACTAAATGACATCAGTTTTAGTGTGGAAAACACATAAAACTGTTGCAGTGCAAAGAGATTCTTCATTTTCACAAGCAACATTGTCTTCCCAGGTACAAGCCAGAAGTGATAATCCTCAATTTCCCTCTTTCAATATGTTGGGTGTGAATGAGAGGTAATTAGCGGCGATTAGTCATCCTCAGTCGTGCCAAGAATCATCATTTGTTAGTTTGCACTTCACACGGCGGTTCTCTAACGCGCACATGACGACTTCAGAAGTCTTCCATCTCTCCTTCACCAGGCTGAAACAGAACAGAGCTTTTCACTTTCAACAAGGCAAATTGCTTAATTGCTTTTAATATGCTGTAGCAAAACAGCTCTTCACAGATATTGCCGGATGTTAAACTGTCACTTAGAAAGCTGTTGTTACCTTCATCGGAAACAACACAGTTACGTTTTTATCTGCTGTGATTGGTTTATAAATAGCAGGCATAGCAATGGTGCTGTCAACTCATGTCGTTCCGACTTTCTAGCTTGTCCTAATGATTCTGCGCTTTTTACTGCTTTTGTCAACAACAACAAAAAAAACATATCCATATTTGGCTTATGTTGAATCTGAATCATGGCTAAATGGATAGCAATATGGATTTGCAGTTCTTGATTTTTCTGCATCAAAGTAGTAGAGCATGATGGTCAGCCTGTAATTGGACAATGAAGGAGTAGTGTGGCACTAATGAGGTCCAGTGTTGCCAACCGTCCGTATTTTTACGGACAGTTCGTAAAAACTGGCACTTTTTTCCCCCCTGTTCGTAAATGTCAGTGGAATGTGCCAGTAAAAATAGCCGAGATCGGTTCGGCTTGGCACTGCGCATGGAGTGGATACGGTGGAGCGTCATAATGCGATATGAGAACTATGGCATTTGCGACAGGATCTCCTGTGAGGTGCTACTATTTCTTGTTGGTCGTAATTCCGCGCTCTCTGTCCCCCCCAGGAGTGATGAGTCCAGGTCTTAACTTTCCCCCTTTACTTTTTCACTCTCTTTCCTTTTCTCTCTCTTTGTTAATCTTTGGTTTCTATAAAAATACATATTTTTGGGTACTTAGCTTTATCCATGGGTTTTGTTCTATTTCAGACGGCCCCTTTGGTATAGGGTTCGATGGATACTGCTCATAATACCAGACTGTTGTTCTTTATATGGTTTATGGAATATGTTGCAATTGTTATATTCTGCCAATTCATGGATAAAAGATGTAAACACTTCCAGATCTTTATCTCTTTGAAATGTGGTCAGCTGTTGACTTTATACAATGTCCTTTGATTGCTATATTTTCTTTTTGATTTATAAAAGAAAATCTAATAAAAATGGTCAATTATAAAAAAAAAAGAATGGCACCGACGCACGTCTGCTAAAGGGTAGCACATTTCTATGTGTGTTGGGAAAGCGTGTGATTTTGCCTGCTTTTCCAACACACACAAGCCTCATGTATACACCTGCACCAAGGGAACAGCTAGAATTGTAAGAAGTGTTTTTTTTAAAAACAATTTTTAGGTTTAAAGTAGGGTTGTCCCGATACCACTTTTTTGAGACCGAGTACAAGTACTGATACTTTTTTTCAAGTACTCACCGATACCGATTACCGATACTTTTTTTTTTATGTCATGTGACAGTGGCAGTATTTTTTTTTTTTTTTACAGTGATTTTTTTTTTAGGGGGATTGTCAGTGTGTGTTTTTTTTTACATTTTATTTAAAAAAAAATATTTATTGCAATTTTTTTATTTATTTTTTAATCAGCCCTGTTGGGGGTCTATGGAGAGATATCAGGGGTCTTAACAGACCTCTGACATCTCCCCTTTAAGACAGAGAAAGGGACTAAGGACACAGATTCCCCAGTCCCTTTCTCAGCTGCACTGGAAATGAATGGACAGGAGACAGAGGCACAGATTACGATGTTTCAGTTACATGAATGGACAGAGTCAGTGATCACTGACTCTGTTCATTCAGAAAAGGTAGGAGCCGGGTTTAGCGGCTCCTACCTCCGCTCTCCATCCTGACAAATTGAGGGGGGAGAATGGCATGGAGTAGGGGAAAGAAGCCGGTCACGGAGCGGGGGGAGAGAAGCCGGTCACGGAGCGGGGGTAGAGAAGCCGGTCACGGAGCGGGGGGAGAGAAGCCGGTCACGGAGCGGGGGGAGAGAAGCCGGTCACGGAGTGGGGGGAGAGAAGCCGGTCACGGAGTGGGGGGAGAGAAGCCGGTCACGGAGTGGGGGGAGAGAAGCCGGTCACGGAGTGGGGGGAGAGAAGCGGGTCACGGAGTGGGGGGAGAGAAGCGGGTCACGGAGTGGGGGGAGAGAAGCCGGTCACGGAGTGGGGGGAGAGAAGCCGGTCACGGAGCGGGGGGAGAGAAGACGGGCATGGAGCGTGGGGAGAGAAGCTTGTCACGGAGCGGGGGGAGAGAAGCTGGTCACGGAGCGGGGGGAGAGAAGCTTGTCACGGAGCGGGGGGAGAGAAGCTTGTCACGGAGCGGGGGGAGAGAAGCCGGTCACGGAGCAGGGGGAGAGAAGCCAGTCACGGAGCGGGGGGAGAGAAGCTTGTCACGGAGCGGGGGGAGAGAAGCTTGTCACGGAGCGGGGGGAGAGAAGCTTGTCACGGAGCGGGAGGAGAGATGCCGGTCACGGACCGGGGGGAGAGAAGCTTGTCACGCAGCGGGAGAAGAGAAGCTTGTCACGCAGCGGGAGAAGAGAAGTCGGTCACGGAGCGGGGGGAGAGAAGCTGGTTACGGAGCGGGGGGAGAAGACTTGCAAGACAGCAAAGACAGCACAGGGGGAGAACACTTGCAACTCCCCTGCCTGCCCAGGTATCGGGTGAGGCATCGGAGCATTTCCCCCGAGTACAAGAGTACTCGGGGAAATGCTCGGTATCGATACCGATACTAGTATCGGTATCGGGACATCCCTAGTTTAAAGTTATACTAAACATTGCCATAATTCTTTCACATAAGTTATGTACAGTAGAACCTCGGATTACAATATAATCCGTTCCAGGAGAATGCTAGTTATCCAAAGTCCTTGCATCTCAAAGCGAGTTTTCCCATTGAAGTCAATGGACATGAAATCAAAATAAATTGATTAAAAATTAACAACCAGACAGACACTAGTTAAAAAGCTTTGCAAAGTAGAAAATGACACCGCACAACCCATACACCAAGGAGTAAAGCCCTGAAAATTCTTGACAATGTCCTTGGTGGAGGCACCAATTATTTGTTCTATCAGGCTTGGTGTGAGTTGATCATAGTGTGCAGTAACTCGGCCGAATATTGTACAGGAATTGTGAATATATTACACAGAGTGCTAATGGCATATTGAATGTAGTGGAGCGGTGGGAGTCACACTATTATGGGAATAGATGGCGTTCCCCTCTCCTAATAATGCATCTATATGATCCATAATGATCTCTATGTCACCTTCACACCATGGCCTGTAATGGATGTAAAGTGTACTGATAAGTGCTTGTTTATCTAACATTTCCTAGATAAATATTCCTCTAGATCTTTCAGCATAATGTAAGGACTGGATCTGAGCAGAAACAAAATAACAATTTTATCACAAACAAGACGTTTCATTGTAATTTTCTATGGGAATTTTAATGTAGCAGTACATGAAATATAATGGTTGCACTTTATAGAGATGATAAGAACTTCCTGTTTTTACAGTAAAAAGGAATAGTGATGACACCTAGATTATAGCTTCAGTGATCACCATTGCTTATCCTATAGATGGAGAAGTTGCATGGGTAAAGCAGATGTAAAAGACTCAAATAAATGCAGCAGTGGTGGCTGGTGCTTACATTTTTTGGAGGGGCGCAAACAAATGAAAAAAAAAAACACATCAATTGCAGCCACTGTGCCCATCAAACACAGTTACTGTGCCCATCAATTGCCACCACTGTGCCCATCAAACGCAGCCACTGTGCCCATCAGTTGCCGCCACTGTGCCAGCAATTGTCGCCACTGTGCCATGCCATCAATTGCCGCCACTGTGCCATGCCATCAATTGTCACCACTGAGCCATCAATTGTCACCACTGTGCCATCAATTGTCGCCACTGTGCCATCAAACACAGCCACTGTGCCATGCCATCAAACGCAGCCACTGTGCCATGCCATCAAACGCAGCCACTGTGCCATGCCATCAAACGCATCCACTGTGCCATCAATTGTTGTCACTGTGCCCATCACAGTCTCTGGCTTCCCATAGTACAAGCACCTCCCCCACAGTTAGTAAGCACTCCCCAGGCACACATGTAACCTGTTGATCATGCCTGATGGTAACCCCTTCCCTGCCAGTGTCATTAGTACAGTGACAGTGCATATTTTTAGCACTGATTACTGTATTGGTGTGACTGGTCCCAAAAAGTATATAAATATATATATATTCTATATGCATACACATGCTTGCCCTACACTGTTTGTTTTAATTGAGGCTCTGAAGGCGACCACCAGCCCCCCCTCTTGGTAGCGGCACCTGCGGTGGATCCCAGGCTCACCTGTTCCTCCAGGGAGTTCAGGAGTGTGGTAAATGGCTCCCATAGATAGAGCAAGAGGTGATCAGTAAATGTATTTTCCCTGATCCCCCCTGGGACTAATGGGCCAAATCCACAAAGACCCGGCGTAACAGCGAAATTCTAATTTAAGTTACACTGCCTTAAAATTTCTACCTAAGTGCCCGATCCACAAAGCACTTACCTAGAAATTTCTGGCCGTGTAACTTAAATTCCGCCGGCGCAAGGCGTTCCTCATTTCATGGGGGCGATTCCCATTTAAATGAGGCGCGCTCCCGCGCCGGCCGTACTGCGCATGCTCGTGACATCATTTTCCCGACGTGCATAACGCGAAATTACGTTACGCCGGGCTTTGTGGATTGCGACGGGTCAATAAAGTTGCGTCGGGAAAAAAAAAAGATACGGCGCGAAAAAAATAATTCAAATTCGAAAAAAAAAACGCGTCGCTAGACAGAAGGGTCTGCTTTTACATGGTGTACTAACTTTACACCTTGTAAAAGCAGCCCTAATTTTGCGTATGCAAACTAAAACTTACGGAGAAAAAACGAAGCTGAAAAGCTTCGTGGATCTCCGTAAGTGCTAATTTGCATACCCGAGGCGGCATTTCGACACGAAATGCCCCCAGCGGCGGATGCGGTACTGCATCCTAAGATCCGGCAGTGTAATTCAATTACACATGTCGGATCTTCTCCCTAACTATGGAAAACTGATTCTGTGGATCAGTTCCATAGTTAGGACCAGGGATACGACGGAGTAACAGCAGTTACTCCGTCGTATCTCTTTTGAGGATTTGGCCCAATGAACCCAGAAGTGATGTGTGTTAAGCCACTTTCAGGTTCACAGCTGTTTATCCTTGGTTACTACTATGGCCAGGGATGCAACTAATAAAGCAAGGTCTGTGCTTGATTAGCTGCAGTTCAGGGCAGGGGAGACACTGGGGATCTCCATAAAGAGCACCTGTCACCTTCCCAATGCTACCACAGAGGGGGCTTGTTAGCTGCCTTGTGATAGCAATAACGTTAAATAAAGAAAAAAAGTCTAAATAAATTAGATGAAATGCATAGAAAATCATTGAAAAAAAAAGAAAGTAAAGCACCCCCCCGTCACCCCCATAAACAACCCTATTCAAACATGCAGCATATGGCAATCACGTGTATGTTACCACATATGAGGTACAGCCGCGAACATCAAAGTGAGAACAATAATTCAAGGGACATAATTTACATTCTAAACTAACAACTTGTAAAGGCTTTTAAACACATGCCTATGGAGAATTTGGGGTACCATCGTTTTTCATGATGTCACAGAAACATGCAGTTTTATTGCATGACAGGTTTGGTATTTATTTACTCAGCGTAGCCGCGTCTTTTGTATTTTAGCCAAAATTTGGTATACTATTATGGGCATAGGTTTTAATAAATGTATGATTATATAAGGGTTTACTGCACTGAAACTAGTGCTTAGTCACTTAGTCACTAGTTTCAGTGCGAAACGCGTCAGCAGTCAGGTTTTATTATATTTTGCTGTGACTTGTAGTGCTGTCCTTCTTTTAATAAAAGGCTACAATTTGTTCAGAGTGCGGCTGTCCAGAGACAATCTGTGTTCCTGCTTTGCTAAGTGCATTGCCTGCACCTGAGTTGTCTGCAACGGAGGATATTCATCTGGGTTCCCACCTGGAGCGGCTATTCCCTTTTCACCAACAAATGTGTTATGTCGGATTATCCGATCGTATGTACACAAGTCCATCGAACTAAAATCCAAATACAAACACGCATGCTCAGAACCAATGCTTAACATCAGACAACAATAGCAGAAGTTGCCCAAAGGGTGGCGGTAAAGAGCTGAAAAAACATGTGATTTGGTGAATGTTGGCTGAAAATGTTCTGCCATGTGTATGTGTAAGTTCACGGCCAAAGCCCATTTGGACAAAAATCCACGGAAAAGTCAGATGGAAGTCCGATCGTGTGTACGAGGCTTTACTTGGTAGCTGAAGACTCATGCTCCCAATGCTGTGACATGGGGGAGCAGACATTTCTGAGCCCCGTGTAAGCTTTATTTTGCATTCTGGATTAACAGGTTGACTTTAACGTGGTACTTTTGCCCAACACCAAGACAGGGTTGTCCAGCGCCCAGGGCATGGAGCTAGAACTGTATCCCCCCCCCCCCTGTAGAAATGGCCCCTTGCCCACCCCTTGTCTTGGCCCTGACTATGCCATTTAAAGTTACCTATGTGGCAATGATTGGTATATGACTATATGGTACACCATACCCTATAGACTGAAGAACAATGTTTTTTAGCTTCTTTGATTTTATTCTCCCATTTCTTATTTATAAGGAATAAGTGGATAAAAGTTCTTCTCTAAGAAGTCATTGAGAACTTATGACACACGCGGGAGTTAAGCCTGGCTCACTGTTTGTATTTTATCAAATATTTGTTCAGCCGCAGTGAAGCTGTCAGGACTTGATAACAGTGTATAGCCCTTGATAAATGTTCCCCCTGTGATGAGGGAGGTTAATAATCCATACGCCGTTTCTTAAAGACGGCGGTGCGTTGATTGTGATGCATTCTGCAGCCTCATTAGCTGTGTAAGGAAGCTTGACTTCGATTTTTATTTTAGATTTTCTGAAACTTAAAGCTGAACTCTGGAATAAGCAAAACATTTTTCTAAATACAAGAGGTATGTGTAGTCTTCCTTGAATCTTGGGGTGCTTTTATATTTCTTCCAGATCTGTACAGGAGCATCCTGTAATAAAGACTGGTCACTGCTGCTGCTCTCTCCATGTCCAGGGTGAGTGTGTTGGCAGATGTGGTGCCCTTTATTCGATGTCCCTCTGGTGATAGAGCGGGTGGACTCTGTGCCTCTTTTATACCAGCTGCAGTGGCGTATCTAGGGTATGGCAGCCATGGCAAGTGCCATTGGCGCCATATGAAGGGGGCGCTGATGAGTGGCTGGGCAGCAAGGCACTTACCAGTGTCTGAGGCTCTCTTCTTCCCTCCTCCCAAGCATAGGCAGGGTCTCCTTTTCAGCACCTTTGCTAATGGATAATGGCAGCGCTATCCCTGCTGCGTTCAGCCACAGCCCTCCCCTGTTCTCCCAGGCTCTCCCATTCCATCTGGTCAGATTGGCAGCGCACAAAGAAGACAGGAACATCAGTTTCTCCCTCTCCTCTGTGAAAACTGAGGCCTTAAGTGATGAAGATCTTATCACTTCCAGTATTGGTTCTGCATTAACCTGGCCGTGGAGGGCAGAGGAGGGATCAGGGGTCTAATAAACCCCAGATTTCTCCATAAAGAGGATATGTCACTACCCAAGATATCACAAGGGATGATAAATATCACTGCTTTTGTTAGCTGTTTTTTTTTGTTAAGGTTATCTGAAAGATGGGTTTCAAATGTTTCGACAGGGGAGCAGTTTCAGTGCTTGCCATAGGCGCTATTTTCACTAGATACGCCTCTGACCAGCTGTGAGTGGGGCCTGGTAGTTTGGGTATGGGAACAGGTCATCTCTGAGATTCTGACCAACACCATGGAGGTATGTGGCCTGTGTACTTGAATGGGAGAGAGAACTTTCTGCAGGGCTGGACTGATAGATTGCCTGGAAGATGACTAGCTTGGGACTCACAAGGAAAAAGGTGTAAGAACCTGGCCACCCATGACCTTCGCTTTGCAAGTCTGTGTCTTGGTTTTGGATGGCCTCAGGGCGTAGGACCGAGGAGCACCTTGTGTGTGTGGTTCCACCTTTGAGGAACTTAAAGGGGTTGTAAAGGTACAATTTTATTTTTCCTAAATAGCTTCCTTTACCTTAGTGCAGTCCTCCTTCACTTACCTCATCCTTCCATTTTGCTTTAAAATGTCCTTATTTCTTCTGAGAAATCCTCACTTCCTGTTCTTCTGTCTGTAACTCCACACAGTAATGCAAGGCTTTCTTCCTGGTGTGGAGTGTCGTGCTCGCCCCCTCCCTTGGAGAGTCAGTGAAAATTTTCGACCTGTCTGCCAAAACGTTGCAATAGCGCAAAAATATTGCAGATCACCGCCATTACTAGTAAAAGAAAAAAAATAGCCTTATAAATGCCATAAATCTTTGCCATAGTTTGTAGATGCTATAACTTTTGCTTTAGCTATAACTTGCGCAAACCAATCAATATACAGATTTTTTTTTACCAAAAATATGTAGAAGAATACATAAATATACATATGAGGAAATAAATGTGTTTAAAAAATAAAAATAAAATTGGGATATTTATTATGGCAAAAAGTAAAAGGTACTGGGGGTTATTTACGAAAGGAAAACCCACTTTGCACTACAAGTGCACTTGGAAATGCAGTCACTGTAGATCCGAGGCCTCGTACACACGACCAAGTTTCTCAGGCAAAAACCAGCAAGAAACTTGCTGGGTTTTTTTTTTGCCGAGGAAACCGGTCGTGTGTACATTTTTCGACGAGGAAACTTTTGAGGAACTCGACGAGCCAAAAAGTGAGCATGTTCTCTTTTTCATCGACGGGAATGGAGAAAATTGGCATATCGAGTTCCTCGACAGCCTAACAAGGAACAAGGAACTTGGTCGTGTGTACGAGGCCTGAGGGGAAGATCCAATCACGTGCAAGCTAAAATGCTGTTTTTTTATTTTCCTTGCATGTCGCCCTCAGATTGGCAGCGGCTGCACTTCCAAAGTGGTTTTCCTTTCCTAAATAACACCCATTGTGTTTTTTTCAAAATTGTCGCTCTTTTTTATTGTTTATATTGCAAAAAAAAACACAACGTGATCAAATACCACCAAAAGAAAGCTTTATTTGTGGGAAAAAAAGGACGTCAATTTTGTTTGGGTACAAAATCGCACGACTGCGCAATTGTCAGTTAAATCGACACAATGCCGTATCGCAAAAAATGGCCTGGTCATTGAGCGGCCAAATCTTCTGGGGCTGAAGCGGTTAAATGTTGTCATTTAATTGCTGCCTTGAAGTTTGGTGTATCTCCCTGCTGGTCTGAGTCTTTAGTATCTAACCTACTTGGCCCCCTTTACCTTTGGGGCACCTATGCAGCAGTGCAGGATGAGAAGAGAGTATGTCCACCATTTTATTGTATACAGAATAAGAATGCGTTTGTATGTTATAGTATGTTGTTTTTAAAAATATAATAGTGATCTTGCTGCTAAAAGACCACAATAGATTCCAAACTATTTTCAGTCCAGCTGCTGTGAAGAAAGCTCCAGCGGTTGAGTCCTTGCCAGCTTTCTAGAGGAGAGCATACAGTTTGCCCTGGGCTCTGTCAAGCCAATGCATTTCCTGACAAGCACTTTTCTGGTGCGGAGGCTGTTTGTGGCTGTCTGTGATCCAATGACGCGAGCAACAGTGACACATAGAACTGTCAGGGCCCGAGACCTCACACCTACTTTTTCATTCCTAAACTGCTTTGTGAACTAATAGTATAAGACAAGAGCTGCGACGGTAGTCTGTCTGTATTGACTTGTCAGGAAGCAAAAATAAAATAAAATTATGTTAGCAACACGCAGAAAGATAACTAAAGCATAATTACTGTTAGAGAAGATGTTAAGCCGCGTACACACGATCAGTCCATCCGATGAGAGCGGTCTGATGGATTTTTCCATTGGTTAACCGATGAAGCTGACTGATGGTCCGTCGTCCCTACACACCATCAGTTAAACTGCCTGGCGGTATTCCCGAGTCTGACTCGGGGTTAGATTTTCCTGCTGCGAGCGGTAACCCCGAGTCAGACTCGGGCTCGCCTCGCTAGATCCACAGGCATGGTTTACTTACCTTGTCCCTGGATCCAGCGATGCCACCGCGCTGTGTGAGTGAGCGGGACCTCGCTCGATTCACACAGTGCCTCTGTGTGACGCCGATCTCCGTTCCCTGCGACGTTACGATGCACGGGAGCGGAGAACGGCGCCAAATTCAAAAAAGTAAACAAACACATTGCATACAGTATACTGTAATCTTATAGATTACAGTACTGTATGTAAAAAATACACACACCCCTTGTCCCTAGTGGTCTGCCCAGTGCCCTACATGTACTTTTATATAATAAAAACTTTTTTTTCTGCCTGCAAACTGTAGATTGTCCATAGCAACCAAAAGTGTCCCTTTATGTCAAAAATAGTTTTAGAGCAGCTAAAAAACAGCGATAATAAATTATAATCACTTGCAGAATTGAGTGATAGCGATTTGTGGGGAAATTCGTCATAAAAAAATAAAAGTAATGACAGCAACAATTCTGCAACTGAGCAAATTTCAGTGATTTTGATTTGATTACATTATTGAATAATTGTTATTATAATTATATTATTATTTGTTATAATTATTTATAATTATTTATTATATTATAATTTATAATTTTGTTTTTAAAAAAATGTCATACCCGGGATGCCTATTAGAATCTTGTTTGGTCAGATTTAAGTGAGTTATTTCTAAAAATTACAGACCTACAGTATAAAACGCCAAATTTCCTTGCAAATAATGGTACCGCTTTCAGCATCTTTTTTCTGAAAGAATCATACCGTCAGGGAGGTTAAAAACTCAATCGTGTCAGAACGCGGTGACGTAAAACACAACGATGTGCTGAAAAAAATTAATTTCAATGCTTCCAAGCATGCGTCGACTTGATTCTGAGCATGCGTGGATTTTTCACCGATAGTTGTGCCTACTAACGATCGGTTTTGACCTATCGGTTAGGAATCCATCGGTTAAATTTAAAGCAAGTTGGCTTTTTTTAAATCAATGGTTAAATAACCTATGGCGCCCACACACGATCGGTTTTGACCGATGAAAACGGTCCATCAGACCGTTCTCATCGGATTGCCTGATCGTGTGTACGCGGCATTATGCTCTACATTGTGACAGTAAAAAAATAAATAAAAAATTTTGCGTTTACATTTACTTTAATCCTCAATTTTTCCTTTGAGCTTAGTAATGTATTCTGAATCGGAGTTTTTTATTTTTTGGGTGTGGTGGTTGGTGTATTTCGGGTATTTTAGCTCATTTCATTTAGTATTCTTTGTATTTGTATTTCTCCTTTTTTATGTATTTTCTTATTTGTGTATTTTCACTTTAAAATGTTTTACTTATAAAATATAAGAGTATTGGGGGTATATACAGGTCCAGTATGACTGAAAGAAGCTTCCATAACCTTTAGGAGCCATTTAAAACCAATAACATGCCTATTAAAAAAGAAAAAAATATATAGGCCCGGATTCACAGACATCGGCGCATATTAATGCCGCCGTAGCGTATCTTTTGTACACTACGCCGACGCAGCGCAGAGAGGAAAGCACCGAATTCATAAAGCACTTGCTCCCAAATCTGCGCTGGGTTTCTAAGGCGTAAGCCGGCGTAGGTGGAAGTGGGCGTGAGACATGCAAATGAGGCGTGAACCCATGAAATTGATGGGCCGAGTGCCAGACAGATACATATAACGAACAGCGCATGCGCCGTCCCGTGGCCGCATCCCAGTGCGCATGCTCAGAATCACGTTGAAACAACTGCCTAAGATACGTCGAATCACTGTCTACGGCGTGAACGTAACCTACGCCCAGCCATATTCACGTCCAACGTAAACTACGTAAAATACGACGGCTGTGTTCCCTGGACCATACCTTTGCATGGGTTGCGCCTCATATATGGGGAATAACTTTACGCCGGAAGTAGGACTTACGCAAACCGCGTATATTATGCGCCAGGCGCAAGTACGTTCGTGAATCTCTGTATTTCCCTCATTTGCATATTTGAATTGAAAATCAATGGGAGCGCCACATGCGTCCAGCGTAAATATGCGCCCACGATACGCCGGCGTAGGCAAGTTACGTCGGTCGGATGAAGCCTATTTTTAGGCGTATCTTGGTTTCTGGTTCGGCGCATAGATACGATGGTGCACATTTGTACTTACGACGGCGTATCTGGAGATACGTCGGCGTAAGTGATTTGTGAATCCGGGCCATAGTATTTACTTTAATACATTTTGCAAAATTTTACCAAACTTCCAAAATGTTTACCCAAATTTCAATCAAATCCCAATTTTGCTCATCACCAATTGCCACATTGCAGTGGCACATCCCATTTGTTACATTATGCACCCCCCACTCTAATAAAACACACTTTATTTTTCTAGCAGCACAAACACAGGCGGTGTAAAAAATATGACATATGGATTTTGGATTATAAATACGGTAATCCAATCAAACACCCATGCACACAAAATATGTACATGCGAGCGTGTTTTTTTCTTATATAGAAGGTGATTGATATTTGATAAACAACGTTGATTGATGTATCAATGGAAGATCAGTGCTTAGCCTTTACATTTGTGGATTGTGAAATAAAATAATCCTCCATGAGACAGGCCCACGCCCCTCCTTGACATATGACATTTTAATGGCAATTCCCCAACATGCCCAGTGATATCATTAAACTGACTCACAGCCCGACACATCTGGATCGTGGTCTGTGTTTCTTTCAAGCAAGGAAGTAACAAAGAAAAATAAAATTTGATGAAGCGCAAAGCAACTGAACCATTAGAGAATAACAAACAAAGGTAAATTAAAGTTTTACGTGACCAAGGTTTCAATTCACGTACGCATTGGGGCTGATTTACTAAAAGAGCGGGGGGCTGTTCATTTAGAAACATGAGCATTTACTCACTGGCTTAATAAATAAGGTGACACTGAACCTTTGAATATTTAATTATATGCAAGGGAAATAAAAATAAAAAAACACATTTTTTTTTTATAAAAAACATTTTTTTTTTTTTACTTGAAAATACAAAGAAAATCAGCGCTAATATGGGAAAGCACACTTATTAAATCAAAGTCTTGTAACGTTTAATAAAAAGTCATTTTTGGGAAGACTTTTTTACATGCTTTCTGAACCATATTTTGATGCTCCCTCTAGTGGACATCTGTGTATCAGCAAGTGTGAATGTAACTAGCATTCTGTTTATTGCCTGTTGAGTATTCACTTTAATTATTATTATTATTATTATTATTATTATTATTATTATTATTATTATTATTATCATACAGAATTTATATAGCGCCAACAGTTTGAACACAGTATAAAAGGGAGACAGAACAATTACAATAGTTCAATACTGAAGTAATAGGAGATCCCTGCTCATAGACAACGCTGTATCCTGGCCTAGGCCAACAACACTTTGCAGGGGGGCAGGGCCGCCATCAGGGGGGTACAGGCCTGGATGGCAACCCCCTTAAAAATAAAAAATTTTTTTTTTACCCCGGCTAATTCAAATTGTGAAGAGGTGGGCATGTGTTATGTAAATTATCCCTGACCCGACGTGATTGACGTTTTACACGAACGGCGCATGCGCCGTCCGTGGAATTTCCCAGTGTGCATTGCTCCAACGTACGCCGCAAGGACGTCATTGGTTTTGACGTGAACGTAAATGACGTCCAGCCCCATTCACGGACGACTTCCGCAAACAACGTAAATTTTTCATATTTCGACGTGGGAACGACGGCCATACTTAACATTGGTGCGCCGCATATACGCCTCATATAGCAGGGGTAACTTTACGCCGGGAAAAGCCTAATGTAAACGGCGTAAAAATGTACTGCGTCGGCCGGGCGTACGTTCGTGAATTTGCATATCTAGCTGATTTACATATTCTAGGCGTAAATCAGGGTACACGCCCCTAGCGGCCAGCGTAAATATGCAGTTAAGATCCGACGGCGTAAGAGACTTACACCGGTTGGATCTAATAGAAATCTATGCGTAACTGATTCTATGAATCAGGCGCATAGATACGACCGGCCAGACTCAGAGATACGACGGCGTACATACCCCCACACCAGGGAGAAAGCCTCGCATTGCGGTGTGGAGTTATAGACAGAAGAACAGGAAGTGAGGATTTCTCAGAAGAAATAAGGAAATTTAAAAGCAAAATGGAAGGATGAGGTAAGTGAAGGAGGACTGCACTAAGGTAAAGGAAGCTATTTAGGGAAAATAAATTGTACTTTTACAACCCCTCTAAAGACAAATGAGTCTGTTGGTATCCCTGCTTGGTAATCCCGTGCGGAGTTGCACTTTAATCCAGACCTCAGAAATGTCGGTCGACCCTTTTCAGTCCCACCACAATTACAAGTGTGGTAAAATGATTTATGCATACAAAGTAGTGCTAAAACTGTAATGAAACAATCCTCTCTACAGGAAACAAAACTAATGAAGTAGGAGAGTTTCAGCCACCAGAATCATTAATATTAATAGTTTCATTTCATAGTGTTCTGAACGTGGTTCTCGCTGCAGTACATTTATATAGATCAGCCGAGTGCAACTTCTGCTCTTATAGCCGGCAAAGTGGTGCAGCAAGTCCCAGCTTGTCTGGCCAGCCTTGTATTGGCAAAGTCTGCTTCCTTAAAGTGGATGTAAACCCAAATGTTTTATTTATTTTTTTGCTCTCACAATGTAGAGTATAAGATTTACGATCATCTGTGCCCAATCTTGCCATAAATAGTTAATCCAGCTCTGAGCAATCCTCTTTTATTTTTTCAGTAAGATAAATGGACAAACAGGAGAGAACTTTGTTCCCCCTTGCTG
This sequence comes from Rana temporaria, assembly GCF_905171775.1. Classification (NCBI taxonomy): domain Eukaryota; kingdom Metazoa; phylum Chordata; class Amphibia; order Anura; family Ranidae; genus Rana; species Rana temporaria. The sequence goes on along the minus strand of NC_053489.1, from coordinate 629,682,909 downwards.
TGAGTGACAGGTTATTTACATATCTCATGCACTAGCCTGGAGGCATTCTTTTTTAATTCCCACCCCCACTCCTTTTCTGAAGTCATGTGGTTACTTTTCTGGATTTTGACTGGATGTTAGTGATCATAGCAGAATTTAGTGTAAGGAATACACAGGAGAAAATGCATGCTGACAAGGGGAGTGTAGAGGTGGGCAGGGAGTCTACTGACATCACGACTCCACCCACCGAGCTCCAGACAACAGACCCACCCACAGAATCTGCAGTTTTTCAGGTCTCATAACAGACAGAGGGGAGACATTTGACAGGTGAGGATACATGCAGGAGACATCTATATCCTTATAGATCAGCACTATGGCAGTAGTTTACAAAGGATGAGAGTGGCTTTACATCCACTTTAATAGCACTTGGCCTGTAGGTTGGCCAGCCCTGACTAGGAGACAGACAAAAGTAGATGGTTAAAGAATAACTATAGGCAAAATAAAAATTTGACATATGCCAGTGTACAGCATCTGTTATTTTTCCACTTCCTTTAACATGGTGACAGTGCTGTTCATTCTGCAGTGATATTGCACAGCAGCGTTGCCACCCTGTGGACAAGGTAGTCTTGGATGAACATTACATTCAAATTTTCTTTAAGTACTATATTTATCGGCGTAGAACACGCACCTTCATTTTAAAAGGGAAGTTTTAGGGGAAAATCTTGAATTTGAAATAAAAAACTTTGAATTAAAATGAGGGTAGCTCAAAACTTTTTTTTGTAAATCAAATGCAGCCTCACCAGTGCCCATCAATACAGTCTCACTGTCACCAGTGCCCATCAATGCAGCATCACCAGTGCCCATCAATGCATTGGACCAGTGTGCTGTCTATCATAGGAGGGGGTCCAGGAGGCAGGACTTTGCATGACAGTGACCGACGGGTAAGCAGAGATCCCCAATCTGCGTAATCTGGCGGCGCTCGCCGCCCTTCCACTCAGCCCCGCCCAAGGCACCCCTCCCCCTCTGCCTCTGGGCATGGTGCAGCACCCTGTGCACCTGCCCAGGATCGATCATGCCTGGTGTCCTCCCCCAATCGGCTTTTTTTTATATCGACATATAAAAAGCACGTGTTATTTGCACTTTATTTTCAGGGGGAAGTGTGTGTTATATACAGCAATCAACAAACAAATTAAAACCAAACTCCAGCTAACAAAAAATAAGCAGTTAGGTCCCATGCAATCCTGAACATTAGTGTTGGCCACACCTAAAGCCACATTTATAACCACTTGCCTATTGGGCACTTTCATCCCCTTTCTGCCCAGGCTAATTATCAGCTTTCAGTGCTATCACATTTTGAAAAACAATTGCGCTGTCATGCAACACTGTACCCATACTACATTTTTAGCATTTTTTCCATGCAAAATAGAGCGTTCTTTTGGTGGTATTTAACCACTTAAGGACCGCCTCCTGCACATATACGTCGGCAGAATGGCACGGCTGGGCACATGTACGTACAGGTATGTCCTGTACTAGTACCCAGCCGTGGGTCGCGGGCGCGCGGCCGCGACCCGGTCCGAAGCTCCGTGACCGCGGGACCAGCGGACCCGATCGCCGCTGGAGTTCTGCGATCGGTCCCCAGAGCTGAAGAACGGGGAGAGCCGTGTGTAAACACGGCTTCCCCGTTCTTCACTGTGGCGGCTGCATTGATCGTGTCATCCCTTTTTTAGGGGGACACAATCGATGACGTCAATCCTACAGCCACACCCCCCTACAGTTGTAAACACACTTCAGGGAACACATAACCCCATCAGCGCCCCCTTGTGGTTAACTCCCAAACTGCAACTGTCATTTTCACAATAAACAATGCATTTTAAATGCATTTTTTGCTGTGAAAATGACAATGGTCCCAAAAATGTGTCAAAATTGTCCGAAGTGTGCGCCATAATGTTGCAGTCATGAAAAAAATCGCTGATCGCCGCCATTAGTAGTACAAAAAAAAAAATGCAATAAAACTATCCCCTATTTTGTAAATGCTATAAATTTTGCGCAAACCAATCGATAAACGCTTATTGAGATTTTTTTTTACCAAAAATAGGTAGAAGAATACGTATCGGCCTAAACTGAGGAAAAACATGATTTTTTTATATATTTTTGGGGGATATTTATTACAGCAAAAAGTAAAAAATATTGCATTTTTTTCAAAATTGTCGCTCAATTTTTGTTTATAGCGCAAAAAATAAAAACCGCAGAGGTGATCAAATACCACCAAAAGAAAGCTCTATTTGTGGGAAAAAAAGGACGCCAATTTTGTTTGGGAGCCACGTCGCACGACCGCGCAATTGTCAGTTAAAGCGACGCAGTGACGAATCGCAAAAACTGTCCGAGTCCTTTAGCTGCCTAAAGGTCCGGGTCTTAAGTGGTTAATCACCACTGGGTTTTTTATTTTTTGCCAAGCTGAGTTTTGTCTGAGCTTTCAGAAAGCAGGGGGTGGGGAGCTGACACTTTGCAGAGCTCAGTGAGGAGAGCTCTAACTGCTAATTAGAGGGAAGGGGCACACCCCCCCTCTTCACACAACACATAGAAACAGAGCTGTACGTCCCTGCCTAGACGTGGGTCGGGGGTCCGATCGGGACCCCCCTCGCTACATGCGGCGGTCAGATTACCGCGGGGAGCGATCCGGGACTAGGGCGCGGCTATTTGTTTATAGCTGCCCCGTCGCGATCGCTCCCCGGAGCTAAAGAACGGGGAGAGCCGTATGTAAACACGGCTTCCCCGTGCTTCACTGTGGCGGCTGCATCGATCGAGTGATCCCATTTTTAGGGAGACCCGATCGATGACGTCAGACCTACAGCCACACCCCCTACAGTTGTAAACACACACTAGGTGAACCCTAACTCCTACAGTGCCCCCTGTGGTTAACTCCCAAACTGCAACTGTCATTTTCACAATAAACAATGCAATTTAAATGCATTTTTTGCTGTGAAAATTACAATGGTCCCAAAAATGTGTCAAAATTGTCCGAAGTGTCCGCCATAATGTCGCAGTCTCGGAGAAAATCGATGATCGCCGCCATTAGTAGTAAAAAAAAAACTATCCCCTATTTTGTAAACGCTATAAATTTTGCGCAAACCAATCGATAAACGCTTATTGCGATTTTTTTACCAAAAATAGGTAGAAGAATACGTATCGGACTAAACTGAGGAAAAAAAAATGTTATATATGTTTTTGGGGGATATTTATTATAGCAAAAAGTAAAAAATATTGCATTTTTTTCAAAATTGTCGCTCTATTTTTGTTTATAGCGCAAAAAATAAAAACCGCAGAGGTGATCAAATACCACCAAAAGAAAGCTCTATTTGTGGGAAAAAAGGACACCAATTTTGTTTGGGAGCCACGTCGCATGACCGCGCAATTGTCTGTTAAAGCGACACAGTGCCGAATTGTAAAAACCCCTTGGGTCATTTAGCAGCATATTGGTCCGGTCCTTAAGTGGTTAACTGAACAAGCAGAAGTTAGAAGCTGATTGGTTACCATGGACATCTGCACCAGATTCTCCTTGCTGCAGTTTTAGTAAATCACCCCCATAGACTTACATAGAGGGGTGTTTAGAGGCAGAAACTCCTGAAAAACAGGCATTTGACAGCTGCAGTGTGCATGAGGTACATTATACATAGTAGTTTTTATTTTCTTTTGGGAAAAAGTTTAAGCCATATGATGAAAAACTAACAGTTGTAAGCACCCCCTGCAGTGTAATGTGATTTCCCCCAATCCCTGTAACTGTAATTTTGCTAGACAGCTTGTTCTGCATGTAAATGTGGAGAAAACTTTAAAAAATATGTTTTATATACTAAATACTATCATTACAGCTTTTAGGCTTTTGAAAATACCAGAATATATATATATTTTTACTCTTAGTCTACTTTTTAAATACCCGAATGCCAGCAAACATACAGTATGTCACAAAAGTGAGTACACCCCTTTAGATTTTTGTAAATATTTTATTATATCTTTTCATGCGACGACACTGAAGAAATTACACTTTGCTACAATGTTGTGTAGTGAGTGTACAGCTTGTATAACAGTGTAAATTTGCTACCCCCTCAAAATAACTCAACACACAGCCATTAATGTCTAAACCGCTGGCAACAAAAGTGAGTACACCCCTAAGTCATGTACAGTATATGTATGTAAGTGTATGTTTTTAATTGAGAACTGCTTGAATTGCTTAATTAGACTGTATAGTGCTTTGTAGTTATATTTTATTCATTATAATTACTTTTGTAATATATACCGTACTCATTTTGTCAGGAAAATCGGAAATATTGCATATGGATCCTCTGCATTCTCATTTGCAGCCAACAAGTGGCGCTTTAAGCCTCATACACACGACTGGTTTTCCCGGCAGGAAGCCAGGAGAGCTTTTGGCAGTTTCCCATCCGGATAACAGTCGGGAATCCCGTTGGGAAAATAGAGAACCTGCTCTCTATTTTCCCGTCGTGATTCCCGGCATTTTTTTTCCCCCGCCAGATCTACTACTTACCTATGGGAAAGACTGTGAGGCAGTGCCGATGAAGCATACACACGGCCGGGATTCCCGGCCAAAGCTCCATGGCAGTTTTCCCGCCGGGTTCTCGGGTTTTCCCGCCGGGTTCTCGGCTTTCCCCTCGGTTTTCTCGGCTGACTTTGTACCGCCGAGAAAACCCGAGCGCGTGTACAAGGCTTTAGGATTTATAGTGGTATAGAGTTAGAGTTATAGTGGTATAGAAAAGAATTACCCCCTTTAAAATAATCACAGTTTATTGCTTTGCAGCCTAAAATATAAAGACAGACACAGTTTTTCTTTTACGCAGCTGTATTTATTAGTGCAATTTATAACATCCAAGTGAAAGATAGAACACCAAGGAAAAAATATAAAAAAAACAAACACAAATAGAATCACTGAGTTGGAAAAAGGATCCCCCCTTAAGTCAGTTGAGTTGAGATATGACTCTACTAACTTTGCACATCAAGACTTTGCAATATTTTCCCACTCAGAACTGCTCAAATTCAGTTAAATTTGTTGGTGACCCTTTGTGGACTGCAGTATTCAAGTCATTCCACAGATTTTCAATGGGATTTAAGTCTGGGCTCTGACTAGGGCATGCAAATACATTCATCTTTTTCTTTTTCAACCACTGTGTGGTCATTTTTGCAGCCTGCTTTGGGTCATTGTCATGATGGAAGGTGTTGGCAGAGGGCAGCAGGTTTTCTCAAACATTTGATGGTATTTTGCCCCATCCATATTTCCTTCTATCCTGACAAATGCTCCAGTCCTTGCTGCAGAGAAACACCCCCATATTAGAATGTTACCACCTCCATGCTTTACTATGGGAATGGTGTTATTTGGATGGTGAGCTGTATTGGATTTCCGCCAGACATATCGTTTGGTGTTGAGGCCAAATAATTCAATTGTAGTCTCATTTTTCACCCGTGGTTGCAGGAAAGAAATTTGCACTGTGTATGGCTGGCTTTCCTCTTTAACCACTTAACCCCTGGACCATATTGCTGCTCAAAGACCAGAGCACTTTTTGCGATTCGGCACTGCGTCGCTTTAACTGACAATTGGCTCCCAAACAAAATTGGCGTAATTTTTTCCCCACAAATAGAGCTTTCTTTTGGTGGTATTTGATCACCTCTGCGGTTTTTAGTTTTTGCGCTATAAACAAAAATAGAGCGACAATTTTGAAAATAAATAATATTTTTAACTTTTTGTTATAATAAATATCCCCCAAAAATATATAAAAAAACAATTTTTTTCCTCAGTTTAGGCCGATACGTATTCTTCTACATATTTTTCGTAAAAAAAAATCGCATTAACCGTTTTTTGATGGGTTTGCGCAAAAGTTATAGAGTTTACAAAATAGGGGGTATTTTTATGGCATTTTTATTAATATTTTTTTTTTACTATGGGCAAAACTTACCCATTCAGGATGTTTTATTCATTTATTTAATTATTGTTACCTGGTGGAGCATTTTAGTTCACAGTCCATCTCTTGGTGTAGGAAAATGGAAACCCAATGCTGTAGATGTGCCCAAGGCCCAATACCAATGTTTTCAGCTGCAGACTCTCTTCTGGAAACTTAGAAGACTGGCACTCGACAGCCAATAAAAATCAGCGATTTTTTTTTTTATGGCGGACACTTCGGACACTTTTGACACATTTTTGGGACCATTGGCAGTGCTATAAAAATGCATTGGATTACTATAAAAATGCCACTGGCAGTGAAGGGGTTAACACTAGGGGGCGGGGAAGGGGGTTAAGTATGTTCCCTGGGTGTGTTCTAACTGTAAGGGGGGGTGGACTGACATGGGGAAATGACTGATCTTCTGTTCATACATTGTATGAACAGAAGATCAGCATTTCTCTCCCTGACAGGACCGGGAGCTGTGTGTTTACACACACAGCTCCCGGTCCTCGCTCTGTAACGAGCGATCGCGTGTGCCCGGCGGCGATCGCGCCCGCCAGGCACGCGCACAGGAGTCGGGGGCGAGCAGGGGGCGAGCCCTAGTGGCCGCTTCGAGAGTCGTAGAGCTACGGGCTCTCGTGCAGGGGAGCCGACCTGCCGCCGTAGAACTGCGGCGGCTGGTCGGCAAGCAGTTAAAGCTCATCTGTGGGCAAAACTTACCCATTCAGGATGTTTTATTCATTTATTTAATTAATCGTTACCTGGTGGAGCATTTTAGTCCACAGTCCATCTCTTGGTGTAGGAAAATGGAAACCCAATGCTGTAAATGTGCCCAAGGCCCAATACCAACGTTTTCAGCTGCAGACTCTCTTCTGGAAACTTAGAAGACTGGCACTCGACAGCCAATAAAAAGTGTTCATGTCACACAGTTCACATTAAAGGGCATTTTCCGAAGGCTGCTTTCCAGGTGAACCTGGTATAAATGCTCCTTCATTAACAAAATCCCCTGATAGCAATTTTTTACATACCGTATTTATCGGCGTATATCGCGCACTATTTCCCCCTTAAAATAAGGGGGAAATCGTGGGTGCGCGATATACACCAATAGCCGCTTCCCACGCTCAGTTTGAAATCCTGCGCCGACATATACCGAGTGCAGTACACTCGGGTACATTCGGCTAGTCTCGGCTTTGCTCGTGCTCACGCATAAACGTCACAGAGCGTGAGCGCGAGCGAAGCCGAGCCTTGCCGAATTTACCCGAGGGTACTGCACTCGGTATATGTCGGCGGAGGCGTTCAAACTGAAGCGGGGACTCGACTTGAGGCGCGCGCTGGAGAAGCCGGGAGGACACCACCGAGGCCGCAGACGGACGCCGGACCGGACGATGGACGCCGGGAAGACACCAAAACTGTAAGTAATAAAATCATATAACATTTTTTTTACAGGAATTTCAAGGGGCAACTTTAAGGGTGTGCGGTATACGCGGGAGCGCGTTATACCGCGATAAATACGGTAATTGGCAATCCGAGTTCTTAGATTCTGATATTAAATTAGGCCCTTTAAGAGCTGTATGTAAAAATTCTGTCACAGAAAGAGATACACATCTTTTAGGTTGGCTAACGTCTTTTTTTTTAAGCTAGGGACAAAGAAAGGTAGACATTCACAGGGTAGAGGCGCGGGAACAGAGAGAGCTGCGTAGACGGATTGTCACAGGCATGCTTGACTGACTGACATGAACACGCTTATAGAGAACGGCACACTGACAGATAATCACAAACACTGAGACAAGGTGACAATCATGCCTTGAATACAAACGTGCCTGCTGGGTAATTGCGTGTGGGCTGCTGTAAAGATATATTTACTTAGCTGGTAAATCTTGCTTGCACAACTGATTCAAAGTAAATACATCTACAGAAAACTTTCTGGGGGAAGTTTACGGGGGAATAAAAAAAACTTTCTTCTAACTTGTATACTAGCAATCTGAGCAATGCTTAAGATTTCAGGAACTGGTCTTATATAGGCACGTTACCATATTCAAGCCCAGACCGGAAGGATGGCAAGCCTGGTACAGGGGAGGACTGACACCTCATGGGGCCCCCGGGCACTAGGAGATTATGGGGCCCCCAGGCAATAGATTATGGGGCCACACAGTCAGTGGCGGCCCGTCCATTTTACAGGGCACAGTGGGGACAATTGATGTGGGGACAATTGATGTGGGCACAGTGGGGACAATTGATGTGGGGACAATTGATGTGGGCACAGCGGGGGACAATTGATGTGGGCACAGTGGGGGACAATTGATGTGGGCACAGTGGGGACAATTGATGTGGGCACAGTGGGGACAATTGATGTGGGCACAGTGGCTACAATTGATGTGGGCACAGTGGGGAAAATGTATGTGGGCACAGTGGCTACAATTGATGTGGGCACAGTGGGCACAATTGATGTGGGCACAGTGGCGACAATTGATGTGGGCACAGTGGCGACAATTGATGTGGGCACAGTGGCGACAATTGATGGCATGGCACAGTGGCTGCGTTTGATGGCACAGTGGCTGCGTTTGGCATGGCACAGTGGCGACAATTGATGGCACAGTGGCGACAATTGATGGCATGGCACAGTGGCTGCATTTGATGAGCACAGTGGCTGCCTTTGAAGGGCACAGTGGCTGCCTTTGATGGGCACAGTGAGGCTGCAATTGTCTTGTTTTTTTTTTCATTTGTTTGCGCCCCCCCCCCCCCAAAATTTTCAGCACCAGCCGCCACTGCACACAGTATACACACACACATACAGTATACATACACAGTATACACACACAGACACACAGTGGCCGGTGTTAACCCTTTTGGGCCTCTAGCAGTGTGCAGGCAGGACGCTCAAAAAAGTCTTTGAGGCGCCCCGCTAGTGGCCGAATAGCGCCGCAAAAACGTCAGTGCTGCTAAAATAGCGGCGCTTCACTGCTGACGGTGCAACGCCCCAGTGTGAAAGTAGCCTAAGTCATGTGCCAGGCACATGACCAAACAGATGCAAGCAGCCAATCAAATATAGTACTCAATATGGATTAAATAAATTAGAATTATGCATAGCCATAGATATAAATAAAGTGATTTATGCAACAGCAGGTACTACTTGCACAAATCACTTTATTTATGATATCTATGGCTATGCATAATTCTAATTTATTTAATCCATATTGAGCTAATACTATACATTTGGCTGCTTGGCACTGGCAGTTGGAACCTGGCACACATCATACAACAACACAGACATGAACATACATGATGATACGGACGGTACCTGGCTGGCCTCACCTGCTGCTGCAGTGTGCTGCTGCCTGGCTTTGGGGTTCCCCGGCTAATTGCAGGTCTTCTGTCTGTCTTCCACAGAAACTTCACCTCATGTGATGGGTGGGTGACGTCACTCACTGACCTGCTCGGGAAAAGATGAAGGTGCACAGAGGAGGGTAGGTGGAGCTTTAGGCCCCGCCTACACTAGCACCGGCCGTACAGGAGGATGGGTGGGAGGGTCAGCCGCACGTCCCCCGGCTCACACTGACGTTCGTTGTATATAGAGGGGGGAGAGGAGGGACAGTACACCGGAATCAATCCCATGCCATACCGTGGATACCGATACAGCGTCGCCACTGCAGCAGCAGCACACACACTCTCTCTCTCTACGGGAGGCCGGGCGAGTCGGCGACTGTCCCGGTGGTGGCGCCACAGCGGTGACCCAGTCAATTTTGCGCCCTGTATCAGGGCCGGCGCTGGTGACGTAAGGCAAGTGCCCATGTTACCTTGCGCTAGCGCCGGCCCTGAGCGTGAGACCGGACCGGAGCGGCTGCAGAATAGCGATCTTCGTGGGGTTTTTTTATGACGGAATTTTGGCTCAAACTAACGTTGCATACACACGGTCACACAAATGTTGTCTGAAATTCCGAACGTCAAAAACGCAGTGACATACAACACATATGACAAGCCGAGAAAAATGAAGTTCAATAGGCAGTGCGGCTCTTTTGCTTGATTCCGAGCATGCATGTTTTTTGGTTCGTCAGAATTGCATACAGACGATTGGAATTTCCGACGAGAACTTGTCTTGTCGGAAAAATTGAGAACCCACTCTCAAATTTTTGCTGTCGAAATTTCTGACCAAAAGCTCACATCCAACTTTTCTTGTTTTGTGTACACGGCATAAGTTTAGCATTAGATTTTGACTGAACTTTAAGCTTAACCTTCTTTTGACTGAACCAAAGCATTAACACCTTACCTCTAAACTCTCATCTTAATGACCCCCCCCCCCATAATTGTAACTTTGTTCGAATTGCTATCACAATATACAGAAACAGGGCTTGATCAGGTGATATTGCCAAAGATGATGTCATTAGTTTGCTGAAGGCAGGGAGAATAATTTCCTCAATCTCTTCTCAGGGGTGGTCTGGTTGTCAAATCGTGACCCGCGATTACAAACCAGACAGTAATACACATGGGTGGATGTAAGTGGACTTGCGTCCGCCTATGTTTGCCCAACTGGGGTCCACTCAGATACATCAAACCACATGGAAAAAGCATGCATTTTGGTTTGCTTTTACTAACCAGACAAGAGGTGGGCAGATATGGGTGGAAACAAGTTCACATATATCCGCCCACCCATAGGAAATACATTGGTCTCCAATTCAGCAGGGGATCTGTTCACGGGCCTCCTGCTGATTTGGAACGGACACCATCTGTGTGAAAGGGTCCTTGGCAATGACCAGATGGCAACTTTGTACCAAAGTTAGAGACTGCAGCAGGGGCAGATCTGACATTTGTGAACACAACTAAGAACTGCATAGACACCAGGACTGAGTGATCATCTCAGTCTTATGCCGCGTACACACGATCGGTCAAACCGATGAGAACGGTCTGATGGTCCATTTTCATCGGACCAAACCGATCGTGTGTGGTCCCCATCGGTTATTTATCCATGGGTTAAAAAAAAGCAATCTTGTTTTAAATTTAACCAATGGATACCTAACCGATAGAACAAAACTGATCGTTAGTAGGCACGTCCATCGGTTAAAAATCCAGGCATGCTCTGAATCAAGTCGATGCATGCTTGGAAGCATTGAACTTCGTTTTTTTCAGCGCGTCGTTGTGTTTTACGTCACCGCGTTCTGACACAATAGTTTTTGTTAACCGATGGTGTGTAGGCACGACTGACCATCAGTCAGCTTCATCGGTTAACCGATGAAAACGGTCCATCAGACCGTTCTCATCAGATGGACCGATCGTGTGTACGCGGCATAAGAAGCAGATGCAGGACCCTGTAGAATGCCTAAATAAAATTGGCTTTGGGCCTCTGGAAATAAAAACAGAGGAAGAAATTGTCATGGGGAGCACTGTGACCTCTGTGAAAGGGTATTCACTTTCTTTTCAATATGTTTTATTTTATCATAGAGAGAGATAAAAATACAATGTACAGGTAGATGCCCGAAAGCTGAGCAACCAGCATATCAACAAAATATCAATCCTATCAAAAATAATACAAGCAACAAGGTGTTATTATTAACATTTGGTCAATAATAAAATGACGAATAAAGTGGTTGGTTGACCCTAGTGTCTAACACGGCATCAATACATTGTTAAAGAATTGGCTTCCAGGAAGAAGAGAGATAAGAGAAAGAGAACGAAAGGAAGAAAGAAAATGGGAGGTGGAACAGGGGACGGAGTGTGACACAGGTAGTATCCGGTCCACTAGAAGGCCTCCTATGTTGCTGCGAGGCTCAAAAAGGAAATTTTGGGGTATCAGTATGCGAGCCATGGGCTCCAAATTTTAAGGAATTTGGTATGAGTGTTGGTGAGAATACAGGTCAAGAGGCAGGGCCGGATTCCAGACAAGGCCAACAAGGCCAGGCCTCAGGGCGGCAGTGGGTGCAGGGGCGGCACTGTGGCTGAGAGGAGAGGACACTTTCACTTTCATTTTGGAAGTTCCCCCTGTCATGCGGATGGTGAGAGGAGAGAAAACAGAGGGAAGAGGAGGTGAGATGGTTCTCGGCAGCAGCACCCCCCTCCCGGTTCTCAATGTAATTTTGTCATTTCTGGCAGCAGCACCCCCCAGGTTCTCAGTGTCATTTTCGGCAGTACCAATCCCAGTCCCCCACCCCCTCCGCTTCTCAATGCATCTCAGTATCCTGCCGAAAAAGTCCCCCGCCGGATAATGTCCCCCTTGTACTGTGTAGACGAGGGCGGCATTGAAGGACCCGGCCTTGGGGCGGCAAAGGGAGTAAATCCGGGCCTGTCAAGAGGTTTTATACTTTGGAATATCTTAGCTTGCACTTGAAACTATACAGTATCTGATGCTAGATCCTCTTTAATACTTAACACTTACCAGATAGCAAGGATAACTTGCCACAACATTGTGACAGTGTTGAATTGTAGTCTTGTTACCTTGCTGCACAATTTACAGCAAGAGCTCTGCAAGTCTACAGTATGAAATTTCAGCCACAGTGACCCCTGTGGTGGGATGACTATTGCACACCAGAACTTGCAGCAGACTTTGCAAAGAAAGTTGATCTGGATTCATGCAATGCGGACTTTCTGCAATTATGCAACACACTTGTGAAGCCTGGCAAGTCTAGCAATAGCTAAACTTGCAGCTCAATTTCTTGCTATCTAAGTTTTTTCTTAAGCTATTCGTTTTGCTCTATGTAAACCAAAACTTTAATAAAACAGATTTAAAATATATATATATTTGATGTTCTCTAAAGTTTAAGGGCCAAATAATGATTGCAGGGCAAACAAGTTTGTTTGCAGACAACTCATTTGACCTTTGATGTCTTATAAGCTAAAGTCTGCTTTATGGCTCCAAGCTGCTTTGTGAGATTCAGTCATCCTCTATGAATGTGCACATTCTTTTTAAGGCCACATTCAAATACATCATTTCTGCTCTAGTCTTCAAATGAACTTGCTTTGGCAAACTGGCTTGCTTTGGGGGTCTAAATTATTTAAATGCCCTTGCATGTTTTTGGTGGATACGATTTTTTTTTTCTTAGTGATAAACTAACCTGCAGGCTCCATCAACAAGTCAATAGTGTAATCCATTCCTTCTGACATCTGCAGGATAGAATTTGTTACACCCACACAAAAGTCAAAGTAGGATCATGAAGTTAATGTACCCTTGAAAATGAAGAATGTTCATTTCATACAGATAATTCTATTTTGCTTGACTGTGTACAACGTGTGTGTGCAAAGTATGGGGCTGGAGAAAGGGCAGCCAAACAATCAGAGTAGTGAGAAAGCAAGTGCCCATGCATGGTTCAATTTGAAGACCCAATTTTTTTTTTTTATTCTGATAAGTAAACTGCCTATGTGTCATTTTTATTCAACCATTTTTCAAATTTTCATTTTTGGTGGGGAGTGTATTGTAGGGAAACCATTTTTTTTTATATATAGAGTCTGCATAGAAGTGATGGATAAGTGATGGATAAAAAACGTCTACAAAATAATCTACAAAATAATCACAATTTGGTTTAGATTTAAAAAAAAAATAACAGCGTAATTTGTGTTGCACTATAAGAAAAAAATATTCCCAAGCATAAAATAAAATGCATAAAATCAAAGAAGATCTCTTTCTAGTTATAATTTCCTTTTTTGCTTACTAGTATATGAATAATGCCATGATAATAATGAATAACAGATTTGGTATTACTTTTATACTATCTACATTCAAAGTATGCACTGTACAATATCATGCCTAAACTCTACTTGATTGGAGATGTTTATATGTTATTCTTCCTTTGTGATGCGGTACGATTTTGAGGTCCATAGAGTTGAATGGAAATTGCATAGAAAACACATAGGTGTTCAAATACCACGTAATTCTAGTGCATTTTGTAGTAGTCAGTACAAGAGAGAAGAGAGAGATAGAAGAGAGAGATAGAGGAGAGAGTGGAGAGGAGAGAGTGGAGAGAGAAGAGACGAAAAGAGAGAATAGAGAGAGAGGGGGGGTAGAAAAGAGAGAGAGAGAGAAATAGAGAGATAGAGGGGGGTAGAGAAAAGAGTGAGGAGAGAGAGAAGAGAGAGGAAAGCGAGAGAAGAGAGAGAGAGGGGGTAGAGAAGAGAGAGAGTGGAGAGAGGAGAAGAGAGAGAGAGGGGGTAGAGAAGAAAGAGAGTGGAGAGAGGAGAAGAGAGAGGGAATAGAGAGAGAGGGGGTAGAGAAGAGAGAGAGAGGGGGTAGAGAAGAGAGAGGGAATATAGAGATAGAGGGGGGTAGAGAAGAGATTGAGGAGAGAGAGAAGAGAGTGGAGAGCGAGAGAAGAGAGAGAGAGGAGGGATAGAGGAGAGAAGAGAATAGAGAGAGAGAGAGAGAGGGGTAGAGAAGAGAGAGGGAATAGAGAGAGAGAGAGAGGGGGGTAGAGAAGAGAGAGAGGGGGGTCGAGAAGAGAGAGGGAATAGAGAGATAGAGGGGGATAGAGAAGAGAGTGAGAAGAGAGAGAGGAGAGAGAGAGAGGAGAGAGAGAGAGAGGAGAGAGAGAGAGGAGAGAGAGAGAGAGAAGAGAGAGAGAGAGAAGAGAGAGAGAGAGGAGAGAGGAGAGAGAGAGATGAGAGAGCGAGAGAGAGGGGAGAGAGAGGGGAGAGAGAGAGGAGAGAGAGAGAGAGGAGAGAGTGGAGAAAGAAGAGAGAATAAGTAGAGAGATAGAGGGGGTAGAGAAGAGAGAGAGAGAGGGGGAGAGAGAGAGAAGAGACGTGAAGATATACATAAAGTGCAATTAGAAAAAACATATCTAAATTGGTAGTAATCAAAAAAAAATTATCAAATTATATTTTATGTCTATATTTCCAATGATGTGTCTTAATTTGCTCTTGCTTTCGGTGTGGGTCTAATAATCAAGGCATCATTGTAAATATGGACTTAGAATATAATTTAATGTTTTTTTGATCACTACCAATTTATATATGTTTTTTTTCTCATTGCACTTTATGTATATCTTCACTCTGTGTATGATATTTGCTTGATTTAAGAAAATATTGCACTTTATGCACATATTCACTTTATTTTATGGTATGTGACATATAAAGAACATGATATAATAACTCAGCTCCTCCTATCACTCAATCTTGTTACAATTGCATTGTAAATGTATCAGAACTGCAGTAGAAAACTCACTAAAAACATATTGCATTGGTGTGTGAACCTAGCCCAAGGGCAATGTTACTCCAGCAAATTTGCTTGCCTAGAAACATTGTAAAAATGGGACATTCTATATAGAACACATGCTGAAATCTAATTTCCTGCTTGTCTGATTGGTCCACTTGCCAGAAGTCAGCACAGCAAATTTGGAGTAGACGTTGCCTTTCTTATTACAGAATTTATTTTAAGAAATAGCAAAAATTATGGAATGTCTTTCTTGTAACAAAAGTGCACTTTTGTTTTACGGAGTCTGAAAAGTAAACACGGTTTAAATGTTTTTTTGTTTCTATAGTTTAATGTTGTTGGACAATATTCCCCAATTGGCTTCTTGGAATGGTAGGCACAGCTGGTCTGTAGAATCTACTGAACACTGGCAAAAACACGTAGACGTACTGTAAATGGTGGTGGTGGAGGGGAGTAACTGCCCTTTAAACATCAGCTTGTGTCAGTATATGAACAGTTTATATGCCATTAATCAGTGTTAATATGGTAAGCTAGTGTAGCACTACCCCCGAAGGAGCTGCTGGTTTAGATTTGGGCCTGCCGTTACCCTACTGTTCCATACGCTCGCTTCAGGGGTTGTCCTTGAAGAGTTGTCCACAAGAATGTACGCACCAAAACAAAGTCTCTTTCAAGGGTTTTATTAACAAAGTTCTCCAACAGAGGGGCAGAGGGACAGGGAAAGACTCAGGCACTTTCACCCTGCGGATCACGGGTACCACTTAGATCCAGAGGATTAACTCAGCTCCACACTGCATTTTGGCAACCACCAGATAGGCCTACTCTCACCGGCCTAGCAGCTGAAGAGAAGCTAGGCAAAGTCTCTGCCACAGACTTGATGAGTGTCGTCAGGCCGTCCCACGATCTTCTGCCACAAGATTATGCAACCGACTGCACACTCGATATAGTTCCAACAAAAGTTACATGACTCACGGTGCCAAGAATCTTTCACCTGGACCGGCAGCACAGTGAGGTAAATCCGCCAGGGTACATCCATCATTTGAATCCCACTGGTTCAGCTTCCTTCCATAGATACGGTAGCGAAGGACCATCCCTGGATCAGTAGGCCCCAGAAACACCTGGGCCTGCTCTCAGTTGCCCCAAGGCTACCAAACAGCTCAACATCCCTGAGGCCAAAAGGGCCCTCAGGTCGGGATCGAAAGACGAACCCCGCTAAACGGCGTCTGTCCCTTAAGTACCTCTCTCCAGAATGCACAGCGGGTTGACCACGCCCCCTGAGCCTCTTCTGAGAGAGACATACCCAATATGTCCAGTCTGTTGCCTTTCCAACTGTGACCTGCGGTGACAGCGATACCCACTGTCAGGGGGAAACCTGTGCAACCCAGCTGAACTGAACAGAGCCAACAATTTAGAATAATCATTCTGAGCCAAAACTACTGCTCAGACAACTATAATTTAACACATAGCGCCCACTCAATGGGAGCAAGGTGCTACACAAGTATATCCATATGTATGAGACATTAAAGATGAGCAAGCTCTCTGTTTTGGGCAGAGTGGTGCAGGGTTTGTTTCCCTAAGTTTTCATTTTGGTCTACAAACCAGGGGGGGGGGGGGGGGGGAATTCCTCTTCCCTTGACAGTTGAACTATTTTGTCACGCTCCTGTTGTCATCGATCTAGAGTTCCATAGATTCCTCTAGAAAATCCACCATTCTCCCTATAATGGACTCTCCATAAAAATACATCTTTAGGTGATAACATACACTCTTTTACCAAAAGTATTGGGACACCTGCCTTTTCACACACACACACACACACACATGAATTCTAATGGCATTCCAGTCTTAGTCCGCAGGGTTCGATATTGAGTTGGCCCACCCTTTCCAGTATAACAATTTCAACTCTTCTGGTAAGGCTGTCCACAAGGTTTAGGAGTGTGTCTATGGGAATGTTTTACCATTCTTACAGAAGGGCGTTTGTGAGGTTAGGCACTGATGTGGACGAAAAGGCCTGGCTCGCGGTCTCTGTTCTAATTCATCCCAAAGGTGTTCTATCGCGTTGAGGTCAGAACTCTGTGCAGGCCAGTCAAATTCCTCCTCCCCAAACTCGCTCATCCATGTCTTTATGAACCTTGCTTTGTGCACTGGTCCAAATTATTTGGTGCAGGGGTGATTTTGGTGTGGGGTTGCTTTTCAGGGGTTGGACTTGGACTCTTAGTTCCAGTCCAGGGACGTCTTAAGGTGTCAGCATACCAAGACATTTTGGACAATTTCATGCTCTCAATTTTGTGGGAACAGTTTGGGGATGGCCCCTTCCTGTTCTAACATGATCGGGCACCAGTGCAGAAAGCAAGGTCCATAAAGACATGAGCGAGTTTGGGGTGGAGGAACTTGACTGGCCCGCACAGTCCTGACCTCTACCCGATAGAACACCTTTGGGATGAATTAGATCACAAGCCTACGATCCAGGCCTTCTCATCTACATCAGTGCCTGACCTCACAAACGCGCTTCTGGAAGAATGGTCAAACACTCCTAAACCATGTGGACAGCCGTCCCAGAAGAGTTGAAGCTCTTATAGCTGCAAAGGGTGGGCCAAATCAATATGGTGAGAAAAGGCAGGCGTCTCAATACTTTTAGTAATATATAGGTAGATTCAGAAAGAGTTAGTTAACTTTGAATCTGCACCGACCTATGTTTAAGTGTATTCTCTAACAGAGATACACTTAAACATATCTAAGATAGGACGGCTTGCGCCGTCCTATCTGAGATTGCAATGTTTTGGCTGACCGCTAGGTGGCGCTTCCATTGCGGCGTAGATTATGTAAATTAGCTTGTACGCCGATTCACGAACGTACGCGCGGCTGCCGCAGTCGAATTACGTCGTTTCCGTAAGAGATAGGCCGCCTAAAGTTAGAGCTATGCTCTAGTGGACTAGTAATGTTAAGTATGGCCGCTGTTCCCGCGTGGAAATTCGAAATTTTTACGTCGTTTGCATAAGTCGTCCGCGAATCGGGATTTACGTCGTTTACGTCCACGTCGAAATCAATAGGCCCGTACGGCGTACTTAGCCGCAATGCGCACTGGGAAATGTAGTCGGCCGGCGCATGCGCAGTGTAAAAAAACGTCAAAAAACGTGAGGTCAAGCCTCATTTCCATACAACACGCCCCCCTCCCAGTCATTTGAATTAGGCACCCTTACGCCCGCTCGTTTGAAGCTACGCCGCCGTAGATTAGCAGGTAAGAAGATTGAGAATCAATACTAGCCTAGCTAATTTACGGTGGTGTAGCCTAAACAGGCTAGGCTACGCTGCCCTAAAGTTAAGCCCTTCTACCTGAATCTACCTAATAGTGTAGTTGGCTGGGGCTGGGGGAGGTATTTCTGCTAGGCTCCTATAAAATAGTAAAAGCTTAACACCACTCCACTCAAAATGGAAGAAACCAACGGGCTTTCCTTCTAACATCCAAAAAAAAAGTTATTTTGCAGTGCATTCATTTGTTGAAAGAAACCCTTTATGAAAGTCAGAACATAAAGCATAATCATACACAGGAAATAATGAGAATGAATGACCCAGTGAGTGGATTGTCCTCACGCAGCGCAGACAGGCTAATTGCCTGAACTGACAATTTGCATTTTTATGAGTTTATTCAAAAGATGTAAGAACATCACCCAGTGACCGAAGAGGGGACTTAAGCAGAAGAGACATGATTTATTTATGTTGGGACATGATAATACGCCAGGATGGATTGGGGGGTAATACGCACGTACCGCTCGCCAGAATGGATTAATAGATAATAACTTTGAAGGTGTATAGAGAGACAGTAAAAATGCATGTAGAGTACAAAGGTCACTTTTAGGTAAAATAAAATAAATGAAAGGTTCACTTCATTATAGGGCTCGGAGGTAATGCTGGTAATCAGATATCAGTAATCAGATATCTTGCTGCTGCTGCAAGAGAGATTTATAAAATATGGCCCGGATTCACATACCTCGGCGCATATTTATGCCGGTGTAGCGTATCGAATATACGCTACGCCGGCGCAGCGCACAGAGGCGAGCACTTGATTCACAAAGCACTCGCTCCCACTCGCTGTTAAAGATACGCTGGGCTTCCTCAGGGTAAGCCAGCGTAGGTGGAAGTGGGCGTGAGCCATGCTAATGAGGCGTGACTCCATGTAAATGATGGACTGAGCGTCATAAAGATACGAATAAAGTACGGCGCATGCGCCGTCCCGTGGCCGCATGCTCAGAATCACACAACTGCCTAAGATACGTCGAATCACTGCCTACTACGTGAACGTAACCTACACCCAGCCCTATTCACGTACTACCTAAACAACGTAAAATACGACAGCTGTGTTCCCTGGTCCATACCTTTGCATGACTTGCGCCTCCTATATGGGGAATAACTTTACTCCAAAATAACGTACGACTTACGCAAACCGCGTACATTATGCGCCGGGCGCAACTACGTTTGTGAATCGGCGTATCTCCCTCATTTGCATATGTGCATAGAAAATCAATGGGAGTGGAAATTGCGCCCAGCGTAAATATGCGCCCACGATACGACGGCGTAGGAAAGTTACGTTGGTTGTAGGAAGCCTATTTTCAGGCGTATCTAGTTCTGTGGGCACGGCGCACAGATACGACGGCGCACATTTACACTTACGCAGCGTATCTCGAGATACGTCGGCGTAAGTGCTTTGTGAATCCGGGCCTATGTGTGCAGTTGGATGATTAGCATATGAGTGGGTTAACTATTAGGCCTAGTTTTTTTTTTAACAGAGAAAAACTATTAGGCCTAGTTTACATGGGGCATATGCATCCGCTGTCCACCATCCACTGCTGTCAATTGGAATGCAGTGGCTGCACAGACACAGCACTTGTTATGAGTCAGTGAGTTTGATTTACTAAAAGCAAAAAGGCTGTTCACTTTGCAAAGGAAGTTGCACTTTGCCGGGGAAATTCCCCTACAGTTTAATGAATGAAGTGAAGCTCTGCTGACTTCCATCAACCAATCATGGGCAAGCAAAACTTTGTTTGTGTTTTTCCTTACCCATAATTGGAATTGTTTTTCAAATTTAAACTGCACCACCTTCACTAAGCTTTGGGGGAAAATTCCCTTGTAAAGTGCAACTTCTTTAGCAAAGTCAACATTCTCAGATCCATAGTTCTCTTATACATGGACATCCTGAGTGCTGGTCATTTTAGTCCATCTCCACTCTCCATTAAGAACATCTGCCACACTCTATTTAGCTCCTCTTTTTAATAATCAATGTATTGACTGCATTCAGTAATGTCTCCACCCAAGAACCAACCTTTCTTGATGTGTTTCACCACTCCTGGCTTGCGCACAAAGATAGGGGACATTCCCTCTTGTGTCTCCCCTATCCTTGTGAGCAAGACAGGAGTGGTGAAATGCATCAAGGAAGGTTGGTTTTTGGGTGGAGACATTACTGAATGCAGTCAATCCATTGAATATTAAAACATACTGCAAGAGGAGCTAAGTGGATTTAAAGCGGAGTTCCGGACACAATTTCACTTTTTAAATATAAAAACCCCTGTAATACACAAGCTTAATGTATTCTAGTAAAGTTAGTCTGTAAACTAAGGTCCGTTTTGTTAGGTTGTTACAGCATTTAGACACTTTATAAAATAGAAATTGACTGGGGCCATCTTAAGTGTGGGCATCATGAAGCCAGACTGTATGACTTCCTGGATTTCAGCCTTGCAGATCTCGCACATGCTCAGTGCTGCACAAGCAGTGTAATAGGTTTCAGATCAGGTTTCAGCACCTGTACTGTCCACGTCACATGATTCTTCGAGACTGGGGAGTGCACAGACTCCTGGAAAGTTACACCCACTACATTCCCAGTCTGTGCGGTGTAGGTTAGGAAGCTTAAGCACCTAGGTGCAGGAAGTGGGAAGATTAACTATTCTGCCTAGCAACAACACTTTGAAGGCATCTAAAAAAAAAAAAAAAATTCTTAAAGGACTAATGACATTTTTTTAAAACTACTGATGTAATGTTATATTTATGGGTGGAACTCCACTTTAACAGACATTCTTTTATATTCCTAATGGAGACTGGAGATGGACTATAATGGTCAGCACCCAGGGTGTCTATGTATATGAGAGGTCAGTCCATTTGTTATTATTATTATACAGGATTTATATAGCAACAATTTATGCAGCGTTTAACAATATAAAAGGGA
This sequence comes from Rana temporaria, assembly GCF_905171775.1. Lineage (NCBI taxonomy): Eukaryota > Metazoa > Chordata > Amphibia > Anura > Ranidae > Rana > Rana temporaria. The sequence goes on along the minus strand of NC_053489.1, from coordinate 629,661,647 downwards.
GGGTTTAGAGGGATCTGCTCAGAAAAGCTTACAATCTAATAGTGAGGCGCAGGCAGGGGCGGACTGACAACTCATGGAGCCCCCGGGCAATAGAAGATTATGGGGCCCCCGGGCTTACAGACGGCCACCATGCCAGGAGGCAGTGCAGAGGCGAGGCAGCTAAAATCTCGGGATTTTCACATCAAAAGCATGTCGGTTTCAGACATATCAGGGACAGATGTAAAAAAAACACAGATTTTTACATACTGTCCCTGGTTTTACTGAGCCTGGCAACCCTGATGGGGCCCCCTAGTGGCATGGGGCCCTCAGGCAGTGCACGAGTGTCTCAATGGTCAGTCCGCCCCTGGGCGCAGGTGATGCAAAATGTTGTAACTATGGGGAATGAGCTTATGGAAGTGGTAAAAGATTAGTTGGAGGCGTGATAGGCTTCCCAGAAGAGATTAATTTTTTTTTTTTTTTTTTTTTTTTTTTTAAAGTGTATTTTTGTGCGTGTACTCGAGAGAGGAGCCGGACTGCAGGAGTTGGGAGTAGGCAGGCCTCCCCCAGAGGCAATCTGCCATCTTTCTCCATGCCCCGGGTGGCAATGGCGGGTGTGTGAGGGGGTCTTCCCACACAGCCAGCCCTACCTGCTCCGCTTTGAAGCCCAACGGGGCAGAGGGACTCCCTATAAGGGAGTGAGAGGATTAGCCCGCTCAGCCAGCCCCATTAGTCCTTCGCCTCTCTTTTAGAGACCGCGTGGTCAAAGTGCGTGTGTTAACCCAATTTAGAGTGCGTGTGTAGGTGTGGTGGTTTTTGTGGGAGGGGGGTGGGCGTACTAAGCACAGGCTTACCTTGCATAGCACACCCACCGGGAGCCGGGCTGAGACCACCAAACTCAATTCACATGAAGCCGAGACCGGGATCCGAACCTCTAGCTGCAGAGGTGAATGGCTTGTCAGCACAGTGCCAATCGCGTTGAGCCACCGCAGCTCCCAGAGATTAATTTTTAGGTATTGCCTGAAGGCAGCAAGAGTAGGGGATATCCGGACAGGTTGAGATAGATAATTCTAAAGGATGGGAGAGGCTCTGGAGAATTCCTGGAGATGAGCATGGGAGGAGGAGACAAGGGAGCTAGAGAGCAGGTCTTGAGAGGAGTGGAGAGGATGGTTTGGGTGAAATTAGGACACAAGATTGGTGATGTAGCTCAGGGCAGAGTTGTGAATGGCTTTGTATGTTGTGGTTAGTATTTTTAATTAAATTCTCTGGGCAATCGGGAGCCAGTGTAGGGATTGGTGGAGAGGGGTGGTAAGGTAGATGAGTCTGGCAGCAGATAGACTGAAGAGGGGATAGCCTATGGAGAGGTAGGCCTATGAGAAGGGCGTTGCAATAGTCAAGACTAGAGATAACAAGGAAATGAATGAGTAGCTTGATGGTATCATTAGTTAAATAGGGGCGAATTTTAGAGATGTAACAGAGGTGAAGTCTACAAGCTTTTGAAGACAATTGGATTTGAGGCTGGAAGGACAGGTCAGAATCCAAGATTACACCTAGCACCCTGGTGTGAGGGGAGGGATTGATGGTTGCATTATTGATTTTGATGGAAAAGTCATGGAGGGGGGCATGGGTGGGGGGGATAATATCAGCTTGGTTTTAGAGAGATTTTGTTTAAGGAAGTGGCGCGACATCCATGCTGATATGTCAGTTAATAAGTTAGTAATGCGAGAGGAGACTGAAGGCATGAGGTGAGGAGTAGACAGATAGATTTGAGTGTCATCGGCATATAGATGGTATTGGAAGCCTTGGGCGGTTATCAAGTGACCAAGGGAACAGGAAGGGGTCCAAGAACAGAGCCCTGGGGGACCCCCACAGAAAGAGGCAATGGAGAGGAGGAGACAGAGTTGTAAGTAACACTGAAGGAGCGCAGTGATAGATAGGAGGAGAACCAGGATAGAGCAGAATCTTGAAGGCCAAGGGAACAGTGTTTATTGAGAAGCAGTGGGTGGTCAACAGTATCAAAGGCCGAGGAGGGGTCAAGTAGTAGAAGTATGGAGTAGTGGCCATTGATTTTAGCAGTTAGTAAATCGTGAGTTTTAGTAAGTTTAGAGTCTTAAACAAAGCTATGGATCTGAGAATGTTCACTTTGCATGGGAATTTGCCCCAGAGTTTAGTTAAGATGCTGAAGTTTCACTTTGCAAAGAATTCCCAATCATATTTACCTAGAATAAATCAAGCCCACTGATGAACTGTAGCGTAGTGAAGATGACAGCCTGGACGTTAGGCCTTCAAAAACAAATGTCAATGATGATAGCTTCCAAATTTGTATGCTGACTGGTTCTCTTTATGTAAAGTCCAATGTGATATGCTTCATAAACCAGGGTTTCTCCTTAATCCCAGACTCACGCTATCTACAGCATTTCCAAATCAGAGCTGTGGGCCAAATCCTCAAAAGGGATACGCAGGCGGAACTGCTGTTCCGCCTGCGTATCCCTGTGCCTATCTTTGGAACTGATCCTCAGAAGCAGTTTTCCAAAGATAGGCAGAAGATCTGACATCTGTAAGACACTTACACTGTCAGATCTTAGGATGCAGTACCGCATCCGCCGCTGGGGGCATTTCGCATTGAAATGCCGCTTTGCGTATGCAAATGAGGACTTACGGAAATCCACAAAGCTTTTCAGCTTTGTTTTTTCTGCGTAAGTTTACGTTTGCATACGTACAATTAGGGCTGCTTTTACAAGGTGTAAACTGTTTACACCTTGTAAAAACAGACCTTTTTTTCGATCGCCGCGATTTTTTTTAAATTTTGAATTTTATTTTTCGGCGCGTAACTTTTTTTTTACCCGACGCAACTTCATTGTCCCGTCGCAATCCACAAAGCCCGGCGTAACGTAATTTCGCGCGCTGCCCGTCGGGAAAATGATGTCACGAGCATGTGCAGTACGGCCGGCGCGGGAGCGCGCCTCATTTAAATTGTCATCGCCCCCTGGATAACAGGACCGCCTTGCGCCGGGAGAATTTAGGTTACACTGCGTGAAATTTATAGGTAAGTGCTTTGTGGATAGGGCACTTAGGTAGAAATTTCCCGCCAGTGTAACTTAAATGGGAAAAATGAAGTTAGGCTACGATTTTGAGGATTTGGCCCTGTATTCTTACCTTTAGTTAAACAAAAAGCCATCAGAGCAGAAAACATTGACCATCTGCTGAGGTACACGAACCTATGTGTGACCTAGAAAGCCTATTACCTCTATGGTGGAAGGAGTCAGACAGAGAATGATGTCTGTTTATGTAATCTGCACATCTGCAGCCTCTTCCACCAAATTAGAAAGCAGATGCTGAGATTCTTCAGAAGTTCCTGCTGAGAGGAACGCCACAGAGTTATGTCAGGCTTGCACAGGTCATCATCTGACATGACTATCCCTTTCATGGAGCACTTAAGATGGGGATCTGCTCTGTGTAACGTGTCTCTTTTCTCACTGCACAGTGAGCTGAGAGGAAACAGCTGCCTATGGAGAGTCTTGTGCTCAAGGAAATAAGCAACACCTGTTTACGGTGGTCAGGGTCATCAGGATAAATGGAAAGTGACAAGTGTGCAGTTATTATTGTAATCGTCAACGTATCTGGACATCACAGACATAAACCGCAAGTAAAGCCGAGGCACAAGGTTGTAGAAACGATAGCGGGGAACGCAAATAAATCTGAACGCTGGGCACCAAAACTTTAATTTAAAGTTGAACTTCAGCCTTACCTTCCATGTTGCCAAATCAAAGAAATGTTTTGCAATCCGGTAAATAATCAGCATAAAGATCCTAGGTGTTAAAATGTCCCAAGAGGCAAAGAAAACTCTGATGCGTTTCTATGACTAGGAAAAAAAAGAATGTAGACTTTATTTGTTATCCATCAAAACATAAAAGAATCCATTATGTGAAAGGATTGACGTGTTTCAGCCCAACCTTTGTGCCTTAATCAGACATCATCACTATGCTATGCATAGCCAGTGCAGACAGCAGGGCTGGGGGAGGAGCCCAGCAGAAATGTCCACTAGAGGCTGCCTGCAGAATACAGGAGGGGGCGGAGACATGACCAGTCACTTTGCACAAGGAGAGAGAGCAGAGTGACTGGTCTTTATTACAGGAATCTCTGGTGCAGAGGTAACTTTTCATCCTGATTCACTACACAGATCTGGATGGAATACACAAAGCACACCAAGATTTAAGGAAGAATACACATGACTCTTGTATTTAAATTATTACTTATTCCAGAGTTCAGCTCTGACAATGCCACTCCAACTGGTGCCCTGCTAGTGCTTGAGTCCCTGGTGTATCCTGTATCTGGTGGCAACCAATGTCACATCTGCCATTGCTGTCACTCTGTGTCAGTATTCCATGCCTCTTCTTGGTACCAGATTGTCTTCTGTCACTCTGTGGCCCAATCTTCCAGTGTCCCTAGGGGAGCCAATACTTTTCAGTGCTTGTGCTTCCATACAGCCCCAGTTACTATTACCAGTTCCCAGTCAGCCTGTCAGCTACAAACTCTCGGCCATGACAGTTCTTGGATGGGTATACAAATGTCTGACACAGTTCAGCCCTTGCTGCTGCCACCTACCTTGTGACTAGCTACAAGGTTACAATGTTGCACTCTAATAACCGGGAGACAAGAGACTAAGGAAATGCTTCTTCCTGCCTGCAGCATGACGTAATCTTAACCTAGGCAAGTCATTTCACTCTACAGCAGGGATATGCAATTAGCGGACCTCCAGCTGTTGCCAAACTACAAGTCCCATGAGGCATAGCGAGACTCTGACAGCATCAAGCATGACACCCATAGGCAGAGGTATGATGGGACTTGCAATTTGGCAACAGCTGGAGGTCCGCTGCTCTACAGCAACTCTAAAAAAAGATGGTGAACCTATTGGGTTACCCTATGATTAAGATCTTTGCTGAGTGAAATGCATTGGGGTGGTTACATCTCTCATATACTGGTCTCTTTGTTGGATTGATGAATAAATGGATATAAGACTTTTAATACAGTGAGCAGTGAGCAGTTCACCAAGTTTTGTGTAGAACTGATCCTAGAAACCTGCAAAGATGCTGCTCCGGTCAACATTTAGAGGATTCGAGCCTTCAGTGAAGCAACGATTCCCGGTTCAAAGTATTTTGATTGGTGCACAATTATTTTATTGATAAAGGGTTGAAAACTTTGCTGTTGCTGTATAATGTGATGTCAAGAAGAAGCTCAGGAGCGTGACAGTGCAGTTCTTGGCTGTGTATACAAATGTCTAAGACGGATCAGCTCTTGCTGCTGCTGCCCCCTACCTTCAGACTCGCCACAAAGTTACAATGTTGCACTCTAATAACTGTGATAAAAGAGACTGAGGACAATGCTTCCTCCTGCCTTCAGCATAACATCATCTCAGCCTATGCAAAGTCATTTGACTCTACAGCAACTGCAAAAAAAGACATTGAACCTGTAGGGTTACCCTATGATTAAAGTACCGTACTTCCATGGTCCACGTCCTTCCGTCCTCATTGGCTGAGAGACAAGCTGTGAGCCATTTCCTGAGTGAAGGGGAGCACAGGGTGAGAAAAGCCCAGGGGACGGGTCAACTTTTGCATCAGGGACCACAAGCTTCAAGCTACGCCTCTGGACAGAATACATTGTTGGCTGGGGATATGCTGTAGAAGATAACATGAAACTGGGAACATGCAACACAAGGCTAGTAGAGATCAATGCTATGCTATTACCTAATCAATGTTCCCACTACAAATTTCTGAGGGGGCCGCACATCATATACCATGGCCTCGGGCTGCAGGGGGGTTGGAGGATCAGAGATTAGAGAATGGAACATCTATCCCTGGTTCAAAGTAATTTGGTTGGTGCAAAATTATTTTAATGGTCCATGCACAAAAAAATGCCAGTGCTCTTGGCAGAATTGGCAGTATTTGTGCTAGTAGGGATGATTGTGGGGAGTATTTGCACTAGTAGGGATGATTTGGGGGAAGGATTTGTGCTAGTAGGGATGATTGGGGGGGAAGGATTTTTGCTAGTAGGGATGATTGGGGGGTATTTTTGCTAATAGGGACGATTGTGGGGGGTATTTGTGCTAGTAGGGATGATTAGGGGGAAGGATTTGTGCTAGTAGGGATAATTCGAGGGGGGGGGAGTATTTGTGCTAGTAGGGATGATTTGGGGGGAGGATTTGTGCTAGTAGGGATAATTGGGGGGGAGGTGGGTGTATTTTTGCTAGTAGGGATGTTTGTGGGAGAGTATTTGTGCTGGTAGGGATGATTGGGGGGGGGGGGGTGAATTTGTGCTAGTAGGAATGAATGGGGGGTATTTGTGCTTGTAGGAATGATTGGGGGGCTATTTTTGCTAGTAGGGATGATTAGGGGGTGTATTATGTGTGCTAGAAGGGGAAATTTGGGGGGATTGGGGAGATGAGATGAGATTTGGATTGGGGGGGGAGAGGATTTGTGCTTGAAGGGGAAATGTGAGGTGTTAAAGATTTGTGCAAGGAGGGGTGACTTTTTGGGGGGGGGGGGTTGTGCTGGGGGATTTAGGGAGAGGGAGAATTTGAGCTTGGGGGGGAAGATTTGTGCTGGCAGGGGAGATTTCAGCAGGGAGGCAGATTTGTAATGGGAGGAGGGGGAATTTAGATTAGTGCCCATTTTTTTGAGGGGGGGGGGGTTTGCTGACACATAATGCTCATACATCTTGGGGGGGGGGGGGGGACAGCTTGGTATGTTTGCCTTGGCTCTAGATGACCTTGTCCTGGCACTAGCTGTACAATGTGATATGTCAGGAATTGGCTGTGGCAGGCTTGTATAATGAATGAAAGGTCCACTTTAACTCTCATGCCGCGTACACACGATCATTTTTCGGCATGTAGAAAAAACAAAGTTTTTCCAACTTCATCATTAAAACGACGTTGCACACACACCATCGTTTTAAAAAAATGCTCTAGCAAAGCGCGGTGACGTACAACACGTACGACGGCACTATAAAGGGGAAATTCCATGCAAATGACGCCACCCTTGGGGCTGCTTTAGCTGATTCCGTGTTAGTAAAAGACGATTCCCGCTTTTCTGTCTGTTACAGCGTGATGAATGTACTAACTCCATTATGAACGGTAGTTTTACCAGAACGAGCGCTCCCGTCTCATAACTTGCTTCTGAGCATGCGCAGGTTTTTAATGTCGTTTTAGCCCACACACGATAATTTTTTACAATCCGAAAAAACGACATTGTTTAAAACGTTGTTACAAAATGCAGCATGTTCGGAAAAAAAAAATTGTAATTTTTCAGAACCCGAAAAATTATGTGAAGCCCACACACGATCATTTTAAATGACATTTTTTAAAAACAACGTTTTTTTCATGCCGAAAAATGATCGTGTGTACGCGGCATCAGTCTTCATAAAAAAAAAAAATAAGCCTCAATAATTGGCGCACAGACCCTAGATTTTTCTCGCAGCACCCTAGTGCCTCTACAAAAACCTAGGCTCTCCATTTATCATCACTACATCGTTCTGAGTGTCTTTCTAGGTGACACATGCTTTTTCCTGCCCATTCTGGGCATAACTGGTGGCACACATACATGATACAGCCGAAGAAAAATGTGAAAGGAACCTTTTCTTGTAGTCACAGTGGGGAATATTGCTCCCTTTTACAGATTTACAAGGAGCCCGGATTCCAGTCTGCTCACTTCAACATTATTAGCGACACGAAGAGCATTGAAAAGCCTCCTGCATTGAAAAGACATGAGCCGCTAATGCCGCTTTCCCAGGCTCCACAGTTACTGGATAGGCCGCATTCAGTAAAGAGGGGTCAGCGCCATGCACTGCGCCCTGACCCCTTAAGACTGAACCTTTGTTCTTACCGGGCTCTTTTTTTGGCTTATAGTTAAGCTCTGGGTGTAAGCCAAAAATAAAACACAGCCTGAATTGACCACTTTGAAGAAGAGCCTGGCCTGTGCAGTCTTAGCTCCAGCTGTTTTCCAAGGGTTGAGAATTCGTGAGGGGAGAGATGCAGGAGAGGAGCGATCAGTGACTTGACTGCTTTCAGACTCAATCCCTCTGAATGACTTCACTGTCTGCTGCAATGTTTTGTTACATTGTTGGCCATGCTGTGCTTCACTTGTCACATCCCCATGAAGAAAATACCACACATATGTTACAATCCGATCATTTGATAATACAATTAAATCTAAGAACAAATCACCTCAGAATTGGCGTCATTTAGACTATTTTCAGTATAGTTTTAGGGCCTATGTTTTGGGCTGTGCTGGGCCACGCTGGCCAATGCAGTCACAATGCGATTTACGTTATGTCCGGTTTTTCAATCACAGCACTGCGTTGGTGTGCGCTGCAAAAAAAACAGGACATGGTGCATTTTTAGGGTTTGTTTACACTTGCTTTGTTCTCTGAAGTACGATCCACGTTCAGATTGCTCTCAACAGAGCATTTGACACGTCGTAAGGAGTCGATACAATGCCTCATTCACCACGAGGAAGCGTTGTATCGCCTCCTCACCGCATGTTTTAACCTTTTGTACTCCACACGTGCATTGCATGTGGTTACAGGGGTACATGCAGAACAACCCTATTCCCTTAAACGGGTCATGGTCCGTCGGTGCTTCGCCTGCCGAAAGTTATGGGTAGTATAATTCCTGCCGCAACATGTATACACCCCCGGTCACTGGCTATGCAGCTATATGGGGAGCAGTAAAAATGCAGTTTAACCACTTCACCCCCGGAAGAATTGGCTGCTGAACGACCAGTCCATTTTTTGCGATTCGGCACTGCGTCGCTTTAAAGGTGTTGTAAAGGAATTTTTTTTTTCATAATAAGCATCCTTTACCTGCAGGCATTCCTCTTTTCACTTCCTCATTGTTCGTTTTTGCTCAGAAGTTGCTCTATTTCTTCTCTGTTCTGTTCACTTCCTGCTTGTCTGATTGCTACTGACCACCATGAAGGGAGGTCAGTAACCTCCCTTCACGGTCTACCTCAGTGTTTCTCAACTCCAGTCCTCAAGGCGCCCCAACACGTCATGTTTTCAGGCTTTCCATTATTTTTCACAGGTGATTTGATCAGTTTCACTGCCCTAGTAATTACCACAGACATTTAATCTGAGGGAAAACCTGAAAACATGACCTGTTGGGGCGCCTTGAGGACTGGAGTTGAGAAACCCTGGTCTACCTTGCAGACATTAATTTCAGGCAAAAAAAGTTTTTCCTTTACAACTCCTTTAACTAACAATTGCACACTTTACCCAAACAAAATTCACGTCCTTTTTTTCCCCCACAAATAGAGCTTTCTTTTGGTGGTATTTGATCATCTCTGCGATTTTTTTTTTTGCGTTATAAACAAAAAAAGAGCGCCAATTTTTAAAAAAACACAATATTTTGTACTTTTTGCTATAATAAATAACCCCAATTTTTTTTAAAAAAGCATTTTTTTCTCAGTTTAGGCCGATATGTATTCTTCGACATATTTTTGGTAATAAAAATTGCAGTAAGCGTTTATTGATTGGTTTGGGCAAAAGTTATAGCATCTACAAAATAGGGGATAGATTTATGGCAATTATTTCGGGACAATTGTCACTTATACAGCGACAGTGCTATAAAAATGTACTGATTACTGTGTAAATGACACCTGACAGGTAAGAGGTTAAACACTAGGGGGCGAGGAAGGGGTTAAGTGTGTCCTAGGGAGTGATTCTAACTGTGGGGGGGCTGGGCTACAAGTGACACAACAGTGATCACTGCTCCCGATGACAGGGAGCAATAGATCACTGTCCTGTCACTAGGAAGAACAGGAAAATGCCTTGTTCGGGTAGAGCTGAAGGTCCTGGGAGCTGCCCATCAGAACAAGACCTGTTTTGTGTGAACAGCTTGCAGTGTCAGCCTAGACTCCCCGCCAGGCCACCGCCCAACGCAGTTCACTCCGCCTACTGGAGCTTATTCATGAGTAAGCTCCGATGGGTTGAGTGAAACGCGTTGGAGCTGATGTGCAGCTCCCGGGACCTTCAGCTCTCGTCTACCATTGTCTGGAGTGTGGGCAGGCTCCTTCCATCCTTCTATGTGACCAAGATTCATAGCAGAAGGCACAGAACTACACTTCCGTGCATCCTGAGCAGCGCACATACACACCATGGGTTGCATTCAGTTTAGTTGTGTTTAGAGAAAATAGAATTCTTTACATCGAGGATCTGATTAGATACTCTAAACATGTCTGTACACTCAGTCATTGTTGCTTGTGTCCCTACTGGAGAGATTTTCCCATACTTCCTGTCAGGACAGGAAGTGATGGAAAATCTCCTCATTGTCTTCACATCAGCGCTGCCTTAGTTCATTGGGGTGCTATTCAAAATGAATGGCACCACAGTGCATCAACACATGTAGGATGCTTTGCTGCAATGCATAGATGCAAATGAACCCATAGACATTTAAATAAAACCAAAGGGCCAGATCCACATAGAAATAGATTGGCGCAGCGTATCAGAGATACGCTACGCCGCCGTACCTTACCTGGCGGAATTTCGAATCCTCAACGATTTCGTGCCGTAAGTTACGGCGGCGTAGTGTATTTCTGGCGGTGGAATTCAAATCGGCGATTAGGGGGCGGGTTTCATTTAAATGAAGCGCGTCCCCGCGCCGAATGAACTGCGCATGCGTCGTCCCGAAATTTCCCGCCGTGCATTGCGCTAAATGACGTCGCTAGGACGTAATTTTTTTAACTTAGACGTGAGTTACGTCCATCCCTATTCACGGACGACTTACGCAAAAAAAAAAAATGTCAAACTTCGACGCGGGAACGACGGCCATACTTAACATGGCAAGTCTAACTATACGCCGCAAAATACCAGCTTTAACTATACGCCGGAAAAAGCCGACTAGAGACGACGTAAGAGAATGTGAAGGCCGCGCATACGTTCGTGGATCGTCGGAAATAGCTAATTTGCATACCCGACGCGGAAAACAACGCAAACTCCACCCAGCGGACGCCAAAGTATTGCATCCAAGATCCGAAGGCGTACGAAGCCGTACGCCTGTCGGATCAAACCCAGATGCCGTCGTATCTTGGTTTGAGGATTCAAACTAAAGATACAACGCGGGAAATTTGAAAGTACGCCGGCGTATCAGTAGATACGCTGGCGTACTCTCACTGTGGATCTGGCCCAAAGGGTTTAAATGAACTTCACACTAAATCTAAACTAGCAGTGTGCTTCCAGTTCTTAGCAACAGTTTCTGCAAGTAGAAAGTCTCCTCAAAGTGTCACGGGAGACAGGACTGGGCACGCCAACGCACAAATTTCTATCCAAAGATATAGATTTGCTCATTGGAGTGAACTCATGGTTCACTAATAGCATCTTGGGACTCTTGATACACTAGGTGGTATTATAATTAAGCGCCTAAGGGCCCCATATGTTTATCAAAAACTGGCATACATTTGTATGACTTCTTTAGCACACACTGGAGTTTTTGTTGACTGATCTAGTTGTATTACCCGCTCCAGAATCACAGAAAATCATTATCAGATGCTTTTCAAACACTCCTCATTGTGGCCACAAGATGGAGCTGATGATATTAGTAAATAAGTATTTCCAATTGTCATCATCTCCATCTAGTGGTCACAATGTTGTATTTTCCGGATTCTCTGTATTCTGTATGAATGACGAATACAACCTGGAGAGAAAATAGCCTAAAACATTTGATTTTGTGCCTATTAGCATATTTGCACAGAACAAATGTAAATACATTTTCATAGGTTGAATAGCTCTGCAAAATTTCCTGTTAGCACACTCTTTTGTGCTTTTTATTTTTGCTTTTTTTTTAACCAAAAGACTTTCATTTTATTTTACTGTTCCTCAGTGTAGTGCTCTGACATTTCCAAAAATAATATATAATGAAAATGATCAAACATTCTGAAAAATAATCCCTCAGAATATGAATAGATTCTAAGAAGTTAATCTAATGTACTGTAAAGGGATTTATCTGTGGAATTCTGAAAACCAGGGACGTTTCAGGGAGAGACATTTGAAGGGGAAATCTAGGAAGCGTGAATATTATGTATGGTTTCAGGTTTTGCCTTTTTTTGTTGTGGTTTTGTAACTCCTATGCAGGTATTGTTTTTTTAATACAATAAAAAAAATTCTAAAAAGTTTCCTGGAGCTGCTACCAGGGACCTTTCATATAGTTGTAGGGTGAGGGACTGTCACATGTGCTCTATTTTGTTATAAGTATTCAATGGAGGATAGCAGGCAGTTCTATTAGTCCTGGGACTCTATAGACAGTCCTTATGGAAACACAGGAAGGATAACGGAGAGATTTACCACTTCACATGTGAAAGAGCAGAAAGAAAGGCCCAGATTTAGAAAAGAAAGAGAATGAACACAGGGCAGGCAAGACAGGGTTAAAAATGGGTTTGGTATATGGAAGGTGTTTCTGGGCAGTTTAGAATTTTTAATCACTTACATGATTGGTGGAGTGTTCAGTGGTTTGGGTCTGATGTTCGATCGTGATTTGGTGGCATTTTTTGTGGCAGCAGGAGGGGTACAGGGTCCTTATATGGGTTTGATTGAGGAAAAATATGTACATTTGTAGGGACCCGTCTTCGGTATGGCTCCCATTATTATGATTGGGACCCGTCCTTAGTGCTGCTTTTATTATTATGGTTGGGACCCGTCCTCGGTATGGCTCCAATTATTATGATTGGGACCCGTCCTTAGTGCTGCTTTTATTATTATGGTTGGGACCCGTCCTCGGTATGGCTCCCATTATTATGGTTGGGACCCGTCCTTAGTATGGCTTCCATTATTATGGTTGGGACCTGTCCTCAGTATGGCTCCCATTATTATGGTTGGGACCCGTCCTTGGTGCTGCTTCCATTATTATGGTTGGGACCCGTCCTCGGTATGGCTCCCATTATTATGGTTGGGACCCGTCCTCGGTATGGCTCCCATTATTATGGTTGGGACCCGTTCTCGGTATGGCTCCCATTATTATGGTTGGGCCCCATTCTTGGTGCGGCTCCCATTATTACGGTTGGGACCCGTCTTCGGGATGGCTCCCATTATTATGGTTGGGACCAGTCCTTGGTGAGGCTTCCATTATTATGGTTGGGACCTGTCCTTGGTGCTGCTTCCATTATTATGGTTGGGACCTGTCATTGGTGCTGCTTCCATTATTATGGTTGGGACCTGTCCTCGGTATGGCAACCACTGTTGAGATCTGTCCTCGGTATGGCTCCCATTATTATGGTTGGGACCCGTCCTTGGTGCTGCTTCCATTATTATAGTCGAGGCCCATCCTCGGTATGGCTCCCATTATTTGGTTGGGACCCGTTCTCGGTATGGCTCCCGTTATTATGGTTGGGACCCGTCCTTGGTGCTTCTTCCATTATTATGGTTGGGACCCGTCCTCGGTATGGCTCCCATTATTATGGTTGGGACCCGTTCTCGGTATGGCTCCCGTTTTTATGGTTGGGACCTGTCCTCGGTAAGGGGTTTGGTATGTACAGGTCACTGTCCTGTCACTAGGCAGAACAGGGAAATGCCTTGTTTACATAGGCATCTCCCCTTTCTGCCTCTCCATGTCACGATCACGGGCCGCCGGCGAACATCGATTTTGCTGCTCCTGCAAAGGAATGTACAGGTACGCCCATTTGCCTGCCCGTGCCATTCTGCCAATGTAAATCGGCTACAGTGATCGGCAAGTGGTTAATGCAGTGGCTCTTTACAAAGCTATAGTTTGACAGCCAATAAAAGGGACCCCCCCCCCCTTTTCCCAGGTCTGTTCTGATCTTGAGAATATTAATCTGTAAAACAAAACACAGTCAGTGTGTCTTTAAATCTAATTGTGAATGTAAATTCACTTGGATGATGACTTTTAGCTTTTTTTCCCCAAATGTTGCGAGCTAATCCAAGCTTGCATATCTCCTCTGTTCTTACACACACCCACAGGCGATGTCATAGCACTAGTCAAGATTTGCATCCAAGAGGATTAAGTCCTCAATGGCTGTAACCCGTCTGTTCTGTGCGGCTCCGGGATTCCTTCCCCAGCTGCCAATCTGCCGGTCCCATCCATGGATAAGGGATAGTCAGTGATGGGAAACATGTTTTTTAATTTAGCATCAATCGTGTTATCACTATCCTATTCTGTTTTAATTTCATGTATTCTAGTCCTGCAGGGAGACCCGGAATACTATATAATGTAAAATGAGAAAGTGGAATCTGCTTTATAGAAAATAATAGACAACCAGGCACAGTCTCAAATGCATCTTGATTAGAAAATTCAGCACTGTGCAGTTTGGTTATTTCTCCCACACCTTATAAATAAGAACATTTGCAGGTCGCTCTACAATGTATTCATAACTCATCTGGGGACATCCAGCCAGGGCAAAAATCAGCAGACTTCCGTAATGTTTTGTACGACACCCTTGGTATTGCTTTATTTTTAAAAGCAGCAAATGTACTGAAAGAATATTTGTAAATTGGGGGTACTAATGCGCAAACCAAAATTATAAAAAGACGAATAGGTAGCTGCCAACATAAATGGTGTTCCCACACTAAAGATATGTGAAAAATAGAGTAATGTGGCGCTTACTAGATAATCAAATAGACTAGTGTTCTTGATAGAATAAATACAAAAATCACGGCCCAGATTCTCAAAGGGCTTACGATGGCGCAACGTAATGTACGCCGTCGTAAATCCTAATCTGGGCCGTCGTATCTATGCGACTGATTCTTAGAATCAGTTACGCATAGATAACCATTAGATCCGACAGGCGTAAGGCTCTTACGCTGTCGGATCTTAAATGCAATTTTTTTTTGGTGTCGCCTCCGTCGTTTTCCCCATCGAGTATGCAAATTAGCAAAATACGCGAATTCCCAAACGTACGCGTGGTCGACGCAGTGAAGTTACGACTTTTTTGTTAGATTTGCGACGCGTAAAGTTGCCCCTGCTATATGAGGGGCAACCAATGTTAAGTATGGCCTTCGTTCCCGCGTCAAAATTTAGAAATTTACGTTGTTTGCGTAAGTCGTCCGTGAATGGGGCTGGACGCCATTTACGTTCACGTCGAAACCAATGACGTCATTTGGAGCAATGCACCCTGGGATATTTTCCGGACGGCGCATGCGCAGTACATTCGGCGCGGGAACGCGCCTAATTTAAATGCTCCACGCCCCCTACGCGGCTCATTTGAATTAGGCGGGCTTGCGCTGGGGGATTTACGCTACGCCGCCGCAACTTTACAGGCAAGTTCTTTCTGAATAAAGCACTTGCCTGTAAAACTTGCGGCGGCGTAACGTAAACCAGATATGTTACGCCCGCACAGTTTTACGCCCATGTACGAGAATCTGAGCCCACCACATGTGTATATACCTCATGTAAAAATGAAAGCGCATACAGTACAAAAACGTGTGTAATCTTCACAAAGAAGTGTGCAAATAACCTATTATATTCCTGATACGTGCCTGTTGTACCATGTACTGTACTTGTATAACAAAAGTATCCCGTTCTCTTTGTATTGCTTCCTTTTTGTGAAATCCCTGGTGTTCCTGCCAGTCCCTCTGCTTTCCTATTAAACACTGACCACACTAGGTATGAAAGCAGGGCATGGTCTGTTTTCTGGCTGTGCAGGGAACTCAGCCTGCTCTCCCCCAATGATTAGATTTGTGCTGACATGCTCTCCTGCACGGTTCAAAGTGCTGCTGTTTTTTCTCCCCCAGCTCTCTGAGCTCCTTATGCAGCTGAGAACAGATGGCATGATGTGACCACTTATCAAAAGAGTAAAAAAAAGGTATTTATAATGTTATATATATACAAAGGCGTGCGCACAGGGTGTGCCAGGTGTGCCTGGGCACACCCTAATCACCCTGTGCTGGACAGATTCCCCCTTCTTGGCTGCAGAGACAGGGACTGGGGAATCTCTTTGGACCCCTGATATTTCACCAAAGCCCCCCAGTGAGGCTCCTAAAAATATTTGTATTAAACAATAATAAAAAAATGATAGTAAAAAAAAAAATTGTAAAAAAATACTAAAATGGTAAAAAAGTAATAATAAAAAAAAAATGAACTACTGCCCTATGTCCACTGCTCTACCAACACTGTCCATTGCCCTACTTTATATATATATATATACAGGGGTAGATTCAGAGAGCAATTACGCCGGCGTATCCATAGATAAGCCGCGTAGTTGCTAAGTAGCGCCGGCGTATCTACTTTCTGTATTCAGAAAGCTAGATACGCCGACTTTAGCCTAAGATACGACTGGCATAAGTCTCTTACGTCGTCGTATCTTAGTGCATTCTGCCGCTGGCTGCTAGGTGGCGCTCCCATAGATGTCAGCGTAGAGTATGCAAATTACATACTTACGCCGATTCACGAACATACGTGCGCCCGGCGGTAGTTTTTTACGTCGTTTGCGTACGTCGCTTTCGTCGTAAAGGCTGCTTCTGCTATTAGGAGGCGCAGCCAATGTTAAGTATGGATGTTGTTCCCGCGTCGCGATTTGAAAATTTTACGTCGTTTGCGTAAGTCGTCCGTGAATGGCGCTGGACGCTATTTACGTTCACGTCGACGTCAATTACTGCAATGCACGTTGGGAAATTTTAGGGACGGCGCATGCGCAGTACGTTCGGCGCGGGAACGCGCCTAATTTAAATGATCCACGCCCCCCTACGGGATCATTTGAATTACGCACGCTTACGCCGGCACCTTTTACGCTACGCCGCGGCAACTTTATAGGCAAGTGCTTTGTGAATCAAGCACTTGCCCATAAAACTTGCCGCGGCGTAACATAAATGTCATACGTTACGCCGCCGCAGTTTTGCGCGCCCCTACCTGAATCTACCCCACAGTATATACACAAACGCGTGCATGTGTGTTTGAGCTTTGGGGAAATCGAAGGAAAAACACTAGCTTAAAGGAAACTATTTAGAAAATAAAAAACGAACCTTTACAACCCCTTTAAGGAATATCTCCCCAATGGGACAAAGCACCAAAAACACTCAATGCAAAGCTAAGAAAAAATGGCCCACCTAAATGAATTTCTCAAATCCCAGGCCTTTCCCTGAGTTCTAATTAAAAAAGGATTAACCAAACAAAGGTGTAGTAAAATAAGTTTATAAAGTCATAATGACTTATTCTTTACTTTTTCTCTTAAAATTATCTCTTTAAAAAATGTCGCTGAAAATGTAGTAATAATTAGTAAAATGGTGGATTATTGGTATGTCTTGGCTCCAGTCACGTATTTTATGTATACCTCCACAACGTTTACATTCCTCTGGCACCCCGAATGAAAACTGGTTAAACCGCGCTTAACGGATTGCGGCTAGTAAATTAGGCATGCCAGACCTATACGTCTTAGGGGCCCCTCCCATGTAATTTACAGTTACTGGTGTTCATTGTGTGTACTCATATATTTCATTCCTCACTACTCAAGGTTCTTTTTTATGGGTCTCATCTGACCCTGTCTGCGGCACTCTGTTCCGGAATTCCACACTAAAGGCACACAACTTTACATTAAATTGCTGATTTTATCTTGGAAAAAAGACATTTACAGACACTAAAATATTATGCCAAGGTTTTTTTTTTTTTTTACATAACATTGTACACATAATATCATCCCAACAGAGGTGCTTAAATATTATTTTATATACAAAATATAACATATTTCACATATAAATGTGTACATTTGTAATAGAACCCTGTTCATTAACCCCTTTAGCTCTGGAAGGTTTTACCCCCTCTTTATGACCAGTAGACATGTGCAGACTGAAATATTTAGTTTTGTTTTTTTCGTTTTCGTTTGGAAAATAAATTTATTTAGTTACTCCCGAAAATCGTTTTGAATTATTTCGTTTTTCGTTGGGGAATAGCTTTCGTCCGAAAATCCAATAATACTTGGTTTCTGTCGAATGGTCAAAAGAATATTCGACGCAACGTCGAAAATGTACGTCGAATCGTACATTTCCGTTCGAATATTCCGCCTACAAGAATTCTAATGTTGTATGACTAGTAATAATGTCAAATCTATTCTCTATAATGTCGAATCTATTTTCTCATAA
The DNA here is from genome assembly GCF_905171775.1 of Rana temporaria. Taxonomy (NCBI): domain Eukaryota; kingdom Metazoa; phylum Chordata; class Amphibia; order Anura; family Ranidae; genus Rana; species Rana temporaria. Next base: position 629,643,602 of record NC_053489.1, on the reverse strand, counting down.
ATCGATATCTATTCTCTGTAATGTCGAATCTATTATTTCTATAGTGTCGAATCTTTTCTCTATGATGTCGAATCTTTTCTCTATGATGTCGAATCTTTTCTCTATGATGTCAAATCTTTTCTCTATAATGTCAAATCTCTCTATATCGAATTTTTACCACAACGAAAACGAAAATAAAGCATTTTTTATGTCGGATCTTTCGGTTTTCGTTTCTTGCGCTTTCGTTATCGTTTGTTAAAACGATAACGAAAAAACATGATTTTCGGACGAAAATGCATTCTAACGAAAACGAATGCACATGTCTAATGACCAGGCCATTTTTTGCTATTCAGCACTGTGCTACTTTAACTGGCAATTGCTCTGTCATTCAACACTGTACCCAAACAACATTTATATCATTTTTCTTACACAAATAGAGCTTTCTTCTAGTGGTATTTGATCACCACTGGGTTTTTTCTATTTTTATTATATAAATGAAAACAGACCAAATGATTTGAAGGAACAATCCAATGGTTTTTTATAGGGATGTCCCGATACCGATACTAGTATCGGTATCGGGACCGATACCAAGCATTTCCCCGAGTACTTGTACTCGGGGAAATGCTCCCGATGCCTCAGCCGATACTTGAGCGAGCAGGCAGGGGAGTTGCAAATCTTCTCTCCCCCATGGTCAGTGTTGTCTTCCCCTGACCGTGCTGCTCTCTCACCTCCCCCCCCGTCTGTCCGTGCCATTCTCTCTCCTCCCCTTCCCCTGTCCGTCCGGTTCTCTCCCCCCCCCGTCCATGCAGTGCTCTTTCCTCCCCTTCCCCCGTCCGTCCGTCCCGTTCTCTCTTCCCCCCCTGTCCATGCAGTGTTCTTTCCTCCCCTTCCCCCGTCCGTCCCGTTCTCTCTTCCCCCCCCGTCCATGCAGTGTTCTTAACTCCCCTTCCCCCGTCCGTCCCGTTCTCTCTTCCCCCCCGTCCATGCAGTGTTCTTTCCTCCCCGTCCGTCCCGTTCTCTCTCCCCGTCCGTCCGTCCCGTTCTCTCTTCCCCCCCCCCGTCCATGCAGTGTTCTTAACTCCCCTTCCCCCGTCCGTCCCGTTCTCTCTTCCCCCCCCGTCCATGCAGTGTTCTTTCCTCCCCGTCCGTCCCGTTCTCTCTCCCCCCCCCCCGTCCGTCCCTGCAGTCTCTCTCCATCCATCCCGTCCCCGTCCGTGCCGCTCTCCCCCTCAATCTGTCAGGGGGGAGAGCGGCGGTAGGAGCCGCTAAGCCCGGCTCCTACCTTTTCTGAATGAACAGAGTCGGTGATTACCGACTCTGTCCATTCATATAACTGAGCATCGTAACCTCCTGTGTTTACGATGCTTCAGTTTATGAATGGAGGAGCTTCCCTCCATTCATTTCAGCTGAAGCTGCTGAGAAAGGGACTGGGGAATCTGTTTCCCTAGTCCCTTTCTCTGTCTTAAAGGGGAGATGCCAGAGGTCTGTTAAGACCCCTGAAATCTCACCAAAGCCCCCCAACAGGGCTGATTAAAATAAAAAATTGCAATAAATATTAAAAAATAAATAAAATGTAAAAAAATAAATAAAAAAAAAAACACACTGACAATTCACCCCCCACCCCCCCCCTAAAAAAAATAATAAATTAAAATCACTGTAAAAAAAAAAACAAAGTAAAAAAAAAAATAGTAAAAAAAAAAAAAAATACTGCCACTGTCACATGACATTAAAAAAAGTATCGGTATTCGGTATCGGCGAGTACTTGAAAAAAAGTATCGGTACTTGTACTCGGTCTCAAAAAAGTGGTATCGGGACAACCCTAGTTTTTTACTTTCTGCTATAGAGCATATCCAATAAAAAAATAAAAAAAATAAAAATTTCTTCATAAATTTACACAAAAATGTATTCTGCTAAATGTCTATGGTAAAATACAATCCCAATAAGTGTATACTGATTGGTTTGCGTGAAAGTTCTATATTCTTCAAACCATAGTATATACACTGGAATTGTATTATTTGTTTTATACTAATAATGGTGGTGATCAGCGACTTATAGTGGGTCTGTGATAGTGCGGCGCAATCTGACACTAACTGACACTGAGTGGGAATTGACTAACTGACATCTCCAATGACACATATACAGTGATCAGTGACAATACTATACACTGTTCCTGTTTTTTACTGAAAAAATATTTGTTCATTCTCCCTATATATTATGTAATTATATAATATGTATAAATATATATGTTTTATTTATATGTGCATATATATATATATATATATATATATATATATATATATATATATATATATAAACTAGATAATATATGAAAGTACACTAAATGTTATTATATAAATGTGTGTGTGTGTATATATTAGTTGAAAAAAAAAGTCTTAACATTTTAAATGTAGGCTACAAGTTTAAAAACAAAATCTGTTGTATTATGAAATGATGCTACAGTATAAGCAGAGAATAATTCTCTCTGCGATTTGCATTCCGCACATAGCTAACTCCCAACCACCTGACACGCAGCTTTATATAAACACATTGAAAATCGAATGTGTGATCACCGGAGAAAACCAACATCTCGTACTTGCTGGATCTTTGTATGGCATTCAGTTTGCCATTGCATTTGCTTACATTGTTTTTTTCTTTGTGAAAGAACACTATGAAAAGCTTTGCATGGTTTGCAGTGCAATGCATTGGCTGTAGGTTGCAATGATTCAGCCTGGATTTCCACAACAGAACAATATTAAACTTTGTGTAAAAAAAAAAAGCCTGTCATTTGGAAAATCCTGGGGCTGCCATTTTTGTCCTCATTCGGAAAATGCTGCTTTCCTGGCTATTATACTGACCCACTTTTTTTAGTAGTCAAAGACCTAAAAGTAATATGCATATCAAGAAAGTCAGGTAAAGTCAGGAGTCCTTATCACTTGCTTTGACTTAAAGCGGAGTTCCGGACACAATTTCACTTTTTAAATGTAAATACCCCTGTAATACACAAGCTTAATGTATTCTAGTAAAGTTAGTCTGTAAACTAAGGTCCGTTTTGTTAGGTTGTTACAGCATTTAGACACTTTATAAAATTGAAATTGACTGGGGCCATCTTAAGTGTGGGCATCATGAAGCCAGACTGTATGACTTCCTGGATTTCAGCCTTGCAGATCTCGCACATGCTCAGTGCTGCACAAGCAGTGTAATAGGCTTCAGATCAGGTTTCAGCACCTGTACTGTCCAAGTCACATGATTCTTCGAGACTGGGGAGTGCACAGACTCCTGGAAAGTTACACCCACTACATTCCCAGGAGTCTGTGCGGTGTAGGTTAGGAAGCTTAAGCACCTAGGTGCAGGAAGTGGGAAGATTAACTATTCTGCCTAGCAACAACACTTTGAAGGCATCTAAAAAAAAAAAAAAATTTCTTTAAGGACTAATGACATTTTTTTAAAACTACTGATGTAATGTTATATTTATGGGTGGAACTCCACTTTAATGACTCAAAAATTTGAAGGAAGAGGGACAGCTTGACAACCAGGCACAAAAATGTGTAGGAGATCCTCAATGGCCGTGTCCGTGGTTCTCTTATGATAAATTTCCTCTGTAGATAATTTGTATTTTATATGTAAATCTCTCTTCTCTTTCTGATGTGCAATATTCTTTCAGCCTTGGCATTTCCCCATTGAAATCAGGAATTAAAGGTGCACTCCAGTCCAAACTAAAAATTTGGGTAAATAGGAAATATTTTATATGGACACTATGGGTTATTTACGAAAGGCAAATCCACTTTGCACTACAAGTGCAAACTACAAGTGCAAAGTGCAATTGGAAGTGCAGTCGCTGTAGATCTGAGGGGGACATGCAAGAAAAATAAAAAAACAGCATTTTAGCTTGTATATGATTGGATGATAAAATCAGCAGAGCTTCCCCTCATTCAGATCTACCCCTCAGATTTACATCGACTGCACTTCCAAGGGTACTTTCAGTGCAATTTCAAGTGCACTTTGCAAAGTGGATTTTCCCATTCTTCTTTGCAAAATAGCTCAAGCTCTGTCAGATTGGATGGAGAGCGTCTGTGAACATCAATTTTTAAGTCTTGCCACAGATTCTCAATTGGATTTAGGTCTGGACTTTCACTGGGCCATTCTAATGCCGCGTACACACGGTCGTTTTATGTGATGAAAAAAAATGACGTTTTTAAAAACGTCACTTTAATTGACCGTGTGTGGGGGAAAACGTAGTTTTATGTCTTCTAAAAAACGACCAAAAAAAATTGAAGCATGCTTCAATTTTATGTGTCGTTTTTCAAAACGTCAACTTTTACTTCACAGAAATTGACCGTGTGTAGCAAAAACGTCGTTTAAAACAAAGTTTTTTCATCCGCGCATGCCCAGAAGCTACTTATGAAGCGAGCTTCAATGGAAAAACGTGGTGGAACGTAACCTCGCTTTGCTAGAACATTGTGAGAAAAACGATGGTGTGTAGGCAACTTCGTCTTTGAAAATTGAAGTTTCAAAAACGTCGTTTTTTACTTCACAGAAAATGTCGTTTTTTTTCATCACATAAAGTGATGGTGTGTATGCGGCATTACACATGAATATGCTTTGATCTAAACCATTCCATTGTAGCTCTGGCTGTATGTTTAGGGTCGTTGTCCTGCTGGAAATGAACCTCCGCCCCAGTCTCAAGTCTTATGCAGACTCTAACAGGTTTTCTTCTAAGAATGCCCTGTATTTCTTTCTGTAAAAAAAAAGAATGCCCTATTTTTGGCTCCATCCATCTTCCCATCAACTCTGACCAGCTTCCCTGTCCCTGCTGAAGAAAAGCATCCCCACAACATGATGCTGCCACCACCATGTTTCACGGTGGGGATGGTATGTTTAGGGTGATGTGCAGTTTTCATTTCCCACCACACATAGCGTTTTGCTTTTAGGACAAAAAATTCAATTTTGGTCTCATCTGACCAGAGCACCTTCTTCCACGTTTGTTGTGTCCCCCACATGGCTTCTCACAAACTGCAAACGGGACTTCTTATGGTTTTATTTCAACAATTTCTTCTTCCCACTCTTCTATAAAGGGCAGATTTGTGGAGTTCACGACTAATAGTTGTCCTGTGGACAGATTCTCCCACCTGAGCTGTGGATCTCTGCAGCTCCTCCAGAGTTACCATGGACCTCTTGGCTGCTTCGCTGATAAATGCTCCTCTTGCTCGGCCTGTGAGTTTAGGTGGACGGCCATGTCTTGGTAGGTTTTCAGTTGTGCCATACTCTTTCCATTTCAGATGATGGATTGCACAGTGTTCCAAGAGATGTTCAAAGCTTGGGATATTTTTTTATAACCTAACAATACTTTAAGCTTCTCCACAACTTTATCCCTGACCTGTCTGGTGTGTTCCTTGGCCTTCATGATGCTGTTTGTTCACTAAGGTTCTCTAATGCCTCGTTTCCACTGGTCTATTCTGGTGAGCGTTTCCACTGCAAATCGGACTGTCGGGGGCCATACAGGGTTTAGAAAAAATGCCTAGCATGTCCACAAATCAGTGGAATGTATTGTAGCTCCACCCTAACCGAACCGTTCCATTTTCTATGGCCCCACATCTGAAGCAGGACCCAGAACAGTGCGGTATGGTTCGGTTTTATGGCACACTTTCATAATGGAAACACCCAAAATAGCGTACCGTACCGAACCGATGCGCTATTAGGTGATTTCTGAAGGCAAATGGTTACACTAGATATTAGTTAGGGATATCAGAGTAAAGGGAGCTGAATACAAATGCACTCCACACTTTTCACATATTTATCATTTTCCTTCCACTTCACAATTATGCGCCATTTTGTGTTGGTCTACCACATAAAATCCCAATAAAATACATTTACGTTTTTGGTTGTAACATGACAAAATGTGGAAAATGTGGTATGAATACTTTTTCAATGCACTGTATATACAGGGCTAGATTCAGCAATGAATTACGCCGGCGTATCTATAGATACGCCGTGTAAATTCAAAGCTGCGCCGGCGTATCTTTTTTCTGTATTCAGAAAGCAAGATACGCCGACATTAGCCTAAGATGCCACAGGCGGAAGTCTCTTACACCGTCGTATCTTAGGCTGCATATTTACGCTGGCCGCCAGGTGACGCTTCCGTCGTTTTCGGCGTAGAATATGCAAATGACCTAGATACGCCAAATCACAAATTTACGTACGCCCGGCGCTATTTTTTTTTACGTCGTTTACATTAGGCTTTTTCGATGTAAGATTGATCCTGCTATTAGGTGGCGCACGCAATGTTAAGTATGGCCGTCGTTCCCGTTTTGAAATTTTAATTTTTTACGTTGTTTGCGTAAGTCGTTCGCGAATAGGGCTGGACGTAATTTACGTTCACATCGAAACCAATACGTCCTTGCGTGTACTTTGGAGCGATGCACACTGGGATATGTACACGGACGGCGCATGCACCGTTCGTAAAAAACGTCAATCGCATCGGGTCACCAAGAATTAACATAAAACACGCCCCCTCATCCACATTTGAATTATGCGCGCTTACACCTGCCCCATTTACGCTACGCCGCCGTAACTTAGAAGGCAAGTGCTTTGTGAATACAGAACTTGCCTCTCTTACTTACGGCGGCGTATCGTAAATACGATACGCTGCGCCGCCGTAACTATGCGCGCCCCTACCTGAATCTAGCCCATACTGTACATACCTCTCAACTTTCTGTCATTTGGAGGGACTGTATTTTTTTTGGAATCAATTCTCTCCATCCCTTTTTTTTCTCAGTCGTCCCTCTTTTAGGGGTAATAATCTCTATGAAAAAAATTATATTTAACTATCAATAGGGTTTTACTTGTTTGTTGCTTTGAAAAGCTAAAATAAAGGAAATTTAGCGATAAAAAAAAAAGGTTGAAGCAATACATTTTTATATATTAATCTTCATTATCCGTGTTCCAGGGGGGCTTTTCATTTGCCTACAAAAAATAAATAAAGGGCACATAATATGTGCTGTTGTAACACGTGCGGTACCACTAGGCGTTGTGTATGTGCTTTGCCATTCATTTTCAATGGCACTCCTATGCACATATACAGTGCACCGCAAACATATAATGTGGGGCATTGGGGCTGCAGTAACACAGCACACCTCAAAGCACAATAACGAGCAGTGCAATGCATGCGTTATCACATCACAGTAGGGTGTAAATGGGCCCTACTAAAAAATTTACTCAAAACCATTATCGTATTCTTTTAACAGACCGCTAACACTTTGCAGCTGCCAGTATGATGTCAGTAAGTGGATATCCTTGTCAGCTGCTTGCACGTCTCTAAATTATTTTGATCAGTAGTAATAAAACGTGTTAGTTTTTCCACCGTGACTAAGACCAGACCTATGTATTTGTTATTGCCCAGGAGATATGATCGCTTATACTTGGCTATATTATTTCAGGATAATAGCACAGAAAGTCGCTATTGTTGGCTGATCCTCTCAAAACCAAACCATCCGATTGAAGCTTGTGTGGGAGATTGTGTACATTCAGTTCTAGTCCTCTGAAGTTGTCCAAGAGCTTGAAGTACTTTGTATATATCTTGAACCAAGTCAATGTATGTAAAAGAGGGGTGCCCAACCAGTGGCCCGGGGGCCACAGTTGGCCCGCGGAGCCCTCTGATGTGGCCCGCGACCTCCTGTTTTGGGATGGCTGGTTGGCAAGCCCAGATTGCAGGTTGCCGACCTGCCATCCGAGAGCAACAGTGTTGTGAATGAAGCCGGCGGTAGAGGAAGCAAGCAACTTTTCAGAAAGTGCACCACACCTGAGGGATATAATAGACGTCTATGGCAAAGTGCAGCTAACCGGTGGGAAAACCACAGATACACTGCGCCGCAATAGACCGCAGACCATCAGTGTAAAAGCAGCCTTAGGCCCCTTTCACATGATCGGTCTGACCCAATCGGACCCTCTATTCACCTTCATTTACACCTGCCTACCTCCAATCCGATCTGCTAAAAAACAGAAACGGATCTGCCCCCTTCTATTTTATTGGATCGGAGGGCCCATAGAGTAGATTGGGTTGTGTCTGCTTTGCATATGCAGACTGGACACAGACCTGTAATCTGCCCACTCCGCTCATTGTGGCCCGCGACTGGTTACTAAGTCGCTTAAGTGGCCCTCGGCCTTCAAAAGGTTGGATAGAGTTATGCCCTGAATTTCCGATGGGATAAAATCTGATAGAATTTTCCGTCGGAATTCCATTCAAGCTGTCTTGCATACACACTGTCAGACCAAATTCCGACTGTCCAAAACGCGGTGACGTAAAAGACTACGACGAGCCGAGAAAAATAAAGTTCAATGCTTCCGAGCATGCGTCGACTCGATTCTGAGCATGTGTGTTTTTTTCTCCGTCGGAGTTCCAAACATGTTCAATTTCTAAACTCCGATGGAAAAAAGTCAGATGGGGCCCACACACAATCGGAATATCCGATGAAAAAAATCCGTCTGACGTGTGTACAAGGCATTAGAGAGATGTGACCTGTCAGATTTTTTCGCCATCTGAGTTGCAGTGATTTCCCACCACTTCCTGTCCCATAGCCAAACAGGAAGTGAGAATAAATTCCTTGGGGACCCACATCAGAAATAGTGTCCCCATTGGAATATTTACTTTTCTTGGGACAACCAAAAATATGGGATTTTCTTTAACTTTCACTTTCAAAGATAATAGTATACAGTGGAACCTTGGATTACGAGCATAATCTGTTCCAGGAGAATGCTCGTAATCCAAAGTACTCGCATATCAAAGCGAGTTTCCCCATTAAAGTCAATGGAAACTAAAATAATTTGTTCCGCATTGACTTCAATGGCATGCAATACCGCATGTGGCCAGAGGCGGGGGGGGGGGGGGGGGGCGCCGGAGAGCCTCGTAAACACTCGGAAAGGGCTGAGGACACCTCAGCTGAACTCGGAAAAGCTTGGAAAGGCTCAGGAACGTAGTATTTCTGAGATTATCCGAACATTTTCAATCGGCTCCGACCAGCGCCGTTCTACTCTGCTCGGCTCCGGCACCCCCCACCCTAGGCCAAAGGCGGTATTACACACCGCTTTGGCTTGAATCCTGCTAGTTTTGTGAGACAACACTCGCAAATCGAGTCAGGAAAATAGAGAGAGTGAATATCCCTAATAGGGACACAGACAGTAATACAAATTGGTGTTCTAATCTCTCTCCCCCCCAAAACTAGAAAGGGGTTTTGCCTTTTGTTATACTTTAACTAAAGGCCTGCTTTGAAATATGAAGTGCAGGCCATATGAAGAGAGGTGCCTTGTGGTCCCTACTTACCTGGGGTGGAGAAAGCCTCTTGAGGGGGCGAGCAGGAGTGTCAGGACGCCCACTAACACACAGCTCCTTTCTCTATCTGCAAAGTAGAGAGCGTCCTGACCCTTCTGCTCGCCCCCTCAAGAGGCTTTTTCCACACCAGGGAGAAAGCCTCGCATTACGGTGGTGAGTTACAGACAGAAGAACAGGAAGTGAGGATTTCTTAGAAGAAATAAGGACATTTAAAGGCAAAATGGAAGGATGAGGTAAGTGTAGGTAGGAGAACTGTACTAAGGTAAAGGAAGCTATTTAGGGAAAAAAATAATTACCTTTACAACCCCTTTAATGCAACATGTTTTTGTGTGTTATATCTGAATTCCAGGTATGGATATTTTTGTATAGTTGTATATAGGCTCTGCTGCACTTCTATGAATGTTATATATTACGTATGCAATTATTGATTTTGTAAACTAAAAGAGTTCTTTTCTTCGATGCTCTTCAATATTTTGTGAAAGTTGGAAAAAAAATGATTTAACAGAATTTGAACTAAGATGTAATCCCCCAGTAATAAAATGTAATCACTTTAATCTGAGCTACAATAGTTTCTCTGTATTTTCTGTACAATTCCTTTAGCTGGGTCAGTAGTATTATGCTTTTTTCCCCCCTTCCAGTTGTCATGCAGTCTATACAGGACAGGGCAGTGTCTATTCTGCTTTGACATTTCAGTTTACAGACAAGCCAGATTAAATGCAGCAGAGAAATATGGGCTTCTCTAAATTCGGTGTTCCTTTTAAAGGATTACTACAGCAGCCGCAAAAGCCATGATCTGTAGCCCCAGTAATCTTCCCAGCATGAATGGATGTGAGAAACTGCCTAGGCAGACCAGTGGAAGGAATGGCCCTGTGTTCTGTAACTGGTCTTACTCATCCATGACATCTACAATGTCCCCTAATTGTGTTACATTGTGGCATCAATTGCCTGCGCATAATTAAAATTCCTGTATGTCTCCATCTCAGTCATTTGGCGGCAATGGAAGGCTGGATGTTCTGCTGGTGTATATTTTCCTAAGCTGTATGTTCAGAGTTATACACGATCATTAACAAGTGAGAAAGTTTACAGTCTGGCTGGTGTTCTGCTCAGTGTCAGGCCAGTGCTGGGATTTAACTGCAGCTTAAAGCTGACTTTGAAGTTCTGGAGGAATAATCATTTACTAAGTAATGAATGTATTGTTTCACAGGACACAGAACAGCTCTTCTCATTTTTCATTATTTCAATACAGAAGAATTATGGTGCAAAAATCCTACTTTTATATGCATACGGTTTTAAACAAAATGGGATAAAATCAACTAAACATCGGGAACCTGGTTTGTTGTTAACAGCAAGCTTGCTTCACTTATACATTCGACACAGTCTTAGGCCTCGTACACACGACCGAGTTTCTCGGCAAAAACCAGCAAGAACCTTCTTGCTGGGAGATATTTTTTTGCCGAGGAAACCGGTCCTGTGTACATTTTCGTTGAGGAAACTGTCGAGAAACTCGACGAGCCAAAAAGAGAGCAAGTTCTCTATTTTCTCGACGGGAGTCTGATTTGGCTCGTCGAGTTCCTCGACGGGCTGGTTTTCAACGAGAAACTCGGACGTCTGTATGCTAAGAAACCCGCACTTGCTCAGATTAAAGTATGAGACGGGAGTAAAAGTAGCATTTGTAATGGAGATAACACATTTTTAAAGCTGTAACAGACTGAAAAGTGCAAATCTTCTCTTACCAAACTTTTATTTAACACGCAAACACATGAAATTAGCAAAAGCAGCCCCAAGAGTCTAGCCAGTGGAATCGAACTTCCCCTGCCGTTGTATGTGTTGTACGTCACCGCGTTTGAGAACAAGGAGATTTTGGCTTGACTGTGTACGCAAAGCAAGCTTGTCGAGTTCCTCGACAAGCCTAACAAGGAACTCGACGAGGAACTCGATGTGTTTCGCCCGTCGAGTTTCTCGGTCGTGTGTACGAGGCCTGAGGCCTCGTACACACGACCGAGTTTCTCGGCAAAAACCAGCAAGAAACTTGCTGGGAGATATTTTTTTGCCGAGGAAACCGGTCGTGTGTACATTTTCGTCGAGGAAACTGTTGAGAAACTCGACGAGCCAAAAAGAGAGCAAGTTCTCTATTTCCTTAACGGGAATGGAGAAACTTGCCTTGTTGAGTTCCTCGACAGCCTAACAAGGAACTCGACGAGGAAAACGATGTGTTTCGCCCGTCGAGTTCCTCGGTCGTGTGTACGAGGCTTCACACAGTAAATCACACTGTGCTGTACATTATATACTCCATTGTGTTTAACTCATTACATTGTGCTGTATATTATATACTGTATGTTGCACTCAGTACACTGTGCTGCATGTTATATACTAGACATGTGTGTCCCCGTTCGTAACGAATGGATTTTCATACAAATTTGTTAGTATTCGTACATTCGTATCAATTCGAACATCCGAAAAGCTGAAAGAACCAAAATACGAAAATTACGGAATTACGAATAAGCAAAATAACGAACAAGCGAAAATACGAACTTATGATTGGACAATCTTACTAAAATACGAAACACCGAAAAAGCAAAAGAACGAAAATGTCAGAACCGTTACGGTAAGTACTCACCGAGGCCGAGATGCCGAGGGCGGCTACCTTTGCGACTCTGTGCACCTCACCCCCTGGAGGTGGAGACAGCGAGGAGGGGCACAAAGAGGCACCGGCTGCCTGCAGCGGGAGGTCACTTGAAGGTAAGTCACGGAAGATGCGATCTGGAAACTCCGGTGAGGCTGAAGCAGGTAGAAGCAGCGATGCAGGAACAAATAGAGTCCACGGGGCTGAGAGCCCGCTCAGGGCGGAACAAAAGCAGAATCAGAAGACAAGCCAGGTGATCAGGGATTCCGGAAGGTAGAGAGTCCAATGAAACAGAGCCGGTGGTCAAGGAGTGGAGACGTAAGCAGATCCGATAAGCAGGCCAGGGGTCAAGTGCAGGAGAAGGCTGAGAATAGTCAAAGTCCAATCCGGGTCAAACAGGTCAAGGTATTCAGGTTTCAAGGTTCTTTCAACAGGGTAAAGCTGACAACAAACCAGCAATTAGCAAGGAGGAAGGGGCTGGCTTAAATAGGCCGGTCAGGCCACTGATTGGTCCACAGTAGTACAGATTCAGAACCAGGCTCCAACGGACAGCAAGCAGAATAACACTGAGCAGTGGCTCAGAGGCAAAGAGCTGGACCTGTAATGGAGAGGTCCTAGGTTCGATTCCACCCAGAGCCAACTGGGGAATGTGACCGTGAAAGGCCAGTGCCCTGACAGAAAATGACATCTATAACGAACGATTTGCATTCCGTATTTAAAATCCTTTGTCTGTTCGTATTTTCATTTGTGTGTTTTGTAAATCCGTTTCTTTGTCTGTTCGTAAATTTGTGTACTTGTATCGTTCTTTCAAATGGGCACTGGGCAGTGTAGTTAGTGAGTGATTACTAAGACCCCTTTCACATTGAGGCGTTTTTCATGCGGTACAACGCTAAAAATAGCGCTGCTATACCGCATGAAAAAATCATGCCCTGCAGGCCTCAATGTGAAAGCCCGAAGGCTTTCACACTGAAGCGGTGCGGTAGCAGGACTGCTCCAAAAGTCCTGCTAGCCGCATCTTTGGAGCGGTATAGGAGCGGTGTGTTTACCGCTCCTATACTGCGCCTTCCCATTAAAATCAATGGGAAACCGCGGTAATACCGCCCGCAATGCGGGCGGTATTAACCCTTTTTCGGCCGCTAGCGGGGGTTAAAACCTCACCGCTAGTGCCCGAATATCATGGTAAATACGACGGTATAGCGGGGCTAAAAATAGCGCTGCTATACCGTCACCGCACCTCCGCTGCCCAATGTGAATGCAGCCTTAATATCTTAGCCAATCAGCTTATCTCTTTTGTGCTGAGTCACATTATGCAGTGTAAAGCCTCGTACACACGATCGGACTTCAAACAAACTTTTCCGTGGATTTTTGTCTGAAGGGAGTTGGCCAGACTTTTGAAACCGAAAAAGTTTGTCTGATAGAGCGTACACACGGTCGGATTTTTTGGAAAACGCTCATTTTGACGTTTGTTGGCAAAAAGTCAGACCGTGTGTACGGGGCTTAAGAGAAAGTATATCTTAATATGGATTAGCCGCGTGTTGCTATGAATTTACGAAAGTACAAAATTACGAATACATTAAACGAAAATGATTATCTAACAAAATTACGAATTTCAAATCAACGAATATAAATTAGACAAAATTACGAATAATCCAGTATAAACGAAAATAAAACTGTTACGAAAATACGAATGGGTCCGAATAGGAAAACTTGTGTCTTACGAAATACGAATGGGTCCGAATAGGAAAACTTGAGTCTTATGAAATTACAAATCTTTACGAATCTACAGAACGAGACGAAACGGAACAAAAAAATAGGAAATTTTTTGTTGTGCACATGTCTATTATATACTCCATAGTGTAATGTTGCACTTAGTACATTGTGCTGTGTATTATATACTGTATGTTGCACTCAGTACACTGTGCTGCATGTTATAAACTCTTATATAGTGAATCTTTAGTGGAAAAAATTGTAGCGCTCTGTTTCATAAAACAGTACTAGTAAAGTGATTATATTAAAATAACATAAATAAACACATACAAATTTGCACATAAAAATTAACAAGTGAAAGTGAATTAATAGTGCATGTGAATGATCCATAAACATATAAAGAAAGTTGAAAAGAAAATAAATTCATATAAAAGTGTCCATAAATCACACCAATCTTCAAGTGATTAAGCAGTGATTGATCAATGGAATGGTATCTTTCTTGAAGAAATCTTGATACAAACTTTCCCCCACACCTCATAGAATCAAGAATTAGGGAATACATTAACCCCTTCCTCGCCCCCTAGTGTTAACCCCTTCCCTGCCAGTCACATTTATACAGTAATCAGTGCACATTTATATCATTGTTCGCTGTATAAATGTGAATGGTCCCAAAAATGTGTCAAAAGTGTCCGATGTGTCCGCCTCAATATCGCAGTCCTGACAAAAATCGCAGATCGCCGCCATTACTAGTAAAAAAATAATAATAAAAAAAAAGTCATAATTCTATCCCCTATTTTGTAGACGCTATGACTTTTGCGCAAATCCAATCACTATACGCTTATTGCGATTTTTATTTTTACCAACAAATATGTAGAAGAATACGTATCGGACTAAACTCAGAAAATTTTTTTTTTTTTTTTTTTTTATTATTATTGGATATTTATTACAGCAAAAAGTAAAACATTTTTTTTCCAAAATTGTCGCTCTACTTTTGTTTATAGCGCAAAAAATAAAAACCGCAGAGGTGATCAAATACCACCAAAAGAAAGCTCTTTTTGTGGGGAAAAAAAGGACGTCAATTTTGTTTGGGAGCCACGTCGCACGACCGCGCAATTGTCATTCAAATCGTGACAGTGCTGAAAGCTGAAATTTCACCTGGGCAGGATGGGGGTATATGTGCCCAGTAAGCAAGTGGTTAATATAATCACTTGACTAGTACTGTTTTATGAAACAGAGCGCTACTATTTTTTCACTAAAGATTCACTATCTACATTTCTATTTAAGTAGCAGCTGTAGGTAATCAAGTTTATCCTGTGCGCAGTGGTGGTTTAGAAAGTTACTAGGGGGCGTTAATTAGCTTTGTTTACCAGCGTTTATTCCTAGGTTATATACTCTGTAGTGTAATGTTACACTTAGTACATTGTGCTGTACATTATGTACTTCATAGTGTTTGGCTCAGTACACTGGGGGTGTGCACTTCCTGTCAGTCCGGCCGGGAACAGGAAACTGATTCTCCTGTACCACGCGCGTTACCCGGCCGGACTGACAGGACTCCAGGAGGAAGGAAGAGGAGCTGGGCCACGAGCTGCAGCCTGAAAAGGGAAAGTTGGGGGCCCCAGTCCAGCTTGGGGCCCCAAGCAATTGTTTGTTTTGCCTGTCCTGTAGCGACGGGCCTGCGCTGACGTCAGCGGTTGCATGCAGGGTCAATATCTTTAGGAGATATTCTTTTGACCTACAGGTACGACTTATTATAGGTAACAATCACCAAGCAGTCAATACAACCGCTTTAATTGAACAAGCTGAAGTTAGAAGCTGATTGGCTGTCCTGCAGAGTGCTTGAGTTTTAGTAAATCAACCCCACTGTGCTGTACATCATATGCTCCATGCCATGAGATAACACTCTATTTACTCAGCAATTATCCTCCCGCTATCTCCTCTCCAACTCTCCTTCTACCTTCTTTATAAAATAATGACGTTTTCTTATTGAAGAATTAGGTGGAACCTGTGGCTCCTTTAATAAGAACATGTATATGAGGGAGAATTATTTCAGCATAAGATGTGACCTACAGGCTCCTCCACAATGGACTAGACATCGCATTCTGAATCTCACAAAGCCAGTCTTCTTTCAGCGTCTTGTAATAGCCCAGATTATAATAACGGGGCTCATGGAAGGAAATGTGTTTAATAACCCTGTGTTGTCATACTCTGGGATGGTCTGATGGCTTCTGATCTTTTCTTTTATTAACAAAAATTCGTTTTTTTTATGGATTGAAACAGGTTCCTTTCATCCTTAATAGTATTCCTTCAAATATATAAATATATAGACATAATGATTTAATGATGATCTACAGATAAATTAGATAGCTATTGTAGATAGCTACACAGGATACAGTGGATACATAAGATAGATGGATATGAGAGAGTGATAACTAGATAGATATGAGAGATAGACAGATAGACAGATAGACAGATAGATAGATAGATAGATAGATAGATAGATAGATAGATAGATAGATAGATAGATAGATAGATAGATAGATAGAATACGATAATTTAGATAGATAGAAATATAGATAGATATGAGAGAGTGATACATAGATAGATAGATAGATAGACAGATAGATAGATAGATAGACATACAGATAGATAGATATACAGATAGATAGATATACAGATAGATAGATAGATAGATAGATAGATAGATAGATACATAGATAGAATAAGATAAAATAGATAGATAGATAGATAGATAGAATTGGATACATTAGATATATAGATAGATAACAATAGCTATATAGATACATAGATAGAATAAGATAAAATAGATAGATAGATAGATAGAATAAGATAAAAAAAGATACATATTTAGATAAAAAGATAGATAGATAGAATAAGATACATTAGATAGATCGATAGAATAGGATAATTTAAATAGATAGATATGAGAGAGTAATAAATAGATAGATATGAGAGACAAATAGATAGAATAGGATAAATTAGATAGATATATAGATAACAATAGATACATAGATAGATTGATAGATATATAGATAGATATGGGAGAGTGATAAATAGATAGATAGATATGAGAGATAGATAGATAGATAGATAGATAGATAGATAGATAGATAGATAGATAGATAGATAGATAGAACAGGATAAATTAGATAGACAGAAAGAATAGGATAAAATAGATAGATAGCTAGATAGATACAGAGATAAAATAAGATAAAATAGATAGATAGAATATGATAGATAGAGAGATAGATATAATAACTTCAATTGGATAGATAGATAGATAGAATAAAATAAATATGATAGATAGATAAATAGATAGATAGAATAACTTTAATTAGATAGATAGATAGATAGATAGATAGATAGATAGATAGATAGATAGATAGATAGATAGGATAAAAAAATATACATATTTAAATAAAAAGATAGATAGATAGAATAAGATACATTAGATAGATCGATAGAATATGAAAATTTAGATAGATAGATATGAGAGAGTAATAAATAGATAGATATGAGAGACAAATAGATAGAATAGGATAATTTAGATAGATAGATATGAGAGAGTAATAAATAGATAGATATGAGAGACAAATAGATAGAATAGGATAATTTAGATAGATAGATATGAGAGAGTAATAAATAGATAGATATGAGAGACAAATAGATAGAATAGGATAAATTAGATAGATAGATATATAGATAACAATAGATACATAGATAGATTGATAGATATATAGATAGATATGGGAGAGGGAAAAATAGATAGATAGATAGATAGATACGTCAAAAGGTAAATAGGCTGAACATCAATGTCAGATAATTTGGATTTTTTTTTTTATGAATGTGTGTTTTCATAACTTGTTTCTCTATATATCTTGTTTTAGCTATAGATGGATATAGATAGATTGATATAGAGAGATGGATATATATGGATATAGATTGATATAGATGGATATAGATAGATGGATATAGAGAGATGGATATATATGGATATAGATTGATATAGATGGATATAGAGAGATGAATATAGATGGATATATATAGATGGATAAAGATGGCTATAGATGGATATAGATAGATGGATATAGAGAGATGGATATATATGGATATAGATTGATATAGATGGATATAGAGAGATGAATATAGATGGATATAGATAGATGATATAGATAGATGATATAGATGGATATAGATAGATGATATAGATGGATATAGATAGATGGATATAGATGGCTATATATAGATGGATATAGATGACTATAGATGGATATAGATAGATGATATAAATGGATATAGATAGTTGGATATAGATAGATGGATATAGATAGATGATATACGGTAGATGGATATAGATAGATGGATATAGATAGATGATATAGATGGATATAGATAATTATAGTTGGATATAGATAGATGATATAGATGGATATAGATAGTTGGATATAGATAGATGATATAGATGGATATAGATGGATATAGATAGATGGATATAGATGGATATAGATAGATGATATACGGTAGATGGATATAGATAGATGGATATAGATAGATGATATAGATGGATATAGATAATTATAACTTGGATATAGATAGATGATATAGATGGATATAGATAGTTGGATATAGATAGATGATATAGATGGATATAGATAGATGGATATAGATAGATGGATATAGATGGATATAGATAGATGGATATAGATGGATATAGATAGATGATATAGATGGATATAGATAGATGATATAGATGGATATAGATAGATGATATAGATGGCTATATATAGATGATATAGATGATATACGGTAGATGGATATAGATAGATGATATAGATGGATATAGATAGATGATATAGATGGCTATATATAGATGATATACGGTAGATGGATATAGATAGATGATATAGATGGATATAGATAGATGATATAGATGGCTATATATAGATGATATACGGTAGATGGATATAGATAGATGATATAGATGGATATAGATAGATGATATAGATGGCTATATATAGATGATATACGGTAGATGGATATAGATAGATGATATAGATGGATATAGATAGATGATATAGATGGCTATATATAGATGATATACGGTAGATGGATATAGATAGATGATATAGATGGATATAGATAGATGATATAGATGGCTATATATAGATGATATAGATGATATACGGTAGATGGATATAGATAGATGATATAGATAATATACGGTAGATGGATATAGATAGATGATATAGATGATATACGGTAGATGGATATAGATAGATGATATAGATGATATAGATGGATATAGATAGTTGGATATAGATAGATGGATATGAATTGTTTTCTATGTCAATGCTACCATAGTTTCCATTTGGTGGATCAGGCAGTCAGTGATGTGTGGAAAGGACCCCCACTGAGTGCATTTACACCAGCCGAGCCCCATCCCTCCATTCAAAACTGCTTAGAGAATTTCCCATTGATTCTCTTATTATAAAAGATACAAAGACTTCTAGAGGTTGCTGGGCTCAGTACCGCTCTTGTACTGCTGGCAGCTATCAGCATCCTCCTGTATGTATTCGTAGTATCTGTGCGGAGACTCACGTCTCCTCTATACTGTACTTGTACTGCGTTGCTATAGGTACAGAGCGATTCCCACTAATAGAACTGGATTCATGGTGGGAACAAAAGGTGGACGTTACTATTAAAGGATATCTCATTTCTGGCAAAGGAAACCTCTAGGTGTACAGGCATGGAAATGTTCCCTAACAATAAGTCATTGATGTGAGCCGATTCTTCGGGGAATGGCTACAAACACAAAGCAATTCCCTGCTGCCCCCACGGCTGAGCTGACAAGACGGACTTAATTGCTTCAGTAAAGCGTATCAGGCCGCGATCACTGTTCCAGGCCTGAATGGATTCACACACACCGCCGGTGCAACATTATCTCCGAGATACAGCTGGATGCGGCTTGTTGGGCGGAAGCTGTATAAAATACCAAGAGAATAAAGATCAAGTCCTTTCCAACAATTAGAGTGACCGCTGCTTACCTGTAGAGAAACTTTTATGTACGTGTCGAGAGCCAGTCGTTGGTTCTGTGAGCGTCCGCCATCCTATGGAGTCACTCCACTCTCTATGTTCTCTGCCATTTCAACGGCTGGACTACTATAGGCCTATTTTGACATTTCAGCTAGTGCGTAGGAACCCAAATGTGTACTAAACGTTTTAACATTTGCCTCGAGTTAAAGCTTAAATTAGAACTACAGTAAAGCCTTGGTTTGCGAGCATAATTCGTTCCAGAAACAAGCTTGTAATCCAAAGCACTTGTATATCAAAGCATTTTTTTTACAGGATATAAAAGAGAAGAGAGGCGCCTCTAAGTGTAGCAATAAGTTGCTAAAGGTTGTACCTTCATTAAATGTTACCATATTGCTACACTTAGAGGCTCCTCTCTTCTTTTTTATGCTCAGTTGTGACGCTACTCTTATATCCAGGGCCGATCCTAGGCAGGGTGCACGGGGTGCTCCGCACCCAGGCGCCGCAGAGGTGGGGGCGCCGAAGCTCCAAAGTGCTCCCCTCCCTCCTCCTTGTCTGTGTCCAGAGCTGCTGCCAATCATCCCGTACACTCCCAGAAATGCTCTCCGAGTGCCACATATGCCCCGCCCCCTGTAATGTGCCTCTGCTCCCAGAGCGCCCAAGTTATTGTACAAGGAACTATTAGACAAGTACTGATCTATGGGGACACCTGATGTGGGGGGCTCTGATGGGGGACACCTGCTGGGGGGGGGCTCTGATGTGGGACACCTGCTGGGGGGGCTCTGATGGGGGACACCTGCTGTGGGGGGCTCTGATGGGGGACACCTGCTGTGGGGGGCTCTGATGGGGGACACCTGCTGGGGGGGGCTCTGATGGGGGACACTAATGAAGACTTCTTAGGGGAGCATCTCTGTGTTTGAGTCGTAGCCATAGAAACATTTGTAAAGGGGAGGAGTTAGTAAGATGACCACGCCCATGTGTGGGCGCTAGAAATATTTCTGCACCCAGGCGCCTCTGACCCTAGAATCGGCCCTGCTTATATCAAGACATCGCTTGTATATCAAGCCAAAATTTATTAAAACCCTTTGCTTGTCTTGCAAAACGCTCTCAAACCAAGTTACTCTCAAACCAAGGTTTTTTTTTCATTTTAGATATAGCAAGGAAGGTTTATAACCCTTGTCAGATTTTTTTGTTCATTATCTGTGTCACAATGCAGAGATATCCCTTCACTTCCTGTCCCATAGCCACAGGAAGTGAGAGGAAATCCCTGAAAACTTAAGGGAATTCCTTGGGGACCCCCGGGACACCAGAACCAGTGTCCCCATTGGAAGATATTCATTTTCTGGGGACAACCCAAATTGGGATTTTCTTTTACTTTGACTTTCAATGATAATGGTAAACAGGCCAAATAGAGAGGGGGGATCTCCTTAACAGGGGAACAGACAGCAATTACAAACTGACAGGTGTTCTTATCCATCTCCACTCTATCCAAAACAAAATGATCCGCCCCGTGAACCTCTGCTTGCTCAGCGGGGATCGCTCCGTTGATCCCCGCTGAGCCGGCGGATGACAGGGCGAGGGCGGTCCCCGCACACTGTGCCCTGTCTTTTCTCCGCTCTCCCCTATGGGGGGATCGGATGAACACGGACCGTCTGTCCGTGTTCACCCGATCCGATCCGCCAGACGGATGGAAAAGTAGGTTTTTCCTCCTTCACACTTTGGCGGATCGGAGCGGGTCGGATGTCAGCGGGCAAGTAACCGCTGACATCCGTGGCTCCATAGAGGAGCACGGAACGCCCGTTCAGGTCCGCCTAAAAAACTGGCAGGGGTCAAGTCCTGGGGAAAAAAGTGTGTGAACTCCCATCCAAGATCCACTCGCCCACCAAAAAATAAATAAATGCTCATATGCATAATTACTAAACCACATGTTTTTTTTTAAAAAAAGAAGCAAGTTCTTTCTAAATCCCGCGATAACTCGCGGCAGACCTCCGCAATGTCTCTTGGGAACAATGACCAAAGCTCCCTGGAGACATTGCGGCATCGAGGAAGTGACGGAATATCCGCACACTACCTGATGAATCCATATACAGGAAGCAGCCAGTAACAAAGGATTACTAAGGTTCGCCTGCCCCTGACAGTGACTAGTGTTGAGCAGAATATGCCATATTCGATTTCGCGATATATCTCGAATATATATTCGAATATTCGAGATATATTCGCTAAATTCGAATATTCGTGATATTTTATCGAAATTAAATGATTGCGATTTTTCGCTATTGCGAATGCGAAAATAATTGCGATTTTTTGATAACTGCGGTAGGAGCACTCTGATTGGCTCAGAATATTCGTGATATTTTATCGAAATATCGCAACATGCGAATGCGATATTTATTGCGCAATTTCGAGAAATGCTGGAGGAGCGCTCTGATTGGCTCAGAATATTCGTGATATTTTATCGAAATATCGCAACATGCGAATGCGATATTTATTGCGCAATTTCGACAAATGCTGTAGGAGCACTCTGATTGGCTCAGAATATTCGTGATATTTTACAATACAAAATAATTGCGAATATTCGGCAAATGCGGAAGGAGCACTCTGATTGGCTCAGAATATTCTTGATATTTTACAATACAAAATAATTGCGAATATTCGGCAAATGCGGAAGGAGCACTCTGATTGGCTCAGAATATTCTTGATATTTTACAATACAAAATAATTGCGAATATTCGGCAAATGCGGAAGGAGCACTCTGATTGGCTCAGAATATTCGTGATATTTTACAATAGAAAATAAAAAGTGTTTTGCATTGGTGGTGATTCTTTACTCTATCCATCTGTCACAGCCGTTTGTCAATCAAACACCTTGAAGATTGAACACGTTCATGCTGCATGCTTTGGACTTTTTTTCACTTCACATATCAAAGACATTTTTATGAAAGATTATTTTTCTATTATTGGGACTATATTTCTTTATATATTTGTTTCACTGTGTATTTCACAAGTTATTTGCGCTTGCTTATTTTATAATTTGCCCACATGTCTTGTCACTAGACATATTTTTTATTCTTGTAGAGCGACTCCATTTTCTGTCTTGTATTAATTTATGTTGTATAACATTTTTGAGTTGCTGCTGTATTCTCCCCTTTTTTAAGGTATGCGCAATTTTTTCCTTCTTACAAAAAATAATAATATCAAACATACAAATATTCATAACATACACAAAGCCCCCCCTTTTGCATCAGAGACAATCAGAGTTCTCCTACCACAGTTATCGAAAATTCGCAATCATTTTCGCATTCGCAATAGCGAAAAATCGCAATTTTTTTTTTTTCAATATGGCAATATAAAAGGATCGCCTCAGCTTAGCTACTCGGCCCAGGGTCTCTAATCATACCAGCAATGCTTTTAGACGTCGATAGGATGTGATCTGTTTTAAAAATCAAATTGAAAAAATGCGAATATTCGGAATTGCGAATATTCACCGCGAAATTCGAAATATAGCGCGATTTCTCGAATATGCTATATTCGAGTCGAATATTCGCAATGCGAATATTCGTGAGCAACACTAACAGTGACTCGAACTGGGCATCGGCGCTTAGTGAAGCATTGGCTCGGGCGGCTCGGCTGCTCTAGTCCTGCAAAGGGAACTGAGTTCCTGCTGTGAAAAAAGTGCAGGAACTCAGTTCCCATGCGTTCCCGCAGGACTTGAGCCCTGGTTCCGCCCGTGTGAAAGAGCCCTAAGTGTCCTATATAGCTAGAGTTCCCCGTTGATATTAACTGGCTGTCCCAATTTTTTTTATAATAGTGTGCATTCTCACTTTCTGCCAGTAGGTGGAGCTTTCAACTCATTTTCACACATTTATCAGTTTCTCCATACCTCCTGTTAGAATACTTTGGAGGTGACCTGCAACACATTTCTGGCAGTGTGAATGTAGTTGGAAGCCTTGTGCCAAATTAATTAACACTCTGCAACATTCTCATTGTTGATGCATGCGACCAATTCAATCATTCTTATCTGCAACACAATTACTGTATGGCGTTATTGTTGCAACATATTCATAAAGACATTCCACCATATTGGTGATAAGGAAAGTGGAAGTGAATAAAAACCTCCTCCATGTTGGAGAAGATTGTTAATTAGATCAGACTTGTAATTATTGTGTTACAACTTTGAGACAGTTCTGCAAAAAAAGTGTCTTTAGGTTCCACTGGAACTGATATTTGACATGGTTCCATTACTCTCCCAACTTTTCCAAATTGCTTTTCTGCCTGGAACACTCCACCACTTTGCAGGAGAGATGCTTGCCTCATTTCTTTCAGTACTGCGACAAATTCATAAACATCTTACCTTGAACTCCAATCTGCCGCAAGTTCATATGCAGAGGCGGCTCTAGGCTTTGTGAGGCCTTAGGCAAAACTTGACATGGGGCCCCACTCACACCCATGATTGGAAAAATATTTCGAGGACAAGAGCCTCTTCCCCACAAACCTAGCCGGTGGTTTTGGGGGGTCTGCAGGCAGGGGGCTTATTGGAATCTGGAAACCCCCTTTAACAAGGTGGCCCCCAGATCCTGCTCTTTAATAACTAAGGGGCTGGGGGCTACCTGGTGAACCCGCCCTCTTGTGACGTCATTGACTAAGGGCATGCTGGGTCATTGACGTCACAAGGGGTGGTGTCACCGATATTTACTGGTTGTTAGGGACGCTGGCCAGGGCTCTTAACGCTGCCTGAGCACATCAGCGTTAAGGTCCCCTGTCCCTCAAAACTGGGGTAAGGCATTGGGTAAGTTAGGCAGCCATGAGGCCCCTATGAGTGTGAGGCCTTAGGCGACCGCCTAATTAAAGAGCCGCCTCTGTTCATATGCCACACTTTTGTGAGACAGATTTCTAAAGAGTATCTACGACATCCTTTATGAATTCCAGGGCTTGTTGTTTACAGAATTCAATAGCTCAATCAAGCCAACATTTATAGCCAGAACAGTAATCCCATTCATAAAAATATGTCTGGGTTTCAATGAGAGACAGCCTGCCTGAAATGAGATGACTTCTGCTGTGTCTTTTTCTTTAGAAATGCTGTATTGCTCTGGGAATCCTTTGTCCTGTATTAAATGTTTTAAAAAGTATAACTTAAAGCCTTTACTACTTGTGCAGCAATGCTTTTAATTCTCAATGTTACCATCACGCATCTGTTAATGTGCACTTTCACACACCAGAATACATGGTGCCATAGCAGTAAGGGTCAGGGATTTCTTTTGCGCATTTTATTTTTTTTGCTTGACCAGGATGTGAATCTCTACACAGACATCAGTGTCCAAAGTCTGAGATCCACCATAATCTGTACATATATTTTACATATCCCTGATGGCATTTAATGGCATTTCAGTCTCCTAAGCATAAAGTATATATCATTACACCAATCAATTAGGAAGCTACCGGTGCCAAAATAAAATCTGAAGTGCATTAATCTTGAAAGGATCCTTTTCAATTAAGTGAAATATGTCATAAAAAAAATAATGCCATACACCGTAAAATTTTAGTAGCGTAATATCTGACTGGATTTAAAGCAAAACATAAAAGACGTGGTTAAACAGCTTTTATTTGCTTCCTGCTCGAATAAAGGGATTTATAGAAAAGGTGAAAACAACACGTATAGCCGTTCTATAACTTTCCATGAACAGCTGCCCGCTCAGTCCACCAGTAGCCCCTCTACGGGATGGAAACTTCTCACTCCCTCATTTTCAGATTTAATAGCAAAAATTCCCTTTATTTATAGAGCTGCCAGAAACTAGGTTGCCAAAAGCATGTTTTATCTGTAAAGTATTTGGACCAAAATTGCTTCCCGCAATCGAACAAAAAAAAAAAAAAAAAAATGGCTTTGGAGTGTTTAGTAATGAAACAAATCATTTTGGCTGACAAATTTTCCAAAATGTGTTGCTTTTTTTTTTTTCAAAGGAAATTGTTCTAAAGCACACAATAGGTTAAAGCTGAACTCCAGACATATAAAAATACCAATTAATGCAGTTAAGTACTCATTAAAAAAGTAATTAAAGTTATGTTAAACACTTACTTTCCTTAGCTGCTGATTTTAAATACTATTTATGCCTCTTCTTCAAGTATTAGGGTCCATACAAATTTTCAGGACATGTTTTCGGGGTATAGATCCCCTTCTTCAAGGTCGAAGCAGTACTAATTCACAAAGGTATTAGAATAATGTTAAAAAAAGACAATCTCACTGCTATGGCTACAATCACTTCAAGCATGATTCCTGCATGCAGGATCTTTGGCGAGCTTCCAGAAAGGGAAACAAAACCAAAGAACACAATAGAACTCTAAGGGAAAGCACAGCTAACCCACAGCAAACCCACGGGTACACTGCACTACACCCATGGTGCAGTCAAACTGCACCACATCAGTAGAGGGCATTTGCATAGTCAAGTCTGGATTTAACAATTGTTCCCACCACGACTGCTATGTCTTCTTTGGGAATAAATGGAATAAGTCTGCGTAGTAGGCGCAGCAGATGGTATGATCCGCTGACTACTGACCCTATTTGTGCATCCATTGTCATGTAGGTGTCGAAGATGACTCAGAGACTTTTGACTTTGGTGCTAGGGATGATGATTTTGCCCAGAATGGGCGGAGGTGTCCAGGTTGTTGCCGGTTGATTCTTTCGATAGGCGTGAAACAGGAGAAGTTCTGTTTTCGAACCATTGAGTTTAACATAACTCTTTGTCATCCAGTTCTCTATCAAAGAGAGACATTTCTCTAGACCGAGATGATGATCCTTTTTATGGCTTTCTTTGGTGGGCTTACTTCATTACTCATCCAATCAGAGATCCTGCTTCCAGAATACGACTGTGTGCTACTCTCTTGTGTCCAGTATTGTAGGGTAGGAAAGTGAAGTTAAAAATTCTAAACTATGGTTTTGCAATCACAGTGCCTTGAAAAATAATTCATAGCCTTTGAAATTTTTCACATTGATAGACCAACACAAAGTGGCGCATAATTGTGAAGTGGAAGGAAAAATATAAATGGTTTTAAATTTTTTTTACAAATAAATCTGAAAAGAGTGGCGTGCATTTGTATTTAGCCGTCTGATACCCCTGATCAAAATCCAATTGCCTTTAGAAGTAACTTAATTAGTAAATAGATGTGTTATTTTTATTTTTTTGTATTTGAGCATGCAAAACATTAAAACTGCAATTAGTAGATCATGGGGGCAATGCTCTGGTTCCTGCAGGCTCTTTCTCTTGCTTAGGTCCTTACAAACCTTCAGATACAGAGCTGTAGGTAATATTTATGGCCTACAAATGCAGTGACATCATCACATTTGTGATGATGATTTGTGATCCATTGAGATCTACAGTCCCTCTGCCGCAGTGGGAGAGGGGACTTGTGAATTTATCATTCAAAAACTCTCTGTAAATAGTGATGCAGCTGCTGCGCCAAATGCATATTTGCAGGAGCCTGCAGGGCCAAGAACCCCCAGATTTTGTGTGTGGGCTGTGGGTGGGGACCAAGGATTTATATCACTGTGTCATCTCTGAGCCGTCATCTCAGTCTGGGAAGCGCATTCGGACCCTGGATGAGATCTAAACAAAGATGGCTCTGTCCTTCTGGATAGAAAAGCGGGAGAAGCCATTGTTAAGGGTAGGAATGAGATGGCTCTGAGAGGTAATGCACAGCTGTAAACATCGCAGCCTTCTGCAAAGTTTACATCATGAGTAGGGTTGCTACCTGTCCAGGATTCACCCGGACAGTCTGGGTTTTGAATTATGTGTCTGGGTTTCAGTCCTTATTCTGACTCTTATTGTTGAAGCGATCTATCCCTTGTGAGCCATCTATGACTGGCCTGTATAAGGAGATATAATCACTGAGGACAATCCTCATCAGATTGCTTGAACTCACCAAATACCTATTCTATTCGCAGAGGTGCTTTTATTCCGCACATCGGGTTACAGCAGATGACAGGATACAATAGATGAATAGGTTGTGGTACTTATGTGGTCAAAAGATGATATTGTCTGTAGCTTACTATGCAGAATACATGTGCCCATGTTACATGTGGCCTGTAGCTGCCTCCATTACACAGGAAGTACAAACTCAGGAAGAAGGGTGGAGCATTAAATAGAAAGGAATTGTGTCATAAATCAGACAAAAAACATAGAAAAATAAATGCATTACCACAAAGGGTCACTAGATGGCAGCATGTGAACTAAACATAACGTCCATAGAAAAATGGTTCAGAGAAACGATATATATATAAATTCTATACCCATTGGGGCAGCACAGTCCCCCTGAAACCCGGACACATTATTCAGACCGGGCTGTGGCTCCCTAAGTACCTGAGATAGTCACACACAAATCTGTTGCCATCGAGGAGCTGCGGTCAGCTGTCTGGTGGCAGGTTCAGCATAACTGGAAGGCTGGGCGATGATTTCAGAGAGTGGCAAAACCCACTGTTTACCACCGCGTGCTATACACGCTGCATTCCTACTTTTCTTGCGGCAACCAAAGATGTCCCAGGTCTTTTATAACTCTTTAGTGTATAGGGATCTCCAAACTATTGTCCTCTAGCTGTTGCGGAACTACATGTCCCATGAGGTATTGTAAAACTCTGACATTCACAGACATGACTAGGCATGATGGGAATTGTAGTTCTTGAACAACTGGAGGGCCATAGTATGGAGATCCCTTGCCCGGTGCCACTAAAGTGTTGAAGAAAAGGTGGCAACCCTAATCATGAGGCCGGAATTTTCTTTGCCGCTGGCTTTGCCTGCTGAGTGGGTCCTCACAGACATATATATTAAGCGTCTCCAGCTCACTTCTCAGACACAGCCAGCGGCAAGGAAGATTCCCTCCTCAGGCTGTAAACATTGGGGAAGGCCGCATCTGTCAGATTCAGGTCAGTGTGCAACCATGACGGAGGAGGGTGGGATATTTATGATCAGAAAGCTAGGCAGGCAGGATGAGTGTACTTTGTTTTACAGTAAACATATCGTTTACATATATTTGCTTTAAATAAAATTACTTTTCTTAGTTGAATAGCTAAACTTGGGTAAATAGGAATCCACTATATGCTATTAATGTTTTACTTCCTTTGATTCTCATTTCCCTAGTCTCTATATACTGTAGCTATGTTTAATGAAAGAGTTCACCTGTTTTTGTTTGTTTGAATTCTCCATTTGGTATTGGAAAAACACAGCTGTTGCTGTCTTTTGTGGTGTATTTTTATATCTCATACAAATGCATTTCGCCCACGATAGCACTAAATTAAATCAAGATGGAATTAAACGTTAAAGGGAATGTATGGTCTGTTTAATGTTTTTTTTTAGATATGCATGTACTAGAGATCAACTTGATTTAAATAATATTATCAGTCTATGAGGGGCAGCCCATCCATTAAGGGCGCACAGGCGCTGTCCCCCATCCATGCGTCCAACCCCCATGCAGGGTGCCGGATGCATGGATTCCAATAGGGAGGGGTGTTTTTTTGAAGCACGTGATTAAAGCCAGAGGCTCCAATAGGCTTCAAAATAGAGTGGGCTTGGGGGCGCAGAGCACTGCACATAGGGTTGCCCCCTTTTCTTCAAGTCAAACCCGAACACTTTACTGGTGCATAGCAATTTTTCTTTATCGTACACCACGGGACACAGAGCCTTAGTCATTACATAGTGGGTTGTATGGTCACAAGAGCTGATTGGACACTGGCACAACCAATGAGAATAAGTTCCCCTCCATAACCCCTCCCATACAGGAAGTACCTGGACGCGATGAGGATAGTGCTAAGGAAGCTCTGCCATAGAGGCCCCTGGGGCAAAAGATCTATACTTCGGGTCCATCCAAGACACTTAAATTATTACGCCACAATTGGATGGTATCCGAGACTCGCGCACGAGGTGTCGCATGTAATGTCTCTCTTTGAAGGACTGGGCTCTAGGGTCCAGCACTTTCGCTTTTTCACAAATGCTAAAAGTCCTGGCAGAGTCTTTTACAAGGCCCAGGGAAGAGGCATCTTTTAAGTAGGAACCCATTTTCCTGAAGGTTGGCACACAATACCCGCCGTGATGGGTGAAAATTGGTTTTGTCTTATTTTTTAGCAAACTATACATATATTTTGCTATTAAATAACTTTTCTAATCATATGAAGTTAATAACAAGAGTCCCCCTTTACATCAGAGTCCACCGAGTCCCCCTTTACATCAGAGTCCACCGAGTTCCCCTTTACATCAGAGTCCACCGAGTTCCCCTTTACATCAGAGTCCACAGAGTTCCCCTTTACATCAGAGTCCACAGAGTTCCCCTTTTACATCTGAATCCGCAGACTTCCCTTTCACTGTAAGGGGGACTCTGCAGACTCTGATGTAAGGGTGAACTCTGGGGCCTCCAACATAAGGGATGCTCTGGGAACCCCGATTGAAGGGGGAACACTGAGAACACTGATGTACGAAGAAGACTCTGATGTAAGAGGGAACACTGTGGCCTTTGGTGGAAAGGGGAACTCTGATGTAAGGGGGGCTTTGAGAACCCTGATTTGCCTTAGTGTACTGACTCAGAGGCCGGAGAGAGAAGGGGGAGACTTCAGTCACAGACAGGGATGGATGGTGAGCTCACTCACACCTTGGCAGTCAGCACCTCTCATCCAGATGTATCTGAGGCTGCTGGACTTCAAATTTCCAGCCCTCACTTTCCTTTTTTGAAGTACAGCACCAGGGATTGGAGTGAGTGGAGGGAGGAAGAGGTGCAGATCGAGCCCTCTCTCCTCTCCTGACTGTGTTTGGAGGGGATTGATAGTGATGGCTTTGGGCAGTGTGAAAGGGTGTAAGAGACACTCTCAGCTTAGACAACTGCAGCCAGAAACCCTGCTGGGAAGCCATAGTCCAGTCTAAATAATGTGTCCGGGTTTCAGGCTGTCTGAAACCCGGACGCATGATTCCAAACCCGAACTGTCCGGGTGAAACCTGTACAGGTGGCTATCCTAACTGTACACCAAGCCCACCCAGGTGTGTTACAATAGCGAATGAATATTCACTTTTGAAACACTGATCCTCCTACGTTGGTTCTAGTATTTGCTGGTAAGATATAAAACTAAGGCCGAGGTGCCATCTGCGACAAGAATTTTAGGCCTTGGTGTAAGAACGTTACCAATTACTGCTTTAAGCCCCGTGACACCTAAGCCACCATGATTTTAAATGTCTCTCTCAGGATGACAGTCACTTATGACTTTGGCCGCCGGAAATATGCTAAGCAGTGACAATCTGCAAATGGAAATATTATCTTAATTGCTTTGTCACTGTTAAGGGACCACACAGTCTCATTCCGTTCCTCCGTTTACATTTCAAAAAGATGAATTCTTCAATTCTGCAATTTGCCTTCTGTAGAATGTCACATTTCCATTTTGCATTTCAACAAACTGGCACTGGGCTCCATCTTTGCGGGTGTGTGTGTATTTTTATTCCAGTAATTAATGGGAACTTGGATCATTGTTTGCAGACATTAATTCTTGCATAAAAAGCAAGCTGCTACGGCACACCTCATTGCTAGGACCACTTGTGCAAGGACTGATCTTCTTACAAACTTCTCATGATATCAGAACACTTACTATGTGTAAGTATTTTAAGTCATGTATGAAGATTATAGGGGCACCTGGGGGGTACAGCCTGCCTTTTGAGTGGATTGAATTTTTATTTGTCCAGCTGCCTACTCCAAGCGCTCACTTTATGTGCCACAATGCAGGCCATATGTTCCTAAATCTGCGCTCTGACTTTTGGAGTTCTCAGGGATTTTGTAAAAAACATGAACATGGAATAAGAGGCTGCAAACCCATCTGAATGTCTTAAATAACAATAATATGTCCATACTTTTAAAGTGGTTGTAAACCCACTGTTACAACTTGCAACTACAGGTAAGCCTAGATTAAGGCTTACCTGTAGGTGCAAGAAATATCTCCTTAACCTACACGGTTAAGGGGATATTTTCACAAAAACGGGCACCGCTGTCTACGGTGCATGCGGTGTCTTTCTCTTGCAGAGACATGGATCGGAGATATACTGGAGAGAAATGAAAGGGTAAAAGGGTTAAAAATATCCTCAACCTTTAAAATCTACTTCTTCTGCTTATCTGGACATAATAAATGAGTCTTCCTTTATTAGTCGCTCCTTCCTTCCTTTCCTCTGTTGTAAGAGGAAGGGGCGGACTCATCAATGTAAACACTACAACGTTTATATTTGTGATCACTGTGATTGGACATCACAGTGATTACTTGGTAGAGAGCCACTCAGATCTGCCTGTACACTTTGGACTAGATTCATGTAGCTGCGCCCATTATTACGGCGGCGCAGCGTATCGTATTTACGCTGCGCCGCCGTAAGTTAGAGAGGCAAGTGCTGTATTCACAAAGCACTTGCCTCCTAACTTACGACGGCGTAGCGTAAATGGGGCCGGCGTAAGCGCTCCTAATTCAAATGATGATGAGGGGGGCGTGTTTTATTTAAATTAATAGTGACCCCGCGTATCTTACGTTTTTTACGAACAGCGCATGCGCCGTTCGTGAAAGAATCCCAGTGCGTAAGCTCGAAATTCCGCCGCAAATCGTCAATGCTAAATTACGTCCAGCCCTATTCGCGAACGACTTACGCAAACAACATAAAAAAATCAAATTTTCGAAGCGGGAACGACGTCCATACTTAAAGCGGTGGTTCCCCCTAAAACTAATTTCTAACAATAGATTCGTAAGACCCGTTACACTGCGGGTAGGCTGGCTTTTTTTTTTTTTTATTCGTACATACCGAGATCTCCCCGTCTCGTCCCTAGGCGGTGGGCGGAACTAGTTGATTGACGTTCCTCGGACGGGCGCGTACGTGACGTCACGACTTTCCGAAAGAAGCCGAACGTCGCTGCGCATGCGCCGTATAGAGTCGGCTCTATACGGCGCATGCGCAGCGACGTTCGGCTTCTTTCGGAAAGTCGTGACGTCACGTACGCGCCCGTCCGAGGAACGTCAATCAACTAGGAACGCCCACCGACAAGGAACGAGACGGGGAGATATCGGTATGTACTAAAAAAAAAAAAAAAAAAGCCAGCCTACCCGCAGTGTAACGGGTCTTACGAATCTATTGTTAGCAATGTGTTTTAGGGGGAACCACCCCTTTAACATTGGCTGCGCCTCCTAATAGCAGGAGTAACCTTACGCCGAAAAACACTAACGTAAACGACGTAAATAAATTGCGCCGGGCGTACGTACATTTGTGAATCGGCGTATCTAGGTCATTTGCATATTCTACGCCGAAAACAACGGAAGTGCCCCTAGCGGCCAGCGTAAAATTGCACACAATTATACGCTGCCGTATTCAAGTTACGTCGGCGGAGGAAGCCTATTTTTTTAACGTATCTGCCTTTGAGAATCGGCGTAAAGATACGACGGCGCAGATTTGAAATTACGGCGGCGTATCTGGAGATACGCCGCCGTAACTTCTACCTGAATCTAGCCCATTGTCTGTAAACCAAACTATCGGTACAGATTTCTTCAAAGCCATTAACAGGTGAACTGGCCATTTAAAAAAAGGCTGTGCAGAAATTAGCGTTCACCACTTCGAAATTTATAAACGAATGGCAGTAGATAATTGCATATTTAAACCCGAAATCATAATGTAATGCGTATAATGTAGCTTCATTTTCCTCAGATGTGGTAGCAGCATCTTTTTTACCTGGTAATTCTACAAAGAACACTTCCTGTTTATGTTAATTGATGTCCTTTTTCCCCCCACAAATAGAGCTTTCTTGTGGTGGTATTTGATCACCTCTACGGTTTTCATTTTTTGCATGTTAAAAAAAAAAAGTCTGACAATTTTGAAAAAAAAAATCAATATTTTTTACATTCTGCTATAAAACACACCCAATAAAAATTGTAAAAAATGTAAAAAATCAAATGTCTTCATCAATTTAGGCCAATATGTATTCTGCTACATATTTTTGGTTAGAAAACCCAATAAGCGTATATTGATTGGTTTGAGCAAAAGTTATAGCGTCTACAAACTATGGGATGTTATTTTATTTTTATTTTTTTTACTAGTAATGGTGGCGATCAGAGACTTATAGCGTGACTGCGATATTGCGGCAGACAAATCGGACATCTAAAGCCTCGTACACACGATCGGATTTCAATCGGACAAATCCGTGGAATTTTGGCCGAAGGGCGTTGGCTGGGAACTTCTGCATACAGACGGCAAAACTTTGTCAGCCAACAAATACAAAACTGTGTTTTTTCTGCTCTTTAGCGCCACCCTTTGGGCAACTTCTGCTAATGTTGTGCTATGGTTAGCATTGCTTCTGAGCATGCGTGTTTGTACTTTGGATTTTTTTTTCGATGGATTTGTGTACACGCGATCGGATAATCCGACAGCGCACATTTGTTGTCGGACAATTTTAAAGCATGCTATAAAATATCTGTTGTTGGAAATTCCGACAACAATTGTCCGATGGAGCGTACAAACGGTCGGATTTTCCGACAAAACCCCGTCATCACACATTTGTTGTTGGAAAATCCGATCGTGTGTACGAGGCATTATTGACACTTTTGGGGAATAATGACACTAATGCAGTGACCAGTGCTAAAAATATGCAATGACACTGGCAGGGAAGGGGGCTAACATCAGGGGCGATCAAAGGATTAACTGTGCGCCTAGCCTGTGATTCAGTGTAGTGGGGGAGGTGTTTTTACTTGTGGAAGGTATGGATCAGTGTTCCTGCTATACAGGAACACAGGATCCATGCTTACTGTAGTGACAGAATGGCAATCTGCCTTGTTTACATAGGCAGACTATAATGCTGCCTGTTTAACCGAAGCATCGGCTGGTGCCGGCGGACATCGAGCGCGCTGTACCCACCGATCAGCTCCCGGTCACTGTAAGCAGGCCACCTGTGACGTGTGCAGACCCAGAGGTGTCAGATCCCATACTAGGTTCGCGATCTGGGACAGAGCAGCCGCCCTGCCACCCTGCTACAGTAAATGTACAGTGCGCGGTCTGCAAGTGGTTAAAAAGTCACTTGTGTGGTTTAGCCAATAATTATCTGTATATTCGATTTTTGACGTGTCCTTTGCCTACATACTGTTTGGTAAAACCTATCCCTCGTCATCATTTCAGAAAGTTGGGAGGTATGGGAATGCAATATATACATGAAGACTAATGCCGCGTACACAAGATCATTTTTCGGCATGGAAGCTCGCCTAATTCAAATGGGGCGGGGACCATTTAAATTAGGGGCGTTCCCGCGCATGCTCCGTCCCTAAAATTTCCCGACGTGCATTGCGCTAAATGACGTCGCAAGGACGTCATTGGTTTCGACGTTAACGTAAATGGCGTCCAGCGCCATTCACGGACGACTTACGTAAACGACGTGAAATTTCAAACTTCGACGCGGGAACGACGGCCATACTTAACATTAGCTAGACCACCTAGGGGGCAGCTTTATCTTTACGACGCGTATCTCTACGGAAACAACGTAAATTTACAGCGACGGGCAAAGCGGACGTTCGTGAATCGGCGTAACTAGTCATTTGCATATTCTATGTCGACCGCAATGGAATCGCCACCTAGCGGCCGGCCTAGAATTGCAGCCTAAGATCCGACAGTGTAAGTCACTTACACCTGTCGGATCTTAGGGAGATCTATTCGTAACCTGATTCTATGAATCAGGCGCATAGATACGACCGTCGGAACTCAGAGATACGACGGCATATCAGGAGATATACGCCGTCGTATCTCTTTTATGAACCTGGCCCGTTGTTTTTAAAAATGTCCAAAAAACTACGTTTTTCCAACTTCATCATTAAAAACGACGTTGCCCACACACCATCGGTTTTCAAAAACGATGAAAAAAGCGTGGTGATGTACAACACGTACATCAGCACTCTTAAGGGGAAGTTCTATTCGCCTTTGGGCTGCTTTAGCTGATTCCGTGTTAGTTAAAGACGATTCACACTTTTCTGTCTGTTACAGCGTGATGAATGTGCTTACTCCATTACGAATGGTAGTTTTACCAGAACGAGCGCTCCCGTCTCATAACTTGCTTCTGGGCATGCGCGGGTTTAAAACGTCGTTTTTGCCCACACACGATAATTTTTTACAACCCGAAAAACTAAATTTTTAGAAGCCGAAAAATTATGTGTAGCCCACACACGATCATTTTAAATGACGTTTTTAAAAACGTCGTTTTTTTTTCATGCCGAAAAATGATCGTGTGTACGCGGCATGAGATTTGTTTACAATAGGTGAAATGTTGACCCTCCCAACAGGGTCTTGGTAAAAGTACTCCACCTAATATCTTCAAAGCATGATTGGATATTCATCTGCAAATAACTACATTAAAAAACAAAGATGGAGTTTCACTAAAATGTTTGCATTAAAAACCCATGAATGAGCCTACAAACCATGAACACATACCTCATTGCCCAGGCTGCTGCTACATCTACTCACAGCAACTAGTTGCCTATGTAGACATCTAAGCACACAGGCCACTGGCTACAATCTTAGGGCCAGATTCAGATAGATCAGCGGATCTTTAGATCCGCGTAATCTATCTGATTTAAGATCCGCCGCCGCATGTTTTAGAGGCAAGTGGGTAATTCACAAAACACTTACCTCCAAACTTGCGGCGGCGGATCGTAATTCCTCCGGCGGAATTCAAATTCCGCGGCTAGGGGGAGTGTACTATTCAAATCAGGCGCGTCCCCGCGCCGATCGAATAGCGCATGCGCCGTCCGAAAATTTTCCCAGCGTGCATTGCTCCGAAATGACGTCGCTACGACGTCATTGGTTTCGACGCTTACGTAAATGACATCCATCCGTATTCGCGAACGACTTACGCAAACAACGTAAAAAATTTAAATTTCGTCGCAGGAACGACGGCCATACTTAACATTGACTGCGCCTCATAGAAGCAGGGGTAACTATGCGCCGGGAAAACCCTTACGTAAACGTCGTAAAAACACTGCGTCGGGCCCGCGTACGTTCGTGAATTGGCGTATCTCGCTGATTTACATATTCTCGGCGTAAATCAGCGAGAACTCCCCCAGCGGCCATTTTTAAATTGCAGTTAAGATCCGATGGTGTAACACAGTTACACCTGTGTTGGGCCAGATTCACAAAGAGATACGGCGGTGTATCTACAGATACACCATCGTATCTCTGACTTACACTGGTCCTATCTATGCGCCTGATTCATAGAATCAGTTACGCATAGATAGGGCTAGATCCGACAGG
Source organism: Rana temporaria (assembly GCF_905171775.1). Classification (NCBI taxonomy): domain Eukaryota; kingdom Metazoa; phylum Chordata; class Amphibia; order Anura; family Ranidae; genus Rana; species Rana temporaria. Next base: position 629,606,660 of record NC_053489.1, on the reverse strand, counting down.
TGTAACTGTGTTACACTGTCGGATCTTTTTTTCAATTTAAAAATGGCGCCGGGGGTGTTCCCGCTGATTTACACTGAATAATATTTAAATCAGCGAGATACGCAAATTCACGAACGTACGCGGACCCGACGCAGTCTTCTTACGACGTTTCCGTAGCGGCTTTCCCGTCGTATACTTACCCCTGCTTTTATCAGGCGCAGCCAATGTTAAGTATAGCCGGCGTTCCCGCGTCGAATTTGAATTTTCTAACGTCGTTTGCGTACGCCGATTCACAAACACGCGCGTCGCAAGTCACGCTCACGTCGAAACCGCTGACGTCCTAGTGACGTCAGTGGGAGCAATGCACGCCGGGAAATTCCCCGGACGGCGCATGCGCATTTAAATCGGCGCGGGAACGCGCCTGATTTAAATAGTACACTCCCCCTAGCCGCGGAATTTGAATTCCGCCGGGGGATTTAGGATCCGCCGCCGCAAGTTTGGAGGTAAGTGGTTTGTGAATTAGCCACTTTCCTCTGAAACTTGCGGGAGCGGATCTTAAATCACGTAGATCGAGCGGATCTATAGATCCACTGATCTACGTGAATCTGGCCCGTTGGATCTTAGGCATATCTATGCGTAACTGATTCTATGAATCAGGCGCATAGATACGACCGGCCTAACTCTGAGATACGACGGTGTATCAGGAGATACACCGTCGTATCTCTATGTGAATCTGGCCCTTAGCCGCAGGGCCCGAGAAGTCTTCTGGTGCTGCATGCTCCTGTTTTCTGGGAGGAAATTTGTGTCAGCATCTCAGAAAAATTACACAAAACCACAGATGCCAACCGGATGGGAGTTTGCTACAGTCTGCAAACATTATTTATACGAAAGTGCGTCTGATGTCCAACGCTCAGCATTTTACCAGCTATTATCAGGTACATCAAAATAATGCAGTTACTAAGATACAAGCTCCTGATGGAAAACAAATGTTTTATGTGAATTAAAAAAGGAGCGATGGAGTTATTTGGCATTGGAGGGGTTTTCATTGATTTTTTTTTACTTCTTTGCTTTGAGTGAATCATTACCTGGAAATGCATTTATGTTTGCAATGAAGCAAGGTCAATATAAGACAATAGATTATGTGAAGGTTGGTACATGGCACCTCTGCTTGTTTACAACACACAAGGGATTGGAGAGCAACTGGGTATATTTTCTTTGAATAGGCAGTTACTATGACTGCAACTGTACAATCCTAAAAACATTTAGCCAGATTCAGTATAACTTACGACGGCGTATCAGTAGATACGCCGTCGTAAGTCGGAATCTGCGCCGTCGTATCTTTAAGCGTATTCTCAAACTAAGATACGCTTAAACGTTGCTAAGCTACGACCTGCGTTAGTCTCCTACGCCGTCGTATCTTAGCTGCATATTTACGCTGGCCGCTAGGGGCGTGTACGTGGATTTACGCCTAGAATATGCAAATGAGCAAAATACGCCTATTCACGAATGTACTTGCGCCCGATACGTTGTTTACATAAGGCGTTTTTCCGGCGTAAAGATAAACCACCAAAAAGATGGCGCAGCCCATGCAAGGTATAGACGACGGAACAGCCGTTGTATTTTACGTCGTTTGCGTAAGCGTATGTGAATGGGGCTGGGCGTAGGTTACGTTCACGTTGAAAGCAAGGAGTATTTGCGACGTGATTCTGAGCATGAGCGCGCATGCGCTGTACCAACAGCCATCATTTACATGGGGTTACGGGTAATTTACATGGAGAATGCCCCCTACCTGCCTAATTTGAATTAGGCGGGGTTACGCTGGGCCATCTGCGCTACGCCGACGTAACTTAGGAGGCAAGTGCTTTGTGAATACAGTACTTGCCTCCCTATGTTACGTCGGCGTAGTGCAAATGGGATGCCAGCAGGACTCCCAGCACTCCCCCTAGAGGTACAAACTGGCATAAAGCCTGAACCTAGGACAAATATACTGTATTTATTGGCGTATAACACTCACTTTTTTACCCTGAAAATAGAGGGTAAACTGTGCCTGCGTGTTATACGCAGGGAGCTGTGGAACGTTTTTTTCCTGAAACTACCCCCTTAAAGTTAGGGTGCGTGTTATACGCCTGTGCGCGTTATACGCCAATAACTACGGTATACTGCATCCTGGATGCAACCAGGGAATTTAACCTGCCTGTTGTCACAATGTGTACATCGTAAAATGAGTTCTTTATGCATGGCCTGAACACAGTACAAGTTAACTGATCTTTATGCCATTGTGTGCATGGAACCATATAAAACTTTACAGCTTTTTCAGATCCAAACAATGTTTTCCTGAGATTTTCAAGCTGCATCCCCAATTTATATGATCTACTTGCTTGTGCTTTGTTAACTAATATTTTTAGCCATACCTCCATATCTCTAACTTTGGGAAAAAAGTTAATAAACATCTTTTGAAAAGTCGAGAGGTAACAAAGGCGATGTCTCCAACATCAAGAAAATAATCTCTTAGCTGTGACAAGAACATATGTCTCCATTGGAAGATCTCCCCTCTCTTCTTTTCTGGCAAAAACTAAAAAGTTTTAGCCTCTCCCTAATTTTTTGTAAAAATTGGTTTCTAAGGCCCCTTTCACAGGGACGGACCGTTCAGGTCCGCCTGTCAGTTTTGACGGCGGACATGAACGGCCGCTCCATGCATCTCTATGGAGCGTCGGATGTCAGAGGAGACATGTCCGCTGACATCCGACCCGATTCACTAAAAACAGACGTATGGGGATACGTCCCCATCCGTCCATGGCGGATCGGATCGGGTGAGATCTGATGAAAACGGACATGCTGTCCATTTTCGTCCGATCTCCCCATTGGAGACAGCGACGAAGTCCGCCTCGTGTGGAAGGAGCCTTAGACAAATAGACAAGATGAATCTCCCCAACAGGGAGATAGACAACAATAAAAAAAACATGATATGGAATGAAAGGATATGCACCAAGCCACGGGATCAACCTAAATATTTGTTTTCTTCATAATTAAAGGGGTTCTCATGAGCTGACTCAAGTGTTTTTGGGGTTATACACAGATCCCCTTTCATTAGAGCTTGGGTTTATTTTGCGAAATTTGTGCATGGGCGTTTATTCCAGGGTTTTAATTCTTCATAGGCTGCAGTTTAAATCTCACACAGTAAAGATGTCTGGCTGCCTGAGCTGATTTCCCCAGGGATGTCTATTGAAAATTAGGGAGCTGACACACTATAGCAATTACTTGATGCATTTAGAGCTGCCACCAAGCTCAAAGGCTACGTCCACCTTTTCCAGAAAATAGCCTAGGCAGTCAGGGCCCCAGTAGATATTTTAAAAAAATTGTGAAGCTTTGTAAAATGTTCATTAATATTTTCATACTTACACGCTCTGTAACGAGCTATCATGGGTGCCCGGCGGTGATCGCGGCCGCTGGGCACGCGCGTCGCCACCAGGGGCGAGCGGGGGCGCGTGCACCCCTTTTGGCTGAAACGCGAGGTGACGTATAGCTACCTGATCTCGCGCAGCCAAGCCGACCTGCCGCCGTATAACTGGTCGGCAAGTAGTTAATAGTACAGGGGGTCCCTGACTTACGAACAAGTTAGGGACTTTAGGTTTGTTCTTAAGTCGAAAATGTTCATAAGTCAGAACCGCATTCGCAGAACGGCAATTACTTAATTTTCCCGATGCTTTCCGATGTTCCGTCAAATGGCTTCACGGGAGATACGTTGTTTTCCGATTTTCAGTTGAATGTGCCGCCGTCAAAAATGGCCGCACATGCGCAGAATGGCAACTACGTCCTGTTCGTAAGTAGGAGTTGTTCGTAAGTAGGAGTTGTTCGTAAGTCGGGCGTTCGCAAGTCGGGGTCCCCCTGTAAACTCCCTGTGGTTGAGTTTCAACTCTAAACGACTGTTGTAGCCCTTTAGGTGAGCCTATAACTCTTAGCAAAGGAAAAGCGATACCAACTGTGGAAAAAACGCTGCACACCCCTAATAGAATTTGAGAAAAAGAAAAAGTACCCCAAGGGACTTTGAATTGCAGCAAAAAATAACAAAATTAACAATGGGTGAAAATGTATATAAAAGTATGACGTTTATTTACATTCAAATGGTATCAAAGAAATATATGTATAAATGGTAAAAAAAAATCTAATTGGATACAGGACATGAGCTCCAGGGAGAAACATAATACAAGGGCTAATACATACAAAAGTCAGCCATGGAAAATAAGTATAACATACAAATTATTCATGAGGACGCAAGGCCCCAACGCGTTTCAACCTTTTTCAAAAGTTGCGGTCTTCTTCAGGGGGAACGAGATTTGCGACCATAAGTACCAGGAGCCTATAACTCTGACCTCCTTTTTTACAATGTGCTGTTATTGTGTGTTGTTTGTTAGTGATATTAGTGATATGTCACAGCTCAAATTTCTTTTACTGTTTTAAAACTGCAGCATGCTACTGTTTTGATCCTGATGTTAAAGGGATCAAATGTGCTTTGCAGTCCATTTTTACCACCATTCTGTAAGCTCTGTGCATTAACTTGACAAGGAAACAACGCAAAGACTGAAACTGCAACGTAAAGACTGTCATTGTTTAGAAAGAAAAAGGATTATAAGCACATTAAATGGATTAAAAAAATTCCTGATGCAGAAAAACCTTGAACATATTTCCTGGGAATACTGGCAGGTATGTTGATGAGCTGTAGCAGATTCTGTTGTAATGTGCTCGGAATGTATTTGATGGCTTGGGGGGGTCGGCTATATTTTCTATGAAATAAATCCTCAGTTTATACCGGCCTGCCCCTTCAGGGTCTGAATTTCGGGACCGTGACGTCAAAATATTCATGGTTGGCAGGTTATCTGTTTCTGTTTTCTTTGAGCGTGCTATTTTACCATCCAGCTGGTTTTATAACCTTAAATTTAATTCCTTAATCTCCCCTCACCCCATTAAGAAGCCATTTCTTCAGTCTATGCCTTAGGCTTTAGAGTTACTCAGCAAATAGCTAGATTCGGCTCCACGCATTATTGAGAGCTTCTGCAGAGCAATCTATAGCCCCAGCGTCACCCCATCTGCTGCTGATGACTGGACTGTGACACATACCATTTAAATTCAATTTTGTTTTTATTCCTTGATGAGCCCTTGATAGCTATTTTCAGGTATCTTCGCGGTTGGAAAGTGGTGGTGTCAGGAGCAGGTGTAACCAGGCAGAATTAGACATTAGCTGTAAAAACCTTTCTCAGGTCGCTGTGATTTGCATTTTGCCGGTTCTAAGATAAGAAAAATGCATTAGGGTGCCACTAAGCCCCCCCCCCACTGTATACAGCATAGTATATAGTATATATACAGTGGGCTAGGGCAGTGCTGAGGCCAAGATGTGACCCTTTGCTAGCTTTTACCTGGCCCTTGGGGAACTATTCCTCCCACTGACACCAACGATGGGGCACTATTCCTCCCACTGACACCAACGATAGGGCACTATTCCTCCCACTGACACCAACGATGGGGAACTATTCCTCCCTCTGACACCAATGATGAGAAACTATCCCTCCCACCGACACCAACGATGGAGAGCTTTTCCTCCCGCTGACACCACAGATGGGGCACTATTCCTCCCAATGACACTAATGACAGGGCTTTATTCCTTCCCCTGACATCAACGATGGGGCACTATTCCTCCTACTGGCACCAATGATGGGGAACTATCCCTCCCACCGACACCAACGATGGGTAACTTTTCCACCCACTGGCACCAATGATGGGTACTGTTCCTCCCAATGACACCAACGACAGGGCTTTATTCCTTCCATTGGCATCAACGATGGGGGACTATTCTTTCCACTGCAACGTATTATGTATCTAGGAGTTGTGCTTGAACTTGTTCCTACTGTCATTGGAGGGTTACATTCCTGAATGGGTTAACTAAAATTATAGTCCTAAATAGGACTTTAAATATCCCTCCAATGAACACATATATATTTCAAACAACTTTTAAATTTAAACAACATGTCTTTATTTTAGTCGATTAAAAAATATCCATCCATTAACCACTTAAGCCCCGGACCAATACGCTGTCTAAAGACCAAAGGTGTTTTTACAATTTGGCAATGCGCTGCTTTAACTGGTAATTGCGCGGTCATGCAATGTTGTACCGAAACGAAACTTGCGTCCTTTTCTTCCCACAAATAGAGCTTTATTTTGATGGTATTTGATCGCCTCTGCGATTTTTATTTTTTGCGATATAAACGCAAAAAGACCGTAAATTTTGAAAAAAAATGATTTTTCTTATAACAAAAAGTAAAAAAAAATCGAATAAACTAAATTTTAGTCAAACATTTAGGCCAAAATGTATTCAGCCACATGTCTTTAGTAAAAAAAATCGCAATAAGCGTATATTTATTGGTTTTCGCAAAAGTTATAGCGTCTACAAACTAGGGTACATTTTCTGGAATTTACACAGCTTTTATTTTATGACTGCCTATCTCATTTCTTGAGGTGCTAAAATGGCAGGGCAGTACAAACCCCCCCCAAATGACCCCATTTTGGAAAGTAGACACCCCAAGGAAACTGCTGAGAGGCATGTTGAGTCCATTGAATATTTAATTTTTTTGTCCCAAGTGATTGAATAATGACGAAAAAAAAAAAAAAAAAAATGTTTACAAAAAGTTGTCACTAAATGATATATTTCTCACACATGCCATGGTTATATGTGGAATTGCACCCCAAAATACATTCTGCTGCTTCTCCTGAGTACGGGGATACCACATGTGTGGGACTTTTTGGGAGCCTAGCCGCATACGGGGCCCCAAAACCCAAGCACCGCCTTCAGCATTTCTAAGGGCACAAATTTTTGATTTCACTCCTCACTACCTATCAAGGTTTCGAAGGCCATAAAATGCCAAAATAGCAAAAAAAAAACCCAAATGACCCCATTTTGGAAAGTAGACACCCTAAGCTATTTGCTGAGAGGCATGTCGAGTCCATGGAATATTTTATATTTTGACACAAGTTGCGGGAATATGACAAACTGATTTTTTTTTGCACAAAGTTGTCACTAAATGATATATTGCTCACACATGCCATAGTTATATGTGGAATTGCACCCCAAAATACATTCTGCTGCTTCTCCCGAGTACGGGGATACCACATATGTGGGACTTTTTGTGAGCCTAGCCGCATACGGGGCCCCGAAAACAAAGCACCGCCTTCAAGATTTCTAAGGGCATACATTTTTGATTTCACTCCTCACTACCTATCACAGTTTCGAAGGCAATAAAATGCCAAAACAGCACAAAACCCCCCCAAATGACCCCATTTTGGAAAGTAGACACCCCAAGCTATTTGCTGAGAGGCATGTTGAGTCCATGGAATATTTAATTTTTTTGCCCCAAGTCACTGAATAATGACCAAAAAAAAAAAATACAAAACGTTGTCACTAAATGATATATTTCTCACACATGCCACGGTTATATGTGGAATTGCACCCCAAAATACATTCTGCTGCTTCTCCTGAGTACGGGGATACCACATGTGTGGGACTTTTTGGGAGCCTAGCCGCGTACGGGACCCCGAAAACCAATCACCGCCTTCAGGATTTCTAAGGGCATAAATTTTTGATTTCACTCCTCACTACCTATCACAGTTTCGAAGGCAATAAAATGCCAAAACAGCACAAAACCCCCCCAAATGACCCCATTTTGGAAAGTAGACACCCCAAGCTATTTGCTGAGAGGCATGTTGAGTCCATGGAATATTTAATTTTTTTGCCCCAAGTCACTGAATAATGACCAAAAAAAAAAAAAATACAAAACGTTGTCACTAAATGATATATTTCTCACACATGCCACGGTTATATGTGGAATTGCACCCCAAAATACATTCTGCTGCTTCTCCTGAGTACGGGGATACCACATGTGTGGGACTTTTTGGGAGCCTAGCCGCGTACGGGGCCCCAAAAAACCAAGCACTGCCTTCAAGATTTGTGTGAGTGAAATCAAAAATTTATGTCCTTAGAAATCTTGAAGGCGGTGCTTGGTTTTCGGGGTCTCATACGCGGCTAGGCTCCCAAAAAGTCCCACACATGTGGTATCCCCGTACTCAGGAGAAGTAGCAGAATGTATTTTGGGGTGCAATTCCACATATAACCATGGCATGTGTGAGAAATATATCATTTAGTGACAATGTTTTGTACATTTTTTTATTTTAATTTTTTTTGGTCATGATTCAATCACTTGGGGCAAAAAAATTAAATATTCCATGGACTCAACATGCCTCTCAGCAAATAGCTTGGGGTGTCTACTTTCCAAAATGGGGTCATTTGGGGGTTTTTTGTGCTATTTTGGCATTTTATGGCCTTCGAAACTGTGATAGGTAGTGAGGAGTGAAATCAAAAATTTGCGCCCTTAGAAATGCTGAAGGCGGTGCTTGGTTTTCGGGGTCCCGTACGCGGCTAGGCTCCCAAAAAGTCCCAAACATGTGGTATCCCCGTACTCAGGAGAAGCAGCAGAATGTATTTTAGGGTGCAACTCCACATATAACCATGGCATGTGTGAGCAATATATCATTTAGTGACACATTTTTCTTTTTTTTTTTTTTTTTCTCATTATTCAATCACTTTGGACAAAAAAAAAAAAATCAATGGACTCAACATGCCTCTCAGCAGTTTCCTTGGGGTGTCTTCTTTCCAAAATGGGGTCATTTGGGTTTTTTTTGTGCTATTTTGGCATTTTATGGCCTTCGAAACTGTGATAGGTAGTGAGGAGTGAAATCAAAAATTTACACCCTTAGAAAGCCTGAAGGCGGTGATTGGTTTTTGGGGTCCCGTACGCGGCTAGGCTCCCAAAAAGTCTCACACATGTGGTATCCCCGTACTCAGGAGAAGCAGCAGAATGCATTTTGGGGTGTAATTCCACATATGCCCATGGCATGTTTGAGCAATATATCATTTAGTGACAACTTTGCGCAAAAAAAAATATATATATATATATATATTTATATTTCCCGCAACTTGGGTCAAAATCTAAAATATTCCATGGACTTAAGATGCCTCTCAGCAAATAGCTTGGGGTGTCTACTTTCCAAAATGGGGTCATTTGGGGGGGTTTTCAATTGTCCTGGCATTTTATGCACAACAATTAGAAGCTTATGTCACACATCACCCACTCTTCTAACCACTTGAAGAAAAAGCCCTTTCTGACACTGTTTGTTTACATAAAAACATATTATTTTTTTGCAAGAAAGTAAAGTTGAACCCCCAAACATTATATATTTTTTTAAAGCAAAGGCCCTACAGATTAAAATGGTGGGTGTTGCAAAAAAAATTTCCACACAGTATTTGCGCAGCGTTTTTTCAAACGCATTTTTTGGGGAAAAAATACACTTTTTTTTATTTTAAAGCACTAAAACACACTATATTGCCCAAATTATTGATGAAATAAAAATTATGATCTTAGGCCGAGTACATGGATACCAAACACGACATACTTTAAAATTGCGCACAAACGCGCAGTGGCGACAAACTACATACATTTTTAAAAGCCTTTAAAAGCCTTTACAGGTTACCACATTAGATTTACAGAGTAGGTCTACTGCTAAAATGACTGCCCTCGATCTGCCCTTCGCGGTGATACCTCACATGCATGGTGCAATTGCTGTTTACATATGACTCCAGACCGACGCTTGCGTTCGTCTTTGCGCAAGAGCAGGGGGGGACAGGGATGCTTTTTTTTATTTTTTTATTTTTTTATATATTTATTTCGCTTTTTTTATTTTATTTGTTAACTGTTCCTTCCATTTATTTATTTTTTTACCATTTTTATTGTTATCTCAGGGAATGTAAATATCCCTTATGATAGCAATAGTTAGTGACAGGTACTCTTTTTTTTTTTTAAATGGGGTCTATTAGACCCTAGATCTTTCCTCTGCCCTCAAAGCATCTGACCACACCAAGATCGGTGTGATAAAATGCTTTCCCATATTCTCAATGGCGCCGTTTATATCTGGGGGGGGGGGACATTCCCTCCCACTGAATGTAAAAGCAGTCTAGAGGCTAATTAGCCGCTAGGACTGCTTTTACATGAAAGCCGACCGCTGGCTGAAAAGAATGATACCAAGATGATGCCTAAACCCGCAGGCATCATTCTGGTATAACCATTCAAAGTCCTGCAACATACCAGTACGTTGATGGTTCTTGTTGGACATGTATTGTAATCTTTTTTTTTTTTCATGCAGTCTGTTGGCTGAACAAAAAAAAGATTGATCGGTGGGTATGCCCACCATTAGAATACCTCCCTTCATCCACCCACTTCTAATGATGGGCATACATGCACCATTTATATATGCCGAAGCATGGGGGCATCCTCCCGCAAAAAAGTTATGCCGCGTACGGTCGGACTTTTCTATGCCGCGTACACACGGTCGGACTTTTCTATGCCGTGTACACATGGTCAGACTTTTCCACAGGAAAGCCTCCGTAGGAATGTCAACCGTATGTACGCGGCATTAGGAGCAAAATCGCTCCTCCGCCCCTAATGCCCCCATGCTCCGGCATATATGCTCTTTTTTGAACTGTAGTGGTGAAATCACCTCCTACAGCATTGGAGTCGCGGCTTTATATATCGTGGGAGCAAACGCTGTTGCTGTCACGCTAAATAAATCCGCACTGCAACTGAATGGCGTACCTGCTAAGCAAATGATGGTTAACATTAAAACAAAGTAACATTCCAGTATAACAGTAAGATCATACCATACCTGCAAAGCAAATACCTATAAAAAAACATAGTAAAAAATAAAACATTTTTTAACGCAACCTGTGCCTAAAATATATATATGCCAAAGCATGGGGGCATCCTCCCGCAAAAAAGTTATGCCGCGTACGGTCGGACTTTTCTATGCCGCGTACACACGGTCGGACTTTTCTATGCCGTGTACACATGGTCAGACTTTTCCACGGGAAAGCCTCCGTAGGAATGTCAACCGTATGTACGCGGCATTAGGAGCAAAATCGCTCCTCCGCCCCTGCTGCCCGCATGCTTCGGCATATATGCTCTTTTTTTTAACTGTGGTGGTGAAATCACCTCCTACAGCACTGGAGTCGCGGCTTTATATATCGTGGGAGCAAACGCTGTTGCTGTCAAGATAAATAAGTCCGCGCAACAGCTGAATGGCGTACCTGAAAACAGTAAAATAAATTACATACCTGAAAAGCAAGCATGAAAAAACATAACAACAATAAAACTTTGCAGAATAGAATACAGTAAAAAAGAGCAGAACAATAGAGAGAGAATAGAGAGGGAGAGAACAATAAAACGACAACTATTTTTGGTTTTTTTATTTTATATTTTTTTGTGTGTTTTTATTTTTTACTTTTTTTTTTTTTTTTTTAACACTTTTTTTTGTAACTGTGAACTGTAACTTCAACTTTTCGGTTCCAGGTTTGGGTCTCTCAAAATGCGATGGCATCTTGGGAGACCCTGTGTGAGTGTGCCTAGCCTGTGAAATGTTTCACCCTACACTAATAATTAACGTGTGTGTGGAAGCGTTCAAAACATTCACCAATACAAAGACCAGGATTGCCAGGACATTTGGGACAAAAATAACGGGTGTCACGCCTAAATCCGCGCTTGGTACAGACACGACATTTTCTTTGGGGGGCTCGTTGGGTAGGGGTACTCGGGAGGACATAAGAAAAATGCCTCTCATGCAGTCGGCTTACTGCATTTGGTAGGAGATGGTGAGGTACAATACCGCCTGGATACAGGAGTTCTGTGATGATATCCCTCTGGAATTGAAGGAAGGATTCATTCCGTCCTGAAGCTCTGTATACGACATGAGCATTCAGTAGAGACAATTGAAATAAATGTAGAGACACTTTTTTGTACCAGCGTCTCGTCTTACGGGCAATATGATACGGCGCCATTAACTGGTCGTTGAGGTCCACCCCTCCCATGTTTTGGTTATATTCGTGGAAACAGAGGGGTTTCTCCACAACACCAGTCGCCGTACGAATTTGGACTGTCGTGTCTGCGTGAAGGGTGGTAAGAACGAAAACATTCCTATTGTCCCGCCACTTCACAGCGAGCAAATTTTTACATCTGCAGCAGGCTCTCGCCCCCGGCCTAACACGGGCATCTACAAGCCGCTGGGGGAAGCCCCGGCGATTAGGTCGCACGGTGCCACATGCTCCAATCTGTTGATCAAATAAGTGGCTAAAAAGTGGCATGCTGCTGTAAAAATTGTCCACATACAAATGGTACCCCTTTCCGAATAAGGGTGACACCAAGTCCCAAACAATCTTGCCAGCGCTCCCCATGTAATCTGGGCATCCTTCCGGCTCTACCTGACTATCTTTTCCCTCGTAAACCCTAAAGCTCCATGTGTAGCCTGTGGCCCTGTCACAGAGCTTATAGAGCTTGACCCCGTATCTGGCACGCTTGCTGGGAAGGTACTGTTTGAAAGACAAACGGCCAGCAAATTTAATCAGGGACTCATCAACGCATACAACCTGCTGGGGATTAAACAAGGCTGCAAAACGTTCGTTGAAATGGTTTACGAGGGGCCGAATTTTGTAGAGCCGGTCAAATTCAGGGTCTCCACGTGGACGACAAAGTGCATTGTCACTGAAATGCAGGAACCGCAGGATCGCCTCGTATCGTCTCCTGGCCATGTGAGCAGAGAAAATGTACATATGGTCAATGGGATGTGTGAACCAATACATCCGCAATGACGGAAATTTGTGTATGCCCATGTTGAGGGTAAGGCCCAGAAAGGTCTTAAATTCGGAAACCTCGAGAGGTTTCCATTCTTTGGCAAGGCGAGACTGGGGGTTAGCGGCGATGTAAGTACCAGCATATAAATTAGTCTGGTCCACAATAGATCTATAGAGATCTTCCGTGAAATACAGCGAATAAAAATCAAGTGACGTAAAGTTCGCTGTATCCACCTGAATACCGGGTTGGCCAGTGAATGGGGGAAGTACAGGTGCTGTAGAAGTGGTGGGGACCCAATCAGGATAGGCAAATTCTACAGGAAGGGCACTATGGGCACGACGGGCCTGTCTCTGTCTTCTTCTTGGTGGCAGCGGGACACTACTTGTGCTTGCCACATCGCCAGCTTCAACTGCACTTATGGGACTCGCCACGTCACCAAGTGTTACTGCAGTGCTGGATAAACGACCAGGGTGTACTAGGCCGCTGGTGCTTGCCAATTCACCAGAAGGAATAGCGGCGCTAGTACTGGATCTCTGCTCCATACGAGGGTCCTGCGGTTCTTGCTGCTCAACAACATCAGAATGGGATCGGGTACGCCTGGCCTTAGCAGGGACCTCAACTTCGTCGTGCGAGCTATCTGACATGGAGCCGCTGTCGTAAATGGGTTCATATTCTGAGCCAGAATCTGTCAGATGCGTGACCTCCTCCTCTTCACTATCTGACATGCACATGAACTCCAAGGCCTGCTTATCATTGTACCTTTGGTTTGCCATTTTGGACTCTAAATTTAGTGGTACAATGGTAAGGATTCACAGGTAAAAAAAGCACCTGACTATAGAAAAGCAAATGTAGAAAACGCTTCAAAAAAAACTGTAAGCGATCGCAGGGATCAGGCCTGTCTCTGCGAACGCTGCAGTTATGTGTCTTGTGTTTTGTAAGTGACAGTGATCGATCGATACTGCACTTGGGTGGGTTGGGCTGGGCAGAGGGGGAAAACGCAGGTGCTAGCGGGTATCTGGGCTGATTCCGCTAACAATGCGTTTTTGGGTACCCTAAACTGCTGGGTACGCTAGTATAGATCTGATCAGATCAGGTATCGATCCGTTCAGATCCTATACCACTAAGGGGGGTGTATGCTTAGCGAGTGGGTGTAAGCGGTACTGGCTCTAACCTAACGCTGCCTGGGGCGACGCAGACCCTGACTGGCGCTAAAATTAAATTTATATCACCCGCCGGGTGATCAGGGGGTTAAACCTATTGGGTTATATACGGCGGGTGCTCTGATGCTATAAACAGCAAACTAACCAACCAGCGTCAACCGTAACACTTATACGGTGATCACTGGTGAAAGGGTTAACTAGGGGGCAATCAGGGGGTTAAAACCTTTATTCGGTAATATATGGGGGTACCTAACGCTTTCTAAAAACCTGGTGGCGAACCTAAAATAACGAAATAACTAACTGGCTAACCACGTCACCAGTGACACTTATACAGTGATCAGTGGTGAAAGGGTTAACTCTAGGGGCAATCAGGGGTTAAAACCTTTATTTATGGGGGTACCTAACGCTATATAAACCTGGCGGCGAACCTCAAAAAAAACTAACTGCCTAGCGGCAACAGTGACACTAATACAGCGATCAGAAACCGATCGCTTAGTGACACTGGCAATAGGGGTGAAAGGGTTAACTCTAGGGGCAATCAGGGGTTAAAACCTTTATTTATGGGGGTACCTAACGCTATATAAACCTGGCGGCGAACCTCAAAAAAAACGAACTGCCTAGCGGCAACAGTGACACTAATACAGCGATCAGAAACCGATCGCTTAGTGACACTGGCAATAGGGGTGAAAGGGTTAACTCTAGGGGCAATCAGGGGTTAAAACCTTTATTTATGGGGGTACCTAACGCTATATAAACCTGGCGGCGAACCTCAAAAAAAACTAACTGCCTAGCGGCAACAGTGACACTAATACAGCGATCAGAAACCGATCGCTTAGTGACACTGGCAATAGGGGTGAAAGGGTTAACTTTAGGGGCAATCAGGGGTTAAACCTTTATTGGGGGGGGGTAGGGGGCTACCCTGGACCTAAAGGGGCCTAAACCTAACTGCCCTGACACTTTTTTCTGTCACACTGACACTAAAAGCAGTGATCAGAAAATAAATGATCACTGCAATCAGTGACACTGTGACAGGGGGTGATCTGGGGGTGCTGGGGGGGTGATCGGGGGGGGTTATGTGCCTATGTGTGCTGTGTCAGTGTGCTGTTGGTGCAACTCACAGTACTGACGTCTTCTCTCCTCTGGAACCGGACGAAAAGACCGCCAGAGGGGAGAAAACGTCACTTCCTCCCTGCCTGTGTTTACAGTTACACAGGCAGGGAGGGCTCAGGTGGAATCCGATTCGCCGAGGGAGATCGAGAGGGGACGGCTGGAAACCAATAGCCGCCCCCTCCTCCCGGACCTCCCGTACACCGTTCCCGGCCGTCGCATGTACCGGAAGGGGTCCCGATCGGACCCCCGAACCCAGGTAAGGCGGGGACGTACCTGTACGCCCATGTGCCTGTACGTGCCATATTGTGGACGTATATGTACATGCGGTGGTCGGGAACTGGTTAAAGTGGTTGTAAACCCTTACAATCCACTTTTTACTACATGGATTAGGAGATATCCCCTGTATCAGCATGTGCCAACGTCATCGGCACATGCGCACTGAAGCAACGGCTCGTTTGTGGCATTGCTTCAGCTGACGTGCCGTTACCGGCGGGTCCCACTCGCCAATGCGCGGGAGTGACGTCATCATTTTTTTTTTTTGTAGGTTGCCAACCACTTTAAAAACACATCATTCTACAGGGCGATACAATCTATCGCTTGTCTCCTCCTGGGAGGCAGAGGATTTGTAGCATGGAGATGGTGAACTATGGGTCAATGCGTTTCATGGATTAAACCGCAGAGGACCTTGAATCTCTCATGCAGATATAATTGTTCACTCGTAGAACGCAACCAATCTTACCTTTAATTGATATATTTTGAGCAAAAAAAGATTGGTGCAGAGACTTGTGGGTGCCCGTGTAATGACCATCCACCATGGGAAGACTTAGACACTAGCAGAAGCAAAAAACAAGAAAAAAAAGAGAAAATCCTCCACGCTATAGGAAGGTATTCATCATGACTATGGGACCATAGATGGGACCGATGTTATATAGTCGTTCAGTACTGAGACCAGAACCAAGTAGTCACAGGCCACCTGTGGCCCACTCATAACACGTCTCCAGATACATTTCAGCCAGACACATGCTCCCTGCAATGGCGTCTGAGCACTTCTGCGAGTGTCTAAGTCTCCCCATGGTTTATGGTCACCCCCATATTCATGATGAACACCTTCCTATAGAGTACAGGAGGTGGATGATCATTGCACAGTGGTGTGCCCGCACATCTCTGCACCAATCTTTTTATCTCAATATATATCCATTAAAGGTAGCATTGGTTGCGTTCTACAAGTGAACAATTATATCTGCATGAGAGACTTAAAGGGGTTGTAAAGGTACATGTTTTTTCACCTTAATGCAGGTGAAAAAAAAATCAGAGGATTAGCGGCCCCCCCAGCCCCCTGTTTACTTACCTGACCCCTTGAATGTCCTGTGCCGTGAATGCGCTGGCTTCTCGGCTCATTGATTGGATGATTGATAGCAGTGCAGCCATTGGCTCCCGCTGCTGTCAATCAATTTAATGAAGCGGCGCGCCGGGTGATACAGTCGGCGGCTATAGCCACCGGCTGTATCATGGGAGCGTGCCCGCAAGCTAACCCCCTTCGTAGAGAGCTTCCCATGAAGGGGGTTAGCTGATGCGGGGAGGAGCCGAGACAGCCGCCAAGGGACCCCAGAAGACCAAGATCGAGGTCACTCTGTGCAAAACGAGCTGCACAGCGGAGGTAAGTTTGTTATTTAAAAGAAAATGGGAACCTTTAGTGTCCCTTTAAGGTCCTGATGACGCGGTTTTATCCGTGAAATGCGTTGATCCATATTTCACCATCTGGGAGGATCTCCATGCAAGCGATAAATTGTATCTCTTTGTAGAATGATGTTTTTTTGATGGATAGATATTTTTAATTCGACTAAAATAAAGACATGTTTATATTTTCAAAGTTGTATAAAATATATGTGTTCATTGGAGGGATATTAAAAGTCGTATTTAGTACTATGTATGGAATTATTCTTCCCACTGACACCAACGGTGGGGCACTATTCCTCTCACTGATATGAATGGGGAGGGACTATTCCTCCTAATGTCACCAACGACGGGGAACTATTCCTCCTCCTACTGACCACAAGCACTATGGGGGTTGATTTACTAAAGGCAAATAGACTATGAACTTTGGCCTAGATTCAACAAGCAATTGCGTCTGCGTAACCATAGTTACGCAGCACAATTGCTTAGTTGCGCCGGCGTATCGACTGCTCCTGATTCAGGAAGCTCGATACGCCGACTGCAGCCTAAGATATGACTGGCATTAGGCTCTTATGCCGTCGTATCGTAGGCTGCATTCTTACGATGGCCGCTAGGTGGCGTTCCCGTAGTGGTCAGCGTAGAGTATGCAAATTGCATACTAACGCCGATTCACAACCGTACGCGCGCCCTGCGTACGCAGTTTACGTCGTTTGCATTCGTCGGTTTCTGCGTAAGGCTGCCCCTGCTATTAGCAGGGGCAGCCAATGCTACGTATACCCGTCGTTTTCCAGCATCGCGTTTTTGAAAAATTACGTTGTTTGCGTAAGTGAATCGTGAATGGCGCTGCACGCCATTTATGTTCACGTTAAAGCAAATGACGTCCTTGCGACGTCATTTGCCGCAATGCACGTCGGGAACGTTTCCAGACGGAGCATGCTCACTACGTTCGTCGCGGGAACGCGCCTAATTTAAATGATCCATGCCCCCTATGGGATCATTTAAATTACGCGCGCTTATGCCGGGCAGTTTTCAGGAGCGCACACGCAAATTACGGAGCTACTGCTCCGTGAATCAAGCGTAGCGGAGGTAATTTACGGAGGCGCAGTGTTAAAACGGTGCGCTGCGCCTCCGTAAGAAATGCTACCTGAATCTACCCCTTTGTAAAGTGCAGTTGCACTCTGCAAGTGCATTTGATTTAGATCTTAGTAAATAAAGTAAAGCTTCACTTTGCAAAGAATTAATGAAAATGGAGGGTAGGGGGCACTAGTTGTGCTAAATAATCCAGTGAAAAAATAATACTATTCTATAAGTGAAAATCAGCATTAATAGTCCCAATAACATATATTGATATTCATAGAAACAAAAGTTCATGCATGTATCCAATAAAGGAAAAATACAAAAAGTGCTATAGATTTTCCAGTGATACGATCAATAGAAAGTCCTTAGTGTGGAATGTTAGTCTGGCGTGCGTTCCACCAACAACGACCAGCTGACCCGGAAGAAACGTGAGTATGCGTGACCAGTGTGCGCCTCGACGTGTTGATGAGGGAATGAAGCAATTTTCTTTCCTTTAACTTGTAGTTGGAGGAAAGAAAATTGCATAATGTATGGCCTACCTAAAAATATTATCAGCGTCTTGCTGTTAATTTTTGTGGAGAATTCCCAATCTACAATAACACAGGCAGGAAGCAGGAAGTAAACTTTTCTCTTGATATTATCCAGTTAGGCTGCATTCACACCTAGGCGTTTTTACGCCTGTAGCGCTACGCCGCTGCCGCCAGAGGGCTGAAAACAGATGTCCCTCTATGGCAGTGTTTCTCAATTCCAGTCCTCAGGCCCCCCCAACAGGTCAGGTTTTCAGGATTTCCCTCAGATGAAAAGGCTGTGGTGATTACTAAGGCAGTGAAACTGATCAAATCACCTGTGCAAAATAATGGAAATCCTGAAAACCTGACCTGTTGGGGGGGCCTGAGGACTAGAATTGAGAAACACTGCTCTATGGAGATGGTTCACATCTCCACGCCGGACGCCTGTCGCCTGCCGCGTGAAAAAAGGTCCCGGACCTTTTTTTCAGGCGTCTTCGAGCGTTCGGCTAGGAGATGGTAATCATCTCCATAGAGGGGGTCATCTTGGGGCACATCTAGGCGGACAATACCGGCGTTTTGTCGCCGCAAATTGTGGTACAAAACGCCGCTATTTTTACCGCGATTTGCGGCGACAAAACGCCGCGATTTCGTCCGCCTAGATGTGAATGCAGCCTAAGGAAGGTATATAAAATATTACAGTCCTACTACTAATCCTTGATCACTGTTACTACAAATACTGTGGCTTACATCTCCATTTCTTTTATGACTCCAGCGTTTACTGTCAGAACTAAAGAAATTACAGTTTATTAGGGAACAATTATCACTGGAATATTCATAAAAAGAGTTTTACACAGAGAGTGCATTATATTTTTATTCCTACAAGCATCTACAGAAATGTAAAAAAAGAATTGTAAAAATAAACAAGGATCAAACTAGAGTCAGCTCCACGCAGTAAACAATTTGTGATGTGCTGGTGGCGTCTCAGTTTTTCGCTCAGTGTGACCCAGTTCCAAGTGGTTGCCTCGCGTTATGAAAGTATACATTTACACTTGAATACAGAGTGGATAGATTGTTGATTTTGGGCCCCCAAGGAAATAAAACAGGGCAGCAGATCTGGCGGTGATGTAAACTGGAAAAGACATAATGAAAAACAATATAAAGGAAGAGCGACAACAGGGGGATGAGGGCTTGTAAAATCCCCAAAACAGCTAAACACTGTGATATAAAATATACACATGTTGATGATGGAATGTAAAAGGAGACAGAAAATTCAGTCAGCGACTTGGAAACAACAATAGTAGAACTGAACAATCGCATAGGAGAGAGATTGTGTTCCATGGTACAGCGGAGTTGCCAGTGTTCGCAGACAAGTAATAATGGGCTTCACTCAACCATTTTGGATAGAAGGTTGTTCAAGTGTGGATAAAGCCATATACCTTACAATATTATCCATTCTTTATACAGTGGCATTTAAAGCGGTAGTAAACTGCTTTAAAAAAATGAATTAAAAAAAAATCAGGCCCCGGGTAGCTAGTATGCTTCGCATATGAAAACCTGAAAACAAAGCCCACGGGTGCCCGTTCCTTCAGAGCGTGTGCAACGGTGACATCACCAGCTGCATCTAAATATCAAGTAGTGCACATTTAAGAGATATTTACAGTACCTACAGGAAAGCCCTATCCTCGTCTTCTGGGGTCCCTCGGCGGCTGTCTAGGCTCCTCCCCGCAAGAGCTAACCCCCCTCTGGGAAGTGCTCTCCCAAGGGGGTTAGCTTACAGGCTCGCTCCCGTGTGATATATGGCCGCCGACTGTATCACTCAGGCCCCGCCCCTGGCGCGCCACCTCAAGCTGGGGGAAAGCATCGTGGGATCGCGCCCATGGTGATTCGGGGCTCAGGTAAGTAAAACCCGGGGGGGGAGGGGGCTGGGGAGCCGGAGAGTTCAAGGTGTTTTTTTACCTTAATGCATAGGATGCATTAAGGTAAAAAAACACAAAGCTTTACAACCTCTTTAATATAGGTAAAAATCATACATAGGAGTTTACTCCAAAGTATTTATTAAACCCATTTGTATAAGTCTATGCCAGACCCTCTGTTAGAGCCTGGCATATCACACTACGTATGTCATTTAAAAAAACGAGCAGTGTAAATACCGATTTTTAGCTATCTTACGGCCGGTCACATGACTCGCAGCTACTTTCCAGCTCTGATGGATGTCTCCTGCAGAAGGAGCCATTATCTACTTCTGACATCAGCCGTGGAGATCACGTGACCGCCTGTCTCCTCCTTTAGAAGCCCTGTCTCGTAGCTATAAAGCAACCACGAGTCATGTGACCTGTCTGAAGACAGCTGAAAATCGGTATTTACAGCGCTTGTTTTTTAAAATTATTTACAATGTGGTATGCCAGCCTCTAATAGAGGGGCTGGCAGTTACAATTTTAGGGTTTTATTTTTCAATAATATCGGCGGGGGTTGGGCGGAGCAGAGACAGACATAGAAAGGGGAGATCACAGGCAGAAAGGAGGGGGTGATGGGGGAGAGAATAGAGCTGAGAGCAGGGCAGTGTATGACGGAGGGACGCACTCTGACCACGGTGGTCAGGGCTCAGCAGCCATGATTTTCGTAGACAGTATAGAGAGGGCACACAGGAAGTGGCAGGTTCAGGGAGGTTGTATAACAGTTTAGAGAGGGGCAAGCACTGTGCTGTTTAATCTGCTTTAAGGGACCAGGATATGATTTATTTTTGGGTTAATAAACACTTTAATACTCTAAAGTCCAACTTTGAGCAGATATTATAAACCACAGGTTTCATAATACTAGCAGGACTGGTTGTTCCGTTGTTCACCATATAATAAGCTATTCATGCCCACTAACTTTCTGACCTGTGACACTCACATATAGTGCTGGCTGAATTGATGCTATGGGTGTCATCCAAGCTAGGAGAATGAACACAAGAGATGCCAAACCTTATGTTCTTTAGTGGCTGTGCAGTGGGCAGCCTGACCACCCACAACTGTATTGTATATAAATCACAGCCTTATTTGCTGCTTAAAATTATAGTCCTAGAAGCTGCCTACAGCTCAGTGACAATACAGGGGCAATGAAGTCACAAAATGAGAATGGAACCTGAAGTTCAATCAAATACAGGGAGTGCAGAATTATTAGGCAAGTTGAATTTTTGAGGATTAATTTTATTATTGAACAACAACCGTGTTCTCAATGAACCCAAAAAACTCATTAATATCAAAGCTGAATATTTTTGGAAGTAGTTTTTAGTTTGTTTTTAGTTTTAGCTATTTTAGGGGGATATCTGTGTGTGCAGGTGACTATTACTGTGCATAATTATTAGGCAACTTACAAAAAATAAATATATACCCATTTCAATTATTTATTTTTACCAGTGAAACCAATATAACATCTCAACATTCACAAATATACATTTCTGACATTCAAAAACAAAACAAAAACAAATCAGTGACCAATATAGCCACCTTTCTTTGCAAGGACACTCAAAAGCCTGCCATCCATGGATTCTGTCAGTGTTTTGATCTGTTCACCATCAACATTGCGTGCAGCAGCAACCACAGCCTCCCAGACACTGTTCAGAGAGGTGTACTGTTTTCCCTCCTTGTAAATCTCACATTTGATGATGGACCACAGGTTCTCAATGGGGTTCAGATCAGGTGAACAAGGAGGCCATGTCATTAGTTTTTCTTCTTTTATACCCTTTCTTGCCAGCCACGCTGTGGAGTACTTGGACACGTGTGATGGAGCATTGTCCTGCATGAAAATCATGTTTTTCTTGAAGGATGCAGACTTCTTCCTGTACCACTGCTTGAAGAAGGTCTCTTCCAGAAACTGGCAGTAGGACTGGGAGTTGAGCTTGACTCCATCCTCAACCCGAAAAGGCCCCACAAGCTCATCTTTGATGATACCAGCCCAAACCAGTACTCCACCTCCACCTTGCTGGCGTCTGAGTCGGACTGGAGCTCTCTGCCCTTTACCAATCCAGCCACGGGCCCATCCATCTGGCCCATCAAGACTCACTCTCATTTCATCAGTACATAAAACCTTAGAAAAAGTCTTGAGATATTTCTTGGCCCAGTCTTGACGTTTCAGCTTGTGTGTCTTGTGCAGTGGTGGTCGTCTTTCAGCCTTTCTTACCTTGGCCATGTCTCTGAGTATTGCACACCTTGTGCTTTTGGGCACTCCAGTGATGTTGCAGCTCTGAAATATGGCCAATCTGGTGGCAAGTGACATCTTGGCAGCTGCACACTTTTCTCAGTTCATGGGCGGTTATTTTGCGCCTTGGTTTTTCCACGCGCTTCTTGCGACCCTGTTGACTATTTTGAATGAAACGCTTGATTGTTCGATGATCACGCTTCAGAAGCTTTGCAATTTTAAGAGTGCTGCATCGCTCTGCAAGATATCTCACTATTTTTGACTTTTCTGGGCCTGTCAAGTCCTTCTTTTGACCCATTTTGCCAAAGGAAAGGAAGTTGACTAATAATTATGCACACTTGATATAGGGTGTTGATGTCATTAGACCACACCCCTTCTCATTACAGAGATGCACATCACCTAATATGCTTAATTGGTAGTAGGCTTTCGAGCCTATACAGCTTGGAGTAAGACAACATGCATAAAGAGGATGATGTGGTCCAAATACTCATTTGCCTAATAATTCTGCACTCCCTGTATTTACACTGGGAATAATGGAGAATAATAACCAAGGTGGTCATTTAAATTGTATGTAAACTCAGAATAAATTTTTTAATATGTTTGGTTTTTTACTTCACTGTGAACAGTTTTCTTAAGCAAATGAATGTTTGTAGATCTGTTTCTAAGTATTTTATTTCCTGTAGATCCTATTCGTAACTTCTTGTTGGAGGCTGAAAGCATGCCCTCAATTAGCATCAGCGTTATCAGCCTGCTGCATTCACTCCATCAGTTGGCCATTAGGCTGCTTATCTGCTAGACTTGATGGATTGATCAACTTTGAAGTACTCTTTAAAGCGGAGGTTCACCCTCAAAATTAACTTTTTTGCTAACTTATCTCTAGCCTTAATAAAGGCTTGTAGCGTTGTCATTTTTTTTTTATGTGTACACTTACCTGTCTTCAGCCGCACTTCCGGGTCTTCTTCCTTGCGGAGAGTGGGCGTGTCGCTCCTTTTCCCAGACGGGGAGCTCTGCATAGATGATTGACGTGCGCGTCATCGCCTTCCGAAAATATTCGACGGGGACTCGGCTCTTTACGGCGCTATACGGCGCCTGCGCCTGCCGTGTAGAGCTGACTGTGTAGGCGCCGTAAAGTGCCAAATCCCCCTCGGATATTTTCGGAAGGCGATGACGCACACGTCAATCATCTATGCAGAGCTTAGGAACGCCTACTCCCCGGGGGAGCGAGAACTGATCCTGAGCCACAAAACTCAGTGGGCGCAATCCCGCAATGGTTTTCCCCAGCCTCAAGACCAGGATCGGGGCCACTCTGTGCAAAATGAACTGCACAGTGGAGGTAAGTATGACATGTTTGTTATTTAATTTTTTCTTAAAAATTCCTTTACAACCCCCTTTACAACCCCCTTTACAACCCCTTTACAACCCCTTTAAATACACCCACTGTAGGCATAGATATTTGAATGTAATAGAGAAATAAGCACAGGCTTTAGGAAGCAAACATACCCACTGCACAGGTTAAGAACTTATGAAATTTGACATTGACAAAGATATGGCAAGAATTAAGACACACTTGTAGCGATTTCTGCTTTAGGCACAGTTGTATTGTTTGCTGGATGTCATTAGCAGTTCAAAGATCGGTTTTATTCTTTGAAAAATTAAAGCCATTTTTTTAGGGATAAAAAATGTGCAGACAAATTCCTGACACCCGGTACTGTCCCTTCAATTCAGGGACACAATCCAATCATTCTAGTATAGCACTGTTAGTTTTTATTTATCAGAGAGTCTAAAAGGCAGCAGTGAACAGTTAAGTGTAAATTGATGTCATAAGTCAGACATGGCCCTCTCGTCTTCCCGACTGTCACAGCAGACGTTCTTTGTTCCTAAGAAATGAACCTGATCATTTTCTGTACAGGGCAGAGAAGTAATGTCAATGCGGTTAACAGTTTGGAAAAACTAAATAATATTTGTAATGGGAAGTTTAATTATGTATGGATCATAAACTGCAAAGAGGAAGCCTCTTGAATGTCAGCTACGCCTGGCTTCCGCGTTTAATGTCTGCCATGTATAATCTCAGCTTCACATAACAAATCTGAGCAGCAATAACAAGATTCATCCTAAAAAAAAAAAAAAATGGCTAACCAGGGAACATTATAAGTAGATGGGAACAGAATCATGCTACCTACCAGCCGTTATAACAGGACATTAAGCAGCTCCTTGTAGCTGGGACGGTACTCTAGGTGCGGCCTGATTGAAATTCTATATTTGAATGGACAACTTGACTTGAATTTGCAGAATCACATACACAACACTTCCTTAATTCCAATTCCAGCAGGTGCAGTATGTTGAGGAGGTGCGTTGAAGTGGGATAAATTCACTACTTTTATTGTGAAAACAATTTTGCGTTAAATTCAGTTTTGCCAGAATCACTCTACTCATCCCTAATTAGCTGTAGTTAGTACTCACAGGGGTTGATTTACTAAAACTGGAGAGTACAACATCTGGAACAGCTGTGCGTGGTAGTCATTCAGCTTCTTCAATTAACCACTTCAGCCCCAGAGGATTTGGCTGCCGGGCCATTTTTTTGCGATTCGGCACTGCGTTGATTTAACTGACAATTGCGCGGTCGTGCAACGTGGCTTCCAAACAAAATTGAATCTACTTCTGACATCAGCCGGGGAGATCACGTGACCGCCTGTCAAAAAAAATCCTTTTTTTCCCCCACAAATAGAGCTTTCTTTTGGTGGTATTTGATCACCTATGTGGTTTTTATTTTTTGCGCTATAAACAAAAAAAAAGAGCGACAATTTTGTAAAAAAAGCAATATTTTTTACGTTTTGCTATAATAAAGATCCCCCCAAAAATATATAATTTTTTTCCCCCTCAGTTTAGGCCGATACGTATTCTTCTACATATTTTTGGTAAAAAAAAAAAAAAAAAAATCGCAATAAGCGTATATTGATTGGTTTACACAAAAGGTTGTAGCGTCTACAAAATAGGGTATAGATCTATGGCATTTTTATTATTATTTTGCTTTATTAGAAATGGCGGCGATCTGTGAATTTTATTGTGACTGCGATATTATGGCGGACACATCGGACCCTTTTGATGCTATTTTGGGACCATTGTCATTTATCTATACAGTGATCAGTGCTACTGTATAAAAATGCACTGATTACTGTGTAAATGACACTGGCAGGGAAGGGGTTAACCACTAGGGGGCGAGGAAAGGGTCAAGTGTGTCCTAGGGAGTGATTCGAACTGTGTGGGGGCTGGGCCACAAGTGACACGACAGTGATCACTGCTCCCAATGACAGGCAGCAGTAGATCACTGTCCTGTCACTAGGCAGAACAGGGAAATATTTACACAGGCATCCCCCATTCTGCAGCTCCGTGACATGATCGCGGGACACCGGCAGATGTCAGCGGGTCCCGCGGGCATGGTCACGGAGCTCGCAGCAGGGGCACGCGCACCTGCACACCGGCAAATTCAAAGGGACGTACAGGTACGTCCCTTTGCGCAGCTGTGCCATTCTGCCACAGTAAATGTTCGTGCGACAGTCGGCAAGTGGTTAAAAGTAAATGTCTTTCGCGCTACTGGTGAGTATATGTGAGATTAGAAGAAGCTGGAGCTAAAAAGCTGCAAGATCTGATAGTGTTCACTGTACACAAGGATGAATAATGGTAAATAATGATCTTGCGCTTAAGAATACAAATACGTGCAAACTGCAAGAAAGTGACTAAGTGCTGTGCCTGATTACAATAAAAACATAAATAATGCAAATATGTAAACCAATCGGCAAAGAAATATACAGCAACAGTATACAACATAAATTATGATCAATAGTCCCAAAGTGCACAAAGTCGCAAAAAAGTGCAAAGTGCAAAACGTCACTTTCTTGCAGTTTGCACGTATCGGCAAGTGGTTAAGCTTTGACAAAAACAAAAATGGAAGCTGATTGGCTCCTATGTAGAGCTGCCCAAGATTTTGCACTGTCCAGTTGTAGCAAATCAGCCCATAGTGCAAAAAGTAGCTACCTACTTCTGAAACACGCTGTTGGTTCAATAGTTGAAAGGGTGGCGGAGAAACAATTTTTTGCATTTAGGCAAAATGTATGTCCCTGCCAACATGGAAGTTATTTTCGATTTAAAATACAACATTACTTATTTTTCCCCCCTATTTTTCTAATAAATGTCTTGTTCAGTTATAACACTGATGTAAATGTATACTGTGAGGAGGTTAGCTCGGCAGAGGATGTGTGACCCCCCTGGTTGGGTTCACTACACAAAAATTAGGCACAGCAAACAGTGAATTTGAAAAAACATATGCGGTTTATTTCTACTATTTACAATGGTCCAAAAACAGCAAAACAAAAACAAAAAATACATGAAACTAAATCCTTGCCAAATTGGCCACTTACTACGCAGTCTAAACATGCACAAAACTGTTTCCAGGATGGAGCAACTCTCATTGCATGCTGGGAGTTTTTGTAGAGGACGTAAAGTGGAGGTTCACCCAAATAATACATTTTTAACATTACATTCAGCCGAGTTGTCCTAATGACAATCGGCTGTTTTTTTTTTTTCCCCCGTACATACCTTATTTTCACCGCCGCTTCCGGGTATGTCTTCTGCGGGACTGGGTGTACCTATCTGATTGACAGGCTTCCGACCGTCGCATACTACACGTCACAAGTTGCCGAAAGAAGCCGAACGTCGGTGCGCAGGCGCCGTATAGAGCCGCACCGACGTTCGGCTTCTTTCGGCAACTCGTGATGCGCTGTATGCGACAGTTGGAAGCCTGTCAATCAGATAGGAATGCCCAGAAGACATACCCGCAGAAGACATACCCGGAAGTGGCGGTGTAATACGGTATGTATGGGGGGAAAAAAAAAAAACAGCCGATTGTCATTAGGACAACTCGGCTGAATGTAATGTTAAAAATGTATTTTTGGATGAACCCCCGCTTTAATGAACCAACTTAATTCAGCTGGGCTCATTACCTCTACTCCTGCAGGACTCTCAGCACTTCCCCCTAGTGGTACAAATCGGCATAGAACCTGAATCTAGGACACACATACAGTATTTGCCACCCTGGATGCAACCACTCGATTTTACCTGCCTGCTGTCACTGGGCCATATTCTCTCTAAATATCCGCCTGCTGCGCTTAGGGCACTTACACTCCGCTGTCCCAACTTACTGGAGCAGGTGTTGTATTCCCCAACCACTTGCTCCATAAGTTGGGACAGCGGAGTGTAAGTGTCCCGGCGTAGCCTGGAGGATCTCCAAGGGGGCGGCTTCTATTCAAATGAAGCGCGCCCCCGATACAAAAGAACTGGGCATGCGCCAGGCTGCAAAAAGCCCAGTGCGCATGCTCCAGTTCTCGGCGGAAAACGTCAATGACGCCGACGTGTGCGTCATTGACGTAAAGTCGTATTCAAGAACGACTTACGTAAACGACGTATCCGACGAAAAAACACGACGGGGACCCGACGCCATCCGTAACATGGCCTACGCGAGACTTGCGGAAACTTACCCCTCATATAGCAGGGGTAAGTTTCCGCTTACGCAAACGACGTTAGCGACGGTTACGCGACGCGAACTCGTTCGTGAATCGACGTAGAAGGATCATTTGCATATGCAAATGACTCCTTCATGTAAATGCCATCTATCGGCGGCCGGCGTCATTGCATTTAAGATCCGCCAGTGTAAGTGACTTACAGATGGCGGATCTTAAGTGTATCTATGCAAAAATGATTCTAAGAATCAGGAGCATAGATACACGGGCCAAAAAAGGGAGTTACGATGGAGTATCCTGAGTTACTCCATCGTAACTTTACTCAGAATATGGCCCACTGTGTGTGTATATATATATATATATATATATATATATATATATATATATATATATATATATATATATATATATGTTTTTTTAGAGATATACTCCATTACTTACTAAACTTTATTGTAAAAACATACTTTTATTGAATCAGACATACAAAACTACTTGTATTGTGTGCATTTGTAATATTATTAATTTTAATTGTTAGCATAACAGTCCAATAGAGTGAGTCCAATACTAGTCTCTCTGTATTATTATATTATCTTGATTAAAAATAGCTGAGCTAAAAAAAGAAAAGAAAAAAAAGAAAAAGAAAATGCCTGAGCCACTGTATAACAAAAGGGAACATCAAAATAAATTGAATCAAACTGAATGTCTCCTTTAGGTCTTTCAATTCAAATTATTCATATATAGGATGGAGTTATGTTCTTTTATTGCGGTAACTCTGGGCTCGGCTTACACAACGTCTTGGCACAGTTACAGGCGGAATATAACTTACAAGGAATTCTGGACATGTGTTGTAGAAGTATCGCTTTTGGCCTATATAGCTGCAGCAGACATGGGAAGAAGTGACATTTTTGTAAATCATATGCTTTATTTTAACTTCTTATTGCAGTGCAGAATTTAATGGAGGCATGTCTGTACTGGGGCTGGGTAAGCTGAAGCACAATATGAATCCCTCCAGCTGGTGTTGTCCAATTTCACATGCACAGTTATTAAACATTTCCCATGTGTGTGGCCCAGCAGACCTAACACACTCAGTAATCAGCCTTTATTACCGGAGACGGTCAGACACGCCCCTCTCTGCAATACATATCCGTGCGAGAACACGTGTAATGAGGGGTGTGGCTGTTAGTGTAGGGGACTTGGAAAGGCACTGTCACTTACCTGATCCTCCACTTCTGCAGGCGGCTCTGCTCCACTGCACTCCAGCGGTCATCATAAAGACCGATGAAGGAACCAGCTACCGCGTTGGAACCTGGTGGAGCGCTATCTGCCAGGGAAACAGAGTTAACTGAAAGTGCTTTTGTGTCCTCTAGACCAGTGTTTCTCAACTCCAGTCCTCGGGGCGCACCAACAGGTCATGTTTTCAGGATTTCCCTCAGATCAAACTGCTGTGGTAATTACTAAGGCAGTGAAACTGATCAAATCACCTGTGCACAATAATGGAAAGCCTGAAAACAAGACCTGTTGGGGCGCCTTGAGGACTGGAGTTGAGAAACACTGCTCTAGACTAAACAAGCAGATAGCCCTTGCAGTGTGGGAGGAGCCCCACAGGAAGGATTCATTTTTAGTTTTATTGGAGTTGGGCTTTAACCACTTAAGACCCGGACCATTATGCAGGTTAAGGACCTTGCCCCTTTTTGCGATTCGGCACTGCGTCGCTTTAACTGACAATTGCGCGGTCGTGCGGCGTGGCTCCCAAACAAAATTGGCGTCCATTTTTTCCCACAAATAGAGCGTTCTTTTAGTGGTATTTGATCACCTCTGTGATTTTAATTTTTTGCGCTATAAACAAAAATAGAGTGACAATCTTAAAAAAAAATCTATATTTTATAATTTTTGCTATAATAAATATCCCCAAAAAAGATATAAAAGAACATTGTTTTTCCTCAGTTTAGGCCGATACGAATTCTTCTACCTATTTTTGGTTAAAAAAAATCGCAATCAGCGTTTATCGATTGGTTTATATATATATACTGGAACAGTGGCCTGTCCTAGTATGTATGATGTTACCCTGTTGCTTGGAAGTATGAATGCCGCAATGCACCATAAGCCTGCGCTGACTCCCTGAAAATCCCTGTTTACCTTACAGTTCCTTTTCAGCGTAACCTCTCACTGAAACCTTAGATGGACTTTTTTGATAGGGGATGAATTACTTTTCTTCTTTACTTGTATGTTTTTGAATGTTCTTTACTTGTATGTTTAAATTTCAGATTGAGCTGCTAAATTCTATAAACAAGAAGACAAGGAGAAACTAGAAAATAGGAAATGGGGGGAAGAGCTCCACCTGCTGGGTGCCTTTGAAAATATAGACCATTCATGCATTATTTTTTTTCAGAATTTTTTTATTTTTTTTTTGCCTGACAGTCATAAAGAAATATTGCACAATACCGCTATTCATTCCCCTAATAGGTGGAAAAGGCCTTATACAAACAATTTTAATCAAACATGTTGATATTTTTGAAAGAATATATTCATAGTAATAATGGGAGAGTGGATGTCTCCTTTTCTATAGTAAGCTGTTTTTTAATTTGTTCATAATCACTATTACCACCAGCTGTATTGCAATCATTTCAAAGTTGCTTTCTTTACAGACTTACTGAACTGGCATTTTTAATGGGCTCTAAGGTACCAGGCGAAACTAAAAACACCTGCTTGTGCTGCTTTTTCACGTTTTTTTCGCCCTATGTGCCAGTAAATCATTACATGCTCCACTTAATGGGGCAGACAGCAAAACCATCTGCTCTGTTCTTTTGCTATTACCTGTGTCGGGAATTCATCACTCTACCTTTTAGAGAGGTTTTGTTGATTGCACCTGGCTACTTTGTAGCGTAGGATATTCTTCAGTCTTTAGACTAACATAGAAGAACATAATGTTATATAATAAACATTAAAGAGTAATGTGATTTTTTAAACTGTGATGCAGGGTCTGTAATATGAGAATTCAACATCCATAAATGTACTGAATACAAAATCGAATTCAAAGTGAATATGCTGTGCTTTTATGTTTATACGGAGACATGCAGTCTTATTTAATTAAAATACCTTAATTAAATCTTTGCCGGTCGGGCTTTGTAAAAGATGGTATCTCAGTGTGAGATAGGTTTTCCTATTGTTGGCACTGATTGCTGTTCAGGACAAAATCTAAATATAAAACAATTTTTAAGGTAAATATAAAATATTGCACATTAATATTTTGTGTTCATATTTTTAAAACTGTATCTCCTTTTCACATGTTTTCCAAAGAATTGGTGTGGATGTGTGTATATGCATTGCTGGCACTACCTATAGGCATAGGCGCAGGACTAGAGTGCACATCAGTCTGGGGTATCGCTGTTAAACACAACTGCCTAAATACAACAATACATGGTCACATAGGACATAGGACAATACATGGTCACATAGGATAACATTGAATGAGTTCAGGGGCAAAAAAAAGCTGCCAACTGCCTCTGAACATATGTTTAGCAGCGTCCCGTGTACATGGGGCCTTAGAAATGTATTTACCTAGCATGGCCATACTTCAGACTCTAAGGCCGTGTACAGACGAGCGCCGGACCGTTTTCACCGTACATGTCTGCCCGGGGATTTCTGTATGGTGGCTGTACTCACCATCATACAGAAATCCACGCGTAAACAATACGCGGGGCGTGTCCGCGCCGTCACCGCGACGATGACGCGGCGACGTGGGCGGCCCTGCCAGTTCAATGCTTCCACGCATGCGTCGAAGTCATTCGACGCATGCAAGGGATGGCGGGCGCTCGGACATGTACGGTAGGTCTGTACAGACGACCGAACATGTCCGAGCGGACAGGATTCCAGTGGGCTGTTTTAAAACAAGTCCAGAAATATTTGCCCGCTGGAAAAAGGCCCGGCGGGCAAATGTATGCTGGAATCCTGTCCGCTCGGGCCTACACACGACCGAACATGTCTGCTGAAACTGGTCCGCGGACCAGTTTCAGCAGACATGTTCGGTCGTGTGTACGGGGCCTAAGGGGTAGATTCAGGTAAGAGATACGACGGTGTATCTCCAGATACGCCATCATATCTCTGAGTGTGCGGTGTCGTATCTATGCGCCTGATTCATAGAATCAGTTACGCATAGATTTGACTAAGATCTGACTGGCGTAAGTCTCTTACGCCGTCGTATCTTAGTTGCAATTTTAGGCTGGCCGCTAGCTGGCGCTTCCGTATATTTACGTGTCGAATATGCAAATTAGGTAGATACGCCGATTCAGAAACGTACGTTTGCCCGGCGCATTTTTTTTTACATTAGTCTTTTTCTGGCGTAAAGTTACCCCTGCTATATGAGGTGTATCCTATGTTAAGTATGGACGTCGTTCCCGCGTCAAATTTTGAAAATTTTACGTTGTTTGCGTAAGTCGTTCGCAAATAGGGATTTGAGTAATTTACGTTCACGTCGAAAGCATTGGCTTTTTGCGGGTTAATTTAGAGAATGAGCACTGGGTTACATTCACGGACGGCGCATGCGCCGTTAGTCAAAAACGTCATTTACGTGGGATCATGTTTTATTTACATAAAACAGGCCCACCTCTTCACAATTTGAATTAGGCGCGATTACGCCGGCAGATTTACGCTACGCCACCGTAACTTAGGGCGCAGGTTCTTGGTGAATACAGAACCTGCCTCACTAAGTTACGGCGGCGTAGCGTATCTGAGATACGCTACGCCCGCACAAAAATAAGCAATTCTACCTGAATCTACCCCTAAGACTGGCAGCGATTTAGGCTTTTTTCATGGAATATACTTTAAAGGGCACGTCTAGATTAGAGATACGACGGTGTATCTCCAGATACGCCATCATATCTCTGAGTGTGCGGTGTCGTATCTATGCGCCTGATTCATAGAATCAGTTACGCATAGATTTGACTAAGATCCGACTGGCGTAAGTCTCTTACGCCGTCGTATCTTAGTTGCAATTTTAGGCTGGCCGCTAGCTGGCGCTTCCGTATATTTACGTGTCGAATATGCAAATTAGGTAGATACGCCGATTCAGAAACGTACGTTTGCCCGGCGCATTTTTTTTTACATTAGTCTTTTTCTGGCGTAAAGTTACCCCTGCTATATGAGGTGTATCCTATGTTAAGTATGGACGTCGTTCCCGCGTCAAATTTTGAAAATTTTACGTTGTTTGCGTAAGTCGTTCGCAAATAGGGATTTGAGTAATTTACGTTCACGTCGAAAGCATTGGCTTTTTGCGGGTTAATTTAGAGAATGAGCACTGGGTTACATTCACGGACGGCGCATGCGCCGTTAGTCAAAAACGTCATTTACGTGGGATCATGTTTTATTTACATAAAACACGCCCACCTCTTCACAATTTGAATTAGGTGCGATTACGCCGGCAGATTTACGCTACGCCACCGTAACTTAGGGCGCAAGTTCTTGGTGAATACAGAACCTGCCTCACTAAGTTACGGCGGCGTAGGGTATCTGAGATACGCTACGCCCGCACAAAAATAAGCAATTCTACCTGAATCTACCCCTAAGACTGGCAGCGATTTAGGATTTTTCCATGGAACATACTTTAAAGGGCACGCCTAGCTTCTTTTTGAGTGGAGTTGCTCTTTAATTCTCATAGTGCAAGCTTGGTAAAGGTTATTACTCAATTACAGATTTAAAAACCAGCTTCAAACGTCATGAATTTCTATTGTTTTATTTTTTTGTAGTTGAATTTCTTCGATGATCCATATGTATATCTTCTGAGGCTCAGACTTTGGCAGGGTATGGCCTCACTGTCAGTTCAGCATAGTAACATGATCGCTCTGCAACTGTCAGGAGCCGCCACATGTGTTCCTGTGGGTTGGAACATGCAAAGGAAGTCAAACATTTTGGCACTGAAGCCTGGAACAAATGCAGGAAATCTGAAAATTGTAGTTTTTTAACTGTCCAACAAAATCCAAAAATTAGTTCTGGCCTGTGCTCCGGTTTTGGATTAACTTGAATTTTCACTCAGAGTATCTCTGGTCAAAATAAAAACCATATATTTATCTTCACATTATTTCTAGCCTACTCCTAATAATATGAATATTGTAAACTTACTTTGTGAAGACCCCTACGTGTTTATGTCCTTGAATTCAGTGACACGTATTCTATACCCTGTGGCATAGCTCCCAACTGTCCCTGATTTAAGGGACTGTCCCTGATTTGGAGCAATGTCCCTCTGTCCTTCATTCCTCCTCATTTGTCTCTCATCTATATAGATGTATATAAAATGCACTTTTTATCTATTAAAAAGTGTTTTCCAGTGCTAAACCTTTCATCTGATTTCTAAATTGCTGCATTTGTAAATTTCAAAAGCCAATTTAAAGGAAAAGTAGTGGTAAAAAAAAGCACTTGTGGGTTTAACCAATTATTTTTGTTGTTCAATTCTCCTTTAAGGGGGCGTGGCAAGGGGTGTGTCCTATGCCTGCATACTTTTGCTGATAGGTGTCCCTCATTCCTATCTCAACAAGTTGGGAGGTATGCCTGTGGGTAAGCACTGCTGTGTCACATATTTCACAGAGCCTGCCTTATAAACCACAGAGGTGCAGAGAGGAGGATGTTTAGGAGTCAGTACAGGAATCACAGCTTGCAGGC
Organism: Rana temporaria; assembly: GCF_905171775.1. NCBI lineage: Eukaryota > Metazoa > Chordata > Amphibia > Anura > Ranidae > Rana > Rana temporaria. The sequence goes on along the minus strand of NC_053489.1, from coordinate 629,572,089 downwards.
AGCAAGGTACCAAGGGATATGTAGTCCTTATAAATGGAAATTAATCAGCAGAGGAGAAGCTGCAAAGCATGCAGGGCCCCAGGAAGTTGTGGAAAGATATGACCAGCAGACAGGCAGCACTCACAACATGAAAGGACATTTTTCAAGTAATTTTATATTGGATTGTTAAAAATAACAATTGATTATATTGTTTTTTTAATACAATAATGCTATAAAATATAATATATGCTGTGTCCAAAAAACTCCATTATCTCTGGTGCTAATTTTGAAACAATCTTCATGAAACCAAAGCTTAGTGCTGTAACCAAATGATACCGGTAGCCCAAAGAGCAATGTGATTCATTAAAGTTACCGTATTATAAAGCAGTGGTCTCCAAACTTTGCTTGCCTTTATCCGGCCCTTGGGGCAGTATCCCTCCCACTGATACGAGACACTATTCTGACACCGACAGTGGAGCACCATTTCTCCCACTGAGACCACTAATGGGGCACTATTCCTCCCTATGATTCAAACGATGGGGCACTATTTCTCCCCCTAATACCATATGTTAAGTCCCACTGATGCCAGGAAAATTTCCACCCCCCGCTTGCCAAAGTCCGGCCCTCCAAGAGTCTGAAGGACAATTAACCGGCCCTTTGTTTATAATGTTTGGAGACCCCTGTTACAAAAGATCGTTTTATACTTTTTTAAATAACAAACATGTCATACTTACCTCCACTGTGCAGCTCGTTTTGCACAGAGTGGCCCCAAACATCCTCTTCTGGGGTCCCCCGGCGGCTCTTGCGGCTCATCCCCGCATTATATAACCCCTTAGGAGAAGCACTCTCCCGAGGGGGTTACCTTGCGAGCATGCTCCCGAGTCCAGCATCTGTGTTCATGGACCCGGCATTTGCCTCATAATTAGACATGTGCATTGCTAAAAAATGTGTTAGATTTCGTTTCATTCATTTTTCTTTTTTCCGGGTCATCTATTATGATCGTATTTCGTAAATTTGAAAATGTGCAAATTCGAAAATATGAAAGAAAATCCGTTAATTCGAAAGAATAACTAACTAACGAATAATAACTAACAATTGTATTATAGGTATTGGAATTTCCTTTCAAATTTGGCTGTTAGTGAAGATAACGAATACGAATTTATCCGAAGTTATAAATTACCCGAAATAACGAATGCCGCATCTAAACAAATGGAACGTAACAAATTAATAATAAATACAGTAACAATAATAAAACGTGTTATTATTATTATTATTATTGTTATTTATTATTATTAATGTGTTACATTCTATTTGTTTAGATGCGGCATTCGTTATTTCGGATAATTCGTAGCTTCGGATAAATTTGTATTCGCTACCTTCACTAACAGCCAAGTTTGAAAGGAAATTCCAATACCTATCATTTAATACAGTAAAACCTTGGTTTACAAGTAAAGCGGTATACAACATTTTTATTTCTATTTTGTCTTGATATACGAGCCAAAGTTTTATTGTAAAAACAAAAGAATTACACTCCGAATGTTAGGAGTCTGGGGCCAAATCCTCAAAATCCTAGCCTAACTTAATTTTTCCCATTTAAGTTACACTGGCGGGAAATTTCTACCTAAGTGCCCGATCCACAAAGCACTTACCTATAAATTTCACGCAGTGTAACCTAAATTCTCCCGGCGCAAGGCGGTTCATGTTATCCAGGGGGCGATGACAATTTAAATGAGGCGCGCTCCCGCGCCGGCCGTACTGCGCATGCTCGTGACTTCATTTTCCCGATGGGCAGCGCGCAAAATTACGTTACGCCGGGCTTTGTGGATTGCGACGGGACAATAAAGTTGCGTCGGGTAAATAAAAAGTTACGCGCCGGAAAAAAAAATTCAAAATTTAAAAAAAATCGCGACGATCGAAAAAAAGGTCTGTTTTTACAAGGTGTTACTAGTTTACACTTTGTAAAAGCAGAACTAATTTTACGTATGCAAACGTAAACTTACGCAGAAAACACAAAGCTGAAAAGCTTTGTGGATCTCCGTAAGTCCTCATTTGCATACGCAAAGCGGCATTTCAATGCGAAATGCCCCCAGCGGCGGATGCGGTACTGCATCCTAAGATCTGACAGTGTAAGTGTCTTACAGATGTCAGATCTTCTGTCTATCTTTGGAAAACTGCTTCTGAGGATCAGTTCCAAAGATAGGCACAGAGATACGCAGGCTGAACAGCAGTTCCGCCTGCGTATCCCTTTTGAGGATTTGGCCCCTGGTGTTCATCCATGTAAAGCCACTGTGTGCATGCACAGTAAAGCTGTCAGAGACACCTAGAGACACTCCCAGTGGGGAGCCACCATCACCCCGAACCTCTGGCCACATATAGCGCTGTATACTGTACCCTAGCGGCTTTACATGGATGAGCTCCATACTCCTTAACATTGTGAGTGTAATTCTTTTTTTTTTTTAACATTAAAACTGTGAATCTTTTTTTTTTAATCAAAAAAAAAGTACAGTACAGTATTCCTACTATAGTACAGTATTAATATTAGCTTTTGCTCATATTTTGATCATTTTTTTTATGAATAAATGGTTGTGGAACGAATTTTCTGAATTTCCAATATTTCTTATGGGAAAATATACTTTGACATAAGAGTGCTTTGGACTACAAGCATGTTTCTGGAACGAATTATGCTTGCAAACCAAGGTATTACTGTAGTTAGCAATAGCTAAATTATTATAAGTTAGTTATTATTTCAGATTTTCACATTTTCGGGTTTTCGTATTTTTGAAAATTTCTAATTTCCGATTTTCCAATTTACAAATTTTCTACATTACGAATATACGAACAACAGGTTTTTGTCAATTCGGATGTTTCTGAATTAACAAACTTGTCAAAATTACACATGTCTAATCATTATGCATCTATGCTTATATTTTGTCAATTTCATCTCTAACCTTGTTTTGTAATCCATTTCTGTTGAAAGTGAAACCCAATCATATTCTTTAAACAATAGACAATATAAAAGAAAAAACTCTTCTTTATTGGCTCAGTCTTCCACAGCAAGGGCAACCCCCCTCCCCCCCCCCTTTACTTCACCATAAAATTGTATTTCCGGCAATACAGAAAATGAACTACGGAACCATTGTAAAGTTAGTGTGCCTTTAATTCCTTCCGTGTATTGGTAAAAAGATTCACAGAATGAATACAACTAGTATGACTAACATACCTCCTACCATTAGTAAGGAAGATCCTTGGCCTCACTAGATATCTTGTTTTCCGATGAACAATATCGCAGATGAGGGAGTTAGCTAAGTGAAAATGTCTTATCCATATTAAATTAACACCGAAGACATAACATCTAGCTGTGGGCCAAATCGCTCTCTGAGTCCCATTTGGATTACACGGACAGATGTAAACATAAAACAGAACACATTGTTGTACCATAATCATTGTGTTTTAATGGAACCTCTTCCTCTGGCTTTCTTACAGTAAAATGCAATGTACTTATATTTTATATCTGTTTGTATATAGCTTAGTAATTTACTTGTAACATAGAGTCTACTGGGCTGTTGCAGAAGATGGGAAAGTAACGATCAGTTTAAAATAAGACAAAGTGCAAAGTGCAGCGCCTATAATAAACTAGCCATATATTCATCCTTAAAGGTGAACTCCAGGGCAACAACTAAGGGGGTAATCCACAAAAGGGATACGCCGGCGTATCTACTGATACGCCGTCGTATCCCTGTTTCTATCTTTGGAACTGATCCACAGAATCAGTTTCCCATAGTTAGGCAGAAGATCCGGCATGTGTAAGGGACTTACACTGCCGGATCTTAGGATGCAGTACCGCATCCGCCGCTGGGGGCATTTCGCGTCGAAATGCCGCCTCGGGTATGCAAATTAGCACTTACGGAGATCCACAAAGCTTTTACGCTTCGTTTTTCTCCGTAAGTATTAAGTTGCATGTGTAAAATTAGGGCTGCTTTTACAAAGTGTAAACTGTTTACACCTTGTAAAAGCAGACCCTTCTGTCCAGCGACGCGTTTTTTTTTTTGTTTTAATTTTTTTTTTTTTCGCCGTATCTTTTTTTTTTCCCGACGCAACTTTATTGACCCGGCGCGATCCACAAAGCTCGGCGTAACGTAATTTCGCTCTATGCACGTCGGGAAAATGACGTCACGAGCATGCGCAGTACGGCCGGCGCGGGAGCGCGCATAATTTAAATGGGAATAGCCCCCATTTGAAGAGGAACGCCTTGCGCCGGCGGAATTTAAGTTACACAGCCGAAAATTTCTAGGTAAGTGCTTTGTGGATCGGGCACTTAGGTAGAAATTTTAAGGCAGTGTAACATAAATGGGAATTTTTACGTTACGCCGGCTCTTTGTGGATCTGGCCCTAAGTGCACAGTTGCAATGCATGTATGTGAACTCTCTTATCTTGTAAAGGATTTTGTAATGTTCCCCAGCCCAATATAAGATTAATTAAAAAAAAAAAAAAAAAAGGTTTAATGCAATATTCAGTGCTGTCTCTTGCCGTAATTCTTTTTGACCATTAGATGGCCCCTGTCTTTAGGGTTGGATGATGGCCAATGTCATTCAATTTACTTCTATGACAGTCCAGGCTGTCATGGACCTTCCGCCAGGGACTGTGATTGGACAGCGGAGGAGCGCAGTCATGAGCTCATCTATCTGTCACTCTGTTTTCTCCTCCTATCAGTATGCTTCTTGTCAGTGCGTGAAATGATTTGCTTTCAAGCTTATAACTATTGCTTATATCGTTATTACAAAGTTTGATGTTATAAGATTAAAGTGTAGCAGTACCCCTTGTAGGAGCTGCTGAGTGAGTATTGTGGTTCGTCTGTCACCCTGCCCAGCCAGGCACACAGTTCTCATTTACCCTCAGGCAGAAAACCAGTCCTTGAACTTTGTTTTGTGTTTTTATTGAGGGAATTTAACTTGGATAGGGCTGGGATATTCATGAGATGCCCAACTGATTGCAGAAAAGGTATATGGGACCAACTATTTACACCTCCAGTATATTCAACGTCTTTACTTCCATCTCCAGCACAACTCTTGATCTCACTCTCAACACTTCACTTGCTTCTACAGATCTCCCTCTCCAGGAACAGCTAGCACTGATAGATAGGCACGACACTGACTAGGCCAGGCCTAGAGAAAATACACTTTGCAGGCAGAGACCGCAGGCCCCTAGGGTGTAGCAAAAAAATTGGTAGTCCCAGTGCTAGCTGTCCCTCGTGGCTACTGAGCCCAGTACCACATCTTCAAGTCCTGACAGTCCTCCTGGCTGATGCTGCCTCTCTCCACTGCCCATGCCATCACAGTCCACTCCACTGGCTCTGCACCTATCACAGACTGCTGGCTCCTAGTCCTCTCAGGCATGCCTCCCAGACCTCCTTATGACACTTACCAGCCGTCCTGGCTGCGACTTGTTCCTCCAGGAGACTTGCCCGGCAGTGCTCTCCTGCTGTCCTCTCCTTGCTCCTCTGCCTCCTGTCCAGGACACCTTCACTTCTTCTCAGAGGGTCCCGTCAGCACCCGAGGTCACCCCCCAGAATGGGGAGCCCCCCCCCCAAGGCCACGACAGCCTAGCACTCCATCTCCAGCTTCCACTCTGAACATCTCCTCCTCATATAGGCTGACCCTGAGTTTTTAAGGAGGCCTGCCCCCTGCCAATCCAAGTTGGGGATTGGTCAGGGCTGCTTCCCTTCCAGAAGATGCTAGATAATTCTGCAAAGAAATGGGAGGTCTTGGTGATGTTGCCTGTGAGTCACCAGTTCTGCCTGAGTCACTCAACCCTGACCCAGAAGAAAAACTTGACTGCCAGTCACGCCTGACACTTTACCTACACTAGCAAAACATGCTATGTCTCTCTAGCACACTAGAGGGTGCTACAAAAGTGTATGCTTCTCACTCACCTCTCTAGCTGTGTTAAATGTAAAGCTATTTATTCTCAAAGGTCTTTTGTTTAAAAATAAAATTGTATTCAAGTATGTATTTTAAATCAAAAAAGTCCCAAATCTCCAAATTCTTTTTTTTTTCCGACTTCCTTTTAGAAGGTGGCTACATTTGCTCTCCTTAGGCCGCGTACACACGGTCGGACAAAACCGATGATAATGGACCGAGGTTCAGTTTCATCGGTCCAAACCGACCGTGTGTATAGCCCATCGGTCTGTTTTCCTTCGGTCCAAAATTTTTAAACATGCTTTAAAATCGAACCGATGGACCGCTGCCCGATCGGTCCAAACCAATGGTTAGTGCAAAAAGCATCGGTTCAAAACCCGCGCATGCTCAGAATCAAGTCGACGCATGCTTGGAAGCATTGAACTTCGTTTTATTCAGCACGTTGTGTGTTTGACGTCACCTCGTTCTGACCAGATCGGTTTTTGGAACGATGGTGTGTACGCACATCAGACCATCAGGCCACTTCAGCAGTGCACCGATGGAAATGGCCCGTCGGACCATTCTCATCGGTTTGGAACGACCGTGTGTACGCGGCCTTAGTCCCAATGTATGTAGGATTGTATCCACCCAGTCGTTGGCACTAGTGTTGCTCACGAATATTCGCATTGCGAATATTCGTTACGAATATGGCATATTCGAATATTCGCGAATAACTCGAATTTCGCGGCCAAAATTCGCTATTCCGAATATTCGTATTTTTTCAAATTTATTTTTAAAACAGATCACATCCTAGTGATCTCTATCGACGTCTAAAAGCATTGCTGGTATGATTAGAGACCCTGGGCCGAGTAGCTAAGCTGAGGCGATCCTTTTATGTTGCCGAATATTCGCAATCGCGAATATTCGTATTACGAATATTCGCGAATACTTTCTCCGCCCTTCTTTTGCATCAGAGCCAATCAGAGTTCTCCTACCACAGTTGTCATAGGAGAGAGTGGAGTGTTTCTGTGCGTTTTTCCAGTGTATCACATCTTCAAAGAATTTTCCATCTTTTGTCCCGTGTCATCATTTGCATTTCACCTCTTTAATGAGAATAATAACTGTTTAACATAAAGACATTTAAGAGATGTCAACGTAAACGGTTTACTTGGCTTTTTTTTAACTCAACAGAATCAGGGGCCCCAGTGTGCGGTTGATCTTTACCTAACTCAATACAGGTCAGTCTAGAGGAGAGATCTGTATTTTCCAAATCTATGGTTATTCAATATTTATTAAACTAATCAATATACAAATTGGTCAAAGTAAACCCTCAAATCTATATAATAATGTATTTATTTTATTAATACCTTGTTGTTAGTTTCAGGGTCCATTACGTAAAACCACACTTTTTCCAAAGGACAGGTAAAATTGAATGTTTCAAAATTTCGCAATCAATTTCGCATTAGCGAAATTTCACAATCAATTTCGCATTCGCATTAGCGAAATTTCGCGAATTTTTTTTTTTTGATAAAATATCACGAATATTCGATTTTAGCGAATATTTCACGAATATTCGTCTATATATTCGTGATATATCGCAAAATCGAATATGGCGTATTCCGCTCAACACTAGTTGGCACCCAAGATGGATTAAGGACTATGGAATTTCTAATGCATGGAGCAGTGCATTGATTGCAACCAATGTGCACTGCTCATTCCAAACAAAGGGAAGTCAGGGAGAAAGGCTTGAGAGCACATTGAGGAGGCCAGTGGTTACAACTAAGCAGAAAAACACAGTAAGAAACAATTTAATAGAAAATAGATTACAGGATCACCAAGTAGTGGATGTGTATTGAATATTTCTGGAGAATAAGGATAAGGATATGGTTTAGTGTCATAACAAAAGCTCTGGAGTTGGTTTCAGTGGGTTACCAACCGACTGGAAACACCTGCTTGCTGTTTCCATTAGAGGCTTACCAAAATCTGTTCTTAGAAAAAAAGCTAAGCCTGTGTTGTGAATTTTGTGAACACATTTCTCCACAATGCTTGTAGATGCAGAGAATAATGAAGTTTTTGTTTTAAAGTGCACCTACTAGTTGTTTAGAATATGTAAATACTTTAGTGTGCTCGATCTATCAATGGCTTGGCACTTTAACGTAAAACAATGGTGTCAACTATCTGTCTGCAGTCTGCTGATTGAACATTGAAGGAGCAAGAAACACTCATTGACTGTCCAATCAGCAGGCTGTCCAAATAATTACCTCTTCTTCTCTGTTCCCAACTCTTGTTTGCATTAAAGTTGTTGTAAACCCTTCTACCCCACTTTTACCTACAGGTAAGCTTATAACAAGGCTTACCTGTAGGTACCTTGAATATCTCTTCAACTTGTACAGTTCAGGAGATATTTAGTATATGCACCGCTGTCGACTCCATCAGCGCATGCGCACCGAAGAAACAAGCCACTGTTCTGTTTCTTCAGGAGTCGTCCAATTACAACGACCAATCATAGCACCGGAGCCCGCACCCAGAAGTAATTGCAGTGCCGACGTCAATCCAGAGCACCGTTCTAAGGTAATTATTTCATAAGTATTTCATAAAGAGCTAGTATGCAATGCATACTAGCTCATTGTGCCTTTGTCTTGCAGTGTTTTATTTTTTTCCCAGAGGTTTACAACCTCTTTATTGCATGCAGTATTTGGTTGGCTCCTAGTATTGCCTCTTCCTCTCCCAGTCTGAGTGCTGCTGTGAGAGTTATGACAGAGCCCAATCTCACGCTCTATTCAGGTATGTATGCCATTGTATGAAAGAAATTAACTGAATTGTTTTAAAATGAATACACAACTGCATTAAATAGTCTTTTATATCTACCTGCATTTCAGCTTACAAGAATTGCTGAAACTGATTAAATGTGGAATCTAATTGCTATATACCACTATGCTGATGTTTGCATATCTTGCTAATAAGCCCTATGAGTGACTGCACAGGTCTCTGCTATGGCTATTAAGCACAATCTCAGGTTTAGTAAGTAAGACTGTGTAAAGGGCAACAATGATGAGCAAAGTGCAGTAAGCCATAATAAAGGTCACATTTCACTTAGCTGTAGTCAGATCACGGAAAGATGAATTCTAATGTTTGCGTGGGAGTACTGTCTTCAGTTTTTATTTTATTTAAAAAAAAAAAGACTTTGCCTTCGTTCAAATTGGAGCGATTTGTCATGCGATTTGACAGGTTATTCCCGGAAATGGCACCGTTCCAATCCATGCAACGCCGACTTTGTGGCACCACACCGGTTTGCAAAAGTCGTTTCTGCACTACTTTTGGCAATTTCGGATGAGACGTCAATAGACATTTGTGCATGAAGCTGCACAGATGTCTTTCAAGTAGCATCTGAAATTGCACTGACCTGCTACTTTTAAATCGTGAAATAGTGTTACTTCAAGTGAAGTAGCACAATTTTAAAGTAGCATCAATGTGAACCAGGGCTTTGTGAGACTTCTGGAATACGTAGATTCTGGTTAGCTAGGATAGACAAGATACTGGAACTGGTGTAATGAGATCACCTGAACCCAGGGGCGGATCCAGAGTCTAGTCTCGGGAGGGGCACTGCCAGAAAATACTTTTTTGGGAATACATTTATCGGGGACATGGCTGGTGTTGGAACTTCAATCATCATGGCACCATGGTTGTTATGGTGTCAGGGTGATTAACGCGCATTATTACATTGTTATAAAAAATGAAATAGTTCAATTTACCATAATGCAGAATCAGTGGGAGCCCCAAGTGTGTCACTTGCCGCCGTCGCGTGCCACCAAATGCGGATTGTCACTTGCCACGTCACCTGTCACCAGATGCAGATTGTCACTTGCCACATCTCCTGCCACCAGATGCAGATTGTCACTTGCCACATGCGGATTGTCACTTGCCACATCTCCTGCCACCAGATGCAGATTGTCACTTGCCACATGCGGATTGTCACTTGCCACGTCTCCTGTCACCAGATGCAGATTGTCACTTGCCACCGCCGCGTGCCACCAAATGCGGATTGTCACTTGCCGCGTCACCTGCCACCAGATGAAGATTGTCACTTGCCACATCTCCTGCCACACGTTGCGTATTGTCACTTGCCACGTCGCCTGTCACCAGATGCAGATTGTCACTTGCCACATAGGATGCAAGGACACAAACCTTTACAACACCTTATTGCCTTCTCCCAATGCATCAATGTTATGCATTTTTTTTTCATTGCCATTAACACCTATGGGCTTCCCAAGTATTATTATGGGGAGCCACAACATCTTTTAGTGTATCCGAATGTATACATTAAAAAGTAACAATATAAACTGCCCTTCAATGTTTTTTATCCCCTTAAAGTAGAACGATAGAAAAAACTTTTTTGGTGATAGAGTAAGGGGGGGGGGGGGTTTATAACCCCTGTAAGGCTTGTTTTCGCCCTCTTTGTCCCATTGGGAAGACTTCGGGAGATTGGTGAGTTTGAGGTGCGAGTTCAATAGACAGCTCTGCAGAAACCCACACAGATGTCTCTGAAATCGCCCCCCGAAGGGCACAAACAGCAATAAAAACTGACAGTCGTTCTAATCCCCCTCCCCACTTTATATATAGACATATGGACAGTCATATCTGCTCCTTTCAATTGCAGTGCTATACAATAGTTCTGCTTTACCACTTCCTCTCACAATATAAGTCGTCACTTATTTAAACCAGTGAGTGGCTAATCTTATCTCAGCTGTTGATAATCACAGAGATTGCATGAGTTTGAGGTTTAAATACTATGCGCTATCTAATGGTCAATCTGCAGTTTTAATACAACACACATATGAAAGCAAGTATGTCACAGATGTATCAATAATTACCTAAATCAGACCTCCAGGCTAGAATAACAGGATAAACATGATTAGTCCATTAAAAAAAGAAAATAACAAAACTAGCTTTTTCTGCAGTATTCACCTGTAGTCCAGAGATACCCCCACAATACATTTTTCTGCCACTAGATGTCCTCAGTCTGAGCTTAGCTTCATTAAACCCACTTCTTCTGAGCCTGGGTCATCCTGGGCTTGCCTCAAGCCTGTGACTGGACAGTGAAAGGAGAAGAAGCACCGTGATGAGCTAAACTCTCTGATGCTCTGCTCTCTCTTCCTTTCAAACACGCTGCTTATCAGCGCATAAACTGATTGGCTCCTGATTCCAGGTCACATTCAGGTAGTTATACTGCATTTATAACACAATTAATGACGTGGTAAATATTACAGAGCTGCATTCAGTTGTGTCTATTATATTAGTCTAGAATTCAGCTGTAAACATGTAATAATTCTCAATGTTTGCTCACTGGAAACTCAACCTATTTAATGTGCTTTAGTTCCGACAAAATTGATGCACTGCCTCTTTCTGCTGACCCTTGCCCCTCTTCCTGGTGTTGGGAAAGTGTATAAGCTGTCTGATCCTTGGCATGGGAGGAAGGATCTAAGAAAAAAAAATCATAAATGAGACAGAATATAGTATAGTTCTTCATCTTTGATCCAGAGAATTGATCAGCTGCCCTTAGGTGGTAAGAGAGGATTTCTCCTCTTTGGTTTTGTTATGCCTTCCTCTAGACCAGTCTTTCTCCACCACGGTTTCATTGAACTTTCCTCCAGAGGTTGCTAGGGGTTCCTTGAGCATTGAGCAATTCTGCCTCTCAGACTAACAGGATCTTTTTAGCTATCTTTAAAGCTAGGAAGAGGGATTCTTTCTATTGACCACAAATGTAAGTATTATTTTTCCCAGTGATCATCACTCTAATGTACCGTGAGCTGTAGATACCATATAGCAATTATTAGCAGGGGTTCCCTGAGAATGGAAAGTTATTTCAAGGGTTCCTCCATGTTAAACGTTTGACAAAGGCTTCCCAACTGCAAGAGTTATACATTGGGGTGGGCTGAAATTAGACTTTAAGGGCCAGATTCACAGAAAACTCCGGCGGCGTAACGTATCGTCGTTACGTTACACCGCCGCAAGTTTTCAGCGCAAGTGCCTGATTCACCAAGCACTTGCGTGTAAACTTACGGCGTTGCAACGTAAAGCCGTCCGGCGCAAGCCCGCCTAATTCAAATGGGGCGTGTACCATTTAAATTAGGCGCGCTCCCGCGCCGAACGTTCTGCGCATGCTCCGTTCGCAATTCTCCCGCCGTGCTTTGCGCGAAATTACGGCACCCCGATGTGTTTGTGAATGGCGACGTGCGTAACGTACTTACGACAAAAAAAAAAATCAAATTCGACGCGGGAACGACGGCCATACTTTAACATGGCTGGTGTAAAGTTAAGCCATGAAAAAGATGGCTTAACTTTGCGACGGGAAAAAAAGACTTGCGACGACGTAACGAACGCACGTACCTTCGTGGATCGCCGTAAAAGCTAATTTGCATACCCGACACTGGAAAACGACGCAAACTCCACCCAGCGGCAGCCGAAGTATTGCATCCTAAGATCCGACGGTGTAAGTCAATTACACCTGTCGGATCTTAGGGCTATCTATGCGTAACTGATTCTATGAATCAGTCGCATAGGTACTCTCAGAGATACGACGGCGTATCAGGAGATACGCCGTCGTATCTCCTCTGTGAATCTGGCCGTAAGTTCCCAGTAGTGTGAGCGAAAAAGTTTGCCATTTTCATAAAATGCATTTAAGTTAATAAGTAAAAAGAGAAATGTAGTTAGTTTGGTTGGCTTTTAAATCAGCGGGCTTGAAATGGCCCCTGAGTATTACAGAAACTCTTTTCAACTATCCTAGAACTATGCCAAACTATGGCCTGGCCTCCTAATTAGTTTTGTTAATTTATGTTTGCTTTACTCAAAGGGAAAAAAAGCCCAAAAAGCAAAATAAAAAAATGAAGATGAAATGTACACATACAGATCAGCCTGTTGAATTAGGGTGTGCACCCCAAAGCTTAAACACACATGCGTGTGTATATGTATGTGCGTGTCAGTAGGACAGTGGATGGTGTCAGCCAGTAGAGGATGGACAGTGTCAGTAGAGCATTAGAAGTTTATGGTGTTAGTAGTCAGTCATTGTCAGTATTTTTTTATTTTTTTATTATATTTTACAATTTCATTATTTAAAAAAAAAATTAGGAGCCCCATTGGGGGGCTTTGGTGAAATATCATGGGTCTAAATAGACCTCTAATGTCTAGCTTTTGAGACAGAGAAAGGGTTTGAGGACAGAGATTGCAGAGTCTCTTCCTCTGCAGCCTCAGCTGCCCTGGACAGTGAATGGATGGGAAGTGCTCTGTGCTGAATGGCTACCTCTTCATTCCGCCCTGGGCAGAAGGGGGAATCTGCGATGCACTGGGTGATTAGGGTGTGCCCAGACGGATAGATGCTGTAATCAGTTCCTCCTTTCTTTAAGGCCCCTTTCACACTGAGGAGTTTTTCAGGCCTGAAAAACTCCTGCCCAGCCTTCTCAATGTGAAAGCTTGAGGGCTTTCACACTGAGGCAATGCACTGGCAGGAGAGAAAAAAATCTCCTGCAAGCAGCATCTTTGGAGCGGTGAGAAGAGCGGTGTGTATACCGCTCGTTCCCATTTAAAACAATGGGAAACCGCAGTAATACCACCCACAATGCGCTTCTGCAGAGGCGCACTGTGGGCGCTATTAACCCTTTTTTGGCCGCTAGCGGGGGTTAATATCACCCCGCTATCGGTCAAATCCCGTGGCAATTCCGACTGTATAGCGCCGCTATTTTTAGCGGTGCTATACCGCCACCGCACCTCCCGTCCCAGTGCGAAAGGGGCCCAAATACAGAAGACAGGGCCTATCATCACAATTAAATAGTTAGGAGCTGATTTTATATACTAATGCACATTCTAGAAATGTAGTATTAGGGAGGCACATCTGGTTCTACATAATAGGCAACGAGTAGTGTGCACGTCTATGCAGATCAGATATAAAAAAGCAAAAGAAAAAACATGTATACAAAGAACACTAATTGATTTAAACCAAACTACTGTAAAAACGCCCCAATGGAAAAAAAAAACCTTTGTAAAAGTCCTTGCCTTTGCCCATCAGTTACTGTATCGATACACTAAAGCCTCGTACACATGACCGAACATGTCTGCTGAAACTGGTCCGCAGACCAGTTTCCGCGGACATGTCCGACCGTGTGTACGGCCTAGTGGACCGGATTCCTGGGCTAGCGGACAGGTTTCCAGCGGACAAAAGTTTCTTAGCATGCTAAGAAACTTGTCCGCTGGAACCATGTCCGTCGGACATGTCCGATGGTTAGTACGACTCATCGGACATGTCCGCTGGTTATGACGTAGAACCAGCGCCCCGAAATCCCGCGCATGCGTCAAATTGATTCTACGCATGCGTGGAAGCATTGAACTTCCGTGTCAGAGAACGTCGGTGTCTTCTACGTCCTCTGTCCGCTGGGATTTTGGTCTGATGGTGTGTACACACATCAGACCAAAACCTCCCAGCAGACATGTCCGATGAAAACGGTCCACGGACCGTTTTCATCGGACATGAAAGGTCGTCTGTACAAGGCCTCACAAGAATGTCTTTATGGACCTAAATATTAGTAACTGGCTATTGAAAGGCCTTACATACACTTTCTATTGTCAAGTATCAAAACTGTTAAATGGCCAGTCTAGGGCAGCCAATAGATGATTCATTTTATTTTCATTAAACCAGTGGGTTGAACAAAAAGAATGACTCAATTCCTCCATCCACACATTCAAGGTGATTGGGGGAAATCCTCCCTGCTGTGCCTTTGTATTCTGACAGTGGGGAAGCTTCCCTGCCATCAGAATACACTGATCAGTGCTGCAGGCTATAACCGGGGGTCCTAATTGAGTGGAAATTTTCCAACAGAAGTCGATCGGTACAATTTCTCTGCCCATACATGGATCGAAGTTTGGCCGGTCCCTGCTGAACCATCCAAATTTCAGTCACTGTATGGCTGGCTTAGGTCTGAACCAGAAGATAATTACGTTTTTTTGGATCTGGTGTAAATAGCAGCCTTGGTTTTGCAGTGGACTGTAAACATTTGTGATGAGAACATTCATATTAGGCCTTGACCGCTTCCGAATTCCGAGTCTGAGGCTCCAGAACAAACAATTACACATGTCTATGTGATCACCCAGGTATGGGAAGACTCAGGCTATTGTTTCTTTTCCTAGGCAACAACCGTAGACGATATTTATAGCACACTTGTTTAATCTTCATTGGTCTTCAATGTAACTTAAATCTGCACAGTTGTTTCTCAAGATTAAAGGTTTCAGCCATCTGGAATGAATCTCTCCAGCAGGCCGAGACACGGATGGATGCTGTAATCAGTTCCTCCTTTCTCTAATACAGAAGACGGTGTCTATCATCACAATTAACCAGTTGGGAGCTGATTTGATATACTAATGCACATTCTAGTTCTAATTTAGTATAAGGGCGGCACATCTGGTTCTACATAATGGGCAACGAGAAATCGCGCTGCGCCCATTCAGATTGCCACACCATCAGGGCACGCTATGATTTTTCTCGCTGACTTACCCTATGGTACCATGCTGCTAATGGGAGGTGAACAGACTCTTTTCTTTTAATAAAAAGGAGCAGTCACCAAATGATTACAGAGGGTTTTCGGCATGTTAGGACTCATACAAGTTCCTCAGCATGTGAAAAGCTGTTAAAGGAAAAAGGGAAAGAGTTTTTTTTCTTCATTATTTATATATGTTTCATGAGCATTTCCATGTGTATGAATATGTTTACATGCATAATGTGTTTTAGTCTGTTTAACCACTTAAGACCCGGACCAAAATGCAGCTAAAGGACCCGGCCAGGTTTTGCGATTCGGCACTGCGTCACTTTAACAGACAATTGCGCGGTCGTGCGACGTGGCTCCCAAACAAAATTGGCGCCTTTTTTTCCCCCACAAAAAGAGCTTTCTTTTGGTGGTATTTGATTACCTCTGCGGTTTTTATTTTTTGCGCTATAAACAAAAATAGATCGACAATTTTGAAAAAAATTCAATATTTTTTACTTTTTGCTATAAATGTTTTTTTTTAAATGTTTGTTTCCTCAGTTTATGCCGATACGTATTCTTCTACCTATTTTTAGTAAATAAAAATCGCAATAAGCGTTTATCGGTTGGTTTGCGCAAAATGTATAGCGTTTACAAAATAGGGGATAGTTTTATTGCATTTTTATTAATTAGCAGATCAGCGACTTTTTTCGTGACTGCGACATTCTGGCGGACACTTCTGACAATTTTGACATATTTTTGGGACCATTGTCATTTTCACAGCAAAAAATGCATTTAAAATGCATTGTTTATTGTGAAAATGACAGTTGCAGTTTGGGAGTTAACCACAGGGGGCGCTGATGGGGTTATGTGTGACCTCATGTGTGTTTACAACTATAGGGTGTGGCTGTAGGTGTGATGTCATCAATGATGTATGCCTATAAAAGGGATCACACGATCGATGACGCCGCCACAGTGAAGAATGGGGAAGCCGTGTTTACACACGGCTCTCCCCGTTCTTCAGCTCCGGGGACCGATCGCGGGACTCCAGCGGCGATCGGGTCCGCGGGTCCCGCGGTCTCGGTGCTTCGGACTGGGTCAGCGCGCGCCCGCGACCCACAGCTAGACAATAGCACAGCACGTACCTGTACGTGCATGTGCCCAGCCGTGCCATTCTGCCGACGTATATGTGCAGGAGTGGTTAAAGAGATCACTTTACCCTTAGAGACCAAAGTAGAAGCTTCATATAAACGTCCTCTATTCTCATCCTTCATTCTGCCTAAGCGAGCAAATTTTAACAGACTATTGTATATTTATGTTTTTTATTTATTATAGGTATTTATATAATACTGCCAATTTATGCAGTGGTTAACCTACTGTACATTCACATCAATCGCTGCCCTCAAGGAGCTTAAAGTGGATCTAAACCCACTCTCATCCTTTCTAAACTACTGCCATAGTGGTTATCTATAAGAATATACATGTCTCCTGCATGTATGCTTACCTGTCAAATGTCTCCCCTCTGTCTGTTACGAGACCAGAAAAACTGCAGATTCTGTGAGTGGGTCTGTTGTCCGGAGCTCGGTGGGTGGAGTTGTGATGTCAGTAGACTCCCTGCCCACCTCTACACTCCCCTTATCAACATGCATTTTCTCCTGTGTATTTCTTACACTGAACTTCTGATATGATCACTAACATCCAGTCAAAACCCAGAGGGGTCATGACTTCAGCATGCTCAATCATGCTGAGGTGTGGAGCAGCCAATCCTATCCTGGGAGAGCTGGAGAAGAAAGGAGGGGAGGATCTGAAGTATACAGAATGTCTCTCTCGGGCTTGTGCATGAGATGTGTTAATCACCTGTCACTCACAGCAAGGCTGAGAAACGGACTCAGTTCCTATTGTGTCAGTTTTTATCTCACTGAAAAAAGATAAGAGGACTGCCTGCAGAGCTGGATTAACACATAGATAACATGAAATCCTATACTTTACAAGGTGCAAGCCTTAATTTAAAAAAAAATATTCAGGTTTACATCCACTTACCCCCTTCCTGATCAGAGCATTTTTTGCGATTCGGCACTGCATCGCTTTAGCTGACAATTTCGCGGTCGTGCGACATTGTACCCAAACAAAATTGATGTCCTTTTTTCCCCACAAATAGAGCTTTCTTTTGGTGGTGTTTGATCACCTCTACATTTTTTATTTTTTGCACTATAAACAAAAAGAAGAGCGTCAATTTTGAAAAAAGCACAATGGCCCGGATTCACATACATCGGCGCATATTTATGCCGCTGTAGCGTATCTAATATACGCTACGCCGACGCAGCGCAGAGAGGCAAGCACAGAATTCACAAAGCAATTGGCTCCCAAACTGCGCTGTGTTTCCTCTGCGTTATCCGGCGTAGGTAGAAGTGGTCGTGAGCCATGCTAATGAGGCGTGACCCCATGCAAATGATGGGCCGAGCGCTGTAAAGATACGAATAACGAACGGCGCATGCGCCGTCCCGTGGACGCATCCCAGTGCGCATGCTCAGAATCACGTCGGAACGAATGCCTAAGATACGACGGATCACTGCCTACGGCGTGAACGTAACCTACGCCCAGCCATATCCACGTACAACGTAAACGGCGTAAAATACGACGGCTTGAGTTCCCTGGTCCATACCTTTGCATGGGTTGCGCCTCATATATGGGGATTAACTTTACGCCGGACGTACGAATTACGCAAACCACGTATATTATGCGCCGGGCGCAAGTACGTTCGTGAATTGGAGTATCTTCCTCATTTGCATATGTGCATAGAAAATCAATGGGAGCGGCAAATGCGCCCAGTGTAAATATGCACCCACGATACGACAGCGTAGGCAAGTTACGTCGGTCGTGGAAGCCTATTTTTAGGCGTATTTCAGCTTGTGGGCACGGCGCATAGATACGACGGCGCTTAGTTACACTTACTCAGCGTATCTCGAGATACGTTGACGTAAGTGCTTTGTGAATCCGGGCCTATATCTTTTACTTTTTCTATAATAAATATCCCAATTTTTTAAAAGTTTAGACCGATATGTATTCTTCTACATATGTTTGGTAAAAGAAATCGAAACAGGCGAATATTGATTGGTTTGCGCAAAAGTTATAGCATCTACAAAATAGGGGAAAGAACTATGGCATTTTTATTATTATTTATTTTTTACTAGTAACGGCGGCGATCTGCGATTTGTATCGGTACTACAACATTATGGCGGACACTTCGGACACTTTTGACCCATTTTTGGGACCATTGACAACTATACAGCAATTAGTGCTATAAAAATGCACTGATTACTGTTTAAATGTAACTGGAAGGGAAGGGGTTAACACTAGGGGGCGATCAAGGGGTTAACTGTGTTGCTAGGTGTGTTATAACTGTAGGGGGGATGGGAGTGATTAGGGGACGAGAGAGTGTATGAACACACGATCAGTCTCCTCTCCCCTGAGAGAACAGGGATCTCAGTTGTTTACACACACAGATCCCGGTTCTCGCTCTGTCACGAGCGATCGCGGGTGCCTGGCTGTCATCACGCCTGCCAGGCACTTGCATTGGCTCAGTGTACGCGCGCCCCTAGTGGCCAAAACGCAAAGCGACATAAGTTAACATAGTTGCGCTCAGCCGTGCCATTCTGCCGCAATAAAACTGCGGCGGTTGGTCAGCAAGTGGTGAAATCTAAGGTCCCTATCTCACATACATACACTATGGGCCAGATTCAGGTACAATTGTGGCCGTGTAACGTAACCCGTTTACGTTACACCGCCGCAAGTTTTCAGTGTTAGTGCCGGATCCACAAAGCACTTACCTGTAAACTTGCGGCGGTGTATCGTAAACACGTCCGGCGCAAGCCCGCCCAATTCAAATGGGGCGTGTACCATTTAAATTAGGCGCACTCCCGCGCCGGACGTTCTGTGCATGCTCCGTTTGCAATTTCCCCGACGAGCTTTGCGCGAAATTACGGCGGCGCAACGTGTTTGTGAATCGCGACGTGCGTAACGTACTTACGCCGGGAAAAAAAAATTCAAAAGCGACGCGGGAACGACGGGCATACTTTAACATGGTGGAGTAATTCTACACCATGTTAATAGCACCCCTAACTTTGCGACGGGAAACTAAGACTTGCGCCGACATAACGACGGGAAAAACCTTTGTGGATCGCCGTAACTGCTAATTTGCATACCCGACGCTGGAATACGACGCAAACTCCACCCAGCGGCGGCCGAGGTATTGCATCCTAAGATCCGACGGTGTAAGACAATTACACCTGTCCGCTCTAAGGGCTATCTATGCGGAACTGGTTCTATGAATCAGTGGCATAGATACTCTGAGAGATACGACGGTGTTTCAGAGAAACGCCGTCATATCTCTTCTGTGAATCTGGCCCTATATTACCATAAGAATTGGGACGCATGCCTTTACACGCACACGAAAACTCATACTCAAGGGTGAACGGGGGGCTAAATGTCAGTTCAGACCCGCAAAATGAAATAGAATACACACGTGTTTGCAAAATGAAATAAACAAAAGACAAATGTCTTATTAAACAATTGCGCGGTTGTGGTAATTATCGAAACGTCTAATTTCCAGTGTACTGTCTAGGAAAAGGGATGAAAGGGAGCATGCCTAAAGCTCTCCGGCCAGATCACGTCAGCATCTAATCTCCCCGTGCATGTCAAGGTTTTCTTTGGCTTTCAGTGGCTCCGTCTCCCTCCGCATGTGTTATGAAAACTACCTTGACAGTTGTTGCAAATGTGAGCAGGTGCTGCTTCCTATGGGGACGCGGCCTCTAAATAAATGAATAGACTTGAAATGAAAAAAAAAAAAGTGGAAAGAATGAGTCAACGGATTGCTGGCTTGTGCTGAAAAAATATTAAACAGAATAAACCTGGAACCTTGTAAATGTTGCACACCCCCTATGTAAAACAGAACCTGATAGATTTTATACTGCGCCTCGAAATGAAATTCTTAATTACGTTCTGCCCTGCTGACCCTCTGCGCCTCGTCAGCTCGAGTTCAACGTGAAGGTGCAAGAGAAAAATCCCCCCCAAAGGACGTCATTTCTGACTGCTCTGACCAAGTGCGGTGATCCATAAAACATACGTGAATGAAAGGCGCACTCGCCATCCTGTCAAAACTGCGTTCTATGTAAACTTTTCACTTGTTATAGCTTTCCGCACTGCGCTACCCCTGTCATTGCAGGCAGAACGTCATCATTCAAAGTTTTTTTTTTTTCATTTAAAGTACAACTATAGGCAACACTAAAGGTCCTCATGGCAGGATCAACACTTTTTTTTTTAATGAAAGCTGCATATTAAAGAAAATATTTAAAATTATACCGACATATTAAAATGTATATGATATATTATCTATTGGGTTTAGGTGTACCTTCCTATTCTTATTAACAGATATTACAGGTATAGTTGGTGGTGAACAGAGACAGGCTAAGAATGAATGCCTCTGGTCTGATTGGCATTTATGTATTTGGGGCTGATATAGAACTCTTTGTTTAACCACTTCAGCCCCGGAAGATTTGGCTGCTCAATGACCAGGCCATTTTTTGCGATACGGCACTGTGTTGTTTTAACTGACAATTGCGCGGTCATGCGACGTTGTACCCAAACAAAATTGACATCCTTTTTTTCCCACGAATGAGCGTTCTTTTGGTGGTGTGTAAACATCTCTGCGTTTTTTTTTTTTTTGGACTATAATCAAAAATATAGTGACTATTTAGAAAAAAAGTGAAAAGTATATAAATCGCGCTATTTTGAAAAAAACACTGGGCCAGATTCACAAAGAGATACGACGGCGTATCTCCTGATACGCCGGCGTATCTCTGAGATCCGACGGTCGGATCTATGCGACTGATTCATAAGAATCAGTTACGCATAGATCTCCCTTAGATCCGACAGGTGTAAGTGACTTACACCGTCGGATCTTAAGCCGCAATCTTCCGCTGTCCGCTAGGTGGCGTTTCGTGTTTTACTCGCCCAGAGGCGATTCAGTTCGCATGTGCCGCGCTATATAAGTTTTTCATTCATTCAACGAATATGCAAATGAGGAGATACGCCGATTCAGAAACGAACGCCCGGCACTTTTTTTTTACGTCGTTTGCGTTCGGCTTTTTCCGGCTGATAGTTACCTCTGCTATATGAGGGGTAGCTGATGTTAAGTATGGCCGCGAATACGGGTGGCCGTAATTGACGTTAACGGCGAAAACAATGACGTCCTAGCGACGTAATTTGGAGCATGCGCACAGGGAAATTTCGCCGGCCGCCCATGCGCAGTTAAATCGGCGCGGGGACGCGCCTGATTTAAATTGTACAATCCCCCTAGCCGCGGAATTTGAATTCCGCCGGGGGAGTTACAATCCGCCGGCGCAAGTTTGGAGGTAAGTGCTTTGTGAATACTGCACTAGCCTCACAAAATTGCGCCGGCGGATCGTAAATCACATATATTACGCGGATCTAAAGATCCGCTAATCTATGTGAATCTAGCCCACTATATTTTGTATTTTTTGCTATAATAAATAACCCAATTTTTTTTTTTTTTTTAAAAACCAATTTTTTTTCTCTGTTTAGGCCGATACGTATTCTTCGACATATTTTTGGTAATAAATCACAATAAGCGGATATTGATTGGTTTGCGCAAAAGTTATAGCGTCTACAAATAGGGCATAGATTTATGGCATTTTATTATTATTTTTTACTAGTAATGGTGGCGATCTGATTTGTCGGGAGAAGAGTCAGGAAGACAATAGCGTATATTAATTCACTATTGTCACACAATGGCTTTTTGAAGTGAATTATAGCCTCTGGCTCTAATCACGTGCTTCGGAAAAAAATCCCCTTTGGAATCCATGTGTCTAGGGCCCTACATGTAGATTATGGGCTGGACGCATGGATTAGGGGGCAGTGCCCCTGCACATAGTGCCCCTCCATATAGATCGGCTGCCACTGCTTGATGGGGTTGATTTACTAAAGGAAAATAGAATGTTCATGAGGTGAAACTCTGCTGACTGCCATCATCCAATCATTTCATAGTAAAAAATGCATGTAATTGGGTATTCTAAATGTCACCACAGTCACTAAGCTCTGGGGAAAATGTCCTTGTAAAGTGAACAGCCAATGTGCCTTTAGTAAATCAATCCCACTGCTTCCCAATCCCTACTCCACAGATGCCATGGTTTCCTTGCACTGCACTGATGAAAAGCTTGATACAGCTTTAGAATAAATGTTTATAATAAATGGCTCTATAATATTCTTTAACCTCCCTGGCGGTATGATTATGTCTGGAATTTTGTACCAAAATCGGCACAATTATTTTGCATGTAAATTTGGCGTTTTACATTGTAGGCCTGTAATTCTTAGGAATAACTCACTTAAATCTGTCCAAACAAGAGTCTAGTAGGCATCTGGGGTATGATAAAGTTTGAAACACAAAATCATAAATTATAATATAATAAATAACTATAAATAATTATAACAAATAATAATGTAATTATAATAAAAATGATTCAATAATGTAATCAAATCAAAAACACTGAAATTTGCTCAGTTGCAGAATTGTCGCTGTCATTACTTTTATTTTTTTATGACGAATTTCCCCACAAATCGCTATCGCACAATTCTGCAAGTGATTATAATTTATTGGCGCGGTTTTCTAGCTGCTCTAAAATCACTTTTGACATAAAGGGACACTTTTGGTTGCTATGGACAGTCTACAGTTTGCAGGCAGAAAGAACAGTTTTTATTTTATAAAAGTACGTGCAGGACACTGGGCAGACCACTAGGGACAAAGGGGGTGTGTATTTTTTACATACAGTACTGTAATCTGTAAGATTACAGTATACTGTATGTAATGTGTTTATTTACTTTTTTGAATTTGGCGCCGTTCTCCGCCCTCGTGCGTCGTAACGTCACAGGGAACGAACATCGGCGGCACACGGGGCACTGTGTGAATCGAGCGAGGACGCCGCTCGCTCACACAGTGGGGATGCATCGCAGGATCCAGGGACAAGGTAAGTAACTTGTACCTGTGGATGCTTCGAGGCGGCCCCCGAGTCTGGCTCGGGGATACCGCTTTTGGTATAAAAAATTCACCCCGAGCCTGACTCGGGATTACCGCTAAGGAGGTTAAGTAACACTACCCAAAACTATTAATACACATAATTTGGCATGAGTTATGCCCCATAAACATGATCGGAATTTCCAATGGAAAAAGTCAGACGGACTTTCTCCATCGGAAATTACGACTGTATGTATGCCCCATCGGAAATTCTGATGAATTCCATCAGAGTTTACATAGAGAACATGCTCTCTTTTCCTCTGATAGATTTCCGTCGGAATTCAGATGTGAATTTGGTCGGAAAAATGTCCGATCGTGTGTACGGGGCATTAGAGTTTTCATGAAAGTACATGCATAGAGTGATGCTCTAAAGTGAACCTGTCTTACATAGTGCCAAAGGGCATTGCTTATTCCCCTTCTAGAATTTGATGTATCTAAACTACTACAGGTAGATTCGGAATGGACGAAGCTCCCTTTGGAGGATGGATGAGAAGGTCAGGGCATTCATGTTTTTGTGATATGACACTTGTTATCCATTATCATTGGGTTATACCTGACCTTCATGTTAACCGGCATTAGTAAATGTCAAACGCCCAATCACCGTTCACCTCTGACACACAAAGCAATAAATGCTACTGTGTGAACTCAAGAAGCCGCAACTAACTGCAGGCACGTCCTTTGCTGTCATCAACGTAATCAGACGATTATTTCTTAAAGACACTTAGAGGCAAATGTCAAGAGAAATGAAATCAAACAATATAGCTGTCTCCTAAAAAATATTATTTTCCTTCTGACATGTCCAGCCGTGTAATCAATCATCAGTCATCTTTTGAGTTGTAAGTTTATAAGAAGAATGAGCTGGATTCTGACTTTTCGTCTATCTCCTGGCGTCCTGGTGTACAATTATATAATCAGATAAAAAAAAATTGGGTTTTTTTTTAAACTGTTCTCCGACACACTTGAATGTGTCTCAGTGTGACTTGGATCCAGATTGAAAATGAATTATCCCTGGCTGGAAAAGTCCTCTGTACATCTTGGTGGGGAGTTTTGTTGAAGTTTATTTAATTCTAAAGAAAAATATAATTCCAGGATCTGAAATGTGTCACATTGCCTAAAACCACTTCCAAATCTACAGGAGGCGCCTTTCCAACATCTAGTATTTATGCGACCGTGTTTGAAGCAAGTTAAAGGGCACTGTATCAAATGTTTGGATGTGTCCTGCTCCGTGGGGTTTAATTGAACCATTTACCTGCATATATACACGTGACTCATGCCTGGTGGGATGCAAAACAGTTATTATATAAGAAGACAATAATTCCGGTCATGACATCGAAATGAGATTCGGAGTATATTGAGACTAAAGCTTCAATTGCGGAAAACTTAGGGGGGGACTTTAACAACGTCATAAAGGAAAACACACAATCAAATGTTAAAATTACACATTCCATAACGACATTGGCATTTATTATTTTCCATACTAAAAACCATTCCCAACATATTGACAGTGGAGGACATTCATATTTCATCTGAGAAAAACATGGCTTTTAAAATATTAGGCTATATTTATACTATGCATCAGTAGACCAACTGTTATTGATTTGCGTTTGGCCAATGGAATGAGTTACAATGCATTTCCACTGTCCTGAGGAGGAGGAATAACACTTTTATTTTTATGGTTTGTGATGGTATGAGAGTTTGAATGCCTCCTGCTTTAAGATGGGTTTATGGTGAGGGGGTATCTCTCTACTTTTTTTTAAAAATGTTGATATTACTTTATACTATGGAGAATGTAACAGGAGATGCTGAAACACACAAGAGTGAACAGAAACATCCAAAACATCCAGGTAGACCTGAATGGAGTGAAGTTAAACCACCTGGAGTTTGTTATATCTCTCTGAGACTCCATTAGGGGGATCATAGTGTGTGTGTGTGTGTGTGTGTGTAAGGGGGGTTATATCTCTCTGAGACTCCATTAGGGGGATCATAGTGTGTGTGTGTGTGTGTGTGTGAGGGGGGTTATTATCTCTCTGAGACTCCATTAGGGGGATCATAGTGTGTGTGTGTGTGTGTAGGGGGGGTATATCTCTCTGGGACTCCATTAGTGAGATCTTGGTGTGTGTGTGTAGGGGGGGGGGGTTATATCTCTCTTCAGGTAGAGCTGAACTGAGTATGAATTATGGCAGGGAGATCTTGTTGTTGAATAATCTGAGAATTATAACAAACCAGGGACTTTTCAATACAAATATTACGCCTGGACTCCTGGGCAAACCTGAACAGAGTGGAGTTAAAGGGGTTGTAAAGGTAATTTTTTTCCCCTAAATAGCTTCCTTTACCTCAGTGCAGTCCTCCTTCACTTACCTCACTCTTCGATTTTGCTTTTAAATGTCCTTATTTCTTCGGAGAAATCCTCACTTCCTGTCCTCACCTCCTCTGTCCTGTTCAGGACACCCACTAACACACAGCTCCTTTCTCTATCTACAAAGTAGAGAGTGTCCTGACACTCCTGCTCACCCGCTCCCCCCTCAAGAGGCTTTCTCCACACCAGGGAGAAAGCCTTGCATTACTGTGTGTAGTTACAGACAGAAGAACAGGAAGTGAGGATTTCTCAGAAGAAATAAGGACATTTAAAAGAAAAATCGAAGGATGAGGTAAGTGAAGGAGGACTGCACTAAGGGCTCTTTCACACGTCCCTTCAGTTTCTTTCATCCGCTGAGCTGTCGGCGGATAGGGCGGTCCCCGCACACAGTGCAGGGACCGCCCTGTCTGAGCTCCGCTCTGCCCTATGGGGAACCGGATGCAGACGGACCGTCTGTCCGTCTGCATCAGTTCCGTTCCGCCGGACGGAAGAAAAATAGTGTTTTCTTCCGTCCGAAAACCGGATCCCGACGGACGCGTTCCCATAGGGATTCATTACAAGTCTGTTAACGGACTTGTAATGAACGGACAGGCGGAACGGACGTCTGAAAGGGGCCTTAGGTAAAGGAAGCTATTTAGGGATTTTTTTTTTTTTTTACCTTTACAACCCCAAAATTTGTTTTATCTCTCTAGGACTGCACTGGTGATACCTGTGTTTTAGTTAGCAGATCTACCTATCTGTTGTGATATGAATGGGTTTTTTGTTTTCTTGTTGAACTTTTTTATTATGTAGAATGTAACAAGAAATACTGAAACACACAAGGGTAAGCAGAAACACCCCAAACTTCCTTATAGACCCGAGGAGAGTACAAATTATGGCAGAGAAGTCTAGTTGTTGGAGTATCGAAGAACTATAATAAACCAAGGACTTTCTCAGCCATCTGTGCTTAACCTTCAATTAAAAAAGCACTCCTAAACTCCAGGGCTCCATATCACTCCTGGACTGTACAGACCTGAGCAGAGTGGAGTTAAGCCACCTGAAGTTTGTTTTATCTCTCTAGGACTCCATTAAAGATATCTGTGTTTCGGTTCCCAGGTCTACATACCTGCCGTGAGATGAAGGGGTGTATTTTTCTTGTTGAACTTTTTAAACAGTTTTTTACTATAGAGAATGTAGCAAGAAATACTGGAACACACAAGGGTGAGCAGAAACACCCCAAACTTCCAGGTAGATTCAGGTAACAGAGTACAGATTATGGCAGAGAAATATAGTTGTTGGAGAATCGAAGAAATATACCAACCAAAGACTAGGGCCCGGATTCACAAAGCACTTGCGCCGACGTATCTCCAGATACGCCGCGTAAGTGCAAATATGTGCCGTCGTATCTGTGCGCCGTACCCACAAACTAAGATACGCCTAAAAACAGGCTTCATCCCACCGACGTAACTTGCCTACGCCGGCGTAGCATGGGCGCATATTTACGCTGGACGCATGTGGCGCTCCCATTGATTTTCTATTCAAATATGCAAATGAGGGAAATACGGCGATTCACGAACGTACGTGCGCCCGACGTGCGTGTAAGTTGTACGTGCGTAAAGTTAAGCCCCATAAAGGAGGTGTAACTCAGCAGCAGACATGCAAAGGTCTGCACCAGGGAACTCAAACCGGCGTACAGTATTTTACGTAGTTTACGTTGGACGTGAATATGGCTGGGCATAGGTTACGTTCACGCCATAGGCAGTGATCCAGTGTATCTTAGGCAGTTGTTTTGACGTGATTGTGAGCATGTGCACTGGTATGCGTCCACGGGACGGCACATGCGCCGTTCATTATACGTATCTGTCTGCCGCTCGGCCCATCATTTGCATGGGGTCACGTCTCATTTGCATGGCTCACGCCCTCTTCCACTTACGCCGACATATGCCTTGGAAACCCAGCGCAGTTTTGGGAGCATTGGCTTTGTGAATTCAATGCTTGCCTCTCTGCGCTGCATCGGCGTAGCGTACAGGAGATACGCTACAGCGGCATAAATGTGCGCTAGTGTCTGTGAATCTGGGCCTATATCTCTCTAGGATTCCATTGGTGAGCTTTCAACGTTTTGGTTTCCAGGTCTGCACACCTGCTGTCTTATCAGGGGGTATCTCTCTTCTTGCTGGAACACACAAGGGTGAGCAGAAACACCCATACTTCCAGGTAGACTCGAACAGAGTACAGATTATGGCAGAGAAATCTAGTTATTGGAGTATCGAAGAAATATAACAACCAAGGACTATATCTCTCTGGGATTCCATTGGTGAGATATCAACGTTTTGGTTCCTAGGTCTGCACACCTGTTGTCTTATCAGGGGGTATCTATCTTCTTGCTGGAACAGGCAAGGGTGAGCAAAAACACCCAAAACTTCCAGGTAGCCCTGAACTGAGTATATATTATGACAGGGAGATCTTGTTGTTGGTGAATCAAAAAAATATAACAAACCAGGGACTTTCTCAGCCAACTATGCTCAACCTTCAATAAAAATATCACTCTTAGGTGGACTGACCCTTTAATAAATTGCTATGGCTCTTGCTTTTCCCAGTTAATGTGTGTCCTGGGATTCCATTTATGGTGGTGCTGCTTTTGTGAAAGGGCAAAGGTTGAGGTTAGCTGTATTATTGTGAAGTTGATTTGGTTTATGATTCCATTGTTGTACATGAACATTTATGGCTGTCAGATCAAAAAAATCCATTGATGCGAGAATAATAAAAACCTTAGATTTATCACGTATCCTATGTCAGGTTTTAAAAAAGTCAAGTCTTTTAGTTAATAAAATAAATATAGGTTTATTCTATCCACTTAGAAACAGAAATGCCCCCCTTGTTTATATGTTGATTTGTCTTACTTTCTAATTTATGGCCCTTTATAACCAGGATTCCACATTTTGACATTAGCTGAGAGCCGTGAGTTGACCTTTAACATTTAAATAAAATTTTATGGCTCCTCGTCCATTTCCTTCACCACTAGAAATCTAGGATCAAAGATACTTTTATGCTCAAGTCTTAGCTGGCTTAGTGCATAAACCACCATCGCTGTGTAGATATGTCTGCAATGTAGCTGTTAGGAACATAATTCTCTTAACTATATTCCTGTAATCTTTAACAATACTGTTAAGTGTGAGTTATTTGCCTTGAGCATAATAAGCACTGCAATTATCCCTGCAGCATATTTTATTATGATGTTTTCAATTATTGAAGAGAAAAAAAAAAACACTTTCAGATCGAAACATTTTAACAGAGTGATACAGGAAAATAGGGAAATGTATTCATAGTGATACCCAGGTAGGAGCATCATCTCAGAATAATGGAATGGGAAAAAGGAGGAACTCGACAAGCCAATTTTCTCCATTCCCGTCAAGGAAATAGAGAACATGCTCTCGTTTTGGCTCGAAGAGTTCCTCGACAGTTTCCTTGTCAAAAAATGTACACACGACCGGTTTTCTCGGCAAAAAAAAAAAACAGCAAGTTTCTTGCTGGTTTTTGCAGAGAAACTCGGTCATGTGTACAAGGCCTAAGGCCACGTACACACGGTCGGTCAAAACCGATGAAAACGGACTGAAGGACCTTTTCATCTGTCCAAACCGATCGTGTGTGGGCCCCATCGGTCAGTTGTCCTTCGGTCAAAAGATTTAGAACTTGCTTTAAAATTTAACCGATGGACGCCTAACCGATCGGTCAGAACCGATGGTTAGTATGCAAAAGCATCGGTTAAAAATCCACGCATGCTCAGAATCAAGTCGACGCATGCTTGGAAGCATTGAACTTCGTTGTGTTTTACGTCTCCGCGTTCTGACACGATCGTTTTTTTAACCTATGGTGTGTAGGCACATCAGACCATCAGTCAGCTTCATCGGTTAACCGATGACAATGGTCCTTAGGACCGTTCTCATCGGATGGACCGACCGTGTGTACGCGGCCTAAGGCTGTCTGTTTTACCTGTTTAGTGCTTTTTTATTAACATTTTAATAATATGACAAACTAAGATTTACCATCTTGCGTGGCAGGACCAGTGCTTGGACAAGGGGATAATTAAAAGTATAAATATTCAAGATTGCATTAAACTATCTGGTGACTAGTATAATGTGGCAGGTCTAAACTTACAGCAATTTTTTTTTTTTTTAAGTTAAAAATTTTAATATTTTTGTACATCTCTGCAATATATGGCAATTTTTTTATATTTTATCTGTTTAAACATTTTACAAGTACCAAAAGAAATCTGTTGATGTACCAAAAATATAGCGTGTTCCTACATCTTTGATATGATAACACAGCTCTGATTCCTTAGCAGGTGGTGTCAGCCCTGCCGATTAAAAAGGACTCAGATATCTCCGTATACATGCCCCTCACCTCCCCAACCCTTCCTTGGGTTTACAGGAAGTCGGGGGGGGTGACATGACAAGGCTGGATTCCCCGCAGGAGTCAGAACCCGGAAGTCGTGCAATTACCTGTCTCAGACAGGTATCTGCACCCCCCCCCTGAAAGGTGCCAAATGTGACACCAGAGGGGGGAGGGATCCAAAAAGCGGAGGTTTACTTTTTGTGTGAACCTCCAATTTTAAACAGATATAACATTTCCTATGGTATTTTCAACAGACCTAAAAAGCGGCTAGAAGGTTTTACTGGTACACAATGAAAACATGTGGCTTTGTGTAACTAAAAACTAGGTGATTACTTGATCCACCTGTTGGCTTGTATACAGTTTTTGGGCAATTTCTTGAGCATTTTGCCAAGGCACCCCTGACAAAACCTGAAGGCTATCAGTGTCCGGCCGAGGACCCTGGTTAAAAAAGGCTGGTCTAAACAACTGTGTGAAGGAGGCCTTAATAGTGTTTGTAAAATTTGTCTTGCGTATATACAATTCTAACTGTGTGAGGGCAGGGCTACATGTGACACGAAATTGATCACTTCTCCTGATCACAGGGAGCAGTAGATCATTGTCCTGTCACAAGGCAGAACAGGAAAATGTCTTGTTTACACAGCCACCCCCCTGTTCTACAGCTCCGTGACACGATTGCAGGACACTCATGGACATCAAGTCCACAGGTCCCGTGGGTACGGACACGGAGCTCGTTGCCGGCGTGCGCGCCCGCATGGCGGGAAATTCAAAACGACGTACGGGTACGTTGCTTTGCCCAGCCAAGCAATTTTGCCAACGTATATATGCGCAAAGCGGTCGGCAAGTGGTTAAACAAAATCTCAATTGCTCTTCGCAAACTTTTAATTCCTTGCTAAAAACTGTGACATTAGGTCCTAGGATGTTCCAGGAAACTGAGTGACAATGTGCATTGTGTGCATCTGACATGAAGCCTTCACAAAAATCCAGCATTAGCTGTTGAAAGTGTTGTCTAATTCTGCTCAGCGAGGAAAGCTGTACAGAATCTATTCTTTGCATGCATATTTGAAGAACCGTTCTCGAACTCCACTCTGATCCTTCATTCTTCTCCGCACTGGCATCTGGTTAATGTATGAGCCAGCAGTTTGCTAATCAAGGTCTGCAAGCAGAAAACATTGCGTACCGTGTGATATTTGGGTTCTGCTGATTGAGTGATTCTTTGAAAATGTGTGTTAAGCTCAAAATTAACATCTTAAAGAAATATTATAAGTGTAGACAAGGTGTTAAGTCAATGAATGTTCTCACTGCAAGTTATTACAGCAGACTTTATGAGAGGCAGCCTAGTGACACGTATATAATTGCTGTGACATTTTCATATAGTTTTCATAGTTAAATATTTACTTTGGAGCTCTTGAGAGTCCATGAAATTCATATATATCATGGAATATTTAGAGTAAAAGGAGTTGGTTATAGTTTTACTAAAAATGTATAAAAAATATGAAAATGTTGCTGTCAAAAGTGTTGGTTGGAGTTTGGCCTTAATTTGGTAATCAAGTCCATTTAAAGCCTCGTAAACACGGTACGATTGTTGGTCAACCGAGCATCTGATTTTTGTCAAAAGGGAGTGTGCCTGGATCTTGTCTTGTATACTAACGGTACACAACTGTCGGCCAACAAACACAAACGTAGTGGCGTACTACGAGGAATTTCAGCTCTTGAGCGCCACCCTTTGGGCCCCTTCTGCTAATTTTGTGTTTGGTGAGCATTGATTCCGATCATGCGTGTTTGTACTTTCAACTTTTGTGTGACGGATTTGTGCACAGACGATAAGAAAATCAGAAAACACACCGTTGTCCCCCGAAAATGTACTAGCCTGTTATCCAATTTGTTGGCCGAAAGTTGGACAACAATTGTTAGAAGGAGCATACTAACGGTCAGATTTTAGGACAACAGTCTATCAACATGCAATCCCCTGCCAACAATTGGGTCGTGTGTATGAGGCTTAACACTATCCCCACCTTAGATTGACACTGCTGCTGCCCAAGGATGTCTCCACTGCTCCTCAATCTAGAGTAGATATACCCTAAGACCGAAAGGGGTTGATTTACTAAAACTGGAAAGTGCAAAGTCTGGTGCAGCTCTGCATAGAAACCAATACACTTTTAGTTTGTTTTTTGGCAAAGCCTAATTGAACAAGCTGAAGTTAGAAGTTGATTGGCTACCATGCACAACTGCACCAGATGTTGCACTCTCCAGTCTAATTAAAGAATAAGTTCACCTTCTATAACATTTTACATGCTACACCCATATCCAGGGTGTAACATGTTACAGATGCAGCAGCCCCCCCGCACTCCCCAGAGTCCCCATTGTGACAGCGGACTGGGTATCTTCTCCTGCACCCACTGTCACAATTTAAAAAAAAATCAGCTATGTCAGGCTCCACCCAACCGGCCTCATCATTAAGCCCTGGTTCACATTGATGCATTCACATCTTCTGGACCAAAACTTCTGTGCCCATTTTTCCTCAACAACTATCAATCTTTTAGGTCTGATATATGAAACTGTATACATGAATATAGGGCCAGATTCACAGATGAAATACGCCGGCGTATCTACTGATACGCCGGCGTATTTTCAAATGTCCCGCGTCGTATCTTAATTTGTGATCCACAAACAAGATACAACGGCTTTTGGCTAAGATCCGACAGGCTTACGGCTTCGTACGCCTTCGGATCTTAGGCTGCAATACTTCGGCCGCCGCTGGGTGGAGTTTGCGTCGTTTTCCTGCGTCGGGTATGCTAATGAGCATTTACGGCGATCCACGACGGTTTTCGCATTCGTTACGTCGTCGCTAGTAATTTTTTCCCGTCGCAAAGTTAGGCCTCGTTTTACATGCCTTAACTTTACACGAGCCATGTTAAAGTATGGCCGTCGTTCCCGCTTCGAGTTTCAAAATTTTTTTTTTTGCGTAAGACTTCCGGGAATACGAAAGTACGTTACGCACGTCGCCGTTCAAAAAAATTACGTCACTTTGCGCAAAGCACAGCGGGAATTTCCTAACGGAGCATGCGCAGTACGTCCGGCGCGGGAGCGCGCCTAATTTAAATAGTACACGCCCCATTTGAATTGGGCGGGCTTGCGCCGGACGTGTTTACGATACACCGCCGCAAGTTTACAGGTAAGTGCTTTGTGGATCAGGCACTTACGCTGAAAACTTGTGGCGGTGTAACGTAAACGGGATACGTTACGCCACCGCTAGTGTACGGGAATCTGGCCCATAGTAACCAACTTTGAAAACTGTTCATTATACTGTGTACAGGGCTGTGCCATCCATCATGCCACCAAAAGTGATCATGCAGTGTTCACATCCTCTTTGTTGCTTTTACCTATTACAGCCCAATACATACCGCAATGTGTGGACATGGGCCCACCGCAGAGGATCACGGCAGTGCCCTTGTGCAGTTTCATGCACCAAAGAACAGTCCCAACACTCTCCTATGAATTAAAAGATACATTAATTTATCGTTTAACATCTGTGCAAAATAACTTAAAACAGCTCTGACAGTGAAAATGTTAAAGTAAGACTTTTGCTAAGAAAAGATAAGTCATATATAACTGCCACGCAAGCAATTTTATAATGGAAAGCTATTTAATGACCTTTACATTTCAATCTACAGTCACTGTGATTTTTTTTTTTAAATCTGTCAAAAAATCCAGCTGTTGCACCCTTGGAGTTTGGCAACCTACAAGCTTTCTGCACACTTTATACATACAGAGCTCCCCGGGACACTTTATTTTCCTGCACTGTTTATTCTTATGAGTCGTGCTGAGTCTTTCCCTGCAATAAGAGCTTCATTTATACAGATAAAAAAGCATGCAAAAACATGCTCTCCCATTAAAGCCTATGGGCCAGTTTCACGTAGAATTCCGGCGGCGTAACATATTGCATTTACGTTACACCGCCGCAAGTTTTATGGGCAAGTGCTTATTTCACAAAGCACTTGCCTGTAAACTTGCGGCGGCGTAGCGTAAATCCGTCCGGCGCAAGCCCGCCTAATTCAAATGGGGCATGTATCATTTAAATTAGGCGCGTTCCCGCGCCGAACGCACTGCGCATGCTCCATTTTGAAATTTCCCGCCGTGCTTTGCGCGAAAATGATGTCGCACCGACGTAGGCCCTGTAGTGCCAAAAATGCATGATCCCACTCCAAAGAAGCTCCTGTACTTCTTTGGTGTGATAAGTGATAACACTTTGCTCAGATGTAAACAGGCCCCATAGAATAAAATGGAAATCTTACTGTTGAGAGTTGTCACTCTTTGGAAAAGCTTGTATGACTGGTAGCTTAGGCAGGCATGGGTCCAATTCTGAACAAATTTTCTTTCGAAAATCAGAAATTTAGTGCATTTTGTAATCTATTGATTTCAAAATTCGACCAACCAAGCCTTCAATTTCACCTCATATTGCAACAGAATTTATTTTTTTGTGTTCAAGAATCTTCTTTTCTTTTTGGGAATTTTCTTTTCTTGCACTGATGCACATTTCTTTTTTAATTATATTTCCCATACGATTCTCTCATCTTTGATTAGAAATTTGTTTGTTTTAAAAAATTCTAACATGCCCAATCACTCAAATTCCATTGCCGTTCGAAAATCGGCTGTTACTGCGGCCCACTAATGGTGCGAAATTAGAACGAAAATTCTTAGATAAGATTTTGGAAAGAAAATTCTTTCGGAATTTGTCCCATGTATGGCCAGCTGAAGGCCCCTTTTACACGGGTGTTCCGTTTGTCCTTTTTTCATCCATTTGTTGACAGATGAGAAACAGACATCAATGCATCTCTATGAAAAAAGGATGTAAATGGATGATCATCCATTTACATCTGCTTCCGAAAACATCCATTTTTTTTAAATGGATCAAAGCCATTGTTTCTTCCATTTAAAAAAACGGAAGGGACAAAAAACGCATGTAAACAGAAAAATGGTCTGCTTTGCTTCCGTTTTTGCATTGGTTGTGGATGTAAAAATGATGTAAAACTGATAAGAACCTGATGAGAAACGGATCAGTTTTTTCTTTGAAATAACGTGACTGAACTGATGAAACAAATAAAATGCTCGCGTGAAAGGACCCTAAGGCCCCTTTTACACTATCACGACTTCAAAGTCGCATGATTTTTACACAATTTTTATGTGATTTCAGGGAATGCCTGTGTAGCTCACATCAAAGCTGTACCAACGTAGTGTAGGGACTACTTTAAAGTCGGCATGACTTGAAGTTGTACAAATATTAATGGTTGTCATTGGAAATCATGGGGAACTACTTGTCATGCTACTTTGCAGTCCCAAATCGTGGGACAAGTCTTACAAGTGTGAAAGGGGCTTAGGCTTTTTTCACTTTAGTACTGTAGATTTTCTCATTACAACACAGAGTGCTCAGGTGGTTATAATAAAGGTAGACCACCAGCATTCAGAAGTAATTTTGAATTAGGAAGCAACCAACCGTATATCTTCTGGAAATGCTTGACAAATTGTGAACAAGGACTAAAATTAGCCATACACTAGTAGGATTTTGTTCAGATGTTTTTGTTTTAAGAGGGTTAGTTCGATTTTCTAATCATTAGTGGGATTATATCAACCCGGTGACGAGAAAATTCAAAAGCGCAGAATAAATGTTTTTTCTAGAACTAGCAAATTCCAGCCAGTGAATGTGGTTTTGGTTTGGGAAAGTCCACACAAAACCAAATGTCAGAAGCAAATGCCAATTTGAAGTACATTTGAATGACATTTGTCAAGTCCTCTATAATACTGCAAATTGTCCTACAAATGTTTGTATAAAAACCCACTAGATTATGGCCAGCATAAGGGTTGTCCACACTTAAAGTGGTGCAGATGGTACATCTTTTCTCATTACAAGTTTGAGATTGCTCAGGTGGTTATAATGAAGGTAGACACCCTTGTAATGTGTATCGTTTACCAGGAGGAGACAGGATTATTGATAGGCTCAACATTCAGTTAATTAATTATAAGACTTTAAGAAACAATGAAAATGATAACAAAAAATGTAAAGAAAAATATTTAATGTATGGTGGCTTAGTGGTTAGCACTTCTGTCTTGCAGCACTAGGGTCTCCGATTTAGAACACTATCTGCATGGAGTGTGCATGTTGTCCCAGTGTCTCCAGACTTCCCCCACAGTCCAAAGACCTGTTAGACAATAAATTGGATCCTGTCTGAAATTGACCCTAAAGTGTTTGTATGCATGAGATGTAGGGACCTTAGATTATAAGCTCCTTGAAAGAAGGAAGTGATTTGAATAAGTAGCATGTATAGTGCTGCATAAATTCTATGTAACAATTGCCCCGGGTGGGAAGAAGGAAAGAACCCCTTGTGCAGACTGTAGGGTGGATCCATGGCCGCAGTGGAGATTCACACAATAAAGGGCACCAGTCATTTTAGTCTTTTTCAAGTTGTATTGCTTCGGCTTAAAGGGAGAAATGGTTAGAGTATTAGATTCGTCCAACAGATGGGTTCCACACTCTACCACACTTTTCCTCCATCCAGGGAAGTGCCAGGACCCCCTAAGACTGGATTCACACCTATGCATTTTTTGTGCCTTTTGCATTTTGCAGATTTGAACTACAGAACATGTTCCATATGAAACCATGGTAAATGGACTGTAGTACAAATCTGCAAAATGCAAGAAGCACTAAAAATACATAGGTGTGAATCGAGCCTAAGAGTGGTCACTAATCCCCTTCCTGCAGGACTTCTGGTGTTCCTCTAGCTCATGGGTGATGTACCCTGCTTGGCCAGGCAGGGCAGCTTGAGGGTTCTAAGTTAGGCCCTAACCAGGTTTTGGCCTATTCAGCACAAACCACTGTGCACATCCCTCCAGGTCGCAGCCCGGGAGGGGTGAGCTTACCAGGCCACTCCCCAAACATGTTATATCCTCTTTGCAGCATGCACTATTGATATGAACATTCTAGTGGTTGCCAGAGTGAACATAAATACTCATAATCTAAAGATCGTCACTGCCCCCTGACTATTGCCCTTAGAGATAGTGCCACCCAGTGGCAGCATCAGGCAACAGCAGCAAACCTGAATTTAAAAGTGAGAGTGAAAAAACTACACATTGACCTAAGTAAAACTACCCACCAAAACTAAATTTACTAGACACCTTTGTTGACAAGGTGGCTACATGTAATAATAAATAAAATAAATATTTTTTGAGTGAAACATTTATTACAACCGTAGCTCATGATAGAGTGGTATTGTTCTATGTTCTTCAGCAGAGAAAGAGTTAAAACAAAGCGTGTATTACATGGTTCAGTGCGCTGTGTGTTTTGCAGCTGTGGTGAATGATAGGTTGGTCTGCACATTTAATGAGGTGAGGTTCATGCACTTCGCTATCCCGTGGATCCGTCTGAACATTCTTGGCTTCGGTCACTATCATAACAACAGTCTGGGTCCTATTCAAAACTTGTTTTTCCAGACTTAATGAAGGAGCTGCATCTCTGTATAAATGTGTGGCAAGTGTGATTTCCCTTCTGCTGCCAGAGGAGCTTGCCGGGGCCTGTACCGCAGCTGACACGGCTGGGATATTTGGAGTCACTGAACAAATCTTGTGGACTTCCACTTGGAATGGAGACTTGCAGCTGAGCAGTTCAATTTGCTGCATGCTCGAATTATTTCGTCTTTGGTGGGAAATGTTGTGAGGCCGTTTTAACGCTTCATTTCCTCCTATGAATGAGCTTTCTTCTTCTTGCCAGAAAGGTGCCATGGTTAACACAAAAGTCCCCCGTTAAGTGATGTTTTCAGACATGGCTACCTGTGTCTTTTCATTTGAAGAAATAGAATTGACAGGTCACAATCACTCTCCGGCATTTTTGTTAAAATTCTGTTAAAGGATCACGGTTCTGAAAACTCTTGTATTCTGATTTTTATCACATACTGTATATATATATATATATATATATATATATATATATATATATATATATATATATATATATATATAGGGCCATATTCACAAAAGAGATACGACAGCGTATCTCCTGATACGCCGTCGTATCTCTGTGATCCGCCCGTCCTAACTATGCGGCTGATTCATAGAATCAGTTACGCATAGATAGCCCTAAGATCCGACAGGTGTAATTGACTTACACCATCGGATCTTAGGATGCAATTCTAGGCCGGCTGCTAGGTGGCGATTCCATTGCGGTCGGCGTAGAATATGCAAATGATTCGTTACGGCAATCCACGAAGATACGCGCGTTCGTCGCAATCTCGTACGTCGTCGCTAGTCGGTTTTTCCCGTCGCAAAGTTACGCCTGCTTTAACATGGCTTATCTTTAGAACAGCCATGTTAAAGTATGGCCGTCGTTCCCGCGTCAAATTTCAATTTTTTTTTTTTGCGTAAGACGTCCGGGAATACAAAACGCCGTAACGCACGTCGCCGTTCAAAAAAAACATCGGGGCGCCGTAATTTCGAGCAAAGCTCGTCGGGAAATTTTAACACGGAGCATGCGCAGAACGTTCGGTGCGGGAACGTGCCTAATTTAAATGGTGCCCGCCCCATTTGAATTAGGCGGCTTGCGCCAAGCGGATTTACGTTACACCGCCGCAAGTTTACAGGTAAGAGCTTTGTGAATCAGGCACTTACGCTGTAAACCTGCGGCGGTGTAACGTAAATGGGATAAGTTATGCCGCCGCAGCGTAACGTAATTCTCTCTGAATCTGGCCCATATATTTTATCACATACTGTATACAGTTATTAGGATACAATATTTCCTCAGTGGCCCTCAAATATAAAATAATTGAAAATGACATTATGACATATATGAAAACAATACCTGTCCATAGTTTTGTAGATGAAGTGTAAAACTGCTACAAGGAGTCAAGACCAGCTTTAGTATACAGTAAGGAACATTCAATCATCAAGAGTAATTACATGGCAGAAACTATGCCTTATATATAAACCCTTGGTGTGTCATTGACATTTAAGGTTCAGGTCTATAAGCATTTGATTTCAGTGAGGTCGTTTGTGGGATCATACATTATATTTTTAATATAAACACAAAAGCAAAATGTAATTACTGTATATAGCAGCTTATGAATGCTTAATTGTGATGGCTACATTAGATTTTTTTTTTTTCATTTGTTTTCACCTGGTGATCCAGCCAGTAAATCTCTTATTTTTCAAAAGGATCAAGCCATCCAGCAAAATTGTCAGTTGGAGTCGAGACAAAACATTTAACCCTGATAGGCGTACTATTTTTTTTACTTTAATTTCTTTTTATTTGATTTTGAAATGACTGGTACATCAAACAGTTATTTAGACAGGTAACCATCTTATAATATACAAACATTTAACCCTGATAGGCGTACTTAAAATAGTCAGCTTTTGGCCACTTATATAAAACGAAAAAGTCCATCTAAATCTGCTTGTGCTTCTTCCGTCTCCACAAGTTCACAATCTGCTGTTCATGGGTGATTCTGATGCTTCTCCATAAAGTGAAAAAAAAAGCCTAAAAAAAAAGGAAAAGTAAATTTGGTTGAATCAGCAGGGACTGACCGAATTACGATCCAACACAAGTGGATGCCAGCCTGTTAGAAAATTGGGATGGTCTGTATTATTCCCTTATCTCCTCTCAATGGTCACCTGCTTTGTGGCTTTCTAGCTATTTCTACCCTCCTCTGTAGTTTTTCCCCCTTTTCTCTTACTCATCCCTTAAATTCCCCCTTCTGCACCCTACTTAAGTGATATGGGGATCCTTGCATATGTTTGTATTATTAGATTGATGGTGTTATGAATGAATGAGTGAGTAACTTGTATAGCACTACAAACGCAAACTAAATCGCCTCAAGGCGCTTTTGCAGCCAGTGTCCGCCTGTGTCTTCAGAAGAGATGGTCAGGTCTTAAGCTTCTTCCTGAAGGCTAGATGGTTTTCTTCCATCATATTTGTGGAACCCAGACAATGCCGGTAACAGTTTGTTTTAGAAGTTATTTTTGGGGAATGTCTGTCTGTATTATTTTTTTTTTTTAACAACAAGGTTG
The DNA here is from genome assembly GCF_905171775.1 of Rana temporaria. NCBI lineage: Eukaryota > Metazoa > Chordata > Amphibia > Anura > Ranidae > Rana > Rana temporaria. The sequence continues at coordinate 629,531,850 of NC_053489.1, read as the reverse complement.
GTCTTAAATAAGTCAGATATAAAATAAGGACATTTACAAAATAATGAGATACAGTGCATACATGGCTGGGCGGAGCAGGCACATAGAGAAAAAACAATACAGAGCAAAATGAGAGTCAAATAGATCTAGTTGTAAACCTGATGAAACCATAGGACTGCATTACCTATGTAGGTGGAAAGGGAAGAGGGGAGCGGGAAAGAAAGAAGGTGGGAGAGGGGGGGCGGGGGGGAGAAGGGCAGGGGAAAGGGAGAAGAGGAAAGAGGCGGGGGGAGAAGGGGAGGGAAGGAGGGGGGGGAGCACAAGGATGCCGGAAAACCCACCAACAACCTTAAACACGGTGTCGGCCCTATCAGAGGAGATCAGTCCATGGCCCCCACACCCGCTCAAACTTCAGTGGACACCCCCTGCTCAAATAGGTCATTTTATATAAAGGAAGGACAGCGTTGACCGCATCCATCCACATTCCCAGAGTAGGGGGAGCCATGGACATCCATTTAATCAAAATAGTCTTCTTAGCGTAGAAGAACAGCAGGGACAGTAGCAACCTAGTAAACCTGGGTCTCTGCTCATCGTCCTGCACCCCCAACAGAGCCAGCTCCGTGGTGGTCGGAAGACTAAGCTGAAGGCGGACATTAACCGTCTCAAAAACCGCAGACCAAAAGTCCGACAATTTAGGGCAGGACCAGAACATATGCATGTAGGTGCCCTCAGAGGCACAGCACCTCGGGCAATTCGGGGAGCGTTGCGGATAAATCCCATGCAGTCTCTGAGGCGTAAAGTAAACCCTGTGCAGGAACTTAGTTTGTATCAATTTATCCCTAGAGGAGATCACCAACTTATAACTATCCTCAAAGCAGTCATCCCATGTCTCTCTATCCAGGGACGGAATATCCCGACCCATTTCCTCCACAGGGAATCCATCTTAGGGGAGTCTTTGGTAAGAAGTGTAAAGTATAAGGAGGACAGGGTCTTTGTTAAGGAGCTCTGAGCCAGCAGGTCTTCCACAACATCCGCCTGAAGTATAGGCGGAGCGGGGAACTGTGCCCTGAAGGCATGCCGCAGCTGAAAGTAGCGGAATAGCATCCAGGGCGGCAGGCCGTAGCGCCTCGACATATCCTGAAATGACAACAGGGAGCCCCCGGAGACGATATCCCGTAGCACCCTGACGCCCCGACGGGCCCATAGCTGTGGGTCTGGTACAGAACGAAAGTGAGCGAGCGCAGGATTACCCCATAACGGGTTGAAGGGAAACCAGTGCCCCGGAGACAGAAAGCGACGCCTGGCCCTGCCCCACACCCATAGCGTAGTTCTCGTCGGACTCGGTAGCGCAGGGTACGGAGATGACCCTCTATAGAGCAGATTACTGAGTTCAGTAAGGGACCCGACTATCGCCGCCTCGAGGCAGACAGCTGCATTAGCCCTGGACTGCTCAAACCACCATTGCGCCATAACCAGTACAGCAGCCCAGTAGTAGACCAGCAGATTGGGCAGGGCCAACCCCCCAAAGCTAACAGGTAGCTGGAGGGTGGACCTGGCCAATCGAGGGGGGGAGCCCCGCCAGAGAAATGAGCCAATGCAGCCATCCAGATTCCTAAAAAAGGAAGGGGGCACCCACACAGGACAGTTCCGAAATAAATAGTTGAGTCTGGGGAGGTAGATCATCTTCAACACATTAATTCTACCAAGGAGATTCAACGGGAGATTGCGCCACCGCGTACAGTGATCCTTCAGGCGTCCAACCTGTATTATTTTCTTACTTCTTGAAAATAGCTTCTTAGCAGTCCCCCAGATGTCCAAATACAATAGATCAGCGGGAGGAACCCCATCCACGTCAAGGAATATAAACCTAAAATAGCCATAAAATTACACCTCCTAGTTCATATCCCTCCATGTGTATTACATTGTCCCAACTCATGTATGGCCACCCTAACTCACCACACTTAAGAAGTAGGCTGTAATATTTTAAATTTTTGTTTTGGGGTTTAGATAAAGTTTAATAGTAAGTATATGGACATATTATTAGGTTACCAACATCCCCAAACCAGATAATTCACAGTTTTCACAATGATTCATGTAATACAGTAAGACAATGATGTAAGGCATTGACATTGATTGAAGTTGGGACATTGTTATACACAAATGAGCCAAGAGGTGTAGTTTTATGGCTATTTTAAGTGTGTATGCTTGTTTAAATTTGGTCTTCTAAAATGTATTTTGTACCATAACATTCTTTATTTTTTTTATTTAATTATATGTGAATGTTGATCAGTACTATAAAAATCTCTTCTAAAATGTGTAGTATTTGGGAAGTACATTTCTGTTTCAATCGTTTTTTATTGTTTTTTCAACAAAAAGAAAGAAATGCTATAGAGAATAAACATCAATGATTTAATTTCTACAGCAAAATCTAAAAGAACAATAGTTTGGAATGTTCACATACTTTCAATAAATCTCTTTTTCTAAACATCTCTTTATATTAAACTTTAGCTTTAATAAAAATGTACCATATTGAAAAAAAACACGGCTCTAATTTTTAAATTGAATTCATTTAAATTTATAAAATTTACAAGAGAAATACGTGTAACTGTTATTTATCCCTGGTTCACACCACTCACCTTGCCATGAATTTTGCTGTGTTCTATTGTCAGGTAGAGCATTAATTCTTAGTACCCGAAAACATCCTGCGTGCTGCATTTTTTTGCTTGTTGTCTTATATGGACCAACTCAAATCAGTTAAATGCGGCTCTTCCATTCTGTAGCATTGTGCATATGAAAAGCATGGCAATATACATGGTTTGTGTTAATAAGGTGACTCAAGCGCTGATAAAAATCCTAACAAATAAATAAATAAATTATAAAAGCCGCAACCCTAAAATACTGTTCTGACACTGTAAATGATATAAATTAATGTGTGATGGTGCGATAAAATCAACCTCCTATTATAAAGCACAAATGGTGTAATAAACGTGATAAAAAAACAGCTCTAAACACGTAAAACAATGCAACTAGTGAATGTGCACATTCTGTGAAAAAACATCCAAAATAAAAAATTGTCCACAGACTAGTAAGATAGGTTTGCCTGATAAAATATAGTAACTAATAATGTCCCTGCTGTTTTTCTTTTACGGATCAATCCTGTTCACAATCCATTTAGTAATTAGACTTCAGGTGTTCTCACATTTTTTACTATCTGATTGCCTCTAGAAGCGCGATTCTCAGCTGAAAAAAGAAAGATATGTCATAGCGCAATATGCTAAAACAGAACACTAGCTCTGGGGTGTTAAAGGTTTGACTCACATTTAATCATATAACCAGCGCACTTGTATAGAACGATCAGATACAATGTAGCAAACTCCTCACTCTGCATCTCCTATGTTAGGACATGATGGATGTCGTCACTTGGCTCCTCCCCGATGTTTTGCGTCACTTGTCACCCTTAAAAAGGCACGTGACAAGTGATGCAACGTGTCAGGGAGGAGCCAAGTGACGACATCCATCGTGTCCTAACATAGGAGATTCGGAGTGAGGAGTTCGCTACATTGTATCTGATCATTCTATACAAGCGTGCTGGTTATATGATTAAATGTGAGTCAAACCTTTAATACCCTAGAGCTAGTGTTCAGTTTTAGCATATTGCGCTATGATATATCTTTCTTGCTTCATCTGAGAATCACGCTTCACAAGGCAATCAGAGAAGAACAAACGTGAGAACACCTTAAGTCCAATTACTAAATGGATTGTGAACAGGATTGATCCATATAAGAAAAACAGCAGGGACATCATTAGTGACTATATTTTATCTTACTAGTCTGTGGACAATTTTTTTATTTTGGATAGTTTTTCACAGAATGTGTACATTCACTAGTTGCATTGTTTTTCGTGTTTAGAGTTTTTTTTTTTTTATCACGTTTATTACACCATTTGTGCTTTATAATAGGAGGTTGATTTTAGCGCACCATCACACATAAATATATTTAATTAATATACATGGTTTGCCTTTCAAATAACAGTGTATTAAACTATACAATACATTTCATTATATTTAGCAGTCATTAGTACACCATGTGATTGTTTCATTTGTTTTTATAAAATTACGCTAATCCTTTGACAAGTGTAATTATTTTTATATATTGTATTCATGTAAGAATTAGAATGTCGTTTTTGGCAGTGATAACTTGGGCAAGGATGGAACATTGCCAGTCGTCGTTCTATTTTTACTTTTCCTATTTTGTCTTTCTGCAATACTGCTCACATATAGAATAGCGCTGGCCTCTGATCACCAATATATATTACCTTCACATGTGAATGCATTTCCTTATATACCAGAGTCACATTTTTATTGTGCGTCTGCTCCGGCTGGGCTCTAGAACAATTCATACTCTGGGCCTTATATCAGAAGAGACAGTTCTATTATATAGATGTTGACCAGTTGCCCTCAATTAATAGTGTTTGGCAGAGACAGACTACTTTTTACGGGCTTACACGAATTTTCCTTTCGAAAGAGAAAAACACTATATACTCAACCAAACATAAAATAGGAAAATCAACTGCAGGATTGTGTAAGCTTGACCTTTTAATCCGCTGGCTGTGAATACGGCATATAAATACAAGACACACACAGTTTATACAGCCAGCTGTGCAGCTTAAAGTTATTCTGCCTGTTTGGTTTACCTGCAAATGGAAATTAGACGACTCTAATAAATGATGTAATTGCGCTTGTGCTCTATCTGTCTATTTAACTATATTTAGAGTTTGCTCATTTGACTTCTAGGAATATATTTCTAACTGGATTGTTTAAAAGTGTAACTCCAGCTAAAACTTTCTTTTAAAGTTTTAATTTTTGTATGAAATAAGGAAAGATTAGAATCCCTATCAGGTTTTTGTTGTAGTCTGTGGGGGGGAGATTTACCAAATTTTGAGTTGTCCCCAGAGAAGTAATAGAGGTGAAATATTTCAATTGGGCCCTAGCTCTGGTCACTAGGGGGTCCCCAAGGAATCCTCTTAATTTTCAGGGATTTCTTCTTACTTCCTGTTTGGCTAACGTACAGGAAGTGAAGGTAAATCTCTGGCGTTACAGCCCCCCCTCGGCATCTCCCCCACATGGGGGACATTTCAATTGATTTCCTTATCTAGTGACCATGTTGAACTCAAGGATGGGTGGCAAGGAGGGAGAGTAAGCCTCATAATAATCATATAGTCCACTATGAATTGTTAAGATCTGATAGTCTTTTTCAAGCCCTAACATAGGTCTCCTTCAATGCTCACCAAACACAAAATTAGCAGAAGGGGCCCAAAGGGGGGGCGCTCAAGAGCTGAAATTCCTCGTAGTAAGTCACTGCTTTGGTGTTTGTGGCACAATTGTGTACCGTTAGTATGCAAGAGTGAGTGAATAACTTATATAGCGCTACAAATGCAAACTAAATCATCTGGCGAGATCCTGGCACACGCCCTTTTGTCAAAAATCAGGTGCTCAGTTGGCCTACAATCGTACCATGTGTACGAGGCTTTAGATTTGTTTGTTAGATGTTGCAATGTTCATAGTGTGTAGATTCCAGTGGTTATTGTGTCTTATCTCTTTATTCCACCGTTATTGTGTATCGGGGCCTTGTACGTTGTAGCCATATACAAAAGTCCTTTGGTTATTACTTATGAGGAGCAAAGTGCAGTTTATTCTTTACAGCAGTGGCGGTTGGTGGGTTTTTCTTTGGGGAGGGGGACCTCCTGTGTTCACAATGTTGCTGGGCAGCCACTTGGACCTGGAAGCAAGTGGAGATCACTGTAGTAGCTGTGTATACTTTTGTGATTTCCAGCTATCCTGCTTCCTTATACATTGATCACCATTTTACCAGCCCTATGCTCTTGGCTTTGTCCAGGAAGGATTCCAATGGGAACAACCATGTGCAACAGGGGAAATAGGTATCCAACACACTCAGAAGGCAACATAGTTTGGACTTGTTGGCACGTTTTAAAAGAGAAGTATTGTCAAAGCTTTTTGGTCATACTGCTCTTCTGGATCGCAAAAGTGCCCTACTTTTTGCATTTCTGTGACCCAGATTCAGCCGCCAGCTAGCTAAAGCCCACTGTCGACTGACGTCACAGAGACAGATCAGGCTTAAGAAGAATCCTGACTTTAAGGTCAGGATGCACCCAGATGCCTGACTGGCAGCTGGTTCAGTCTCTCAGTGTGCCGCTAAGAGCCTGAGCAAGCTGGTCCCATCCCCCTCCACAGCCTGGCACTCCAGTGAGTGTTGAAGGGGCAGAGCAGAGAGACTGACAGTCACCAACCTTTGCTCAGTGAAGACCAACAACTGAGCGATCAGCTGTCATGTGATCGCTCAGTTCTCAGTCTTAGACCCCTTTCACACTGAGGCAGATTCAGGCATTTTAGCACTAGAAATAGCGCCTGAAAACTGCCTCTCATTCACACCCAGGCGGTGCGCTTGCGTGGCGTTTGAGAAAAGTCCTGCAAGCAGCATCTTTGGGGTGGTTTGGGAGCTCCCAAAACTCCCCTGCTCATTGCAATGAATGGGCAGCAAAGCGCCTAAAAAAGTGCTTCTCGAAGTGCCGCAACACAGGAGTTTTTAACCCCTTGTTGGGGTTAAAAGTGCCCCGTTAGCGGCCGCAAAGGGCTGCTTAAACAGCGGTAAAGCACCGCTAAAATGCACTGGTGGCCCCAGTGTGAAAGGGGTCTAAAGCCCTATACACACGACTGGTTTTCCTGCCAGGAAAACTGCCAAGAGAGATTTTGGCCAGGACAACTGGACGTGTGTATGCTTCCTAGCAGTTTTCCAGTCAGGAAAACAGTCAGGAATAACAGCAGGAAAATAGAGAACCTGCTCTCTATTTTCCCATCGGGATTCCGGACGCTTTTTTGCTGCCAGATTTACTAATAATCTGTGGGAAACACTGCAAGGCAGTGCCAATGGAGCATACACACGGCCAGGATTCCTGGCCAAAGCTCCATGGCAGTTTTCCTGCCGGGTTCTCAGATTTCCCCTTGGTTTTCACAGTGTACTTTTTACCGCCGTGAAAACCGCGCGAGTGTACAGGACTTTAGAGTCAGCACTGGACCGCTACAACACCGGACTGACACTACAGCCATATAAGTGAGTATATATACTGTATGTTTGGTTTTTTGATATCCCATATTTCTCCTTTAAAAATTTTAATTTCCAGTGAATTTTTTAGAACTTCTTTTTTCAAGTCGACTTAAAAGTAACAATATTTACAGATGTATCCGTGATGAATGGATTACCATTTGTTTTTGGTATAATGCGGTTTAAACTCTTTTTTAAACACTAATGTAAAATATAAAGACAGTTGACATATGAAATATTCATATCCTAAAATAGCTTGCTTTAGAAGTGGAAATGAGGAACACGATGCCTACTTTTTACCACAACAGTGCGGAAGCTTATACCAGAAATTTGTCTAGGAGTTTCCAGCACACGTTGACGTGACACAGGATATTTTCTAAAGCTAAACTACGCTAATTGGTCAATCAATAAAGCATTTTATTAAGTAAATGTGTCAGCATGTTCTAATTTGCCAGAATGCCGTGCACTGCAGCGGTACAGTGGATGGAGTTGGACCTCCCAGGTAGGAATGTTTGCAGTGAATGTTATATTGTCCAATTATCTCTAGACTAGACAAATGAGCAGATACATCTGCTTGCCATCATACAACTTTATTGCCAACTGTTCTGATTGTGTTTATAACAGATTTTGAAAATTCACGGCTACAAACAATACTTCTTTATTAGATAAATGATGCCAAATGAAAAACATATGACTGAACTGGAATCGTCGAAGAGTGATGCATTAGTGATATGCGTTGTTATGTTGTTGAATCGTTTCCCGTGGTCAAAGACCTTGCGTTGTCAAGGATATGTGAGGATGATGTGTTTAAATAATTCCCAAGGACTTGCCTTTGAAGAAGAATAAAATATTACGTCCATGGAAACCCACAAACGACGGGGAGTTTTGCACAGCGTGATACCGAAATTATTTTCTCTTGACTTGTGTAAGAATTATAATGTCACATTGTTTTGAAAGGAAACTGGTAAATGTGCTAACAGCACAGATGGGTTTTTTAAAAATATGATATTAAGGTGGTCATATGATCAAATATTAGCTTACATTTTGTAAACGGTCTTGCTGGGATGGATAAATAATTGCATAATAATTGAATGTAAATAAAAATGTGATTTAAATACTTGCCTTTTATTACTAATAATATTATTGGAAAAAATTCTGCTGCAGTTTCCCTCCAGTGCTGGCCCCAAATGCCCCGTACACACGTGCGGGATTTCCGACGGGAAAAGTTCCCGTCGGAAATCCCGAGAGGAAAGCTGAGAACCTGCTTGGTCAGTCTTTCCCCCTACACATGGCCGGTTTTTCCCATAGGAAAACTGCCAAAAACCACCGGGCAAAAGTCAGCCGGTTTTCCCAGCGAAAAAATTGTATAATGTGGTTAAACCTTTCTCTTGTAATTTAAACTGTGGTTTAAACTGATTTTCTTTTTTTGTCCGGCGGTTTTTGGACAGTTTTTTCGTCGGAAAAACTGTGAGGAGCATACACACGGCCGGGATTCCCGGTCAAAAGCTCTCCTCACAGTTTTCTCGAAGGGAAAACTGATCGTGTGTACGAGGCATAAGTCTAGGACTTTGGTCACTTTCATCTCTGTTGAAGGGGAAATTAGCCAAAACTATTTTGGCTATACTTCTCATATGGGTCACAGGATTGCAGTATGTTGTGACCCATTTTTTAGCTTACAGTGGGCTGAAGCCTGCTGGCGGCTGATGTCATAGTGCCAGTCCAGGCTCTGCAAAGCAAAGATCCTGACCATATGGTTGGAATCCACCCAGAACCCTAGACCAGCAGCTGGCTCAGCCTCTCAGCGGGCTGATGAGAACCTGAGCCAGCCTCTCCCCTCCCCTCAGCGCTCCAGTGAGGTATCTGAAGCATCTGATGCTCTCAATGTATGCATTTGGAAGCTCAGATAGTTTAGATTTTGGGATCCTCAGAAAACAGTTTTGAGGGTACATGGATTCTCTTTATCAAGGTGACAAGTAGAGACAGGTATCAGTCTCTGCTTATAAAGATAAATAATGATCAGCGCAACTGAGGGCAATACTGTGTGTGTGGGGGGGGGGGTCATGTAAAGGGGGTAATACTGTGTGTGGGGTGATAATTGAGTTTGTACTGTTTTAAGTACATTCTTGTTTTGAAACAACATTGATTCTTTTTCTTGCTTAAAAACGGGGGGTGGGGGGGGGGGGCGCAAATTGGCATCTTCGCCCTGGGCACCCAATGGCCTTTTCCCAGCACTGCTTTGAGGTATTGCTAGTTGCTAGACGTCTCCATGCATTGTCCGTGTTCCTGATATCGTGGAGAGGGGTTGTTGGTAATGGTGTCGGTATCTGGGTTCTCTGATGGCAATGGGTCTCCCAATGTGTGAATTTAACCACTTCCATACCAGGCACTTACGCACCTTCCCGCCCAAGCCAATTTTCAGCTTTCAGCACTGTCGCACTTTGAATGGCAATTGCGCTGTCATTCTACACTGTACCCAAACAAAATTGGCGTCCTTTTTTCCCCACAAATAGAGCTTTCTTTTGGTGGTATTTGATCACCTCTGCGATTTTTTTTTTGCGCAACAACTAAAAAAAGACTGAACATTTTGAAAAAAAATTACGTTTTTATTTTTTTCTGTTATTTTTTTGTAAATACGTTTTTCTCTTTCAATTATGGGCACTGATATGGCGGCACTGATGGGCACCGATGAGATGGCACTGATGGACATTGATGAGGTAGTACTAACGGGCACAGATGAGGTGGCACTGATTGGCGGCGCTGGTATGCGGCACTGATGGGCACTCATAGGCGGCACTGATGGGCACACATAGGCGGCACTGATGGGCACACATAGGCGGCACTGATGGGCACACATAGGCGGCACTGATGGGCACACATAGGCGGCACTGGGCACTCATAGGCGGCACAGATGGGCACTCATGGGCAGCACAGATGGGCACTTATGGGTGGCACTGATGGATACTTATGGTTGGCACAGATGGGCACTGATAAGTGGGCACTGGGCATGGATGGGCACTGTGGGGTGGCACTGATGGACACTGTGGGGTGGCACTGATGGACACTGGGGTGGCACTGATGGACACTGTGGGGCAGCACTGATTTTCACTGGTTGCCAGTCAGTGCCCATTTGTGGGCACTGATTGGCATCTTTTTTATTTTTTTGAATGCTTTTTTTTATTTTTTTTCAGACTTTTTATTTTTTTGCAGGCTTTTTTTTTTCTGTCAGACGCGAGTGACGTCTGACAACGGCTCTTCCTGTTTACATCGTGATCAGCCGTCATTGGACACGGCTGATCACGTGTTAAAGAGTCTCCGCCGGAGGCTCTTTACCGAGATCGGAGATGCAGGGTGTCAGACTGACACCCCGCATCACCGATCGCCGCGCTGCGCGCCCCCACAGGCGCGCGCGGCATGAAATCCTGCAGGACGTTCTGGAACGTCCTGTCAGGATTTCAGAACCACTTCCTGGACGGCTATAGGCCGGGCGGGAAGTGGTTAAAAGATAAATAGAAAATCTCCCATAGTGTAAAACCGTAAAATGAAGAATTTATTAAATAGCCAAATGGGCTCTTACATTAAAACGAAGATAACAAGCATAAACGTGCAAACCGCGTATAATGGACGATATCAGCGTCACTTCCGGTTAGCATTCATACATCCGGTTCTTACGCGTTGCGTCACACATGTGACTTCATCAGAGGACCCTGATTGAATGTATGGTGTTTCCTTTTATTTACTAAAACAGGAGAACTACTTCCTGTTTTAGTAAATAAAAGGAAACACCATACATCCGAATCAGGTTCCTCTGATGAAGTCACGTGGTGTGACGCAACGCGTAAGGACCGGTGTATGATTGCTAACCGGAAGTGACACTGATATCGTCCATTATATGCGCAGTTTGCACTTTTATGCTTGTTATCTTCGTTTTAATGTAAGAGCCCATTTGGCTATTTAATAAATTCTTCATTTTAACGGTTTTACACTATGGGAGGTTTTCTATTTTTTTTTTAAATTCACACATTGGGAGACCCATTGCCATCAGAGAACCCAGATACTGACACCATTACCAACAACCCCTCTCCACGATATCAGGAACACGGACAACGTGTGGAGACGTCTAGCAGCTGCAGGCTTGGATATCCAAGATACCTCGAAGGCTATATACACTCTGGTGTGAGGTAAGCGCTCTGTGAGCATTTAGGATTAAGAAGACGCCCCATATGAAGATTTGTTTGACACATGATTTAAATCATTGGTGACACTTTCTAGAAGATTTTTTGAATATTGGGACAGAGAATTATCCATCGCAACATTCCCATCTTATTTGGATTTATTATCTATGTTGACCTATTTTTGTACTTTCGTTCACTTGACATTTACACATGTTATTCACTAGTTGCGCTGATCATTATTTATCTTTATTCCCAGTTTTGTGCACATGTACACATCTAGCAGCAATTAATTAATTTTATTTTATTATTATTATTTTGATTTGATGTATCACATTGATTCACACGTTATACACTATAAGGTAGCGCGAAAGACACACTTTATTCTCTGCTTGCCTCAGCTGGCCCTGGTGATCTTTGGAGTACACTGGCTTAATGGTTACTGAATCTGCCTTGAAGCACTGGGGCCCTTGGTTACAATCCTGGACACTGTCTGCATAGAGTTAGTATGTTCTCTCTGTGTTTGTGTGGGTGTACTCTGGTTTCTTCCTATACTCCAAAGACATGCTGGTAGATTCACCGACATGTTTTAGAAATTTAGCGTAAAGTAGATTTAAAGCCCAAACTGTTTTTTCTATTTTGGATAAAGTAAGGGAGGGTTATATATAACCCCTGTCAGATTTGTTTGGCATCTGTGTCCCATTGGGAAGATTTCCCTTCACCTTCTGTCCCATAGCCACAATAGGAAGTGCTCTGTTTCAAATGTCGCTTTATGCATTGACATATAGTACCTTTCCTTAGACCCAGTCTGTCTGGACAGAATGGCCACCGGCTGATTTGGCACCATTTACAGGCAGCCTGTACACACGGTCGGACAAAACCGATGAGAATGGTCCGACGGACCGTTTTCATCGGTTCACCACTGAAGTGGCCTGATGTATGTACACACCATCGTTCCAAAAACTGATTGGGTCAGAACGCGGTGACGTCAAACACACGACGTGCTGAATAAAACGAATTTCAATGCTTCCAAGCATGTGTCGACTTGATTCTGAGCATCAAGTTTTGAACTGATGCTTTTCTGTACTAACCATCGGTTTGGACCGATGAAACTGAACCTTGGTCCATTCTCATCGGTTTTGTCCGACCGTGTGTACGGGGCCTAACTCTTCAATAAGACAAAGAATCAATTTTGCTTTTTTTGCTAATTGCAGTACAAAGGATGTTTTCCCCAGTCTTTTGAAGTGTAAGAAGACAATGACTTTCCTGTGCTTTGTCTCTGTGAATAACTAGCACTGACTATTGCCTGGTACACATGATGAGATTATCGGATGAATGATCGTCCATTTTTTTTTGTATGCTAGTCTCACATTAAAAATGAAGAGTTTACTAAAGTTCTGAAAATTCTTGTACGACAGAATAAAAATTTGGAAATGATGTCATGTGTTGTAGTGTATTTATATTGTATTTTCAGATGACAACTGTACAGATTAAATAAAAAATCTGTGTATGATCTGGTATGATACGAGAATTTTTTTTATGCTTGTCTTATCAGATAATTTTGCAAGAATTGTCGTGATCGGCTCTCGAAAAATGTGTACTAACGATCAGATTCTCAAACGATCGCTTAAAGGGGTTGTAAACCCTCAAGGTTTTTCACCTTAATGCATTCTATGATTGGATAGATTGATAGCAGAGCAGCCATTGGCTGCTGCTGCTGTCAATCAAATCCAATGACGTGGGAGCCAGGGGGAGGGGTCAGGTCCTGCTGTTTGTGTCAATGGACGCAGCAGCAGGACACGGGAGCGTGCACGCACAAGTGCCCTGAGGGAGAGCGGCTCTCCAACGGGGCACTCGAGAAGAGGAGAAGCCAGAAGCTGAGGGACCGCAGAAGAGGAGGATCAAGACCACTCTGTGCAAAACCAACTGCACAGAGGGGATAAGTCTGACCAGTTTGTTTTAATAAAAAAATAAAAAGACCTTTACATATTTTTCATACAATTTTCTGATCCTGTCTACAGGCTATGAGAAAACATGGAAGAAAGAGGGGGAGGTCTAGCTAGGTTTAAACAACTCAGGCCCCATACACACGGCCGAGAAACTCGACGAGCAAAACACATCGTTTTGCTCGTCGAGTTCCTTGTTCGGCTGTCAGAAAACTCGTCGAGCCAAATGTTCCCATTGCCCAACAAGGAAATAGAGAACATGCTCTCTTTTTGGCTCGACGAGTTTCCCGACGGGTTTCTCAGCGAAAAGTGTACACACGACCGGTTTTCTCGGCAGAAAACGTCTCCCATCGAGTTTCTTGCTAAATTCTGCCGAGAAAACCGGTCGTGTGTACGAGGCCTAACACTAAACAGGAGGGAAGGACAGAGGAAGATACCAAAATCACATTAGTTAGTTCTAGTGGGCAAATAAATCCAAGAAGATGTAAGCACAGTGCAAAAAAATAAAATAAAAATGATAACCTAATGCAGTTCAATACAAGACACAAAATACATGATAGTGGGACAGAAAAGGTTCCCTCCAAAGTGACGGAAATCCCATGGAGCCACCAGGGTCATCAGAAAGAACTAGTGTCCCCATTGGAAATTTGATCTCTGATCTGATGACAACTCAAAATTTTGGATGTTCTTTCACTTTTACTCTTGACGATAACAGTCACCCCTACGAATAGAGGGCCAAATCCACAAAAAAATAGCCTAACTTTACTTTTCCCAGTTAAGTTACACTGGCGGAAAATTTTGCGCAAAATTACGTTACGTCGGGCTTTGTGGATTGCGACGGGACAATAAAGTTGCGTCGGGTAAAAAAAAAGTTACGTGCCGAAAAATAAAATTCAAAATGTAAAAAAAAAAACGCCGCTAGCAAGAAAGGTCTGTTTTTACAAGGTGTAAACAGTTTACACCTTGTAAAAGCAGCCCTAATTTTGCACTTGCAAAATAACACTTACGGCGTAAAAACAAAGCTGAAAAGCTTTGTGGATCGCCGTAAGTGCTCATTTGCATACGCAAAGCGGCATTTCAACACGAAATGCCCCCAGCGGCGGATGCAGTACTGCATCCTAAGATCTGACAGTGTAAGGCCCCGTACACACGATAGAATCCATCCGCAGATAAATCCCAGCAAATGGGTTTCAGCGGATAGATCCTATGGTGTGTACACTCCAGCGGATCTGTTTCCGCGGATATATCTCCCCTGGGATGGATTCCAGCTGATCGAATATTTGCTGACATGCAGAACAAATCCATCTGCTGGTCTGTACAGACTCACCGGATCCATCCGTCCGAAGGGATCCCCCGCATGCGTCGTAATGATTCGACGCATGCGTGGAATTCCTTATATGACAGCGTCGCGCACATCGCCGCGTCATAATCGCGGCGACAGCGCGACACGTCATCGCCAGAGGATTTCGGCGCGGATTTCAATGCGATGGTGTGTACACTCCATCGCATGAAAATCCGCCAAAATCCTCGAGAGGATTTATCCGCGGAAATGGTCCGCTGGACCGTATTCGCGGATAAATTCTATCGTGTGTATGGGGCCTAAGTGTCTTACAGATGTCAGATCTTCTGCCTATCTTTGGAAAAATCCTTCTGAGGATCAGTTCCAAAGATAGGCACAGGGATACGCAGGCTGAACAGCAGTTCCGCCTGCGTATCTCTTCTGAGGATTTGGCCCAGAGAGTGCGGAGCTCCCAAACAGGGGCATTGCAGTAAAAACCTGACACGTGTTCTTTTCCCTCTCCACTCTTTCCTAAAAAAAAAAGTTTTGCTTGCAGTTTTACATAAACTTTTACTGTTCCTCCATATCGAGTATGAAGTAGACATTTCACTGTAGATCAGGGATATGCAATTAGCAGACCCCCAAATGTTGCAAAACTACAAGTCTCATCATGCCTCTGCCTCTGGGTGTCTTGCTGGTGGCTGTCAGAGTTTTGTTATGCCTCATAGCAGGGCCGTCTTAATAGCATCATGGGCCCCTGGGAAAAGTAATGCTCTGGGGCCCCTACAATGATGACAGTGCAGGTAAACAGACATCAAGTAGGTAGGAGGCAGACTGCCTCCCCTGTGTATCTATCACTCTCAGTGCCATCATAGGGCCCCCAATTTTGGGGCAGCGTGGGCTCAAGGACCAGCTGCTTTGGGGAAAGTGCAGGGCCCCCCCATGCAGCTGGGGCCCCTGGGCAGTGCCCAGGTGTGCCCTCTCATTTAGACAGCCTTGCCTCATGGGACTTGTAGTTCTGCAATAGCTGGAGGCCCGCTAATTGCATATCCTTGCTCTAGAACTATGAAAGCCGCTAGCCAGCCACAGAAGGACTCCCAATAACAGATAAGGTTGAAGGGTGCAACCAGAGAGGGACCAGTGTTAACACGTCTAATTTCCCTCTAATAACTTCAAACACACTTTCCCTGTAAGGATCAATGAATGTAGTTTGTTGTGCCCATTTCCCTGGCTGTAATCCATTATAATGGAACTCCCTGCTCTGAAGTTCAAAGAGAATATGATGAATTTGCAGCGTTACCATCCCGCCATATAACTGTAAAAAAAATAGTGAGATGAAGCCATGGCAGCAGAGAATGCTGGGAGAGCGTTTGATCAGAGAGCTGCCTGAGAGTGAACGCAAGCTGAAAGAGTAAGATTAGGGCGAAAAGAAAATGAAAACATTTTATTTTGGAGTAGTTAGAGCAGAATGTCAAACAGACCACTGAGGTGCATGCTAAATAGGTCCCAGAGTGACTTATTGCAAAGTAACGGTCCAGCGGGTAATTTAATGCAGCGTGGAGATCCACTACCGCGCACTGTCTAAACCCTTAATCCCAAAAAATAGAGAACAAAGATTTGTGTGAAAGTGGGCACTTCTTATCTGCAGTGTGAGAAAATGAGTTCTGCAGAAAGCATAAGGGAGAATAAGGGAGAATATAACAAAAGGAAAACTTGTGAAAACAAATCGCAAACTTCAAATGTTCAACTTCAACCATTCATGTACCATGCAGTTAAAAGACCACTCCACTTTTAAATCTAATCCTGGTTTTACTTTGCTACGAAGGGCTTAATTTTCCCATGCTGAATTCCCGGGATGGATTTTATTGCATAGTTACATTGGTCCAGCTTGGACCATTGTAAGTGCTCATGCCATACCTGTGGGATCGCAGTAGAAGTGGAGTAATGCCAGGGCTCAAGTCCTGCGGGAACGCGTGGGAACGGAGTTCCTGCACTTTTTTCACAGCAGGAACGCAGTTCCCTTTGCAGGACTAGAGCAGCCGAGCCGCCCGAGCCAATCCTTCACTAAGCGGCGATGCCCAGCTCGAGTCACTGTCAGGGGCAGGCGAACCTTAGTAATCCTTTATGTTACTGGCAGCTTCCTGTATATGGATTCATCGGGTAGTGTCAGACATTGCGGCATTGAGGAAGTGACGGAATACCCACACACATGTTCTAAATTTTCTCGTCGTGAATCGCTGCGTTTTTTTCCTCTGTAATTTTCCATAGGGAAACACTGCTAGGGAGCCTACACATGGCCGGTTTTCTCGGGAAAACCGGCCTTGTGTACACGGTGAAAAGCCGGTCCTCGGTTTTCCCGTCGGGTTTCTCGGCGGAGAAAACCCGATCGCGTGTACGCGCCATTAAAGTTAGGGCTCTTGCACGCGGATGCCTAAAAATGCTATTTTTTTTCTGATCTAAATGCAGCCTATTGTTTTTAATGGTTTTTAACAGGTACATAAACTTGCGCTATAGTATTGGATCAGTAAAAATACGAACAAAAAACTGCTTTGCCCCCCACCCCCCCACACTTTCATTGGGGGGGGCATATAGTAAAGGGTTTCCATAACTAATAGAGGTACTTTGTGGTGCACTTTCTTAGGCTGCACTGTAAGGCCCTATGCACACGAGAAGCAATTACAAACACCTCTAAACTCACGTTTTCAAAGGCAAAAAACGGCGTTTAAAACGCCCATTTTTGCCGCGAATCGTGCAGCGTTTTGCCGCGATTAGCGGCGTTTTACCGCGTTTGCGGCTGTCAGCGCTTATCTCAAAGACATTGTAGACCCTCCCAAAGTTTAAAACGCAAAAATAAAATGCTTCTGAACCCAAAATTTTGCGTCTGAAAAAACGGACATAAACCCAACTGCTTTAAAATGCCAAAAAACGTTATTGTGTGCATGGACACATAGGATAACATTAAATGTGTTCAGGGGCAGTTGAAAAAAATGCCCAAATGCCTCTGAACTCGAGTTTAGCAGCGTCTGGTGTGCATGGGGCCTAAGGCTAGGTCCACGCAGGCAGCAGAAGAGTGGTAAAAACAGGCATCTGCTATGTTTTTACCTCCTCCAGAGGAACATGGTGGCTGCTCAGGTGAGTACATATTGCCACAGCCATGATGCTTAGCTTTGTGGCGTGGCACCGCCTGTGAAACTGCCTAAAAGTCAATGGAGTTGTGCCACAACCACAAGCAAAATGTTTGGCTTGCAATTGTGGTGCATTATTTCATTGCAAAATCTCCTTTCAGGTCTAAAAAAAAACAACAAAAAATAAATAAACACCCTATAAAACAGGCTCCCAGTGTAAGCAGTATCGTCTCCTGAATGCCCACAGACCACCTCTGAAAAGCAGTTCTCTATGGACTGCTTTTCAGAGGGGTGATAAGGACTGCTGCACATATGAAAGGGACCTCAAAGGACTTTAAAAGTATAAAAAGAATGACACCTTGGCTTTTGTATAGGTATCAGAGGCAGCTGATCGATCACCTGACCATACCATTCCTTCTTTTGGTACCTTTTCCATGTGCTGCGTGTTAACGGTTACCATTGAAGGTATGCATGGGCAGCAGAAAACTACAGTTCAAGGAAATAGTACCTGTTCATACCATTGATGGAAATACACCCCAAAAATACCGGTATAATGTACAGTAACAATAACCAGCGATAAGCTGAGCATTGACTTTAATCTAATCTCAATGGCTCTCCAGGCAGGGAATTTATCAGCAATTTAACTTCAGAAAGAAACTGGCAATTAAAATTAAATTATCTCTGGAGCTGAAACAAGGTCAGGCACAAGTGAAATGTGCACAGTGCATTGATTGATGGTTCTCATTACGTACTGTGAGAATCAAATCAAATTCTCTAGATGTATACATTATCTATCTATCTATCTATCTATCTATCTATCTATCTATCTATCTATCTATCTATCTATCTATCTATCTATCTATCTATCTATCATTCTAATTATGAATATTCCATATGTTCATTGTCAGAATAACTCTCTTTCACAACTAATGCTGGCCTATTACACCTCATCATAATCAATCAATCAATCAATCAATCAATCAATCAATCATAAATGAGATTGTTTCAAATAATCTTTCAGTTGGAAAGGATCATTCCACACATTGGAAAAACATAACAATATGTCAAATCTATCTATCTATCTATCTAATTATCAATGTGTAATCTATTTAATTTTCAATATGTCTAATCTATTGAATTATTTAATCTAAATCTTTCTATTTAATTAGAAATGGCAAATCTATTGAATTATCAACAAGCAAATCTATCTATCTATCTATCTATCTATCTATCTATCTATCTATCTATCTATCTATCTATCTATCTATCTATCTATCTATCTATCTATCTATCTTTCTAATTATGAATATTTCTTATGTTCATTGTCAGAATAACTCTCTTTCACAACTAATGCTGGCCTATTACATCTCATCATAATCAACCAATCAATCAATCAGAAATGAGATTGTTTCAAATGATCTTTTAATTGAAAAGTATCATTCCACACATTGGAGAACACAACAATGGGGCAGATCCACATGCAATTGTGTGGGCGCAGCGTATGTGAGATACGCTACGCTGCTGTAACTTACTTTGCAAATCTTTGAATCCTGAAGAATTTGCGCCGTAAGTTACGGCGGCGTAGGGTATCTCTCGCGGCGTAAGGGCGCGGAATTCAAATGCGGCGAGTAGGGGGCGTGTTTTATTTAAATGAAGCGCGTCCCTGCGACGAACGAACTGCGCATGCCCCGTCTGTCAAAACTCCCAGGGTGCATTGCTCCAAATGATGTCGCAAGGACGTCATTGTTTTCGACATGAACGTAAATGGCGTCCAGCCCCATTCACGGACAACTTACGCAAACGACGCCAAATTTTCAAAATTATACGCGGGAACGACGGCCATACTTAACATTGAGTACTCCACCAGATAGCAGCTTTAACTATACGCCGGAAAAAGCCGAACGGAAACGACGTAAAAGAATGCGACGGCCGCCGGAAAATTGCATCTTAGATCCGACGGCGTACTAAGGTGTACGCCTGTCGGATCTAACACAGATGCTGTCGTATCTTGTTTGGTGGAAACAAAGCAAAATTTTGAACTTACGCGGTGTATCAACAGATACGCCAGCGTAATTTCTTTGAGGATCTGCCCCAGTATGTCTAATCTATCTATCTATCTATCTATCTATCTATCTATCTATCTATCTATCTATCTATCTATCTATCATTTATTTTAGTCTATCTTTCTAATTATCAATGTGTAATATATTTAATTTTCAATATGTCTATTGAATTATTTAATCTAAATCTATCTATCTATCTAATTATGAATATTTCATATGTTCATTGTCAGAATAACTCTCTTTCACAACTAATGCTCGCCTATTACACTTCATCATAATCAACCAATCAATCAATCAATCAATCAATCATAAATTAGAATGTTTCAAATGATCTTTTAATTAAAAAGTATCATTTCACACATTGGAGAACACAACAATATTTCTTTATCTATCTATCTATCTATCTATCTATCTATCTATCTATCTATCTATCTATCTATCTATCTATCTATCTATCTATCTATCTATCTATGATTTTCTCTGACTCCTCATCATATCAGTCTGCTTATCTTTCTTGTCTGTCTATCTGTCTCTCCATGAAGACTGTTGGGAAGGCTCCATTGCACCTGCTTGCTTTCAGAACAATAATTAAGTGTTAATTAACAACACAAGTTTGCATGCTCTTGGATGGCGCACCGACTCATTTAAGGCTGCAGAGTGGTTTTAATTAGTCAAACTTGAAAGGAATCTCCCAGCATGCACTGCTCCCCCCATTTGGAACTGACAGAAGTGAAGTGAAGTCTGGTATATTATTAGAACCTACAAAATACTAAATTAAAAACTACACTGTAAAACATGCCGGACCTCTGGAAAGAAACAGTTATGTAATAGCTGCTGGTGCTGGCATGAAAAAATATTGAACACAGCAAATAGAGTAACGCTGGCACGGCTCTAGCGGGTGCTGTTTAATAGCAATATTTCAAATAAAATGTACTTTTTAAAGAATCTAAGTGCAAGATGAATTAAAACACCCTAAAGTTCAAGAAAATATAAAGCAGAAAAAAGAAATTAAGTTAATTGCTGCATATTACATTGTACATGGCAAACAGTGCTCGGCTGTGTTATTCTGGCAGTTTAATAGCCTCAAGTTAATTACACTAATTATCCCGCAGTATAAAAATATCTCCAGATTTTGCACCTGCATCTTTGACTTTGTGTTACAAATAATGTAATATTTTTGTTAAACTAACCAGAAAAGATTGGGACCATTGGAGGGATGTTATGTAAATTACTAGGCACAGGTGTGGAAATAGGTCAAAGATGACTGGCAGTAAAAGGGGGCAAAATATTTGTCGGTCGGTCATTGTAAAGTGGATCTGGGCAAAGCAACAGGTTCACTTTAAAGCAGACCTCCCCATCAACATAGATTTACTTTCCATTGCTCCATTCTGCTCCCATAAGTCAGAGTCCTGTGTTGGCTATGACTCAGTGACGTTTGTATCTCATACAATGCTATGGACCGATTGGCCCAGTGTTCTCACATGGAGTGAGGGACACCTTTCTCCATGCTCGGAATTATCGGACATTTTAGCTCCCAGTGTCAAATGGGGGACAGGGAGTGAAATGCTAAGTATATTATGGGGAGTGGTGGTGGGGTTGGTGTTAAGGTGGAACAATGGGAAAACTTAAAAGTATATGAGTACAGCCCCACAACAAGGAACAATTTTTAAGTTGTATGAAATTTCTCTTTAAAGCCCAGCTCTGGGCAAAAAAAAAGGTTTTCCATGCAGTGGGACTGTGTCCACATTGCACTGATCAACTGCTCGCTTAGTCCAGTGGATAGGAGAAAGCTGTATACTTGTAGGCAGGTGTCTCTGTTCTCCACTGCAGCTGGTGCTCATCCACAGCAGCGGCCTTGCAGGGGGAGAGGAAATCAAGAGGAACGTGGTTTCTCTATGGTTTCTTGGGTCACTGGGGAAGCTACCTGATAGGATGCTGCCACCTCATGTGACTCTAGTAGCTATCTTGGATCAGGCAGAGACTATTTAAGAATTTGACTCCCAGGCTTGGCACGTATTTCACAAGTAGATAATGTAGGGACAGGTCACCTGTCTAACAGGGATATAGATTGGGGGCAGGGAGAGATTCCAGTAGAGTAGGGAAAGGGACATATCATCCTTCCTGGAGACCTCCCCATTGTGTCTTTGGACCAGCCAAGCCACATTTCACCCCTTAAGACAGACACTGTGGGCACATCTGAGACCTGCTCTGTTACACATTGATCGGTTGGGTGCCCTCCCACTTTATTACTGCATTAATATAATTTCTGTTCTCTGCAACCGGACTGTGTGTTTACTGTCGCCACAGTCCGGTTGAGTACTAAGATTTGTAGGTAAAGTTGTAAATCCGATTGCCTCTCGGGGGATCAGGAAGGAATTTTTTCCCCTGCTGTAGCAAATTGGATCATGCTCTGCTGGGGTTTTTTGCCTTCCTCTGGATCAACTGTGGGTATGGAGTTGGGTGTATAGGATTTTACTGTGTTTTTTATTTTGTTTTTTATTTTTTTTGTTGTACTGGATGGACTTGTGTCTTTTTTCAACCTGACTAACTATGTAACTATGTAACTATGTAACCGCGCTGCACCTCCCTACATTCCCAGCTGTTCTTCCGCTCCACCATCAAATGCTGCTCCCCCACGATCCAGCAGGTCTATGGGCGTGAGGATGTCAGGAACAGTCCACCACACAAGACCCCTAGACCGTGGGGTGCAGGAGTCACAGGGAATGGGGAGAATCGGAGGATTAGGTAAGTATATCTCTGTGCTTGTAAACACCCTTGTGATAGCAATATAGTTAAATAAAAAATAAATTCAAAAGTTGTAATTAAATGGAAATATATTTAAAAAATAAGAATATATATATATATATATATATATATATATATATATATATATATATATATATATATATATATATATATATTAAATGTGTCCCTGTCAACCTGCGCAAACACCTGAATGCAAGGGCACACACGTGTATGTAATCTGCAACTGTACCACACATGTGAGGTATCGCCTCAAATGTCAAAGGGACAGCAATAATTTCAGGGCCATAATTTATGTTCAGGCTGGGTTCACACTGGTCAGACAAATGCTCCGACATTGGGAGCTCATGTCGCATGACATGTGAAAATGTATGTTTCCCTACGAGACCTGTCTTAACTGGTCCGACACAAGTCGGTCCGACTTTGAAAATGCTCCCTGCACTACTTTGGTCCGACTTCAGCCCATTGAATATCATTGAAGTCGGACAAAAGTAGGATCCTTGTCCTTACCATCCGACTTTTGACATCCGACATTGTCATTACAACAGTAGTAAAAAGGAATTTATCTCACACTGGGATTGTTTTGATTGGTCAAAGGACAAGTCAGACTATCACAAAGTCGGATCAAAGTAGTATCCTGTTCATGAAAGTCGGATGGATGTCGGACCAATGTAGGATCGATGTAGGACTGATGTCGCAGAGCAAAGTGTGAACCCAGCCTTGAGGCTGGGTTCACACTATACTACACGACAGCAGTACGACTTTCATCCTAATTTTCTCTGCCACATTGGTCCTACCACGGTCCTACATCAGCCCTACATTGGTCCTACATCCATCCGACTTTCATGAACAGGATAATACTTTGATCCGACTTTGTGACAGTCTGACTTGTTCTTTGACCAATCAAAAAAATCCCAGAGTGAGATACATTCCTTTTACTGCTGCTGTAATCACATGTCGGATGTCAAAAGTTCGATTGTAAGGACAAGGATCCTACTTTGGTCCGACTTCAATGATATTCAATGGGCTGAAGTAGGATCAATGTCGGACCAAAGTAGTACAGGGAACATTTTCAAAGTCGGACCAGTTAAGACGGTTCCCATAGGGAAACATTGATTTTCACACGTCATGCGACATTAGCTCCTAATGTCGGAGCGTTTGTTGGACCAGTGTGAACCCGGCCTAACTCTAAATTGATAACCTGCAAAAGCTTCTAAATTGGCACCTATGGTCAGCTTTGGGTACCATATGTTTTCGCCATTTCATAGGCATGCTCAATTTTAAGGTCTGACATGTTGGATATCTATTTACTGCACAATTTATTTTTTATTTTTTATGAATTTTTTTTACTATTTTGTTTTTGTGTATTTGTTCCAAAAAATATGCGTTAGATAATCAAATAAATAAATTTCATTAAGCTAACAAATGACAGCTATGACCAATACTTACTTGCTGGTTTAATGGCTTCCCTTTGAATCAGTTTTGGTACAGACCCAGATAAAAGAGGAAGGGGAGTTCTCACTTCATTGTGACTTTCCTGATTTGCATGCTTGTGGTTCAGAAAATATTAAAGCAATTAGATCAGACTGACAGCTAGAGCAACTAGCATTTTCCAAAGGGGGTCGGCCATGGCAGCCTGTGAAGTTTTCATATAACCCTAGCAATGTGGTATAAACAAGTCATGCAATGAATCTTTTCCCTGATCCCCGCTATAGCAAGGAGAGCGGACATAAGGATTTCATCAGAGGGATATTTTCACCATTACACTTTTTTTTATAGCGTTCACATATTAACAACATGTTCTCCCTATGGGAAACTTAAACTGCACATGTGTATTACATTTGTCTTAATTACTTTTTCGCTTTCTTGTGGGAATGTTTCAGCGTTTGTTTCACTGGCATAGTAGGTACGGCGTTCTCCATGGTCAATAATGTGAAGCTCTGCAATTTTCTTCACGGTAATATATTGTAAGTTGTAGGTTGCATGCACACAGACTTCTGAAAGGGGGTTTTATTCCAAACACGCACTTAGTGCTCACTAAGGTTTCTAATGAGGAAAGTGGATCAATAATAAAAAGGTGTTAGGCTTGTATTTAAATAAAGAAAAACAAAAATCACATGACTGTCTATCAAAACTGCATGTAATTTTTTCTGGGTGAATGGGGAAGAACAAAAATGTTCTGGGTATTTTGTCCATTGTCCCGTCATCAATGTCCCGATTATCAGTGCATCCCCAGCAGCGTCCATCAGTGCTGCCTATCAGCATCCATCAGTGCTGCCTATCAGTGCCACCTATCAGAGCCTGCCCCATAAGAAAGAGGCCTAACGCTGACTGAGGAAACATAAAAGAAGCAGAGATGATTTAGCTAAGAGTAAACGAACACTAAAATAGGAGGGTAGAACAGTGGCAGATACCAAATACAGAAAGTAAACAAGGTGATCTGTGTTCTCTGCAGATTGAATGATATTGGTTGAAAAAAAAAAAAACTGTGTGAATGGGAAAATACTGCAAATTTCACTAGATGGAGCTGAGGAAAATACTTAATTCTTATAATACTCAATACCATCTAGTGGCCATAATGTGGTATTTTACCCATTTTACAGTTTCATTTAACCCCTTCAGCCCCCAGACCAGGCCATTTTTGCAATACGACACTGCATCATTCTAACTGACAATTGTGCGGTCGTGCGACACTGTTCCCAAACAAAATTAATGTTCGTTTTTCCCCACAAATAGAGCTTTCTTTTGGTGGTACTTGATCACTTGTGCGTTTTTTTTTTTGTGCTATAAACAAAAAAATAGAGCGACAATTTAAAAAACAAAATATAAAATGTTTTACTTTCTGCTTTAAAACATTTACAAAAAAATAAAAATAAAAATAAAATAAAATTTGAAAGCATGCTATCCAACATTTGTTGTCGGAAATTTCGACAACAATTGTCCAATGGAGCATACAAACGGTCGGATTTCCTGACAAAACCCTTCCATCACACATTTGTTGTCGGAAAATCCGATCGTGTGTGCGAGGCTTAAGGATTGGTAAGCTGCAGTGTAATACATGTGTGTTTTTGGGTTTAATTCCACTTTAATAGCATTAAAAATTTATATTTATTAAAAATTTCTAACTTGAGCTTCCTTTTGGGGAAATAGTTAAGTCGGTGGTTTTAGTTTCGCTTTAAAAAACGAAGAGTTCAGTTGGGGTTTAAACAAAGAATGATTGAATGGACATAACTTTACATTATGCAAGCTTAGTATTTGGCCAATGTTCGCTTTTCTAAATGCAACATTTTCATATTTTCAGAGTGCACCTTAATAACACACTCAGCGGCAGGCATGCCAACTTTAATATTTGAAGTAGGAACAGCGAGAAGCTTATTTCGTCCGCAGCTTAAGTTCCTATTCACTGGGCCAACATAATGTTATAATTGATTACTTATGAGCAGCCGAAACTCCATAAAGGTTTACCAACACCTGGCCTTTATTTGTATAAAACATTTATTCACCTTCTCTCCCCTTCCCAGGCCTCAGTGATTATTCGCAGCTAAAATCTATTACTTTTGTTACAAAAGAAAATGTAATAAAAAAAAAGAAAAAAAAATTTAATTGTAAAAAAAACAAACAAAAAAAAACGGTTCTCATCCCTGTGTCCTTTATATAATATTTCCTACTGTTAGCGAGGGAAATAAATCACAGAAGACATCAGGAGGAGAGTCTAGGAAATACATTCTATTAAGAGAATAAAATAAAGTTGGATACGTTTGGCCAAGTCTTTACTCTTCTTTGTTTTATTTGTTCCACCTTGTGGGCAGCTTGAGCTATTTCTTATGATTGCTCAGATCATAGACCGTTGTTGGCTATTACTTTCTCGCCCGTGGCGTTAAACGGGGATGAAAATGTCGCGAGCAGTGAACATGGCATCGGTTTTGATTGAACGCCATGTTGTTCAGCATTGCTGACACAAAATTACCTGATCCAGAGGTTATACTTGCGCTTCTTGGTTCAAGTGGTTATATTTTTCCTGGAGAAAATGATGGTTGCCTAAAGCCATCGTTAACTGTGCAATACAATGACTTTTGTTATAAATAAAGTTATATATATATATATATATATATATATATATATATATATATATTAAAAAAAAAATCCTTAAAGTAGATGTGAACCTTAACTGGATGCCATGTACTTTTTTGATGGACTGTGTATCATAAACAACTGCTGTCTTTTTTACATGACTATTTACCGTTGTCATTTTTTTATTCTTCTTTGTATCGGTCATCACTGAGGACAAGGGGGCACTCTTTACGTCTAGAGGAAAAGAGATTTCACCTCCAAATACGGAAAGGTTTTTTCACAGTAAGAGCTGTGAAAATGTGGAACAGACTCCCTCCAGAGGTGGTTCTGGCCAGCTCAGTAGATTGCTTTAAGAAAGGTCTGGATTCTTTCCTAAATGTACAGAATATAACTGAGTACTAAGATTTGTAGGTATAGTTGATCCAGGGTAAATCCGATTGCCTCTCGGGGGATCAGGAAGGAATTTTTTTCCCCTGCTGTAGCAAATTGGATCATGCTCCGCTGGGGTTTTTTGCCTTCCTCTGGATCAACTGTGGGTATGGAGTTGGGTGTATAGGATTTTACTGTGTTTTTTTATTTTTGTTTTTTGTGGTTGAACTGGATGGACTTGTGTCTTTTTTCAACCTGACTAACTATGTATCTCATTGCTACTGTTCTCCTCTAGCCTCTTTGAGCCACTTCCTGTGAACTCACTTCAGCATTGGCTGCACTAATTGCTCTGAACTGGCAAAGGTGGATCATGCCAGTGCAATGTGTGTCGGCATAGCCACTTGTAGGCCCGCATTCACAAAGCACTTACGCCGACGTATAACAAGTTACACCCATGTAAGTGCAAATGTGCGCCGTCGTATCTGTGCGCAAGACCCACAAACAGAGATGCACCCAAAACCAGGCTACACCCCGCCGACTTATCTTGCTTACGCCGGCGTAGAGTGGGCGCACATTTAGGCTGGGAGCATGGTGCCGCTCCCATTGATTAGTCATTCAAATATGTAAATGAGGGAAATACATGCGAGCAGATCCCATGTGGTCGTGATTTTTCCGGAGCCTGGACCAGCTCTGCGACTTCAGACAACACCGGCTTGAGCCCTCTGTCTGTTGAAAACGGGTCACAGGAATGCAGAACAAACTGCACTCTTGTGATCCATAAGAAAAGTACAGACAAACAAACTGTACTTCTCCTTTAAGTTACATTTTAGTTTTCTTTTTAGTTTATGTTTTTAAACTGTAATTTTTTTTTACTATAATTTTTTTACTATATCATACTTATGTATGATATTTGTTTTACAAAAAACGTTTCATACTGGGTACAACAATGACACTGGTGAGTACTATGTTGTTTCAAAATAGAGGCTGCATTAGAAGCTGTTTACTGTCAGACTATCTTTCCTCGATTGAAACTGCATAGATAGGTAGGAGGTGGCGGGGTGGCAATGATTCAAGCCTTTCACTCTTTTTAGTTCTTTGTGTAAATCTGAGCTTGAACTAATGAGTTCTGTAAACAACAACTTTTAAAAAAAAATCAACAAATAATAATAGACTGGTTCAAATATAAAAAAGGAGCCTAGAGCTCCACCTGTTTGCTGGAATAGTAAATACATATACAGTGGAACCTTGGATTACGAATATATCAAAGCGAGTTTCCCCATAGAAGTCAATGGAAACGAAAATAATTTGTTCCACATTGACTTCTATGGCATGCAATACGGCATGTGGCCAGAGGTGGGGGAGAGACTCGGAAATACTCGGAGACCGTTCGGCTGCATTCGGAAACCCTCTGAAAGGCAAGGAAACTGAGTATTTCCAAGTATTTCCAAATGGCTCTGATCGGCTCTGATCGGCTCCAGCACCCCTGCACCCCTGGCCAAATGTGGTACTGCACACTGCAGTGGCTTGAATTCTGCTAGTTTTGCAAGACAACACTCGCAAACCGAGTTAGGATTTAAAAAAAAAAAAATTGCTTGTATTGCGAATTGCTCGTTAATAGCGTTACTCGCAATCCTAGGTTCCGCTGTATACACATTTGATATTCCATATTTAGCTGAATAAAAAGAAAAATTTCAGGCCCAGATTCACGTAGGAGATATGACGGCGTATCTCCAGATACGCCGTCGTATCTCTGAGTCTAAGGCGTCGTATCTTGGCGCCTGATTCAAAGAATCAGATACGCCAGAATTTCTCTAAGATACGACCAGCGTAAGTCTCCTACGCCGGGGCAAGAACAAAATCAGGAGCAGGACATACCTGCAGTGCAAGGCAGGAGCAGGCTGGGGATTTAACAGCAATCAAGTCTTTGGCTAGCAGGCAAAACACTGAACTGCAATGCAATATTAGAGGAAAAACTAAATACCCGCCCAGCAGCCAGCATCAGGTGGAAACTGATTACTGGGATCTGCTTGCTGCTGGAAGACACTCACTGGTGGACATTGAAATTACAACCCTCTGCCCAGGAAACCACAATGCCACCAGGAGATGATCTAGGCCCTGACACTAGGTTTGCTAAACGACATCTATAGTTGAAAGCAGGGGTCTCCAATCTGAAACCTGCAAGCAAAATCTGGCGCAATGCAAGATTTTATGCGACATTTTGATGCAAGAGGGGACTCTGACATGGAATCTCATGTAATGGTTAAAGGTTCGGATAAAAGAGGATTTCTGATGTATAGGGGATTCTAATGGAGACTGTGATGTAAGGGGGGACTCTGGCGGGCTAAAGTTTATTTGAAATGTCTTTTCTTGTTTTTTTTCTGTTGCTCTAAATCACATTCGTAAAAAGTGTCATTTACGTGGGGTCACAATAAATTAACATAAAACACGCCCACATGTTCCACGTTTGAATTAGATGGGCTTACGCCGGCCTATTTACGATACGCCGCCGCAACTTTGCTTTGTGAATACTGCACTTGCCTGTCAAAGTTGCGAAGGCGTAGCGTAAATAGGATACGTTACGCCCGCTCACAAATACGCGCTCCCTACGTGAATCTGGGCCACACTTTTTAAATGTTATTTTTACATTTTTTACATAATAAGAAAATTATTCAAAATTATACATTCCTTCCAGTGTAAAATGCTCATGGTTTTAGTATTATTCAAGTGCATAGAAATAGACCTTACAGGATCATTGCAACCAAAAGTGATATTTGCTTGATTGTTATACTTCTCTGTGACTCTGCAATATAAAACAAGTGCACAAGATCCCACTCACAGTGGGAGGAGTTGGTGGGTGGAGCTGGGAACTCAACTTAGTGAATGAGTCTGGTGGCTGTCATGAAATATAACGATGTAGTAATGGTTGAATGTGATAGTATTTGTATCCTCAACAATTTATTAGAGCATTGTTACTTTAATAATTTTATTTGTGTTCTATATTTTTGGCAGTGATTTATTTTTATGTTTCATTAAAAGGGCAATAACTGTAATGTGTATTATTAATAATATATCATTTGCTACACATATATAACCACTTCATTAATTTTAATTCATAATTTAATTAGATACTTGGAATTAATTTTTCAGATCATTCACTTTGGGAATATTCCGGGAAGTCAATAAAAAGTTTACATTCAGATCATTCTGAAAACTTTCATATTATCTCCCTTTTTTATGGTCTTCGATAAACCAGCTGTAATGCTCGGTTCCTCCCCTGGGTTTGTCTGCTCTGGGGTAATATCCGCAATCATTTTTACCATTCATTTGCATTTATTTTCTATTTTAACCTTGTCGTGATTAAACAACATTTCCAGACACAAAATGACACCAGTTAGTAAACTGCTAATCCTGACCAGCAGACGCTGCAGCTGTGCTAAAGTAAGACATTGCACTTCATTTATGTTAATCAGAGTTTTCTGTAAGGTCTAAAAATAGATGGTTCAGCTGCGTTTTTGCTGACCCCCCCCATCGCCCACCACCAAACAAACATGGTGGCTGCTTGGGTGAGTGCACATTGTCAAAGCTGCAATGCTCTGCATCATGATGCACAATTGTAATTCAGCATGTTGAGTCTGACAGGTGGCACCCTCCATTGAAGTCAACTGGACCACACCGCAACTGCGAGCCAAGCGCTTTGGCAGTTGAGACTAGGGTTGCCACCTCATCCCTTTAAAACAGAACACATATGAATTACACAGGTTCTGAGGCTAATTTAATGCAGGTAAGGCACCAAATGAGTCTAATTACCACCTTAATTAGCCTCAGAACCTGTGTAATTCATATGTGTTCTGTTTTAAAGGGATGAGGTGGCAACCCTAGTTGAGACATGGTATTTCAATGCTGGCTTGCTGTTAAGAAGCAAGCTTTCAGGAGGTGGCAGTATTGCCTCCTGAACACTTTAAAGCCATCTCTGAAAAGCAATCGACTGCATATCGCTTGTTAGAGGGGTGCTAAAAATGCCTAACCCACTGCTGTCAGATTCCAGAGAGCTCCTGGCACATGGTTATATCTTTCTCTCAAGCTGTGAACCGCCTCTGTTTTTACTTGATGAACTACCAATCAGATATAACTTCCAAAATGGGTTGGAATCTGATTGATAGTTTCAAGAAATGGTTTAGTACTGAAACTTTAAAACATCAGGCATGCAAGAGACGTCAAGGGGCCCACAGTGGGTGTTTGGGAATTATAAACAGGTCAACAAAAAAAGCAATTTAAAGAGAGAGTGGGGTGGCTTGTTATATCATAGCTTTGGCTGGGTGAAGTACTGAAGCCCTCAGCAGATGCACGGAGTTCCCTGGATGCATATTAAAGCGGAGGTTCACCCATACCTTACACATTTTCCCCTTCGCTTCATGCTCGTTTTGTCTAGGGGAATCGGCTATTTGTATTAAAATATGATCCGTACTTACCCGTTTTCGAGATGCATCTTCTTCCGCCACTTCCGGGTATGGGCTGCGGGAATGGGCGTTCCTTCTTGATTGACAGTCTTCCGAGAGGCTTCCGACGGTCGCATCCATCGCGTCACGATTTTCCGAAAGAAGCCGAACGTCGGTGCGCAGGCGCAGTATAGAGCCGCACCGACGTTCGGCTTCTTTCGGCTACGAGTGACGCGATGGATGCGACCGTCGGAAGCCTCTCGGAAGACTGTCAATCAAGAAGGAACGCCCGCTCCCGAAGACCCATACCCGGAAGCGACGGAAGAAGATGCATCTCGAAAACGGGTAAGTACGGATCATGTTTTAATACAAATAGCCGATTCCCCTAGACCGAACGAGCAGGAAGCTAAGGAAAAAAAAAAAAAGGAAATGGTTGAACTCCCGCTTTAAGCCTAATTTTCAAAGTTGACTTGACTAAACTGTAAAAGCAGACATACTCTAAAAACGAATTATTATCATGTAAATGCCCTGCAAATAACATATGTGAACATGTTGTTCACTGAAATCCTCAGCTTTAGGCAAGACTATTGTACCTACAAAATAACAATATAAGGGTATGGGTGTCAAGAATCAGATCTGAGTGGCCACACATAGGAGATTGAGACCAGACTATAAATGCTTTAGGCAAGTTTATTAATAGTGAAACAAAACACAACCAAACACCAGCAACCAAAATACACAGCAAACATAAAAATACAAATAAACCCGAAACCGATTGACAAAATAATTAACAATAGAACCATAATGCAATATATACAAAATTAGGAACACAGATCACAGGGTAAAACTGGAGATGCAAGGAAGGAGGGAACCAGGATGAGGATCATGCACAAGGGGAACAGGTGCAAGGCATCAGGGTACAGGGGCAAGAACAAAATCAGGAGCAGGACATACGTGCAGTGCAAGGCAGGAGCAGGCTCAGGATTTAACTGCAATCAAGTCTTTGGCTAGCAGGCAAAACACTGAACTGCAAAGGAAGAACTAAATACCCGCCCAGCAGCCAGCATCAGGTGGAAACTGATTACTGGGATCTGCTTGCTGCTGGAAGACACCCACTGGTGGACATTGAAATTACAACCCTCTGCCCAGGGAACCACAATGCCACCAGGAGATGATCTAGACCCTGACACTAGGTTTGCTAAACGACATCTATAGTTGAAAGCAGGGGTCTCCAATCTGAAACCTGCAAGCAAAGTCTGGCGCAATGCAAGATTTTATGCAACATTTTGATGCAAGAGGGGACTATGATATGGAATCTCATGTAATGGTTAAAGGTTCTGATAAAAGAGGATTTCTGATGTATAGGGGATTCTAATGGAGACTGTGATGTAAGGGGGGACTCTGACGGGCTGAAGTTTATTTGAAATGTCTTTTTTTGTTTTTTTTCTGTTGCTCTAAATCATATGCTCTTTATAAAAATTTAATTTATAAAACAGGTGTTTTTCAGAAAAATATATGATGTGGCCCTCATACTGAGGTGTGAAAACCCTTGGTTTAAAGTATAGTTGAAAGTAATTCTAAACATTCTTTTTTTAAAACGTGTGTTCCTTTTGATCTATAACTACAGCTTTTTTTGTTGGACATAAATCTTTTCAATGTGTTGCCACATACCAGTCTGCATTTGTGCTTGTCTAGCTATCTGGTCTATCTGCAAGAGTACCAACCAATTTAGAACCATGGTTCTCTATCTATCTATTACAATTATGGGTCTCTGTTGTCTCTGAAAAATCATCTATAAACTGTAAGGCATTGCCATAAATAAACTATAATATATCTGGATTGTGCTGTAGAAGCAATGCTTGAATGTACAATCTCCACCCTACGCCCACACATGCCCAACATAGGCGATTGTCTCTCTTAGAATAGCTTGTCTGCTGCTCTTCTTTTGAAAACTATGAACTGATTAGAGGCAGATAATAATTTAGTTATTGTGCCTAGTTTTGGATGCCTGGCAGATGGATCGACCATAATCACAGAACAGGATCTGAAACATTGTTAATTATAATCACAATGAATTCATTTTTTTTTCCAATGCTAACTTTTTTTCGTGGCAAACTTTTGTTTTCTTATTATCTTTATAAAATGATAGAGAGAATTACAGATCAAGATCTCATAAATATAGAGCACAAGTGCAGATCCTTAGTGCCATACAGGTCCCCACGCGAGTAAAACTTTATTGAAAGTTTCTAAAAATAACATTTACATGAATATCACCACACCTTAGCTAACAGCATAAGTATTTCTAATTAAGAGAGCAGAATACAGAGTTCTCAAAGGGTGTGATATGGTAGTTATTTTGACAATAGTAGTTATTATCAATGACAGATTTCAATAACAGAGGCCAATAACATAGAACACAAGGGAAGGAAGGGTATATAGGCAATAGATAGAGATAAAAACGTGTCTTGCTGTGGGAGCATGGTGTAGGTTGGGGGAGAGATAAGGGGAGGAAAAGGAAAGGTATATGTCATTTATGCCCAACCTTTCGAAGAGTGAGGGCCACTTAAGTGACTTGGTAACCGGTCGTGGGCCACAATGAGTGGATCGAGAGGATGACAGGTCTGTGTCCACTCAGAATATGGAGAGCAGACACAGCCCACTCTACTATATGAACCCTTCGATCCGATCCACCCAGGTTGAAGGGGAAGGATCCTCTTCTGTTTTTTTTTATTTATTTTTAGCAGATCGGATTGGAGGTAGGCGGTGCACCTGCTGATCAGTTTGAAAGCAGCCCAGTAACCACTGCAGAACATATATGCCCATATTTGGTATCACTCCGCCTGTGCTATCCACCATCTGGGCTTGCCAACCAGCCATCCCAGAGCAAAAGGTCGTGGCCACATCAGAGGGCTCCACCGACCACACCAGAGGGCTCTGCAGGCCACATGTGGCCCCCGGGCCACTGGTTGGGCACCCATGGTATATGTGATGTAAAGGGGGAACAAAGAAAGGAAAGGGTACATGCAGAAAGGGGTGACATGGTTTGGGTGGAATTTAACCATATGGACCAAATGTTGTCATACTTAGAAGGGCAGGCACTCAACTCATGTATGTCAGTTGGTACATTGCTAGCAGTCTTTAAATAGCTGAACGCCAGTCACTGTAGAACAGGGGCAAGATCATTT
The DNA here is from genome assembly GCF_905171775.1 of Rana temporaria. Classification (NCBI taxonomy): domain Eukaryota; kingdom Metazoa; phylum Chordata; class Amphibia; order Anura; family Ranidae; genus Rana; species Rana temporaria. The sequence goes on along the minus strand of NC_053489.1, from coordinate 629,497,347 downwards.
TTACTTGAGGAATATGTCACCGACTTGTGTAGTAGGAGGTGTAAATATGCCCTTCAATTTTTGCAGGCCCAACACAATCTTTACTTTCTATGGAGAAAATGTTCTTTCCTTTGGCTGTGCCTGTGTAGTTGATCACCATTATTTCTTTGGGACTATCATCTAAGACTGAAACCTCTCAGGATACTTTAGGTGAAAAGGGCTAAACAGGAAAATGGGTAAGCTTTGTGGGCAAAATCTTCTTTGCTTTGGCTGCATCTATGTAGTTGATCATCACAAATTTCTTTAGATCTATCACCTGAGGCTGGGACCCCTTGGGATACTTTAGGTCAAGGTGGCTAGACAGAAAAATAGGCAAAATATATGGGCAAATCTTTCTTTTGGCTACAATTGTGAGGTTGATCACCATAAACTTCAACCATTGTCTCAAGCTGGAACCTCTTATGCCGCGTACACACGGTCGTTTTTCGGCATGAAAAAAAACGACGTTTTTAAAACGTCATTTAAAATGATCGTGTGTGGGCTTCACATCGTTTTTCGGCTTCAAAATGTCGTTTTTCGTGTTGTAAAAAATGATCGTGTGTGGGCAAAAACGACGTTTTAAACCCGCGCATGCCTAGAAGCAAGTTATGAGATGGGAGCGCTCGTTCTGGTAAAACTACCATTCATAATGGAGTAAGCACATTCATCACGCTGTAACAGACAAAAAAAGCGCAAATCGTCTTTTACTAACAAGGAATCAGCTAAAAGCAGTCCAAAGGCGAATAGAACTTCCCCTTTAGAGTGCCGTCGTACATGTTGTACGTCACCGCACTTTGTTCATCATTTTTCTAAAACGATGGTCTGTGTGCAACATCGTTTTTAATGATGAAGTTGGAAAAACATTGTTTTTTGGACATGCTGAAAAATGACATTTTTTTTTTCATGCAAAAAAAACGACCGCGTGTACGCGGCATTAGGGTACTTTAGGTCAAAGAAGCTACACAGGAAGGATAAGGGCACTTTTATATGAAAGTGCAACTAACCGTTAAAATATAGCCACGCTACCCTAAACAGAAGTGTCTAAATTTAGTGGTGCTAAGCTACATACAGCTTAGCTGGATTAATAGGTCAGCTTATTTAGGTATCTCCTGGGCTCTGGTTACAGGGTTACTGTATGTGTCCTTCTGTTCTCATAGGTGGCACATGCTAATTGCATGAAAACTGCATTAGTCAGAGTTATGGACATATATTTCTCCCTGGCCAACCAGTAGGGGTTTTCTTGCCACTGGTGCATGCTGGGAGAGAGTATACATACTCAGGCTGTGTGACCTTGGGAAATTAGTCAGTTCTCCCCTGGACCTCCTGCCTGGTGAAGAGGTGTGTTGTGCTGCTGAAACCTTTTAGGCCTGCTACCTGAGAGGGTGACCATCTGGCTGGACAGAGGCCTGGATTTGGGGTCTAGCCTGTGGAGCCTGGGAACTATGGAGGACTTCTAAATGTCTTCAGGGGCAGAAAGAAGCTTGGACCTCACTGAGGCATGGTGTCTTCTAAGTAATCTGTACCCTGCAGTGAAATGTCAGCCCCCCCCCGATGCTGGGGGTTACCACCATGCTTCTAGAGATCAGGGGGGTGCTACAAAAGTTATGTAAACCCTTATTTTGTAATACAAGCCATTCAGTTGTTGACCTTGGACCTCACTGGGTCATGGTGTCTTCTACACAGGGTGCTGGTAGCTGATTTTTCAAGTGCTTTACAGTCAGGAGCTACAATCACGGAATGCTGGGTCGGCGTCAGCGTTCTTTATCTGTGATGACTCTGAGTACTTTTTGTCCCCCTTGTTCTATTTTCGTGGATTCTACTAGTTCAGGGGTGTCCGGTGCCTTATCCCTCTCTCTGGAGTTTACAGTGTTAACAATAAACTCCTTTTTGCTTTGCATCCTAAAGTGATGTTGGGGTAATATATTTTTTAACCCCCTTTAGGCCGTATACAATATGAATGGTTCTATGTAGTCTGTAAGTCCTTTGTAAAATGTCAGCACTAAATAAACATGGAAATGTCAATAGAAACCATTGTTATAGCCAAGAACCAAATGTATCGCAATGGAGGAAAATACTTGAGTTCAATGTGTTTCATGCTAATAGTGTTTACTTAATTAAAAGCTAAATAAATTCCTTATTGTAAAACAAGCAGATGCATGCTCATTTGCAGATAAAATTAACATAACTCACAAGGCATACTGTATCCTTCCATGGAATACATTATTAGGTTATTATCACTCATTTGACTAATCACTTGTAGAGCTGCCAATATCTGTCTTATGCTGGCATATAGTAAAAGCAATATTTCAGAATTAGAAGCCTTTCTCGGGCCATGGTGGTGTTTCCTCCCCAGCTGGTAACCTTACCTGACCTTGTACCAGCCCAGTGATTCAGTATGGCAAGCAAGCTTGTCCCGCAGCGTGTAGTTGGATCCTGCTGGGATGTGAAGGCAAGTGCTTCTTTGCAGGTTCACACAGAGAGGCATTCTTTTAAACAGGAAAATAGTTGGGCCCTATGCTCTTTGCCAAGCCAGCACTTCAATGTGTTGTGCCATTGTAATGCTTGAGAGCATCTCTTGAAGCTCGGACCATGGGGTGCCCAGAATGCCAGTTAATCAGCTGAATCCTGGCTTGTTCGTTGCAAAATTACCACTTCTGAAATGTGAGAGTAATTTAATTAGGCATGCTCACACACAGGCGTATTCAGTACAAAAAAACAATGACCATGTGCAAGGTGCAGTTAAAGCCAAGGTTAAAGTTTGCTTATATTTTGCCTTTCCTGGCTTTGTTCACATGTTGGAGCAATAAATGGTGAATTTCAGCATAATGTGCTACTCCCATTCAGTGCTTTGCCCGTTCTCCGGGTACACTCCAAAAGAGTGCCTCAGCTTCTTGGAGCCCCAATAAAGAAACACAGATGGCATTCCCCTGTAGGTGAAGGCCAATTCTGGCGTTGACTTGATTCTGAGCATGCGTGGATTTTTAACCGATGGTGTGCCTACTAACGATCGGTTTTGACCTATCGGTTAGGAATCCATCGGTTACATTTAAAGCAAGTTGGCTTTTTTTTAACCAATGATTAAATAACCTATGGGGCCCACACACGATCGGTTTTGACCGATGAAAACGGTCCATCAGACCGTTGTCCTCTGGTTAACCTATTGTGTGTACGAGGCCTTACTCTTTTACTGACTATTACTCTTCACTTATCCTCCTGGCTACTTTTAGCTCTAGCTGGAAGCGAAGTGAGGGCCTCTTGAGGGAACTAAATAGATCATGACCCTGTCCCCAAAAGAATTACAAGGCCCCGCAAGTTTTGTGAGGGAATGTGTTTTTAATGATTTTTCTTTTGTCATGCTATTTTTTACTTGAGAAATGAAGATCTGAATAAGCACACATCCCTTTTTTGCACTTTTTTTTAAATATCATTTATTAGTTTTAGATTTTTAGGCTTTTGTATCGATATAATAATTATTATAATTATACATAGTATTATTATTAATAATATTATAGGCAGAAAACACAACTTTTAGAAACATTTTCTTTATGCCTCTGAACGTAGCTGTTTATTAGCCAATGTGTCTCTGCACATTGTGGAGTTTAGATTCGTAATTAATACCGCGTACACACGATCGGAAATTCCAACAAGAAAACCGTGGATTTTTTTCAGACGGAATGTTGGCTCAAACTTGTGTTGCATACACACGGTCACAAAAAATTCCGACCGTCAAAAACGTGGTGACGTACAAAACTATGACGAGCCGAGAAAAATGAAGTTCAATGCTTCCGAGCATGAATCAACTTGATTCCGAGTATACGTGTTTTTTTGTGCATCAAAATTGCATACAGACAATCTGAATTTTTGGAAAAATTGAGAACCAGCTCTCAAATTTTTGTTCACATCAAACTTTTCTTGTCGGAAATTCCGACCGTGTGTACACGGGCATTAGATTAGCATTTAAGGGCATAATTTGAACATACACTATATTACTAAAAAGTATTGGGATGCCAGCCTTTACACACACACACATGAACTTTAATGGCATCCCAGTCTTAGTCTGTAGGGTTCAATATTGAGTTGGCCCATCCTTTGAACCTTTAACAGCTTCAGCTCTTCTGGGAAGGCTGTCTACAAGGTTTAGGAATGTGTCTATGGGAATGTTTGACCATTCTTCCAGAAGCGCATTTGTGAGGTCAGGCACTGATGTTGGAAAAAAGGCCTGGGTCGCAGTCTCCACTCTAATTCATCCCAAAGGTGTTCGTTGAGGTCACGCAAGTGAAGTTCCTACACCCCAAACTCGCTCATCCATTTCTTTATGGACCTTGCATTGTGAAATGGTCCAAATCATTTGGTGGAGGGGGGATTATGGTGTGAGGTTGATTTTCAGGGGTTGGGCTTGGCTCTTTAGTTCCAGTAAAAGGAACTCTTAAGGCACCAGCATACCAAGAAATTTTGGACAATTTCATGCTCCCAACTTTGTGGGAACAGTTTGGGGATGGCCCCTTCCTGTTCAAACATCTCCATCACAAAGACTATATAGACATGAGTGAGTTTGGGGTGGAGGAACTTGACAGAGTCCTGACCTCAACTCAATAGAACACCTTTGGGATGAATTAGAGCGAAGACTGCAAGCCAGGCCTTCTTGTCCAACATCAGTGTCTGACCTCACAAATATGTTTCTAGAAGAATGGTAAAAGATTCCCATAGACACACTCCTAACCCTTGTAGACAGCCTTCCCAGATGAGTTAAAACTGTTATAGCTGCAAAGAGTGGGCCAGCTCAATAGTGATCCCTAATGCCGCGGACCGATGGACCGTTTCATCGGTTAACCGATTAATCTGACTGATGGTCCGTCGCGCCTACACACCATGGGTTAAAAAAACGATTGTGCGTAAATATGCGCCAGACCCATCATTTTTATGCTAATATTTTCTGCCAGCTCCCGGAAGAAAGATTCAGTATAAATGGGATTATTTTAATATGCCTGTATGCATGCGGCCTTAGAGACTTTAATTTGTTTATTTCAATTTAACATCAGAACTCGGTGAACTGGTAATACTTTCAGATATTATAGCAAAAACAAAAGCACAGCACTAATTTTAAATACAAGCAGCGTGTGTGTGTGTTTTTTTTGTAGGCAATGCTTGGAACTGTACTATTTCTAAATATAATTTATTTTTGTTGATGAAGCCTTTTTTTTTCAGCCTGAATAATTATGTAATTTTGTAACTACTGGAGGACCACAGGTTGCCATCTCTAAAGAGAATCAACCATGAATTGACTTAAGCAGGATTCTGAATGTTCAGTTATCATGATTGAAGTCCACTCTTGGCTAGTTCTCTTTAGGCCAGTATTGAACCAAACTTTAGCACTTTCCAATATTTTAAGGCTTGATATAGGTCTTCCTTGAAAGTACCTTTAAATTTTTTTTAGGCAGTGTCGTTTACTAGATTTAGAGGTCAGCTCTGGCTGATGCTGTCACTTGCACATGCACAGTTACCTCTGCATTCATGGCACACTGCTTGTGCCATGATTGCAGGGAGTGCCATGCCAGGATTCTTACTCCTGTGCACATGGGCAAAGAAACATATTTATTAAAATGTTGGGCCATTACTCTAGTTTCCTTGTTTCCTTGTCTCGTGATATGCCAGTTGATGTGCAACCCAGACATTTCCTCAACAAATCAATGTTTCTAAATAACACAGGTATTTATAAAACCAAGTAACAGTATACAGCCTAAAAATCTAATGAGGGCCACAGATGTTTATTGGAGGTAAATCAATGTCCGGTGCTGTGGCTGAGAGAATGTACCCATTGACACAAGGGGATAGGGAGCTCAACTCCGGTTAGGTCACATCCTGAGTATTCAGTTAAATTTTGGTCACCAGTCCTCAGGAAGAATGTTCTAAAACTGGAGAGAGTCCAAAAGAAAGACAACACAATTATTAAGGGAACTGGAGGACCTTCATAATGAGGAATGACTACAAGCACAAAATGTATTCTCCTTGGAGAAGAGAGGAGACATGATAATGATATAGAGTACAAGTACAAGACGTGGTTTCTGGTCAGCTCAGTAGATTGCTTTAAGAAAGGCCTGGATACTTTCCTAAATGTACATAAAATAACTGAGTACTAAGATTTGTAGGTAAAGTTGATCCAGGGTAAATCCGATTGCCTCTCGGGGGATCAGGAAGGAATTTTTCCCCCTGCTGTAGCAAATTGGATCATGCTCTGCTGGGGTTTTTTGCCTTCCTCTGGATCAACTGTGGGTATGGAGTTGGGTGTATGGGATTGTACTGTGTTTTTTATTTTATTTGTTTATTTTTTTGTGGTTGAACTGGATGGACTTGTGTCTTTTTTCAACCTGACTAACTATGTAACTGTGTAAGTATCTCAGTGGTGGTCAAAGAGTAAGTATGAAATTATTCAGTCTTAGGGAGTGCAAGAAGAAACGACCCACATGAAGATTCTGGAAGAGAAGCGGTTTAACCTTAAGCTGCGTAGGGTTTTTTCACTGTCTGGATTATAAGGATCTGGAACTCTCTTTCACAATCGGTGGTGTCAGCAGGAAGTATTGATAGTTTTTAAAGACTTTTGGACATGCTTCTTGGTAAACACAATAGACAGGTATATTGGAAATGATTGTCAACATCAAGACACAACCACACATGTTGAGCTGGATGGACTATTGTCTTTATTCAACCTTACCAACTATGAATCTTGCAGATAGGCCCGTGCATTCAGAAAATGCCACAGTCATGAGCAAAGCACAGGTCCTCTTTAGGCTTCGTACTGCTTCTGAAAGTTTTATACTATACTGGTTGGGAAGACAGAACGATATAGAGTTTCTGCAGCTGTTTGTGCACTGGAGAAGAAGGTCAGGCATATAAAATACATCTGATAAAATCTATTGCCACTGTCGCGCCGAATGTATAACTGAATGTATTTATTGATCTATTTAAACTTTTGTCTTACAAAACTTTAGAAAGAAAACCCTCGAGAAAAATAAACTGAATCATTTATCTTGGGATCAATATTTTTGGTAGTTTTGGGAAGTTGCTGTACAAAGTCAGAAATACACAGCAGAATTCACAAGCATTTAAACCCTGCGGAAAGTCTTAATTTAATTTATATCATCATTTTACTTTAAATCAAAGTATTGCTTATATTTGGTGACTGCTACTTTTGATTTATTATTGTTAAGTTTACCTGAAAGTAGTTTTAAGAAGTTCATGCTTACTGTAGCTTACTGTATGCTTACTGTAGCATATGTTAATGATAATATTTCATATACAGCTCTATAATTGTGCCATCTAGTGGCTAGCACACTTGATTGGCACCCAGTGCTGCTCCTCCATTTTCCAGCCTGAGTGCAGCTATACAGGGATAGCAAAAGGCTGATAAAAAAAATCAAATTTATGTACTACTACATGGTTACATTAAAAAAATGACAATGAATGATTTATTAAGGACAAAGTACTTAGCTGTACAAAGTACAAAGCTGCCTAAATATGCTTATTTTATAATTTCCAAGAATTCAGCTTCAAGCCATAAAAAATTTATAATTGTAAAATTAAGAAAATGTAGGTAAACTAACCACAATAACGTGAGCAGGCCAGTGAGGGTGGCACTATATTGAAAATGTTCTAAGAATGAGCTGCCATCATCATCCTGGTCTGAGATGTTGGACCATGTCCACATTGTGTTTTATTCATGTGTACTAATGCTATAATGGAAACCTGAAAACTATAAAAGCAAGTAAACAATAATTGGAGGCCTTGAACAATTATCATGAGATCAGATGAGTTCAGAGGTCAGTCCTAGGGATATTTTTGAGTACTTGTTGTGAGAACAGATTTGGTTGTCCAAGTCTGGTTTGATGCAATATAAGCTGCATGGAACGATGTACAACCTCCCTCCCCTCCTTTTTCTTCTTCCCATGACAGAAACTAGTGCTTGTTAAGCCCGCCATACACGGTTCGAATTTCGAAAGAATTTTATTTCGAAAGTCATATCAAAGAATTTTCGTTCGAATTTCGCACAGTTAGTGGGCTGCAGCAACAGCCGATTTTCGTGCGGCAATCAAATTTGAGGAATCGGACATGTCAAAACTAAGGATTTTCTAATCAATGATGGGAGAATTGTGCGAGAAATGTAATAGAAAAAAAATGTGCATGTGCAAGAAAAGAAAATTCCCGGAGAGAAAATAATATTTACGGCCACGAAAATTATTTTCTGTAGCAACATGAAGGCTTGGTGGGCCAAATTTCGAAAATCAATGGTGACATCATCCGATCACAAAAAAACAAACTTTCTGATTTTGAAAAGAAAATTTGTTCGAAATTCGACCATGTATGGCCTGCATTACTGATCAACCTCTTAATTTAGCATCCCCCATCACTGGTTCAGTTTAAGACAGTATTGTTGTTTAAAAGTTTTAGAATGTGTTCTGAGAAAATGGTAGTGATCATACTTTGATCTTGGTTTTAGTTGCCTAAAAAAAAAACATTTGAGTGCTGTCTGTGATACAGCCATGCACACTGCTGCCATCCATCCCTTTGGTGAGTCCTCTCCCATACCTCCCAACATTTTGAGATAGGAATGAGAGACACCTACTAACAAACATATGTAGGCATAGGACACGCCCCCTGCCACACCCCCTTAAAGGAGAATTCATGGGGGGAAAAAGTTAATTAAATCCACAAGTGCTTTTTTCTTACCACTACTCTTCCTTTATATTGGCCTTTAAAATGTACAAATGCAGCAATTTAGAAATTGGATGAAAGGTTTAACACTGGGAAACACTTTTTGAAAGATAAAAAGTGCATTTTATATACAACTACAGGGAGTGTAGAATTATTAGGCAAATGAGTATTTTGACCACATCATCCTCTTTATGCATGTTGTCTTACTCCAAGCTGTATAGGCTCGAAAGCCTACTACCAATTAAGCATATTAGGTGATGTACATCTCTGTAATGAGAAGGTGTGTGGTCTAATGACATCAACACCCTATATCAGGTGTGCAGAATTATTAGTCAACTTCCTTTCCTTTGGCAAAATGGGTCAAAAGAAGGACTTGACAGGCTCAGAAAAGTCCAAAATAGTGAGATATCTTGCAGAGGGATGCAGCACTCTTAAAATTGCAAAGCTTCTGAAGCGTGATCATCGAACAATCAAGCGTTTCATTCAAAATAGTCAACAGGGTCGCAAGAACCTTTTAGAAAAACCAAGGCGCAAAATAACTGCCCATGAACTGAGAAAAGTCAAGCGTGCAGCTGCCAAGATGCCACTTGCCACCAGTTTGGCCATATTTCAGAGCTGCAACATCACTGGAGTGCCCAAAAGCACAAGGTGTGCAATACCCAGAGACATGGCCAAGGTAAGAAAGGCTGAAAGACGACGACCACTGAACAAGACACACAAGCTGAAACGTCAAGACTGGGCCAAGAAATATCTCAAGAATGATTTTTCTAAGGTTTTATGGACTGATGAAATGAGAGTGAGTCTTGATGGGCCAGATGGATGGGCCCGTGGCTGGATTGGTAAAGGGCAGAGAGCTCCAGTCCGACTCAGACGCCAGCAAGGTGGAGGTGGAGTACTGGTTTGGGCTGGTATCATCAAAGATGAGCTTGTGGGGCCTTTTCGGGTTGAGGATGGAGTAAAGCTCAACTCCCAGTCCTACTGGCAGTTTCTGGAAGACACCTTCTTCAAGCAGTGGTACAGGAAGAAGTCTGCATCCTTCAAGAAAAACATGATTTTCATGCAGGACAATGCTCCATCACACGCGTCCAAGTACTCCACAGCGTGGCTGGCAAGAAAGGGTATAAAAGAAGAAAAACTAATGACATGGCCTCCTTGTTCACCTGATCTGAACCCCATTGAGAACCTGTGGTCCATCATCAAATGTGAGATTTACAAGGAGGGAATACAGTACACCTCTCTGAACAGTGTCTGGGAGGCTGTGGTTGCTGCTGCACGCAATGTTGATGGTGAACAGATCAAAACACTGACAGAATCCATGGATGGCAGGCTTTTGAGTGTCCATGCAAAGAAAGGTGGCTATATTGGTCACTGATTTGTTTTTGTTTTGTTTTTGAATGTCAGAAATGTATATTTGTGAATGTTGAGATGTTATATTGGTTTCACTGGTAAAAATTAATAATTGAAATGGGTATATATTTATTTTTTGTTAAGTTGCCTAATAATTATGCACAGTAATAGTCACCTGCACACACAGATATCCCCCTAAAATAGCTAGAATTTAAAAAAAAACAAAGAACTACTTCCAAAAATATTCAGCTTTGATATTAATTCGTTTTTTGGGTTCATTGAGAACATGTTTGTTGTTCAATAATAAAATGAATCCTCAAAAATACAACTTGCCTAATAATTCTGCACTACCTGTATATGGATCAGACCAAAATGAGGGACAAATGAGGGGGGGGGGGGAGAGGGACAGAGGGACATTGCTCCAAATCAGGGACAGTCCCTCGAAATCAGCGACAGTCCCTTGAAATCAGGGACAGTTGGGAGCTATGCTCTCCCATGCACAGCAGCTGCCAGTGAGGCCAACTGGATTGCTGTCCTGTGTTCTGTGAACGTCACTTGTTGCCTCTGGAGCTGGAATAAAGCATTCCAGATGTAAGTGTCCCTTCTAGAATAAAGCATTGCTTTTACTTTACATTCATCCTTGTGCCCTGTTGTTGTTTTTTGCATATATCACTGAGGGATCCATCCCAAATCTTCCCATCAGGAGCTGGAGGATTATGTTTGTCTGATCTCATAATCTCCTCTACTTATCTATGGACTTTACGGACTTGATGTTATAATATCCTTGGTCTTAGAGTGTGCCGAGTCTGACTTGTACTCAATATACAGTACATTGTTTATTGGTGCATAGCCATAGCACAACTGTCTTTTTGTCTGTAATCTGGTGACCTGAGTACCCCATTTTGAGATGCAGGAGACCTATTCACAACTATACTCACTGCAGGCACCTTGCTGTCTCTCAGACAATGGCGGATCCATTTTTTTTAAAAAACTGCTTTGCGGTGCCTGCAGCTGCCGCTGCCGAGTCTCTCACTCTCTCTCATCACCAGGGCCGGACTGGCCCAGCCCGGTAGGCTGCCTGTCCTGAGGCTGCTTTGAGCTGTAGCTGACTGCAGCGCCCCCCTCTCTCCTGCGTGTATGACACTGAGCATCTCTCGCTGTGTGTGAGAGCTGGGTCTGTGTTCGGCTGTGCTGCCTGTGCTAGACCTGCTCGTGTGATAGTAGATGGAGATGGAACACTGATTGAATCAGTGTTTTGTCTATCACACAAGCCTGTCTAGGCGGGGACCTTGCTAGAGCACACTGCCCTGCCGAACACAGACCTACAGCTCCTGTTTGTTCCATGACACACGTCGGGAGAGGAGATACCTGCTGTGTGTGATAGAGGCAATGCCATGGTGAGTGCCATGCACAGTGGGGCTTCATTCATAGACAAAGTGGGGCTGCATTCATAGACAAAGTGGGGCTGCATTAATATACAAAAGTGGGGCTGCATTCATATACACATTGGGGCTGCATTCATATACAAAGTGGGGCTGCATTCATATACAAAGTGGGGCTGCATTCATATACAAAAGTGGGACTGCATTCATAGACAAAAGTGGGACTGCATTAATAGACAAAGTGGGACTGCATTCATAGACAAAGTGGGACTGCATTCATAGACAAAAGTGGGGCTACATTAATATACAAAAGTGGGGCTGCATTAATATACAAACGTGGGGCTGCATTAATATACAGAAGTGGGGCTGCATTAATATACAACAGTGGGGCTGCATTCATATGTACAGTGAAGCTGCAATGATGGGCACTGATGAGGCTGCATTGATCTCTTGTACCATGTCTTCAGTCTCTGACCATCTCTTGTACCATGTCTCCAGTCTCTGACCATCCCTTGTACCATGACCATCCCTTGTACCACGTCTGCAGTCTCTGATCATCCCTTGTACCATGTCTGCAGTCTCTGACCATCTCTTGTACCATGTCTGCAGTCTCTGACCATCTCTTGTACCATGTCTGCAGTCTCTGACCATCTCTAGTACCATGTCTGCAGTCTCTGACTATCTCTTGTACCATGTCTACAGTCTCTGACCATCCCTTGTACCACGTCTGCAGTCTCTGACCATCTCTTCTACCATGTCCGCAGTTTCTGACCATCTCTTGTACCACGTCTGCAGTCTCTGACCATCTCTTGTACCACGTCTGCAGTCTCTGACCATCTCTTGTACCACGTCTGCAGTCTCTGACCATCTCTTGTACCACATCTGCAGTCTCTGACCATCTCTTCTACCACGTCTGCAGTCCCTGACAATCGTCTACAAACTATGGGATAGATTTATGGCATTTATATTTAACCACTTCCCTACCGGCCCATAGTAAAATGACGTCCACAAAGAACCTCTGCCGTTCAGAGTGGACGTCAAATGACGTCCTGGGCTTTGTGGGGGGATATCCGAATGATGCCTGCAGCTAGAGGCATCATTCAGATATCCTTCTCTTGTGCCGGCGATTCTGCACAACGTAAGAACGATCATAGCGGCGGTTCCGCCGCTAGATCGTTCTTACAGGCGGCGGGAGGGGACATCCCCCCCCTCCCGCCGCCATCCGGTGCTTCTCCGGGCTCTCCCGTGCCATCGGGGGCCCGGAGAACGAATCGTCCGGCGCTCACAGGAAGCATAGAGATGACTGGTGACCAGATGGTCACCAGTCATCTCTATGACCGTCGGAGGACCCGGGCGCGATGTGATGACGTCACGCCCGGGTCCCCGTAAGTAAACAAAGCCGCGATTGCGGCTGCTAAGCAACGGTAAACATGAAATCTGTGAATTTTTTTTCACAATCTCATGCTTTCAGGCCTGAAGGAGAGATGTGAGGTCTTATTGACCCCGCATCTCTCCATAAAGAGTACCTGTCACACACATTCCTATTACAAGGGATGTTTACATTCCTTGTAATAGGAATAAAAGTGATAATAAAAAATAAAAAAAAAAGTGTAAAAAAAGAAATAAATATGTAAAAAAAAAAAAAAAGAAATACAATTTTTTTTTTAACGCCCCTGTCCCCAGTAGCTTGCGCGCAGAAGCGAACGCACACGCAAGTCCCGCCGACATATGTAAACGCCGTTTAAACCACATATGTGAGGTATCGCCGCGTGCGCTAGAGTGCCAGCAACAATTCTAGCACTAGATCTCCTCTGTAAATCTAAACTGGTAACCTGTAAAATGTTTCAAAGCTTTGCCTATGGAGATTTTTAAGTAACGAAGTTTGGCGCCATGCCACGAGTGTGCGCAATTTTAAAGTGTGACATGTTAGGTATCTATTTACTCGGTGTAACATAATCTTTCATATTTTACAAAAAAATTGGGCTAACTTTACTGTTTTGTTATTTTTTGAATTCATGAAACAATTTTTTTCCAAAAAAAAGGCGTTTGAAAAATTATTGCGCAAATACCGTGCAGAATAAAAGGTTTCAATGACCGTCGTTTTATTCCCTAGGGTGTCTGCTAAAAAAACATATATAATGTTTGGGGGTTCTGCGTAATTTTCTAGCAAAAAAATGATGATTTGTACATGTAGGAGAGAAGTGCCAGAATAGGCCCGGTATGGAGGTGTGTATAAAAGCCCGGTATGGAAGAGGTTAAAGATTTTTTACTAGTAATGGCGGCGATCATTGATTTTTTAGCAGTACTGCAACATTGCAGCGGACACACCGGACACCTAATTGAGTTCTGTAAGCAACACCTTATTTTCTGACTAGACTCTGGATCCGCCCTTGCTCTCACATGCAGAAAGTATGAGGATAAAATTGCTGAAAACAAATATACATTTGTACATTAAAGAGTATATGATTGTGAACAATATTATTAATACAGAAATTGATATTTATTAAAGAATAAAATAAAACAAAATATTTAAGGAAAACCTGGATAAAAAGGGGGAAATTGGAGTAAAAAGAAGAAGAGAAAAAAAAAAAGTTTGACACTGCCTGATCTCCTTTATTACGACATCTGCTCAATATCTGCTACATGATACATCTTTACCTCATTTAACATACAAACGATCTATCATATTACATCTTATTAATGCTGCTAAACTTTGTATACCAATACATTGAAAAAAAAACCTCACCCCCTTGTATCTCTGGTTACGTAAGGTAGGAAACATTGCTGAAATGGAAGACTTAATTCAGCAAGCCAGGGATTCTCCTAAAAAATTTCATGAAAAATGGGCTTGTTGGATCCACTTTACGAAATCTACAGAATATCACCTTTTAACCACTGCTTCAATGTAGCTTGACTTGATTGTAATATCTTTTTATAATCCATTTCTTGACTCCTGTCAACTCTTTTTAAATCATCTTTCTTTTTATCCTTAATTTCTCCCCTCCCCCCTTTTTTTCTCTCTTCTTTTTACCCCTATTTCCCCCTTTTTATCCAGGTTTTCCTTAAATATTTAATTTAATTTTATTCGTTAATAAATATAAATTTCTGTATTAATAATATTCACAATCATATACTCTTTAATGTACAAATGTATATTTGTTTTCATCAATACAACAACATCTCAATAAAATCTTTGAAAAAAAAAAAAAAAGTTTGTCACAACGGTTTATCTGCAATAGAAGTTTGTATGTTATTGGTTGAAAGACAAATTTGAGGGAGATTAATTTTACCCTGTACACTCTTTAGGAAGTCACATAGGTTGAACAAAAAGACACAAGCCTGATTAGATTAACCAATAGGAACATGTACATAAATAGAATAAATAAGTAGAAAACCTCCATATACAGAACCGTATACCCACAGTAGATGCAGAGTATGACAAAGCATAGTCCAATTCTCTCCAGCAGGAGAAAAATAAATTATATTACTAATCCTTCAGAAGGCAATGCGTTATTCCCTGAATCAACAATCTCTGGTGTTATTACCTATAAATGTTAATATCCAATGATATTTTGTGCATTCAAGAATGTAGCTAGCCTTCTTTTAAAACAGTCTACTGAGCCACAAATAACAATTAAAAATGTGACTGCGCTATACAGTCAATGAATCACAAATAGAAAAGCAGCTAACACATATATAGGATAAATTATATCTAGGTTCAGTATTTTCAAAAAACCTGTAGCACTAATTAATCAAATCAGAAAATAAATTCACCACATATTCACTAATAAAGTGAAAGAGGGTAGAGCTTCAAAGGGAGGAAACTAAGGGGAAAGTAATATTGGGCGGGAACGCGGGGGCACTGAATGTACTGTATGCAATAGCAAATGGTGCTGAGGTGTGCTGGAGGGTCTATTGTTGCTGGCTGCTGGGGTATCTATTATCTCTGGAGGGGATCTATTGTTGAAGGGGGGACTATTGTTGCTGGGAGGGATGTGCTATTGAGGGAGGAGTCTGTTGATTCTGAATGCTAGGAGATCTGTTGTTGCTGGGGTGAGTATTTTGTTGCTTTGTTGCTGGGGGGGATATTGTTTTTGGGATGTCTATTGTTGCTGGGGTATCTGTTGTTGCTGAGGGAGATCTATTGTTGCTGGGGGGGGGGTATCTACTGTTTGTGGTGGGTCTATTGCTGCTGGCTGTGGGGAATCTACCATTTTACTTTTTGCATTCTTCATTATCATTAACCTCACTGGCGGTATGATTATTTCAGATTTTAGGTGCTGAAAGCGGTACCATTATTTTGCATGGAAATTTGGCGTTTTATATTGTAAGCCTGTAATTCTTAGGAATAACTCACTTAAATCTGTCCAAACAAGAGTCTAGTAGACATCCCGCGTATGATAAAGTTTGAAACACAAAATCATAAATTATAATATAATAAATAATTATAACAAATAATAATGTAATTATAATAAAAATTATTCAATAATGTAATCAAATTAAAAAACACTGAAATTTGCTCAGTTGCAGAATTGTCGCTGTCATTACTTTCAGTGTTTGTTGACGAATTTCCCCACAAATCACTATCGCTCAATTAAAAGTGATTCTAATTTATTATTGCTGTTTTCTAGCTGGTCTAAAACCACTTTTGACATAAAGGGACACTTTTTGGTTGCTATGGACAATCTACAGTTTCCAGGCAGAAAGAACAGTTTTTATTATATAAAAGTACATGCAGGACACTGGGCACACCACTAGGGACAAAGGGGGTGTGTAATTATGTTATACAGTACTGTAATCTGTAAGATTACAGTATACTGTATTTGTACTGTGTTTTTACTTTTTTGAATTTGGCGCCGATTTCCGCCCCCGTGCGTCGTAACGCTGCAGGGAACGGAGCTTGGCGGCACTCGGGAACTGTGAATCAAGCGGAGGAGGAGGCTGCTCGCTTACACAGCGGGGAGACATCTAAGGATCCAGAGGACAAGGTAAGTAACTCTGCCTGGATACTGTGATGCTATTCCGAGTCTGGCTCAGGTATACCGCCAATTGGACTGGAATTCCACCCTGAGCCAGATTTGGGATTACCGCCAGAGATGTTAAAAAATTCGATACAAATTACATAGCACCACAAAATGATACTTGGTTCTGTATTTTCTAGAATGGGTGATAATGGGAGGTGGGTAGGGGTGGAACTAAGGGACGGTGCTCAGAGGTGGGTAGGGGGTGGAGAAAAGGGGTGACTCAGAAGAGGGGTAGTACCCGCACCTATTCTCTGAGGAAAAAAAGGACAAAATGTTCATGACTAAATAAAAATGTTCTTATGTACATATCCTAACACCTCTATCTGCTGTAAAATAATTTCTGAGCATCAGCAATAGACATGTGCGTTCCCGTTCGTAACAAATGGATTTTCATACAGATTTGTTAGTATTCGTACATTCAGATCAATTCGAACATCCGAAAAGCTGAAAAAAAAAACAAAATACAAAAATTACGGAATTCCGAATAAGCAAAATAACGAACAAGCGAAAATACGAACGTATGATTGGACCATCTTACTAAAATACGAAACACAGAAAAAGCAAAAGAACGAAAATTACATCTATAACGAACGATTTGCATTCCGTATTTTAATTCCTTTGTCTGTTCGTATTTTCATTCGTATGTTCGTATTTTCATTTGTGTGTTTTGTAAATCCGTTTCTTTGTCTGTTCGTAAATTTGTGTACTTGTATCGTTCTTTCGAATGGGCACAGGGCAGTGTAGTTAGTGAGTGATGTATCTTACTTAATATCTTAGCCAATCAGCTTATCTCTTTTGTGCTGAGTCACATTGTACAGTGTAAAGCCTCGTACACACGATCGGACTTCAAACAAACTTTTCCGTGGATTTTTGTCTGAAGGGAGTTAGCCAGACTTTTGAAACCGAAAAAGTTTGTTTTTGGAAAACGCTCATTTTGAAGTTTGTTGGCAAAAAGTCAGACCGTGTGTACAGGGCTTAAGAGAAAGTATTTCTTAATATGGATTAGCCGCGTGTTGCTATGTATTTACCAAAGTACGAAATTACAAATCCATTAAACGAAAATTATTATCTAACAAAATTACGAATTTCGAATCAACGAAAATAAATTAGACAGAATTACGAATCATTCAGTATAAACGAAAATAAAACTGTTACGAAAATACGAACGGGTCCGAATAGGAAAACTTGCGTCTTACGAAATACGAACGGGTCCGAATAGGAAAACTTGAGTCTTACAAAATTACGAATATTTACGAATCTACGGAACGAGACGAAACGGAACAAAAAAAAATACGAAAAATTTTGTTGTGCACATGTCTAATCAGCAAGTTAAGTTATTAAGCTTAAGAATTAATGTGTCAAAAACATATTTTTTTTCTTTTCCTTTGACCTTGTTTTTGCATCTCAATTAAATATGTATATATGCTCCTGGCAGAAAACACCATTTGTTGCAGCTGATTCGGTGCTTTTCCCTGTCTTATGCCAGGAGAAGACATCAGACGTGTTGAATACTAACACAAGTATGCCTGAAGCCTTCCAATCATAATTAGCGTGTAGTCTGAAGAGGAAAATGTACCCTACTTATAAGCAGCATTTCATTCCACTTACACTTTTGATGTGTTAAAAAGCACCTGTACTTAAGTAGCAAACAAATACTGTGGAGGTGGCATGTGATGAAGGTTTTAATGTATTTTGAATCGTGTTTAAAGCTGATAAACGGTTGGCTGGGAGTGATAAAAAAAAGACTCCGTCCCACCTCATTCCCCTTTAAATACAGTAATCGAAAAGTTTTAAAATAATGATAAAAAAATAGAAACCTAACCTAACTAAAAGCACAGATTTAGTTACCTGAATCTACAGTATGGTCACATGACTTGTAGGGAAGGTCCTTCTTCTATTGCCCTGGTGAACATTTTCCACTGGCTGACAAAGATGTCCAATGGTGGGGTCCTCACAGGGCCCTAAAGTCTTCTACTGGCAGTGGCACAATCACATCACATTCTGCCCAGTCTTGGCAGAAAGGCCAAGACTGGGCAGAACCCCAGTGTGGAATCACAGTTCCCTGCAGAGGATCACATGATGGTGGAAACTGTTCAATAAAAAAAAAAAACTTTTTTTTATATATGGAAATTTCGCTTTTGTTAAAATAAAATAAATAAATAAAAATAAAATGATAACAAATACACATGCTACACAATCAATTTGGTAGTTTAATGTTATTAAAATGTATCTTTCCCTTTTAATCTGAAGCTGCTGGTAGCTTTCAAAAAGTTCAATGCAATATGGCAATAAGGCAAACTGTAGGTATTCTGTGCGCTATTGGTGTACAGAAATGTAATTTCCTGTGCGATTGGCTTGCTGATTTTCAAGATGTCAAGTAAAATTGTAGGTATCCTCTGCAATTTCAGTTTTAGTAAAATACTACCTAAGGATTAAATACTTTCAAAAGGGTGCAGATGTGGTTGTTTTCTTCATCAGAACACAGATTTCATCAGGTGGTTGTAACACTGAGATTTCATCAGTTGGTTGTAACACTGAGATTTCATCAGGTGGTTGTAACACTGAGATTTCATCAGTTGGTTGTAATGAACTCTTCTATTCAGGAATCTGTTTTCGAAGGACATAGTGGAAAAAACTGTGTTTTCCAGCATTTTCTTCAGGAATCTGCTACAAAGGTAAACTCCTTACAATGTACGTTGATCGACCAGAAAGGGATTGTTTTTTTCTTCACAAAGGAGGACTTACACTTAAAAAAAATAGCATGAATGCATATGGGAAGTTGATGGGGAAATGTGTAGAGTTTTTGTCCAGAGCCTTAGGTATGGGTTTGGAGGAGGTTAGGTCCCTGTAGCAATGTGAAACCAAAGAAGTGCACTGAAGAGGCTTTTTGGGTAATTAAGATAACATCAGGCATGGTGGGTTGTCTGCTCTTGGAGGTTCACTTTGAGGTCACATGGGCACTAAATGGAAAAGACCATTCAATGGTCATATTGTTTCATGTGACCTGTGCTCCTTTCGCTTTCCATGTCTGGCTGATGGGAGAAGCCATTGAAGTGAAGTGGCTAAGTGCATCGCAATTGCAACAAGTGGGACATAGATAAGGGGGGGGGGACCAGTCCTCCTGTACAGGGTTCCCAGGACAGCAGGGGGGCCCAGGCAGCAGGGTGAATCAGATATGGGCAGGGAGGGTGAATTGTGGTAAAGGAGGAGCAATTTATGGAACCTATCTCCTGTATGGCCCTCTCTGCAGCAGCTGTAAGCTGGCTTCTTCTTCTCTCCCTCCCATTGTCTTTCAGCCACTCCAGTGAGAGCCATACAGGGGATTGGTTCCAGTAATTGCCCCCCTGCCACATCAATCACCCTCCCTGTGCACCATGTTTCCCTATGCTGCCCATGCCCCCCTGTGCTCCTCCCTACCCCCACAGTGCTGAAGGTTTCCCGTTTATCCTTCCCTCCGGCAGCTGCAAGTACACAATAGAATCCTTAAAAATGAAGAGTGGGGGAAGACTCTGGTAAATATGTCATAGCTACCAGCCCATTTCCTTTCCTGATTAAATACAATGAGTGATTGGTACCAATCAATCACTGTGTTCATTTGTAACCAAAGCATTGGCTGTATAGGGCCCCGTGTGGTGTTGTCTGCATGGTGCCCCATGGTTTCTATCAGTAGCCCTGGCTACAATTAGTATTTGAGTTGGCACAGCACGATGAACACAGAAGTGTAACAGCACACTTTGCTAGTTGATTGCTGGGACGGGGTGGGCTGATAACCATTGAAAATTAGTGTCAAGTTCCCTTTTTAGCATTCGTGTGTACTAAGGCTTACACTGCTATACATATTGGTACTGGCTCATTGCTGGTGAACATTGGGTTGTGCATAGTTATAGTTAGCTATATAAGCCTAAAACTGTTTTGAACACCGCCTAGCTTTCACTTTTTTAAACAGTCAGTTTTTCAGTCGCCTGGAATACAGAACATAATTTTTTTGTGTACTGACTCACACTGGTGAAGCCAGCAAACATCAAATAAAATGTGATAGTGAAATGCTGTCTTTGTAATAGCTGTTGACACCCGGCTGAAATGCCTATTATAACAGATGACAGTAAGTGTACAACTCACAGCAGCAGATATTTTATTATTGGACACTCTTACTGCTTGGGGTTTTAATGATGGCACAGAAATACAGTCTCCTCCTAGATATTTAATAGGCGACTTCTATAATGTGTGTGTAAGTAACATACAAATAAATTTTGTGAATATGTTTTAGGCTTCATGCATACTGGGCTTAAAGAAATGCCACTTTTACAGGTGTGTAGCATTTTTTTTTAACCCATAAAAGCACCTCTATATTAGCCTATGGGGGAAATTTACTAAAACTGGTGCATGCAGAATCTGATGCAGCTTTGCCTAGTAACCAGGGGCGTTGCTAGGTGCCAAAAAGACCAGGGCCTTCAGCCCAAAGCCAAGCTGGCACCGTGGGGGGGGTGGGGGTTCGGGCGCAGTCGGTGGAGTGGCGCGGGGTGACCTACCTGACATACATACCCTGACCTACGTGTGTGTGTTCTTACACTGACGTAACCTACATACACTGACCTGACCTGTCCTGCATATACTGACCTGTCCTGCATACACTGACCTGTCCTGCATACACTGACCTGTCCTGCATACAATGACCTGACCCACTGACCTGACCTACATACACTGACCTGACTCACTGACCTGACTCACTGACCTGACCCACTGACCTGACTCACTGACCTCACTCACTGACCTCACTCACTGACCTGACCCACTGACCTGACCCAGTGACCTGACCTGACCTGACTCACTGACCTGACTCACTGACCTGACCTGACCCACTGACCTGACCTGACCCACTGACCTGACCCACTGACCTGATCCACTGACCTGACTCACTGACCTGACCCACTGACCTGACCTGAATATGAACTTTCCAAGAACAGACAGGTGATCTTTTTTTAAATGATATTACTTGTAAAAGCTCTTCATATAGGTTCACAGTGAACCTATATGAAGAGCTTTTACAAGTAATATCATTTAAAAAAAGATCAGTAACAGCTCCACACAGTGCACTGACCTACCTTAGCAGCCTCAGCCTTGGTGTGCGGTCACAGTAGGGCAGGCACTGGCAGTCAGAGAGGAGCTGAGGAGCTGAGGAGAGCCACCCGCCTGAGCAGGGATGTGGTGCGGCGGCCGAATTGTAATTCTCGCTGTGTAGCCTGCAGCGCCTATGATGGACGTCACACGTCCCGCCATTGGCGCTGCAGGCTCCAGAAGGCGGGGCAGCATTTGATCACATTGTTAGCCCCGAGCGTCTGGGAGTCAGGACCAATCTGATGCCGAAAGTGGCCGAAGGTGGCCGAGTGCCGCCACTGCCATATGACGCCGAGTACGGCACTCGGCCGTACTTGGCGTCACTCGGCGCTGGCGGCACTCGGCCGCACTCGGCCACCTTCGGCATCAGGTCCTGACTCCCAGACGCTCGGGGCTAACAATGTGATCGGATGCGGCATAGACTCTGGGCTTTTCGGGGACCTATTCGGGGCTCCAGCCCCCCAAGCCACGCCCTAACGACGCCCCTGCTAGTAACCAATCAGCTTCTAAGGTTTTATTGCCAAAGCTTTATTGAACAAGCTGAACAAAATCTGATGCACAATTGCACCCGATTCTGTGTGCACCAGTTTTAGCAAATCTTCCCCTATGTGTTCATGCACATAGTCATTTACAAGCATATTGGAAGAGGAGCTTTTACAGGCTGAAAAAAAAAAGCTTGAAAAGGGTGCTCAAGAGAAGAGCTAAAGAGCAGAAAAACCAGCAATGTGTCAAAACGCATGTAAACGTGTCTAAACGCTAGTTACATTTAGGGGCGTTTTAGCTTTGGAGCATTTATGCATTGCAATGGACAGAATAAATTAATATTCTGGCCAATGGAATAAATTAATGCCCATACACTTTATGCCTCTAAAGGTGTGAGCAATATGCAACTTTAGACACGTTTTCTAACTAGCTTTTCTCCTGCCAGAAGAAAAGACAGATAGGTAAATAGGTAGGTAGGTAAATAGATAGATCAGGGTACACAGAAGGCAGAAAGATACATACATAGTAGGTTAAGAGATCTAAAAGTAATTCAAGTGGTTGTAAACTCTGTTACCCCACTTGTACCTACAGGTAAACCTATTATTAAGGCTTACTTGTAGGTACTGTAAAAATCTCCCAAACTTGCACCGTTTAGGAGATATTCACCATATACACTTTTGCCGACATCATTGGCGCATGCGCACTGAAGAAACGGCCCGCTGGTCCTGTTTCTTCAGGACCCGTGCCATGACCGGTGGCTCCAGCACACAAGCGTGGGAGTGATGTAATCGCGGCTCTGGCCAATCACAGCACCCGTGAACCTGGAAGGAACTCCGGTGAAAGATGTCGACCATGTAATTGGCAAGCCGGCGCTGATTCAGGGCATCGTTATAAGGTATGTTTTTTATTATGAGCTAGTATGCGATGCATACTAGCTCATTATGCCTTTGTCTTGCAGGGTTTTTTTGGGTTGTTTTTTTCTTATTCAATTTCCTTTAGATTTATCATCAACTATGTAGTGCAAGGGCCTGCCTGATTACATACAAATTGAAAGTGTTTAAGTTTGACCTCATATTATACGGTTTTGGTAACTCTAATGGAAAATTGTGCAAGAAAATGTTATAATGTATGGCCAGCATAAAGCTCATACACACGATCGGATTTCCATTGGACAAATCCGTGGATTTTTGTCCAAAAGGCGTTGTCCGTGAACCTGTTCTGCATACAGACGGCAGAACATTTTCAGCCAACATACACCAAACTACATGGTTTTTCAGCTCTTTATCGCCACCCTTTGGGCAACTTCTGCTATTGTTGTCTGATGTTTAGCATTGGTTCGGAGTATGCGTGTTTGTACTTTGGATTTTAGTCCGATGGATTTATGAACACACAATTGGATAATCCGACGGAACACATTTGTTGTCGGACAATTTGAGAGCATGACCATCCAACATTTGTTGTCGGAAATTCCGACACCAATTGTCCGATGGAGCATACAGACGCTCGGACTTTCCGACACAACACGTCCATCACACAATTGTTGTCGGAATATCCGATCGTGTGTACGGGCCTTTATGTGAAACATCTCTATTTTATTATTGCTGGTATGAAATAATACAGTAGTACACAAGTTGATTAGTCAATTGGCTTTCTTCATTTTATTCTAAGTTCAAAAATGCACTCCAGTCAAATTTAGCATTTGGACAAGTAAAAAATTATAATACAGTATATTATAATATATTATATAATATTATAATAATTATAATATAATTATAATACATGTTCTCTGTCCAGGGCTGCAACCTGATGTGAACACCAAATACTAAACCTGTGATACTGAAGGTCAGGGATTCCCAGCTCCACCAATCAGTCTCAGCGTAATCATATACATTAGACTAATACTACTACAACAGGAATTTCATCTCTTATTAGGAATCTATCTAAGGGTTAAATCCCTCAAAAAGGATGCAGACACTGCAGTTTTCCTTTTCAGAACCTTGAAATTCCATCAGGTGGTTATAATAAACACAGACCCTCCTATTCAAAGAACATAATGGATCAAACAGGGTGTTTTTTAGAATTATGAAAGCCAGGGATCCCTAGCTCCACCTATCAGTCGCGTACACACGATCAGTCCATCCGATGAAGCTGACTGATGGTCTGATGTGCCTACACACAATAGGTTAAATAACCGATCGTGTCAGAACGCGGTGACGAAAAACACAACGACGTGCTGAAAAAAACGATGTTCAATGCTTCCAAGCATGCGTCGACTTGATTCTGAGCATGCGTGGATTTTTAACCAATGCTTTTGCATACTAACCATCGGTTTTGACCTATCGGTTAGGGGTTCATCGGTTCAATTTTAAAGCAAGTTCTTCATTTTTTGACCGAAAGTTAACTGACCGATGGGGCCCACACACGATCTGTTTGGACCGATGAAAAGGACCTTCAGGCCGTTTTCATCGGTTTTGACCGATCGTGTGTACGCGGCCTCAGAGTCTCACTGCAGTCTGATCATACACATTATTAATACCACTAATTAACTGGATGTATTAAAAGAGTAGAACATAGTGAATTTTGACTTAGTATAGTGAATGATTTGCAGCGATTCTGACTTCAGTTACACAATCACATGCAAGCAAAAATCCAATCTGAACTTTTCCATTGCACATGATTGGGTGTTCTTTGCACAGTGAATTTTTCCCCCCATTCTCTATGCTCAGTAAAAATGCTCTATTCTATTAGAAATTCAACTCAAGTCTGACAATTAAAGTAAATTAAAGTATGTTGATTGGACTTTAGCACAGTCGAAAATTAAGTATAAATTAAGTATTAAAATGATCAAGCCCACAGGGAATTTCCATGCAGTTTTCTCCAAATTATAGGAATTATTTAGAAACTATAAGCAATCATAAACTTTGCTATTATCCATAGTTTTGTGGTAAATGTACATTAAACTCTCCAATTATTTTGCCTACATGTGGACACTAAGCTGATTAATTTATAAATTATTTAACTATTAATTAATAATAATCACAGCAGGCTGAATGCAATGTCACACCTAGGTTTCTGCTCTAATTACCAAGAAACGTGGTTAACATTCCTCTACAAGTGTGCGGCTGGAATGCATAAAACTTTATTGTTATGTAGAAATAAAAAAATGAAAAAGCAAGAAACCCGGAGCAGGCATGGTGTATACAGGAGCAGTAATTAGTTAATTGTATTACTGTGAAGTATTGGAAAACAAATTGCTGTGTAAGATCATTAGTGTCAAGCAAAATCCTTAAAAAGTTTTTATCAGGGTCAGTTTATGGCAAAATAGCCCTCAAGGCAAGGAACCCTCTAGGGACTCTCATTACCTTTGTAAACAAGTAAAAAATGTATTAAATCTAATATGTTACACAAATAATACCTCCTGAATGTATTTAAAGTGGTTGTAAACCCTTACAGACCACTTTAACCTACAGGTAAGTCTAGATTAAGGCTTACCTGTAGGTCCAAGAAATATCTCCTTGACCTACACAGTTAAGGAGATATTTCCCAAAAAGGGGCACCGATGTCTACGGCCAACGGCGCAGGCGCACTGAGCGTGCCGTTAGTGAAGGCGATCGTGCCGGCATTAATGGCTCTCGCGTGCATGCGCGGGAGTGACATCATCGCTGCTCCGGCCAGTCACAGCGCTGGAGTAGCAATGCCCGGAACTCACTCTGGGAGAGATGGCGGCGGTGGAGGAGGTGATCGAGGACTGCTTCGGGGGCTTCGATCTCAGGTAAGTAATTCATAATGAGCTAGTAATCTATGCATACTAGCTTATTATGCCTTTCTCTTGCAGGTGTTTTTTTTTTCCTGATTCTTTTTAACAGGGTTTGACTTCCTCTTTAACATTTTAATAAAATGCAGCTTGTATTTGGTTTATGCTCTAGAATTTTTGGGAAATCACAGTGATATAAAAAACGGCTAAACTTCCCCATGTGACCTTAAACCTAAGTTCATAGAATATTCATATATATATTTTCTGTCCTTCCATCATGTGTGGAAGGACATAAAAGTGCTAGATTCCCCCATCAACATTGACTTAATCCCTCTAGCAGCGCTGTTGTGTTTTACCAGTGGTGTGCCTTGCAGAACACGATTAGTGCTGTCGGCTATAACTGACAGCACTAATTATTTAGGAAAAATCTGGCTGGTTGTACACAAGCCAGTCAATCTACAACCAGGGTACCAATACATGGATCAAATTTCGGGACGACCCCTGCTTCGTAGGGGCTGCTGGCAATTGTGGTCTTAGGCCTCGTACACACGACCGAGTTCCTCGGCAAAAACCAGCAAGAAACTTGCTGTTTTTTTTTTTTTTTGCCGAGGAAACCGGTCGTGTGTACACTTTTCGACGAGGAAACTGTCGAGAATCTCGTCAAGCCAAAAAGAAAGCATGTCTTCTTTTTCCTCAACGGCAATGGGGAAATTTGGCTCGCCGAGATCCTCGACAGCCTAACAAGGAACTCAACGAGCAAAATGATGTGTTTCGCCCGTCGAGTTTCTCGGTCCTGTGTACGAGGCCTGACTCTCACCCTGCCCAGCCATTCACACAAATCTTCAGACACTCAGTAGTCAAGAAGCAGTCCTGGATGGGGATAGGGTAGATTTGGGATGCCCAGTTGATTGGAAAAGCAATATAGGGACTGAGAAGAACTATATACACCTCCGGTATATACAACTTCCTCTCTTCCTCCAGCACAAACTTGCTTGCAGACTTTCCCTCCCAGGACCAGCTAGCACTGAATTGCAGGCCAGCCAGGCACAAATGTATTTTTTTTATTTCATTGATTTTTATGCTGTTTAAAAAATAAATGTTTGGGTCACTTTTATTCCTATAATAACATCCCTTATAATAGAAAAAAGCATGACAGGTTCTCTTAAATATGAGATCTGGGGTCAAAAAGACTTCAGATCTCATATTTAGACTAAAATGCAATAAAAAAAAATTGTCATTTAAAAAGATGAAAAAAAATGACCCTTTAAAAGCTATGGGCGGAACCGACGTTTTGACGTTGCTTCCACCCTGCTATGGTATGGAGACAGGTGGGGGCCATCTTCCCCTCATTCGTATCCATACCCAGCAATGTGAAGGCCGATGGCCACGGTAAGCGGCGAAGGGCACGTGAGTGCGACAGGAGGGGGACCCTCTCCTGCCGCCGATAATGATGATCTTATGGCGATTCCGCCGCAGAGACCACCATTATCGGAAACCGGACTGCCGTCTGAAGAGATGGATACCTGGGTTATGGCAGTAGCTGCTGCCATAAATGAGATATTCCTATTCAAAATGCCGACGTATATAGTCGTGCGGCGGTCCGGAAGTGGTTAATGAAAAGAAAGATTCTAACCCCATGGCATTGTGATATTGGGGGCATACTCATATGTAGAATATGTTGCTCCCATTGTTCCTTTCTAGATGGTCCTTCTAGTCTGTGTTTGCCTGCACACATGGGATTTATCTGAAGTGCTGCGGATTGCTTCTCCCAGTTGCATAGAATCTCCACTTGAATATGTGATGGTTTTCTCTCTATTCATGCTGTTCCATGGAGCAGAACTATGCTGCGATCATTCTACTGCAGCGGCAGATTCGCAGCTCACAGCCGTGCCTGACTGTAAAAATTGGCGGCTCGGGCTGGTTTTGCTGCGTTCACATTTGCTTATCAAAGACAGGCTGAAAATACCTATTATTAAAATCTGAAAACACTCTCA
The DNA here is from genome assembly GCF_905171775.1 of Rana temporaria. Classification (NCBI taxonomy): domain Eukaryota; kingdom Metazoa; phylum Chordata; class Amphibia; order Anura; family Ranidae; genus Rana; species Rana temporaria. Next base: position 629,469,524 of record NC_053489.1, on the reverse strand, counting down.
TTAATGATGTTAACTGCATATAATCTCCTATACAAGTGCAATCATGTTTATGAGGAGAAAATTACCACTCTGCTGAAAATGAGAGCGTTTCGTACATGTGAGCACACATGGATAATTTCCATTCGGGCCTCATGTGGCTCTGCAGCCATTGAGAGAAAACAGTATGGAGAGATGGTGTAAAAATAAAGTGGCTTTCACTAAGATCCTGTATTCAAATACTGTTATTAGGGGTGAACGGAGTTTATCACATATACAAAGAGTGTGACTCACGTTTTCATTATAGAGTGGCTTCATTCATAACACGGCTCAAGGAAAGCGTGTTGTAGAACGATCCAATAATGTAGAAGGAAACGGTTGATATTTCAATTGATCACTGATGCATAATATATAACATAGCTGTGAGCTGTGTCTGCTTTCCAAGAACTGTCTCAGGTTTTCGGAATTCTGTTCATGGAACTGCTTGAAGTCTTCCTATTATTGAACGGATATCAGCAATCCCAATAGGGAAGGGTTCAAATAGGTGCACCTGTGCTATTTGAATGGGGTTCTGTCCATATTCTGAATTAGGCCCCTTTCACACCGAGGAGTTTTTCAGGCGGTACAGCGCTGCTATACCGCCTGAAAAACTCCTGCCCAGCAACCTCAATGTGAAAGCCGGAGGGCTTTCACACTGAGGCGATGCGCTGGTGGGAGAGGAAAAAATCTCCTGTCAGCAGCATCTTTGGAGCGGTGAGAGGAGCGGCGTGTATACCGCTCCTTGACCGCTCCTTTCCATTTAAAACAATAGGAAACCGCGGCAATACTGCCTGCAATGCGCCTCTGCAGAGGCGCATTGCGGGCGGTATTAACCCTTTATCGGCCGCTAGCGGGGGTTAACAGCGCCCCACTAGCGGCCGAATCCCGCGGAAAATCCGACGGTATAGCGCCGCTATTTTTTTTTTTTTAAGTGTATTTTTTTTTTTCATTCAAGTTTAAGTTTATTTTCAGAAAAAATAAATCGGTACAAAGTAATGAACATCAATTAAAATTATTACATTGTGGCATACAGTCAAAAACAACAAGGTACATTTAGTTCATTTCCTGCCCTTCCATTCCACATTGAAACAAAGTACCATTAAAACGTAAAAGAAATTGTGAATAACAAAAAAGAATAAATATATTGAAGAAAACAAAATCCAACCCAATTGTCCACCCCAACCTCCAGAGATACTATAATCCGTATAATCCAATCCAGACCCATGAAATTTTAAAAAATATAATAGATTGTTTGTTTAGATCTATAAGGAGGATAGATGCCTAGGATAAACTCCACCCCCGACACCCCTAATGGGATCACTCTGTGCCCTAAGAGGCAGAATAACCCCTATCATCCCCCCTCTCTTTTAATAGATAATAAGAATAACCCGATAACAAGAGGACAACTTCAAAACCATCCTCTATATAACATACCTAAGAGGGTTTAAGAAACCATTACAATTAGGTTCAATCAAACCATTTTAAAATAAAATGTAACATATGGGAAGAATAATAAAGAATATATATTATTCTTGTCAAAATAAAGGAAAAGAACAATATATGTATGCAAAACTTGTTCCTTATTCATATAATAATAAAAAAAAGAAACAACATAAACAAAATAATAAGAGAGAAAGAGAAATAATAATAGAGAAAAAAAAGACAGCATAATAAAAGAAAGAAAGATAGAGAAAGGAGTTGGAGAAGAGATAAAAGAAGGACAAAGAGCCTACCTGTCAAAAGTGCACATCAGTCCAAAGCGAAAGCTAATACTAAATCCGCAAGGTATATGAGATTCCCATATTTAAGTGTATTTTTTGTGCGTGTAGAGGAGCCGGACTGCAGGAGTTGGGAGTAGGCAGGCCTCCCCCAGAGGCAATCTGCCACCTTTCTCCATGCCCCGGGAGGCAATGGTGGGTGTGAGAGGGGGTCCACCCACACAGCCCGCCCTACCTGCTCCGCTTTGAAGCCCAACGGGGCAGAGGGACTCCCTATAAGGGAGTAAGAGGATCTAGCCCGCTCAACCAGCCCCGTTAGTCCTTCGCCTCTCTTTTTAGAGACCGCGTGGTCAAAGTGCGTGCATGTTAACCCAATTTCGAGTGCGTGTGGTGTTTTTTTGTGGGAGGGGGGTGGGCGTACTAAGCGCAGGCTTACCTCGCATAGCACACCCACCGGGAGCCGGGCTGAGACCCCCAAACTCAATTCACATGTAGCTGAGACCGGGATCCGAACCCCTAGCTGCAGAGGTGAATGGCTTGTCAGCGCAGCGCAGTGCCAATCGCGTTGAGCCACCGCAGCTCCCCTTTCTAGCGCCGCGGCGCTATTACCGCCACCGCGCCTCCCGCCCCAATGTGAAAGGGGCCTAAAGAAGAGTGTGCTAATCAGTGGTTGACAGCCAATGCAAAGTAGAGGAATGGCCAACAAATGAACAAGTTTGGATTGACTCAGACCTGACATTTGGGGGTGCTTGGTGGAAATTAAAATATTCTTAAACGAAAATCCAGCCGGAAAAATAAATATTAAAAGTCAGCAGCTACAAATACAGCAGCTGCTGACTTTTAATATATGGACACTTACCTGTCCTGGGTGCCCGCAATGTCGGCACCTGAAGCTGATCTCTCCCTCGGCTCTCGGGTGCTGCCACCGCCATCTTCAGTAACGGAATTAGGAAGTGAAGCCTTGAGGCTTCAATTCCTGGTTCCCTACTGTAAATGCGCGAGTCGTGCTGCGCAATTCCACTGGTCCCTGCTGTCTTCTGGGACCTGTGTGTCTCCCAGAAGACAGCGGGGGGGTGAAGTAGGCGCCAGATGTGGCGTAGGTCACCGCGATGACCGCAGTGATCTATGCTCGGGAGTGGGAGAAAATACCAGTGTTACACAGGTATCTGCTCGCTCCTCCCCGCTGAAAGGTGCCAAATGTGACACTGGAGGGGGGGAGGGTTCCAAAAAGAGGAAATTCCATTTTTGGGTGGAACTCCGCTTTAGGCCTCGTACACACGATAGGTTAACCAGAGGACAACGGTCTGATGGACCGTTTTCATCGGTCAAAACCGATCGTGTGTGGGCCCCATAGGTTATTTAACCATCGGTTAAAAAAAAGCCAACTTGCTTTAAATTTAACTGATGGATTCCTAACCGATGGGAAAAAAACGATCTTAGTAGGCACAACCATCGGTTAAAAATCCACGCATGCTCAGAATCAAGTCGACGCATGCTTGGAAGCATTGAACCTCGTTTTTTTCAGCACGTCGTTGTGTTTTACGTCACTGCGTTCTGACACGATCGTTTTTTTAACCAATGGTGTGTAGGCGCGACAGACCATCAGTCAGCTTCATCGGTTAACCGATGAAAACGGTCCATCGGTCCGTTCTCATCGGATGGACTGATGGTGTGTACGAGGCTTTAAGCAACCTTTTTAAAGCCTGCTGGTTATAGCCACCCTTCACTGTTTTTAGGTCTGCTGTTCATGTCAGCAAAAGTGATTTTGCCTTTTTATCATATTAAATACTGAACAATATGCAAAAATCACTGATCACCGCCGATACTAGTAAAAATAAAAAAAATATGCCATAAAACTATCCCTTATTTTGTAGACGCTATAAGTTTTGCGCAAACCAATCAGTATACGCTCATTTCCATTTTTTTTTACCAAAAATATGTAGCAGAATACATATTGGCCTAAACCGATGAAAAATGTATTTTTATTTTTTTATATTTTGAGTTTGTTATTATAGCAAAATATTCGCTTTTTTTTTTGTTTATAGCGCAAAAAAAGAAAAAAAACGCATAGGTGATCAAATACCACCAAAAGAAAGCTCTATTTGTGGGGAAAAAAGGACATCCATTTTTGTTTGGTTACAATGTCGCACGACCGCGCAATTGTCAGTTAAATCGAAGCAGGGCCGTATCGCAAAAATGGCCTGGTCAGGAAGGGGGCAAATCCTTCCGGGGCTGAAATGGTTAAGGCTAGGTACACACTAGCACCAGATTCAAAACACACTGCAGCAGGGGTCAAGTCCTGTGGAAAAATAATTATACGCTCATATGCATAATTACCAAACCACAAGTTCTTTCTAAATCCTGAGATAACTCGCGGCAGACCTCCGCAATGTCTCCTGGGAACAATGACAAAAGCTCCCAGGAGACATTGCGGCATCGAGGAAGTGACGGAATACCCGCACACTACCCGATGAATCCGTATACAGAAAGGGGCCAGTAACATAAAGTATTACTAAGGTTCGCCTGCCCCTGACAGTGACTCGAGCTGGGCATCGCCGCTTAGTGAAGAATTGGCTCGGGTGGCTCGGCTGCTCCAGTCCTGCAAAGGGAACTGCGTTCCTGCTGTGAAAAAAGTGCAGGAACTCCGTTCCCCATGCGTTCCTGCAGGACTTGAGCCCTGCACTGCAGTTTGCGCTCTGCAAGCGGGTGTCATTCTTAATTTAACAACACCCCAAATGCAGGTTGAAAATGCAGTACTATGAGCCATTGCTGGGACAAGGTTGTCTTTACCAGGACATGTACCTGGAATGAGGACCACAGTGGCTGGAAAGGAACAGTTATTTTTTAAAGCGGAGTTCCGGCCACAATTTCACTTTTTAAATATAAATACCCCTGTAATACACAAGCTTAATGTATTCTAGTAAAGTTGGCCTGTAAACTAAGGTCCGTTTTGTTAGGTTGTTACAGCATTTAGACACTTTATAAAATAGAAATTGACTGGGGCCATCTTAAGTGTGGGCATCATGAAGCCAGACTGTATGACTTCCTGGATTTCAGCCTTGCAGATCTCGCACATGCTCAGTGCTGCACAAGCAGTGTCAGATCAGGTTTCAGCACCTGTGCTGTCCAAGTCACATGATTCTTTGAGACTGGGGAATGCACAGACTCCTGGAAAGTTACACCCACTACATTCCCAGGAGTCTGTGCGGTGTAGGTTAGGAAGCATTAAGCACCTAGGTGCAGGAAGAGGGAAGATTAACTATTCTGCCTAGCAACAACACTTTGAAGGCATCTAAAAAAAAAAAAAATTCGTAAAGGACTAATGACATTTTTTTAAAACTACTGATGTAATGTTATATTTATGGGTGGAACTCCACTTTAACAACACCCCAAATGCAGGTTGAAAATGCAGTACTATGAGCCATTGCTGGGACAAGGTTGTCTTTACCAGGACATGTACCTGGAATGAGGACCACAGTGGCTGGAAAGGAACAGTTATTTTTTATGTAAGCAGGATGCTGGGGTTACAGGGGCAAGGCCAGGTTGAGTGTTGGTTGAGGCTGTAATTAAGCCATGATTTACACTTCTATCCACACCAAGAAGAGTGCTGTAGAGGGTTAATAGTACAAAGTCTTCTGAGAGCATTTATTGCTTCTGTGGAAGTTTCCAGCATTGAGTCTATAATTGCCTGGTTCCATTAGGTGTCCTAGATTAAATAAAATGTTACCTGATGGGATAATTATGTAAGTAGTTTGTAGGGAACAGTAGTCAGATAATGGGAACACTGACTGTAAACAATGGACAAGTTCAGCCTAAAAGGAACATTTGCAATTTGAATTGTATTAACTTCAATGCAAATACACTGCTTTGAGAAAAATGCACTTAAAAGCTTTGCTAGAATAAAGTACATAAAGGACATGAGATGATAATGGCCCGATCTGGCCAATTGTAGTCAGGTTTGGATGACTGTCTTCATGTCTGTGGGTATATGCAGTCTCCAAGGACCCCTACCGCTGATTGTAGCTAGAGGAACTAGTGACTTACAGAGTTGGGTTTAACCACATCCCACCTGTCGTATAGACAAATGACGGTGGCGGGGTAGCTTTCTTGTTCTGGGGCGATGTCATATCACTGATCAGTGCCACCCATCAGTGTCCATCAGTGCTGCCTATCAGTACCCATCAGTGTCACCTATACAGCCTCATACACACGATCAGTCCATCCGATGAGAACGGTCTGATGGACACCATCGGTTAAAAAAACGATCGTGTCAGAATGCGGTGACGTAAAGCACAATGACGTGCTGAAAAAAAACGAAGTTCAATGCTTCCAAGCATGCGTCGACTTGATTCTGAGCATGCGTGGGTTTTTAACCGATGGTTGTGCCTACTAACGGTCGTTTTTTTCCCATCGGTTAGGAATACATCGGTTAAATTTAAAGCAAGTTGGCTTTTTTTTAACCGATGGTTAAATAACCTATGGGGCCCACACACGATCAGTTTTGACCGATGAAAACGGTCCATCAGACCGTTGTCCTCTGGTTAACCTATCAGGTGTACGAGGCCTCAGTGTCCATCAGTACTCATTAGTGCTGAATATTAGTGCCTCCTCATCAGTGCCCACCAGTGCCGCCCCATCCAGTGCATCAGTGAAGGAGAAACTTAGGGCCAGATTCACGTAGAAGTGCGGCGGCGTAACGTATCGTAGATACGTTACACCGCCACAAGTTTTCATCGCAAATGCCTGATTCACAAAGCACTTGCAATGAAAACCTACGCCGGCGGCCTCCGGCATAAGCCCGCGTAATTCAAAGGGGCGTGTGCCATTTAAATTAGGCGCGCTCCCGCGCCAGACCTACTGCGCATGCTCCGTTTCAAAAATCCTGCCGTGCTTTGCGCGAAGTGACGTCATTTTTTTGAACGGCGACGTGCGTAGCGTACTTCCGTATTCCCGGACGTCTTATGCAAGAAATTTTTTTTTAGAATTTCGACGCGGGAACGACGGCCATACTTTAATATGGGCTGTGTAAAGTTAGGGCAGCTAAAACGACGACTAACTTTGCGACGGGAAACTAGACTAGCAGCGACGTATCGAACAAGAAAAACCGTCGTGGATCGCCGTAAGTACTAATTTGCATACCCGACGCTGGTTTACGACGCAAACTCCCCCCAGCGGCGGCCGCGGTATTGCATCCTAAGATCCGACAGTGTAAAACAATTACACCTGTCGGATCTTAGGGCAAACTATGCGTAACTGATTCTATGAATCAGTCGCATAGTTAGGAAGACCCTAAAACAGAGATACGACGGCGTATCAGGAGATACGCCGTCGTATCTCTTTTGTGAATCTGGCCCTTACTTATTTACCAAATTTTCAAACAGAAACAAAAAAAAACTTTTATTTTTTTTCAAAATGTTTGGTATTTTTATATTTTTTTAGCAAAAAATAAAAAAAAAACCCAGAATTAAATACCACCAAAAAAAAATCTATCTGTCTTAAAAGAAATTATAAAAATTTCATTTGAGTACAGCGTTGCATGACTGCGCAATTGTCATTCAAAGTACGATAGCTGAAAATTGGCCTGGGCAGGAAGGGGGTGAAAGTGCCCAGTATTGAAGTTGTTAAAGGGATGATCACTATTGTTTCTGCTTCGATAAGGTCAATGGGGTGTCGTCCTATGCTCCATAGTGCCTCCTACATAGGGAGTTATGTTGATGCTTGGTCAACTAAAGTGTTGATATCATCGAAGCTATCATCCGCCAGTTGGTTTTCTCTAACAACCATATTTCAATGGCTAGCTTTATACTCAGGCCCCGTACACACGGCCGAGGAACTCGACGTGCCAAACACATCGAGTTCCTCGGCCAGTTCAGCCCTGAAGCCGCCGAGGAGCTTGGCGGGACGAGAGCTCCCATAGAACAACGAGGAAATAGAGAACATGTTCTCTATTTCCTCGCCGAGGTCCTCGTCGGCTTCCTCGGCCGAAAGTGTACACATGGCCGGGTTTCTCGGCAGAATTCAGCCAGAAACTCGGTCGGAAGCTGAATTCTGCCGAGGAAACTGGTCGTGTGTACGGGGCCTCAGACAGATAGATCACATCCCCACACTGGCCTACCTGACATAAACTGACTGCCTCCCATCTTTCTCTTGACTATGCTGCTTGCCCTGTGTTGATATTCAAGAATACAAATACATAAAACACTGTGTTGCCCCCCTTTTGTTGAGCTTCGACATCATATTGGCTGCCTTTGTAGAGCTCCAATTTTCAGCAAATTTACAAAAGTCTATTTAAAATTAAAGTGGTGTTAAACCCAAAAGAAAACAATTATTATATTGTAACTTACCAGTTCTTAGTTGTGACGGCTGCATTTGTTTTCTTTTTTATACTTTCTTTCTTCTATTTTCATCTGGTCATCCAGCCAGTAAGTCTTTTGTTTTTCAACAGAACAAACTCTCCTGCAGATGTAGCAGTTCGAGTGTTGAGACAAACCATTTACCACTGACAGGGGTGTTTACAATGACCAGCTTGCATTTATTATGGTAAAACCTTTATCCCAAAAAAAAAAATGTAACTGCAATGGGAGCTGGAGTTTGGCTTCAATTTTCCAGTGGCTCTAAATCTTATGCTGCGTACACACGATCGGATTTTCCGATGAAAAAAGTCAGATGGACTTGTTTCATCGGAAATTCCGATCATGTGTGTGCCCCATCAGACTTTTTTCCTTCAGAGTAAAAAAATAGAACATGTTTTAAATTCTTCCGATGGAAAAAAATCCGATGGGAAATTCCGATCGTCTGTGTGGAATTCCGTCTGAGAAAAATCCACGCATGCTCAGAATCAAGTCGACGCATGCTCAAAAGCATTGAACTTAATTTTTCTCAGCTCGTCGTAGTGTTTTACGTTACCGCATTTTGAACGATCGGAATTTAGTCTGATCCATCGGATTTTAGACCGGAGAATCCGATTGTGTGTACGCGGCATTAGTGCATCAAACAACCCCCTCCCTCCAGACTTAAAATGCTGGTGTCCAAAGGTGCCCCTGTGCTCCTTCTTTCAGGGTGGAGGCAAACAGGAGGTGTGTTACCTGCCAGATCACCAGGTAAAAGAGAGGGGGGGGATACTAGTGCAGCCACCACAATAATGATTGGTAAGATGTCATGTATTTTATTTTTGAGTTTAATATCACTTTAATGTTTGTGTATATTCTTTTTAATCCTTCCTTTATTTAGTTAGTTAGGACTATGGGCCAGATTCAGGTACCTGCGCCGCGGCGTAACGTATCGCGTTTACGTTACACCGCCGCAAGTTTTCAGCGTAAGTGCTTGATTCACAAAGCACTTGCCTGTAAACTTACGGCGGTGTAACGTAAAGGCGTCCGGCGCAAGCCCGCCTAATTCAAATGGGGCGTGTACCATTTAAATTAGGCGCGCTCCCATGCCGGACGTACTGCGCATGCTCCGTTTTGAAATTCCCGCCGTGCTTTGCGCGAAGTGACGTCATTTTTTTGAACGGCGATGCGCGTAATGTACTTTCATATTCCCGGACGTCTTGCGCAAAAAAAAAAATTTGAAATTCGACGCGGGAACGACGGCCATACTTTAACATGGCTCGTCTAAAGTTAAGCAATGTTATAGCATGCTTAACTTTGCGACAGGAAAAAATTACTAGCGACGACGTAACGAACGCGAAAACCTTTGTGGATTGCCGTAAAAGCTCATTTGCATACCCGATGCTGGAAAACGACGCGAACTCCACCCAGTGGCGGCCGAAGTATTGCAGCCTAAGATCCGAAGGCGTACGAAGCCGTAAGCCTGTCGGATCTTAGCCAAAAGCCGTTGTATCTTGTTTGTGAATCACAAATTAAGATACGACGCCGCAAATTTGAAAATACACCGGAGTATCAGTAGATACTCCGGCGTATCTCTTCTGTGAATGTGGCCCTATACATTTGGCATTCACATTTAGTTTTTTTAATCAGGTTTTATGAAATATAGTAAATGAATGTATTGTTTTCTGATTTTGAACAACTTTAGGCTTCTTTTGGGCTCTCAGTTTGCTTCTTTGATGAAAGGAGTCTAATGTTTACACAGCTCTATGCACCATCAGCAGTGACTCATCGCTTATTAGACAGCTCAGTCCTAAGTTGCTATCAGACATGATGTGCCTCAAAAGGAAGCATCTCTGCCATATTCTTTCCTGACTGGCTCCTTTTAAACATGTCAATTCAGCTTTAGGTGTTCCCTCAACATTTTCTAGTTTCGTGCCAGAAATCATTATAAAAGATAAAGCCTCGGATGTAGGGCAACAGATTCAAAGTCTTGCAACTTTCTAATAAAAGATGAATTTAATAAAAACCCAAGGTCATCAAGGTCTTCTCATAAACAAAGAAAACAATAAAGAAAAGCCGTCCAGGCTATCCAATAAAAATAGCTAATTAAAATAAGATGGGCGCCAAGGCGTTCCAATAACACAATGCTTACCTAGTAAATTGAGTAAACTGATCCATGACTTCCAGCAAAAAACTGGTGTGATTATCATACGCAGCACTGTCATTTAATTTTGAATCATAAAGTGTCCCCTCCATACAAGCAAGAGGAAAAAAATGCACCTGAATTTGCTGATAGCAAATAATCAGATTCCAGCTGTCAGTTTACAAGCACAGGTAAGGAGATGAAAAGAGACATCTTGTAATAGCAAAGAATATGTGTAATAGGAAGAAAAAAAAAACAAGGAATTTCCCTTAGTTTTCGGATGCAGTAAAACCTTGGACTGCGAGCATAATTCGTTCCGGAAACATGCTTGTAATTAACCACTTACCCCCCGGACCATATTGCTGCCCAAAGACCAGAGTACTTTTTGCGATTCGGGACTGCGTCGCTTTAACAGACAATTGCGCGGTCGTGCGACGTGGCTACCAAACAAAATTGGCGTCCTTTTTTTCCCACAAATAGAGCTTTCTTTTGGTGGTATTTGATCACCTCTGGGTTTTTAGTTTTTGCGCTATAAACAAAAAAAGAGAGCCAATTTTGAAAAAAATGAATATTTTTTACATTTTGCAATAATAAATATCCCCCAAAAATATATAAAAAAACTTTTTTTTTCCTCAGTTTAGGCCGAAATGTTTCTTCTACATATTTTTCGTTAAAAAAAAAATCGCAATAAGCGTTTATTGATTGGTTTGCGCAAAAGTTATAGCGTTTACAAAATAAGGGGTATTTTTATGTCATTTTTATTATATTTTTTTTACTAGTAATGGCGGCGATCAGCGATTTTTTTTCTGTATTGCGACATTATGGCGGACACTTTTGACACATTTTTGGGACCATTGGCATTTTTATAGCAATCAGTGCTATAAAAATGCATTGGATTACTATAAAAATGCCACTGGCAGTGAAGGGGTTAACACTAGGGGGCGGGGAAGAGTTAAGTATGTTCCCTGGGTGTGTTCTTACTGTGGGGGGGGGGTGGCCTCACTAGGGGAAACACTGATCTTCTGTTCATACATTGTATGAACCGAAGATCAGCATTTCCCCTGCTGACAGGACCGGGAGCTGTGTGTTTACACACACAGCTCCCGGTCCCCGCTCTGTAACGAGCGATCGCGTGTGCCCGGCGACGATCGCGCCCGCCGGGCACGCGCACGGGAGTCGGGGGCGAGCGGGGGGCCCCTAGTGGCGGCTGGGAGAGAGGACGCCATACTACGTGCTCTCTCCCCGCCGAGCCAACTTGCCGACGTATAACGGCGGTGGGCGGTCGGCTAGTGGTTAAAAGCACTTGTATATAAAAGCAAATTTCCCCATAAGAAATAATGGAAACTCTGACGATTCGTTCCACAACCATTTATTCATAAGTCCTTCAGTTTATAGTCCATATAAAAAGATTATAGCAAAGTCCATCCACATATGGCAGCCTCCACAAGGGGATTAGAAACAAAATCCAGCAGGATCTACAGAGCATAAAAGAGAAGAGAGGCGCCTTTAAGTGTAGCAATATGGTTACATTTAAAGCGGATGTCCGCTGAAAAAAAAATATTAAAAGCCAGCAGCTACAAATACTGCAGCTGCTGACTTTTAATATTAGGGCACTTACCTGTCCTGGAGTCCAGCGCCGTCCGCAGCAGAGGACGAGCGATCGCTCATCACTCTGCTAACCCCCCCCCCCGCCATCCTCGGTGAGGGATGGCAGTGAAGCGCTCCGGCTTCACTGCCCGGTTCCCTACGGCGCATTCGCGAGTCGCGCTACGCTTGCCGATTGGCTCCCGCTGTGTACTGGGAGCCAGAACACAACGGGGGGGGAGGGGACAAGCTGCCCGAGACTGTGTGGCCGGAAGTGGGTGCAAATACCTGTCTTTAGACAGGTATCTGCACCCCCCTGAAAGGTGTCAAATGTGACACCGGATGGGGAGAGGGTTCCGAGCAGCGGGAGTTCCACTTTAGGGTGGAGTTGCGCTTTAATGAAGGTACAACATTTAGCAACTCACATGGTTGATGTTTAAAAGAGACTCATCCGGGGTAAAGCTGTCCACCTAGACTAATGATGGCGAACCTTGATACCCCAGATGTTTTGGAATTACATTTACCCCTCGATGCTCATACACTCTGCACTGTAGTTGAGCATCATGGGAAATGTAGTTCCAAAACATCGCCATCACTCACCTAGACCATTCTCCGCACCGCCGGCTCTCACCGATGTCAGGCTGCAAATGTGACTGGGAAGACAACCCTGCAGTAGAGCCATCTGAAAGCGAGGCTCAAAGCACTTGTGGAGCGCAGCGTGGACGGGATGATGTCGATGGCGGTGTGGAGGACGGTCTATGTGGACAGCTTTACCCCAGATGCCTGCATACTTAGATGTGCCTGTTTTAATCATCAACCATGTGAGTTATTAAATGTTGTACCTTCATTAAATGTAACCATATTGCTACACTTAGAGGCCTCTCTTCTCTTTTTTACTCAGCTGTGATGTGACGCTACTTGTATGTCAAGACATCACTTGTTTATCAAGTCAAAATGTATTAAAAAATTTAGCTTGTTTTGCAAAACACTCTCAAACCAAGTTACTCTCAATCCAAGTTTTTTTTTACTGTACAGGGAAGACACAACACTGCAATTTTGTAAAATCTGATCAACTGCCAATCCTTTAGCTATTGTAAGATATAGACTGCAGAGAAAGATGGTTTTGTATTAATTAATTGTAGACTAATTGTAGATTAATTGTAGATTTGCAAGAATAATCACAGTATACAGATAATTTTTTTTGTTAGTTGGGGTCCAGAAATTCATACCAATGAGAACCACTGAAGTTTGTGTTTTCTGTGAGTTTCCTATCAGATTCCAATACATTAATTGTCTTCCAATCAAACCGATCCTAGACTGTAAATGTTTGTATGTATGTGTGCTAAGAGCCTGGAAGTTCCTTAATGGGAGGGACCAATGTAAGAGGTTCCCTGTACTTTGTAGTAGAGATTTTTGTAGCCCTTGTGTTTTTTGCTAGTAATAAATTAAATGCATACAAAGGTTTGTGTCACAGAATTGTTTGCGATCTTGCGCAATGTTTGGCACTAGAGTCATTATCTTCAGTAGCCAATTATATGTTTGAAAGCAGCTGCCCATGACCATGGTAAGTGGTCAGTCATGTTATTCAAATACACTGCTGGTGACCATGTTAAAGTGGAGTTCCACCCATAAATATAACATTACATCAGTAGTTTTAAAAAAAATTCATTAGTCCTTTACGAAAAAATTTTTTTTTTTTAGATGCCTTCAAAGTGTTGTTGCTAGGCAGAATAGTTAATCTTCCCACTTCCTGCACCTAGGTGCTTAAACTTCCTAACCTACACCGCACAGACTCCTGGGAATGTAGTGGGTGTAACTTTCCAGGAGTCTGTGCACTCCCCAGTCTCAAAGAATCATGTGACTTGGACAGCACAGGTGCTGAAACCTGATCTGGCACTGCTTGTTCAGCACTGAGCATGTGCTAGAGCTGGCAAGGCTGAAATCCAGGAAGTCATACAGTCTGGCTTCATGATGCCCACACTTAAGATGGCCCCAGTCAATTTCTATTTTATAAAGTGTCTAAATGCTGTAACAACCTAACAAAACGGACCTTAGTTTACAGACTAACTTTACTAGAATACATTAAGCTTGTGTATTACAGGGGTATTTATATTTAAAAAGTGAAATTGTGGCCGGAACTCCGCTTTAAGTAGCCAATTAATGTTATTCAACACAGCTGCCCATGACCATAGCAAACACCCAATCATGGTGATCCAAATGAAACTTGCAATGCTAAGTGGAGACAGAGATCTCCCCACTGGTTGCAGTGAAGGGAGTTGGCGTCAGTGCATCATTCAGAGGTGTAAGAGCATTATCAAAGAGAAGAAAAGGTGCCTCTCACCAACCCAGTGCATTAGTATGTAGATGAATGTGGCCTGAGCCATCACCTGCTCCAGCCACGCCCCCTAACATGTTTCACCCTGCTCACTGGGGCTTGGCCACAGAGGTGTGACCACTGTGACTAAGCCCCAGTGTTATCCAAAGCAGCTGCCCAAGACCATAGGAAGAAGAAAATCATCTTACATTTAATTGGGAGCTAGGCAATGAGAGATCATTGGGGGGTACCACATCCCTATTAGAGAATACATTTTTGAAAGAGATGATGGGACTTTAAAGGCACCAAAATCAAGTTTAACCAATTAGTAAAAAGTATAAATCTTATTAGTAGATATATTTTTTTAAAACAACAATACATGTTCAAAAAAGCATATTGTTTATATAACAACAATTGTGAGACATCTTATACTTGTGAATTAATTATGATACAAAATCACAAATTCTACATGTTTCGCTCAAAGAGCTTCCTCAGGAGATTTTGACAGTGTTGCCAGATGTTTTTGTATACTACAAAAGAAACAACAATTGTGAGACATCTTATACTTGTGAATTAATTATGATCCAAAATCACATTAATTACATATCATTATTACAAAGCAATTTTTAGTTATAAATATATTTAACAAATGTATGACAAGCTGAGAATGAGTGCCTACCAAATGCTTTGAATTATCATAGGTCTGTTGCTGATTCCTAGGTGTAGGTCTTGTATTGGAGAGAGGGACATATATATGTATCCATAGAGAGAGCATACATTTCTAAAAGAAAACAGAAGTATAACAAATATAAATTTGATTATGGAAATTAATTTCTACTGGTAGTGAAAAGCATTTGGTAGGCACTCATTCTCAGCTTGTCATACATATGCAAAATATATTTATAACTAAAAATTGCTTTGTAATAAATGTGATTTTGTATCATAATTAATTCACAAGTATAAGATGTCTCGCAATTGTTGTTTCTTTTATAGTATATGAAAACTTCTTGCAACACTGTCAAAATCTCCTGAGGAAGCTCTTTGAGTGAAACATGTAGAGTAAGAAGTGGTTGCACATGTTATATAAACAATATGCTTTTTTGAACATGTATTGTTGTTTTAAAGAAACTATATCTACTAATAAAATGTATACTTTTTAATAATTGGTTAAATATTATTTTGGTGCCTTTAAAGTCCCACGTCTCTTTCAAAAATGTATAAGCCAATCATGTTACTCAAAGCAGCTGTCCATGGAAAGGGCACACCTGCGGTTTGTCAGCTACAAATTGTCAGAGAGCATAAGCACATAGGGCCAGATTCACAGACGAGATACGCCAGAGTATTTACTGATACTCCGGCGTATTTTCAAATTTGCAGCGTCGTATCTTAATTTGTGATACGACGGCTTTTGGCTAAGATCTGACAGGCTTCGTACACCTTCGGATCTTAGGCTGCAATACTTCGACCGCCGATGGGTGGAGTTCGCGTCGTTTTCCAGCGTCGGGTATGCAAATGAGCTTTTACGGCGATCCACAACGGTTTTCGCGTTCGTTACGTCGTCGCTAGTAATTTTTTCCCGTCGCAAAGTTAAGCCTGTTTTTACATGGCATAACTTTAGACGAGCCATGTTAAAGTATGGCCGTCGTTCCCGCGTCGAATTTCCCCAAATTTTTTTTCGCATAAGACGTCCGGGATTACGAAAGTACGTTACGCACGTCGCCGTTCAAAAAAATGACGTCACTTCGCGCAAAGCACGGCGGGTTTTTCAAAACGGAGCATGCGCAGTACGTCCGGCGCGGGAGCGCGCCTAATTTAAATGGTACACGCCCCATTTGAATTAGGCGGGCTTGCGCCGGACGCCTTTACGTTACACCGCCGTAAGTTTACAGGCAAGTGCTTTGTGAATCAAGCACTTACGCTGAAAACTTGCGGCGGTGTAACGTAAACGGGATACGTTACGCCGCGGCGCAGGTACGTGAATCTGGCCCATATATTTGTAAATGCTGCAAATCTCTGCTACAAAGTTGCTGGAGTGACATGGCCTTGGAGGTGGCACTTGTCCTAAAAACTGCGAAATAGGCAATAAGTGCTGAGGTGCATGTTTTACTGCTGTCATTGGACTAATGGCAGCCTACGAATAACAAGTACCATGAACCCATCCAAAGATTTCACAATAGTAGCATAGTAGTAGCGATTGACAGCACAAACCTACAGAATTAACTGAGGTTGCAACTATCATTTGCATCAGTTTGGTAGTTTAATGACTGTTATACATGTTTCAATTAATAATTTCATTTCTGATCAATCTGTTCATATAGTAATAATTGATCTATAGCCAACTATGCATTTGATTGATGTGCCACACACATAGGAAGAGGATTTTAGTCAATAGTTAAGATAAACTATCAATCTCATCTCTGTTTCTAGCATGTAATATCGTATTCTAATCAATAAAATACAATTGTATTCATGAATTATATATCTCAGGGCTGCTGATCGATGCAAGATGACCTCTAATATTTTGCCCTGGCTGACTGACTCAGTTTGATCAAATCTGATTGAGACTGATTCTAAATTGTTGGAATGGGAAATTTTGGCAGATTCAACTGTTTGGATCGTCTATGGCCACCATTACATTTCACATATGTATATACAGTAGGTACATGAAAATAATCACAGGGCACAATGATTTTAATGATCATCATTTGCAGCAACAAGTAAGATCAATCAATAAATAGTATTGTTTACAGCCCAGTTCCAGAATTGGCAAGCAAACAGATCTCCCAACAGCTCCTAAAGTGGACCTTCACCCTCCACACCCACTTTCCATCATTTCCTCCCCCCTCCCCCTCTCCCACAATCAGACATTTTTTTAAAACCTTCGTAATTTCTGTCTAGGCAAGAATGGCATATTCAGTAGCCTACAACCTCCTGGGGTACCCACCTCATGTATCCCTGGAGGCTTTGATGTACTCTGCACCACATGCTGTGATGCATCAGAGGCTGTCTGTCCCTTCCTGGGTCTTGCAACCAGCCCCCAGATGATGCATCATTGGCCATGCACATCATCAATGGGCTGGCTGCAAAAACCTGGAAGAGAGAACTGGCTCCAGAAGGCGTCAGAGATGGTGGTGCTGGACTGGCTACAGTGAAGCAGGGAATCTCTACAGATCATTGTTGGATTTACTGGGAATGTGAGTTAAGTTACTCTTTGGAATAGGTGTGTGCAGCCTATTGCATTAGAGTGTGCACCCCAAAGCTCAAACACACATGACTTTCTTTGAAGCCTCAGTTGCATTGGACAGTGAATGAATAGGAAGTGCTCTGTGCTGAGCAGCTTCCTGTTCATTCATAAACCGAGTGAGTGTGTTCACTGTGTTCATTTAGAAAAGGAAGGCTCTGGTAAATGACATATTTACCCCACTCTCCATCCGGAAACATCCATCGCAGCAGCTGGTGGGAGAGGAGAGGAGAAAAGCCAGCAGCAATATGGTGCAGAGGGGCCAACACAGAGGGAAGGCACATCCTCTGCGCATTCTTATGTTCTTTGGTGCTCACCTCCTCTCCGGTGCTGTTCTTTTGCATCCTCACTGCACTCACTTGCATCCTCACTCACATGTCATTGATTTTATTGACAGCAGCTGGAGCCAATGGCTGCGCTGCTATCAATCAAAAGCCAAGAATCCCCGGGCAGAGGGACGGTGCATCCAACGACGTGGGACATTCCAGGGCTCAGGTAAGTTAGTAAATTGGGGGACTGGGGGGCCCGTGACTGCCAGGTGTTTTTTCCCCTTAATGCATAGGATGCATTAAGGTAAAAAAACACGGGCATTTGCAACCCCTTTAATTATGACCCATTATTCATTCAACCCACTTTTTGTGAACCTAGGACATCAACGTTCTGCCCCTGTGATCTCATCAGACCAAAGACACCTGTCAAAAAAAAGCTTGTCACCAGTCTGATACCACCTGATCCGTGTTGTCACTGTGTTCTTCTGGCGTTGCTGTGTACCAGTTGTACTGTCTGTCAAAGCGCTGTTTACAACTCATTTTGTGAGTATAACCATTGTTTTAATATATGTAATAAAACCCTTTTATACGGTAATACACTAGGTCGGTGCACCCTACTTTCTTTTCTCTTTTTTAGCCTTATGAATTCCCATGATTCTGAGGAGGGCTGCAAGACCGTTGAATATACCCTGTAATTGGACCATGTTACCCTATAGCAGGAAATACCTGAGCGCAGGAGAATTTTTTGTCTGCTATTAAAAAAAAGCTTGTATACAGCTCTTTTAAGGGCACAGGGGTGCTCAAGTAAGACGAGAAAGGGGGACAAACAGGGGAATGGGGAGACTTTGAGTCCAGAGTTGGGCTTTGGTAGTCGCTTGTAGCTGGATTCATCAGTCGTCTTTCATAGTTCTTAGACAGAGGTGCAACCTCCCACTCTTTGAGCTGCATGGGTTGTGTTTGGTAGACATGTGCACACTGAAATTTTTTTTTTCCGAATTTCGTTTTCGTCCGAAAAATAAAAAAATGTAATTCATTTTTACTTATTTTGTTTCGTTAAAAAATGCATTCGTCTGAAAATCCGAATTACTTAAGGTTGAATCTGTCATTGAAGGCTTATTGTTCGCTGTCGGATGTTCTAAGAAGATTCAACGAAGCAGCTAAATTGTACAACACCGCAATCATACATTTCCGGTCGAATGTTACACCCACAAGCTATAGTAGAATTGTAATGTTGTATGACTAGTAATCATTATATTTATTAATTATTATTACTAGTCAGCCAACATTAGAATTCCTCTAGAATTTGACCATAAATATCCGCTCGTGGCGATCGTATGCTTTTAGCTGCTTCGTCGAATCTTCATGTCTCTATAATGTCGAAACTTTTCTCTCTATGTCGAATCTTTTCTCTCTGTGTCAAATCTTCATGTCTCTATAATGTCAAATCTTTTCTCTCTATGTTGAATAATTTTGGAATAATAGCGTTAGGTTAGGCACATTCAACCGAAGATTCGATAGACACAGATCACCTTTCCCCAGATGAAGACACGTGACTTTGTCGTAAGGCGTAGGGATTGGCCGTGGACAGACATACACCTTGAGTGACGTAAGCAGGCGCTGAGGACGCCGCTGGTTGTTTCTATTATTGCACCTTATTTTAACATTGATGTAAGCGCAGGTTTTTCTTGAACAAATGTCCCCCTGTTTTTTACATATCACACTATTGGAGGCTTTTTGTTATCTCTCTCCCCCTCCCCTGGAACAAAGTTTCTATTAGGGGCTGATCGAGGAGGTGCGTGTCAGTACCATAGAGGGAATACTGTGGACAGCTGGAGAGGCTGGAGAAGCACCGGTGAAGTGTGACAGGTGGGAAGGTTTTTGGCTGCGAGAAGGTGGATGATGCAAGGAGATCTTTTTGATACTTTAGACCCTTGTTATTGAGGTGAGAGTTCTGGGAGCCCTTTTGTGGATGTGATCAAATCTCTCATTGTCATCTAGATACATCTTGCATAGTGGACATTCAGCCCTATTTCTGTTCTCTGTTTTTTGACAGTTTACTGCAATTTGATACACGGAACACTTACCACCATTTATTTTATTCTTAATTTTTCACTGTTATGATCACCTTGTCTATATATTTTTTTGATTGATCATCACCCATCACCGTCCCCTTTTTTTGTTTGATAGTGTTTAGTTTTTGCGCAAAACCCCTCTCTTTAACACAGATCGCTATTGTCACCGTCGAATCTTCTATCTTCGTCGCAACAAAATTAAAATAAAGCATTTTTTATGTCGGATCTTTCGGATTTCGGACTCTGCACATTCGTTATCGTTTGTTAAAATGAATGTGACAATTCCAGAAATTCAGACGAAAATGCATTCGGACGAAAACGAATGCACATGTCTAGTGTTTGGTAACTGTTGTTACATAGTCTTTGCTTCTGGGCATTTCAGAAAATAAGGATGGCAGCAGGCAAGTGACTCAACTAAGACTAGGATAAAAAATAAATAAAAAAAAGCTCTGAATGTGTCCTCAGATATGACTTGAGTATACCTTTACACACAGCATTGGGAATTGTACTCATTTGTTTATCTACCTCCATACAAAGCGTGATTTTCCTTGAAATCTCAAGTTTAGTGATGTTTGTTTCCTCCAGATTTATAACTCTCAGAGGAGAGGAACAAGTTAGAAACAGTCTTGTAATAGTCTGCTGTAACCACCACTCCGTACTTAGTGGAATCAATGTCACAGTGTATCTTAGCAAGATAATTTATATGTGAAAGTTACACTACATAGCGGGGAGACCATAGATACTGTGAAGGCAGTCTAGTTGTTATAGTAACCGGGAAGAACATTTCGATAAATCATCAAAGAAGGAAGATGGGCAAAGGCTAGCTAATAACATCCTGTCCTGCAGATATATGCCATTCACTTTAATAGTGCACATCGCCGAGAGTCTATTGCCTATTCTGGTAGTTTGTCCAAAAACTTAACCCTTAACTAATGGAAATTACTTTTTGAAGCACAAGTAGCTAGTACCCAGTGGGGGGTCAAAAACAGGTGATCTCCAGCAGAAAGTGTGTGTAGCTGGCCAAACAAGAATGGCGGAACCCGTGTGGGTAAAGGACGTTTTGTTCTGCTTTGAAGTAATCAGTATATGGATATTGGGTTTCCTCTCACAAACGAAAAATAATAGCAAATTGTGTGTATTCTTGTGTTAGAGGAATTGCATTTCAGGCTCTTCTAGGGTGGGAGCTTTGAGAGTAATGGATTGCAGTTAGATTGTAAGCTCTAACAAGCAGTGAGCTCTGATTCCTTCTGTATTGAATTGTATTGTAAAGCCTCCTACACACGATTGGATTTTCTGCGGGCAAAGCTTCTGAAGGGCGTTGGCCAGGAACTTGTATTGCGTACAAACGGCAAAGAATTGTCAGCCAACAAACATGAAACTATGTGGTTTTTCAGCTCTTTAGCGTCACCCTTTGGGCAACTTCTGCTAATGTTGTGTTTGGTGAGCATTGCTTCTGAGCATGCGTGTTTGTACTTTGAATTTTTTTCCGAAGGACTTGTGTACACACGATCAGAAAATCCGACAACACACAATTGTTTGCGGACAATTTTAAAGCATGCTATCCAACTATTGTCCGATGGAGCATACAAACGGTCGGATTTTCCGACAACAGCCTGCAAAATCGGGAAACAAGCTTCATACCCGCTTCCCGATTGGCCGGGAGGAGAATCAGAGTTGCGAAAATTCATTTGCTGTTGCAACACACCTGGGTGGGCTCCGGACGCAATGCTCTGCCCCCCGAGACCACCCTATTTTGAAGCCTATTAGAGCCTCTGGCTCTAATCGGGTGCTTCAAAATACACACCCCCGCCTTTTTCTGCAACTTTAATTCCTGCACCTGGCGGCCTGAAATGGGCTAGACGCATGGATAGGGAGGGCGGCAACGGTGTTAGGTGGGGTGGCGGACGTGCCCCCACAATGCACGGGCCAACATTGGATTTGTGTACCTTGGACAGTACCGTACTTTAGTCCTTTTCATTCAATGTAGAATATTATGACTCTTTATAAATAAAAAATTATCAAAAAATAATAAAAAAATGAAATTACTTTAAAGTAAAATCAGGCTTTAGTTGTTAGTTGCCGCAGAAACGAGACATTGAACCAGCATCTCTCCACCATCTTGGGCAGCAGCCAATCCTACCTCTATAACTATACCTGTACTACTGTTACATAAGAATCGCTAAAAAAATACAGAATCCTTTTACAGCCATGAAAATTTTTTTTTTCATTTTCCAAACTGTCATAGAAAAAAATATATATATCAAATTTGGTTTTTACGTGCTAGAACTCATCAATTCCCCATTGGACCGTTTCAAGATTTTTTAATATATCATTATAAATAGTGGATGGGCTCTTTTTGAAATACACATTTTCTCAGATTTGATCTTACTTTCTGTATTAACTTTGGAAAAGTTCTTTAAATGTGCAATGAAGAATCGGAGTTGAAATCTCAGAGAGGACATTCTGTTAGGAAATTACAATAGTGGGCAACAATGATTGCCATTTGTAAAAGCTTCAGCGAGCCTTTCCCGGGCTTATTGTTCCCACAGAGACAATGACTTGGCACACTATTACGGAGGAAACAATGGGGTTGATTCAAAGAGCAATTGCGTCTGCGTAACCATAGTTACGCAGCGCAATTGCTTACCTGCGCCGGCGTTACGAATGCTCCTGATTCAGGAACCTCGTTACGCCGACTGCAGCCTAAGAAATGACTGGCATAAGGCTCCTTATGCCGTCATATCTTAGGCTGCATTCTTACGCAGGCCGCTAGGTGGCGTTCCCGTTGTGGTCAGCGTATAGTATGCAAATTGCATACTAATGCCGATTCACAACCCTACGCGAGCCCTGCGTACGCAGTTTACGTCGTTTGCGTACGTCGGTTTTTGCGTATGGCTGCCCCTGCTATTAGCAGGGGCAGCCAATGCTACGTATATCCGTAGTTCCCGCGTTGCGAAATTTGAAATTTATGTTGTTTGCGTAAGTGAATCGTGAATGGCGCTGGACGCCGTTCACGTTCACTTTGAAGCAAATGACGTCCTTGCGACGTCATTTACCGCAATGCACGTCGGGAAAGTTTCCCGACGGAGCATGCGCACTACGCTCGGGGCGGGAACGCGCCTAATTTAAATGATCCACGCCCCCTGTGGGATCATTTAAATTGCGCGCGCTTACGCCGGGCAGTTTTCCGGTGCCCACACGCAATTTACGGAAATTCACTGCTCCGTGAATTGAGCGTAGCACAGGTAATTTACGGAGGCGCAGCGGCAAAACGGTGCGCTGCGCCTCTGTAAAAAAAGCGCAAAGCTACTTGAATCTACCCCAATGTTACTGAAAAGTGCCACCAAAAAGTGCTGAATGTAGTTTTTATTGTCCCTGCAAATGAACCTATGGACATGTTGAGCAGAATGTTGATAAGAAGCATTTTTATGTTTCCCTTTTTTTTTTTTTTTTTAAGAAAACCCGTTTTTTTCTCAATACAAAGTAAGGTTGATGTTGGATAACATGAACAGTATAGGGCCACATTTTTTTTGTACAGTCACAGTAGTCCCCTCCCTCCAAGAGTGCTGCCTGCATCCCGATAGTTCCTATTGCACCGGTGCTTAGTGTTTTCACAAGCTCGCCCATCTGCTCCCTTATGTTCATTATACTTGTCTCCCCACAAAGTATCAATTTAGAGTTGCAGTAAAACAGATAAAACAAAGCTACTCTGCTGTTTACTTATTATGAGTGTTAAACCAGGGCTTTTTTTCAGTGGGAATGCGGGGGGATGCAGTTCTGGCACCACCAGCACTGAATGTACACATATTGTCAAAAAGTATTGGGACGCCTGCCTTTACAAGCACATGACATCTAATGGCATCCCAGTCTTAGTCCGTAGGGTTCAATATTGAGTTGGCCCACCCTTTGCAGCTATAACAGCTTCAACTCTTCTGGGAAAGCTGTAAGCTGTCCACAAGGTTCGGGAATCTAGGAATGTTTGACCATTCTTCCAGAAGCGCAATTGTGAGGTCAGACACTAATGTTGGACGAGAAGGCCTGGCTCCCAGTCTCCACTCAAATTAATTCCAAAGGTGTTCTATCGGGTTGAGGTCAGGACTCTGTGCAGGCCAGTCAAGTTCCTCCACCCCAAACTTCCTCATCCGTGTCTCCCATAGACACATTCCTGAACTTTGTGGACAGCTTTCCCAGAAGAGTTGAAGCCGTTATAGCTGCAAAGGGTGGGCCAACTCAATATTGAACCCTACAGACTAATAGCTAGATCCACAGAGATGGCCGCAACGTTAAGGCGGCGTAGCTTAAGGCATTTAAGCTACGCCGCCGTAAGTTAGCGAAGCAAGTACATGATTCACAATGTACTTGTCTGCTAAGTTACGGCGGCGTAGCCTAAAGCGGGCGGGCGTAAGGGCGCCTAATTCAAATTTGGCTGAGGGGGCGTGTTTTATGATAATCAGGCTTGACCCGACGTGATTGAAGTTTTTTTTAAACTGCGCATGCGCAGTGCGCCTACATTTCCCAGTGTGCATTGCGGCTAAGTCCGCCGCACGGGCCTATTGATTTCGACGTGGACGTAAACAACGTAAATCCCTATTCACGGACGACTTACGCAAACGACGTAAAATTTTTGAATTTTGAATCGGGAACGGCGGCCATACTTTAACATTACTATTCCATCTATTTGATAGAATAACTTTAGGCCTGCTAATGCGTTACGTAAACGGCGTATCTGTACTGCGTCGGCCGGGCGTACGTTCGTGAATAGGCGTATCTAGTGATTTACATATTCTACGCCGACCGCAATGGAAGCGCCACCTAGCGGCCAGCCAAAATATTGCACCCTAAGATAGAACGGCGCAAGCCGTCCTATCTTAGATAGGTTTAAGTGTATCTCTGTTTGAGAATACACTTAAACTTAGGTGGGCGCAGATTCTGAGTTAGGTCAGCGTATCTACTGATACGCCGACCTAACTCTTACTGAATCTAGCTATAAGACTGGAATGCCATTAAAGTTCATGTAAAGGCAGGTGTCCCAATACTTTTTACAATATAGTGTATGTAATAGCAAGGGGTATGGGTTGTGCTGGAAGGTCTATTGATGCTGGCTGCTGGTGGATCTGTTGTCACTGGTGGTGATCTGTTTTTGTGTGAGGGTCTATTGTTGGGGGGGTCTTATGTTGCTGGTAGGGATCTACTGTTGAGGGAGAGGTCTATTGTTTCTGGCTTCTGGAGGGTCTATTTATGCTGGCTGCTCGGAGATCTCTTATTGCTTCTGGGGGGGGGGGGTCTAATTTGTGGTATTTTGTTGTGGGCGGTCCATTGTTGCTGTGTAGGGAGGTCTAGTGTTGTGTGGGGATCTATTGTTGCTGGTGGGTCTATTGTTGCGTGGGGTCTATAGTTGCGGTGTGTGATCTATTGTTGATCTATTGTTGTTGGGAGGGGGGGTTATTGTTGCTGGCTGCAGGGGATCTACTTTACTGCTTTTCTTGTTATTAGTAACAAATTCCATACAAATTATTTAGCGCCACTAAAGGATACTTGGTTCTGTATTCTCTAAAAGGGGCAGTACTGGGTAGGGGGTGGAACCGTGGGACGGTGCTCAGAGGTGGGTAGGGGGTGGAACCGAGGGATGGTGCTCAGAGGTGGGTAGGGGGTGGAACCGAGGGACGGTGCTCAGAGGTGGGTAGGGGGTGGAACCGAGGGATGGTGCTCAGAGGTGGGTAGGGGTGGAACCGAGGGATGGTGCTCAGAGGTGGGTAGGGGGTGGAAATAATGGGTGACTCAGAAGGGGGGTTCCTGCGCCTATTCTCTGAGAAAAAAAAGCCCTGTGTTAAAGAACTATCTAACCTGTACCCAACAACTGGAACAACTCATCACCCAAATGTATTACTTTTCTTATCAGTTGCCTCTCTATTTAGATTGCAAGCTCTGACGAGCAGGGCCCTCCTAACCCTTGTGTATTAAATTGCATTGGAAATGTATTTTCTCACTTTGAAAAGCACCACACACACTGTTGGCACAATTTAAATCCTCTAATAATAACAAGTCAACACAATTACTGATAGCAAACCTAATGGTGAGCGGGAGTAAATTATAGACATGAGTGTTTTAGCAATTGCAGGAACAGTTTTCCTGTTTTTAAAGAAGAGATAACAGGATAAAGCATAATCGTTAGCAACTTGTTCTACATGGGCATGTGGGGAAAAGTTTAAATAAAAGAACATGAGAATGACAAAGAAATCCATATACTATTTAGACAGTATTTTAACTTTATACAGTTTGCCGTTTTTATGGTCATTTAAGCGCAGGCATTGAAATAAGCGAATTGACAAATGTATATGCTGAGCAGCAGCTACAGAGGGACAAACAAGTGCGATCACTGAGCAAACCACGCCGTGACAAAAATCTGGTGCAACTCTGGATGGTATCTAATCCGCTTCTAACGTCTGCTTGATCAATTAAGCTTTGGTAAAAAAACTGGAAGCTGATTGACCAAATTTTGCACCCTCCAGTTTTAGAAAATCAACCCCCTGGAGTCTTTATTCAAGGAACTTTATTGAAGGACTAGAACAAATACAAGCAGCATTTTGGGGCAATGGGCTCCACCTAATTAGGCCAACAGTTTTTTTGATTGAGGGAAACCTGCATGGTCTACCCAAATTATGGCATCATAAATTCTTTAATAATGTTCCTTGGATGGATGACCCATGTAGCACCCTCTACCATAGGTGAGGTTTTTGGTTTTAGCTGCCAGTGCAGGTAAATTTAAACAGGTCTATGCTGCACTCTTTAGGCCTGTTTGTTTTGATCTGGGGGCAGGGAGGGGTTAGTGTAGCAGTGGGTGTAACCGATATGTACTTCAGATTTTGGGTGCCTCCCCTGTTTCCAGTGAGAATGTTCTGGGAAAGGGGCAGGGCTGAGAGTTGGAGTGGCATGGGGTCTATGTAGGAGCTCTTACCAATCCCCAACTAGGATTGGCAGGGGGCGGCCTCCTATATTTTCCCTCAGTTAGCCTGCTGTGGGGGAGTTGTCGACCGGGTGAACTGAAGGATGGAGTTCTAGACTGCATGCTGGAGAGAATGGATCTGGTGGAGGAGCTCAGGAGCTGTGAGGGAGCCTCTCCTTACACGGTCATGGAGAGGTATCCTAGAACAGGAGCTGGAGAGCAGTTGGTCCGCATGGTCCGGGTAAATTCTTCAGGAAGGACTCGGGGCAGGAGTTGGTGAGTAAGGCACAGTGGAGATCTGGAAGAGGCATGTCAGGGAGATCTGGGAGGGATCCATTCCTGACACGGTCATGGAAAGGTGTCCTGGAACAGGAGCTGGGTGTAGAGCCAGAGGAGAGACTGTGGAGTTTGTGTCAAATTCATGCAGGATTTGCAAGTCGTAATCACTGGGATCAGTAGTCCATCATCAAATATTTTCCTCAAGTAATATCCAAGGCCTCAAAAAGGGGTACTGCAGGCCCCTGGCCTATTCAGGATCATCAATTGAAACTACTAGGACTTATTCAGAGTGAGGCCTAGTGGGCTAAAGATGGTGGGACAGGAGTACTAATCTGTGACAGGAAAGTGATATGCAGGAGGAGAAGTGTCTTGAGGTAAAGATCTGCAGGGAGAGTGCAGAGGCGGGAAAGTTCTGAGGTGAAAAGTCTGCCAGGATTAGAGCCCGCCATTTTATCCCATCCGAATAGTGTAACGTATAAAACACTATATCATCTGTAAAGATAATAAGTAAACCATTTGTCCATGTAAAGCTGAATCCGTTTTAACACGGCAAATACCAATTTGTTCTATGGGCATCCCATATCCCTTCCCCCAACCAAGTTCAATTCTGCCAATAAAAACAACAAAACAAAGCAAAACACGGGACTAGACTTAAATGCCTGGCAGCATCTCACATGGTTCCCATCATACACAAGAGAGGGGGCCCTGAACTTTATCTCTGGCTCTAATATGAAGCCATCACACACCCAAGGCGTGTGCCTGCTTCTCCCAAAATCTGGCTTAAAGGGTTTGTAAAGGAATTTTTTTTTATCTTAATAGCTTCATTTACCTTAATGCAGTGCTGTTTTCATGTCCTTATTGTTCGTTTTAGCTCTCAAGTTGCTGTAATACTTCACACTTCCTGGTTGTCTGTTTCCTGATAACCACAGTACTAGTAGCTTTCTCTCTGTGGTCACTAATCAAGGAGGTGTGATTACTGTGTGTCTAAAACCCCACAGCACCAATCAGTTTAGTTTTCCAAACCATCACTGCCCTGTATTGGCTCTGTGGCTCTGTACATCACAGAAGCAGGAAACAACATGCAAAAACGAAACTAGAAACTGTAGGTATATTATATGATTGATTTTTATCTGTTTTTAATCATTTTTAAAAGGAATCAGTTAACTATTATGTCTCTATACCCTGTAAACAGTCATTTCAGCAAAACATTTTTTTTCCTTTACAACTCCTTTAAACCACCACCTTACAGAGTAGCACGGGGACACCCTTCTACAATGGACTTCTCCCTAATAAGGAATTAAACCTGCTACAGATTCTAACCTATCCCCATCCTACAAAAATGTTTATGTTACTTGTACCCTGTTATGGAAGCTTCCTCTCCCACTCTGTTTTATTTGGCAGCCATCAAATAGACAAGAAGTGACAGGAAATATTTACTGTGAACACACAGACAGCAATATAAATTCTTCTCCACTCTATCCATAATTGGAAATATATGTATATTTTAGCATAAATACATATGTAGCAAGGTCTCCGACCTCCTTCAGCCTAATTAGAACCTCCAGGGTTAGAGATAGCTGACATCCTTCTGTATATGGTGGGTTGTGAGGCATAGTGGGTGCAAGATGGAAGTTATTTGGCGCCAGACACTTCTAAAATGCAAAAGAGATGTTTATTTCTCTTGCAAACTTTAATGGGGCAAAGAGGGTTAGGGCCAGGACACCCTTAAGTAGTTGCAAGTTCAATTGGCAGACTCCGAGACTTCAATAGGAAGACAGCTGTTCAGGGAAAGGCCTCCAGCAAGAAGCCACATCTGCACATGCTGGAATGCTGTCTCCTATGGAAATGGTCTTTAACAGTTCCTAACACAAAGCGCAACAGTTCTTTCACCTTCACTACAACTTCTCCTTGTAGTTCTTCCGCACACTGAGCTCCCAGTTTCTCAGTAGACCATCTGATTCACTGACTCGGAATCCCTTGAGCTTCTCTTATCTTCACAGTGGTATCTTCCTCAAGCGTCACCCCCACTTCCCTGCTGGGTCTCGAGCTTGGCACTCCAGATACTTCTCAAGCTTCACCCTATTGTCCTGCTTGGTCCCTGGCTTGGCACACAAGGCTGCAGTGCAAGCAACACCTCCGCTGGCTGGGTCCCTGACTTTGTCACCACCTGAAGTTTCTCGATTCTCCACCATGTTTCCTGGATAGAGATCTCCTGCAATGCAACACTTAAATTTTGACAGGGGAACGCTGCTTCAAATGCAGTTACACCCCCTGGGGATATCTACAATATGTAGAGCCCCATCTGAATAGAATGTTCACCATTCATGTCGAGCTGGGGATACATACAGTATGACCATGCGCGGCATATTTGTACTTTCTTATTGTATCCTATGTGTACTGTTGTACAATTGAAGTCTGTGTTTGCTTTGGACTCGGATTATATAAAACTTGTTCAATACAATTTTATTGAAACAACAAAGAAAATTGGGAAGGAGCGCAGTCACATGACTTCTCAAAATCATGTAACTGTCCTTTCCTCCTATCATAGAATTCTCCACAGTGTTAAAGTATGATTTTTACCTATAGGTAAGCCTATAAAAAGGCGTACCTATAGGTACAGTAAAAATCTCCTAATCGTGCACCGTTTAGGAGATATTCGCTGTAGATGCAGCTGGTGATGTCACTGGCGCATGCACTCTGAAGGAACGGCATACGCATACTTCAAGCGGAGGTTCACCCTCAAAATGAACTTTCTAGCATTCTTAAAGCAGAAGTAAACCCATCAATTTAACAGTTTGAAAAAGCAGTTACATTGCTGGCATGCCGGGAATGCTAACTGTCACATTGGTTGTGCTCTCAACCAAACTGTCAAACCATCCAATGGCTGGTGTCATAACTGATCACATGTGCAGCATCATGGCAGTTGAAGATTAAACAGAGGCCAAGACGCGCCTTAGCAGCTGTCAATCAACTCCTCTTCGCTTAGAAACGCCCATTCCCCGCAGGATTCCCCGCTCGGAGCCGGAAAACAAGGGCTCATATAACGATAAGTAAAAAAAAAAAAAAAAAACAGCATACTGCAGATGTTAGCAGTATGCTACAGCTAATGTCAAAAAGTGGATTTTTGAGTGAACCTCCGCTTTCAGAGGCGTGTCATAAGTGACGTCAACTCCGGCTCGGTCATTCCTTTTGCCGAAGCCCTCCAACCCAGAAGGAAGACCTTCACTGGTGACATTGTGCCACGGGAGGGCTTCATTTTCAGCTAAGTCTGCAATGCAACCCATACTAGCACATTATGACTTAAACTGCCCAGCGCCTTTTTTTATGCGGTTTACTACCGCTTTAAGCTGCCCAATGTTGCCTGAATTTTATGAATGTACTATAAAATTCGGGCCACAGTAACATTGTGGAGAGCAGATATGTACCCCTTTTAGTGCAAAGAAAATGGAGGGCATGTCCACATCAGCCTGTGATTTATCTATATATAGAAAGCATGGATCTATTCAGGACTATGATATTTCCATACTTGCCACCATAATCTACAGCAGCAGCTATAGCTATACTAGTCTACAGCATATGACCTTACCTCTTGTAGTCCCTTCCTCACACTAGTTATATATTGAATATTTTTCTACACTGGGCTGAAAATGTTGTGTTCTACAGTCGTCTCGTTTGTCTTCCAGATCCAATTACTGTACCTGCAGTGTGATAAAGTCAGAAAACTTCATGCATAAAGTCAAAGTTTTCGCACAGTTGTTTCCTGACAAACTGTTAGTCTACAAAGCGCTGCCGAAAAGGCCAGCTTTTTAATGATGTTCCTTAGGATGTTTTCTAAAATAATGACCATGCTGCTTTTTAAAAAATGCAGAGACCTAACATGTTCATCTCATTTTACACCAGCTACTTTGTTTCTGTGGAGGGCTTTGTATTTCTTCATAGTTGTATTTCTGAACCATAGAAAATGCACACAATATAAATGATTACCGGTTTTCAAACTCATGAAACTGGACCCCATCGCTACGCGTTTTCATCATTGACCAATGAGTAATTTATTCATATACTGTAATTGTTCAGTATTGTTTAATATTATGTATGCAATGAACTGTCAAAAACCAACACTTGTTGGTAAATATATTATCTTTGGCATTGCATTACTTTCTTATGGTTACGTTTTTCATGTTTCTATAAAGCCGCATACACATGACCGTTTTTCATGACGAGAAAAATGCTATTTTTTAAATTGGTCGTTAAAAACGGTCGTGTGTAGGCTCCAGAGCATTTTTCTCGACAAGAAAAATGGGCATTAATAATTTAGAGCATGCTCTATTTTTTATCGTTGTTTTTCACATTGTCGTTTTTCTCGTCGTGAAAAAAATTGTCGTGTGTACGCTTTTACGACGGGGAAAAAAACATGCATGCTCAGAAGCAAGTTATGAGATGGGAAATTAGCATAATCAGCCCAAAGGGTGGCGCCATTCAAATGGAACTTCCCTTTCATAGTGCCGTTGTACGTGTTGTACGTCACCGCGCTTTGCTCAAGCATTTTTTATCACGATTGTGTGTATACAAGGCAGTCTTGACAAGAATCACGTCGAGAAAAACTTTGTTTTTTTCAATGACATGAAAGTCGTGTGTTTACGCAGCATAAGTACTCCCTCTTCCATCTACAAATAATGCCCCCAACCCCCTCCTCTTGTTATTAATTTATACAGTGATAAAAAAATAAAAAAATAATCATGATCCTAGTTGTTGGACCTAAAGTTCTCTATTTTCCAGACTACAGAGGTGAATGCTTTCTATTGGCTATCCGCTGACAGGATCCTCTAGGGCTCCAGAAAACATCACTGCAGGTTGATGCCACAACAAGGGGAGCCGAAATCAAAAGCAGAAAAATCAGCACATGGAACATAACTTACAGTCAGTAGGATGTGTCCCTGGTGCTGATTCTCCTTCCGTTAGTAGAAATCTTCCTCCGTTTATGCTCCCCATTCCTTCCGCTATGATATTATGGTGTGACAAGCGTTATTACAACTAAGTGGCTGTCACAGGGTCTCATCAAGAGAACCCGCTTATGCCCCTCTTTTCCATCAGTTTTGCCATTTATGGAAGCTTCTAAGAATGGAACAGGATCTAAGAATGGAGCATTGACTGAATAATTGATAGTACTGCACCCTTTATTCACAGACCCTGTTCAATTCATAGAAGCTATCTGTAAATTGTGTCCCTTGTGCTGAACTTTCTGTTTTTGGCTGCCAATAGGCATTAAAACGGAGGTCCGCCTAAAAATAAAAAATAAATATTAAAAGCCAGCAGCTACAAATACTGCATATTTACGTTTTTGGTTGTAACATGCCAAAAAGTGGAAAATGTCAAGGTGTATAAATACTTTTTCAAGGCACTGTATACATAGAGGAGATATACTTAAACTGGAGAGTCTGGTGCAATTCTGCATAGAAACCAATCAGCTTCCAGGTTTTATTGCCAACCCTTAATTAAACAAGTTGACATTAGAAATTAATTGGCACTAGATTATGAGTGCTCCAATTTTAGTAAATCTCCCCAATACTCCCTGCATAAAAGGCAAGTTGTAAAGCCTCGTACACACGCTCGGTTTTCTCGGCAAGAACCAGCAAGAAAACTGCCGGCAGAGCTTTCTTGCAGAGAAAACCGCTTGTGTGTATGGTTTCTCGTCGAGAAAACTGTCGTGAATCTTGACGAGACTCGTCCGGAGTCTCAATTTTTTCATTGTGATTCTCGATGGGCTGGTTTACGATGAGAAAAAACGTTCGCATGTATGCTTTTCCGAATCTTAAAAACATGCGCATGGTCAGAATCAAGTATGAGACGGGAGCGCACCTTCGGTAAAAGTAGCATTCGCAATGGAGATAGCACATTCGTCACGCTGTAACAGACTGAAAAGCGCAAATCTTCTCTCACCAAACTTTTACTAACACGTGGTAACATGAGATTAGCAAAAGCAACCCCAAGGGTGGCGCCAGTGGAATCGAACTTCCCCTTTTTAGTGCCGTCGTACGTGTTGTACGTCATCATGTTAGAGAACTACAAGATTTTGTCTCGAGAGTGTGTATGCAAGGAAAGCTAGACAAGAATCCCGTCAAGCTTGACAAGAATTCCGTCGAGAAAAACGTTTTTTTTACGTAGGGATTCTCGGCCGTGTGTACGAGGCTTAAGAAGCATATAAAGTAAGACGTCATATAGGCCTAGATTCACGTAGGGCGGCATATGTTTGAGCCGGCGTATCGTATCGTATTTACACTACGGCGCCGCAAGTTAGAGAGGCAAGTGCTGTATTCACAAAGCACTTGCGTCCTAAGTTACGGCGGCGTAGCGTAAATGTGCCGGCGTAAGCGCGCCTAGTTCAAATTGGGAAGAGGTGGGCGTGTTTTATGTTAATAAAGCATGACCCCACGTAATTGACGTTTTGAATGTACGGCGCATGCGCCGTCCGTGGACGTATCCCAGTGCGCATGCGTCGGATAGAATGCCTAAGATACGTCGAACACTGCCTACTATGTGAACGGAACTTACGCACAGCCCTATTCGCGTACGACTTACGCAAACGGCGTAAAAAGATACGCTTGTTCCGACGTCCATACTTTGCATGGGCTGCGCCACCTAGAGACATGCTTTATCGTTACCCCGGCGTATGTCTTACGTAAACGGCATAACTAATTGCGACGTACGTACGTTCGTAACTCTTTGTGAATCTGGCCCCTAGTATACAATACAAACCACAAGGGAAAATATATGTGTGGGAAATTCTCAGTGGACACCTAAAAACGTAGACCCGATCCCAGATGACAATTAAAATTATTCATGCTGAATCCCAACTGATTTGCAGTATTTTTAAGAGCAAATTGGGGAAATATGAGAACAAAAAAAAAGCCCAAATACAATTCCTGGCAAAACCTTTTATTGCTTTTAGGCTGCATTTATCATTGAAAATGTATTCCAAGGGGGGATAATTCATGAATCCCTTTCAAACAATATCTATGAATCTAGTTTTATAGCTGCTATTTTTATTTTTCATGTTAAATATCCATTATTGTGTTTCTGTGTAACAGCTATAAATACAGTCTCACAAAGACATTGATTAACTGATACATAATAAAAAGGTCATTTTTAACAAGAGTTTAATGTAAATCCATAGAATAACACCGTGTTTGGGTTAGCAATTATCTCCACACAGTAGTGATTGTAGATGGGGTTGGTAAAATAATCTTCTGTGCTCCCCGTATAAATACATTCCTCCTGAATGTAATCCGATGAGCATGGAAGAATTTAAACATCTGTTTAACAAGTGCTTATTTCTGAGCTGCTTCTCAGCTACTGCAGGCTCTGCTTTTAACCTCAGAGTCAACCACAAAACATGCTGAAAACAAGCATGGACGCTAAATGTGGAAAACACATTTCACCTCCTCTTCTGGAGTCAAAAAGTGATATAAATGTGAAACGGGCCAAAAGCTGGATTATGCTGTTGTTTTCTTTTCTCCTTGAAATACTCTCTTAGAATAAAGATGGGTCAAAGACGATAACATATGGGGTGGGGAGGCAAATGTGAAATTGCATTTAAAGTGACCCTTGTTGCTATTTAAAAAAAACAGAAGCCGGCCGCTTCTTGCAAAGCAAACTATTTACAAACCTCCCAACTTTGTGAGATGGGAATTAGAGACACCTATCAGCAAAAGTATGCAGGCATAAGGCACATCCCTTAAAGCGGGAGTTCACCCAATTAGGTTTTTTTTTCTCTTTTCCCCTTAGATGGATGCTCGTTTTGTCTAGGGGAATCGGCTAGTTGTTTTAAAATATGAGCAGTACTTACCGTTCACGAGATGCATCTTCTCCGTCGCTTCAGGGTATGGGTCTTCGGGAGCGGGCGTTCCTTCTTGATTGACAGTCTTCCGAGAGGCTTCCGACGGTCGCATCCATCGCGTCACTCATAGCCGAAAGAAGCCGAACGTCGGTGCGGCTCTATACTGCGCCTGCGCACCGACGTTCGGCTTCTTTCGGAAAATCGTGACGCGATGGATGCGACCGTCGGAAGCCTCTCGGAAGACTGTCAATCAAGAAGGAACGCCCAGTCCCGCAGCCCATACCCGGAAGCAGCGGAGAAGATGCATCTCGTAAACGGTAAGTAATGCTCATATTTTAAAACAACTAGCCGATTCCCCTAGACAAAACGAGCATTCATCTAAGGGGAAAATGTGTTCTCTATGGGTGAACCTCCGCTTTAACCGCTTGGCGAGCAGCCGCCTTCATTATACGGTGGCAGGTCGGCACAATCCCACAATCCATTGTAGCTGTACATCAGCTCCTTTAGGCCACACACGATCGCGGGCACAAGAGGCAGAACAGGGATGTGTGTGTGTGTAAACACACGAGCTGGAAACCACGATCTCTCATCTCCTATAGTTAGTCCCCTCCCCTCACAGTTAGAACACACACAAGGGAACACAGTTAACCCTTTGATCGCCCCCTAGTGTTAACCCCCTTCCCCTGTCAGTGACATTTACACAGTACAGGCATACCCCACTTTTAAGTACACACTGGGGTTTATTTACTATCGCTGGAGAGTGCAAAACAGGCTCACTTCTGCATAGAAACCATAGAAACCAGTGAGCTTCTAACCCCAGCTTGTTCACTTAAGCCTGGTAATAAAACCTGGAAGCTTATTGGTTTTTATGCAGAAGTGAGCCCCATTGCATACCTCCCAACTTTTCAAAAAGCAACCGCGAGTCATTCATGAAATTTTTTTTATGCTGACACAAAAGTTGTTGAGCCGTGGGGGGGGGGGGGGTGGACATCCGCGGGACGGGCGGGGTCCCGGGAAATTTCCGCGACCCAGTCGACATTACACTAGGTGGGGGGGGGGGGCGTCTTACTTCCTCCTCCGGTGCTGCCTCCACTTGCTCCTCTTCCTGTGCAGGAAAATTAACACTATCACGGGACTGCAGCAAAATGGTGTCTATGCGGGAAAGTCCCACAGAATCCGTGCCCGCAGAATGCTATTGTGTACTTAAAAGTTGGGTATGCCTGTAATCAGTTCCATTTTTATAGCACTGATCACTGTATAATTGTCAGTGGTCCCAAGAATGTGTCAAAAGTGTCCGAAAAGTCCGCCATAATGTCGCAGTCCCCATAAAAAAACGCAGATCACCGCCATTAGGCCTCATACACACTACTGTTTTCCTCGACAGAATCCATCAAGAAACTTGATTCTCGACAAGCCTAACAAGGAACTCGTCGAGGAAAACGATGTTTCATTTACGATGAGTTCCTCGGTCGTGTGTACGAGGCCTTACTGGTAAAAAATAATAATAATAAAAATGCCATAAATATATCCCCTATTTTGTAGACGCTCTAACTTTTCGCAATCCAGTCAATATATGCTTTTTGCGATTTTTATTACCAAAAATATATAGAAGAATACACATGCCTAAACTGAGGAAAAAGTTCGCTTTTTTTTTAAAATAGTGCTATTTATTACAGCAAAAAATACAAAATATTGTGTTTTTTTGAAATTGACGCTCTTTTTTTGTTCATAGCGCAATAAATAACAACCGCACTGGTGATCAAATACCACCAAAAGAAAGCCCTATTTGTGGGGAAAAAGGGACATCAATTTTGTTTGTGTACAGGGTTGCACGGCCGCGCAATTATCAGTTAAAAGGACGCAGTGCCGTATCGCAAACAATGGTCTGGTCAATGAGCAGCCAAATCTTCCGGGGCTGAAGTGGTTAAAGGAAGAATTGTACAAAAAAACAAGATTGGTTAAACCCACAAGTGCTTTTTTTTTTACCACTACTTTTCCTTTATATTGGCTTTTAGAAATTACAAATGCAGCAATTTAGATATTGGATGAAAGGTTTAGCACTGGGAAACACTTTTTGATAGATAAAAAGTGCATTTTATACACAACTATATAGATCAGACCAAAATAAGGGACAATTGAGGAGGAAAGAGGGACAGAGGGACATTGCTACAAATCACGCACAGTCCCTCGGAATCAGGGACAGGTGGGAGCTCTGTATTCATACATACCTACCTCGCTACCTGTACCTTAAAACCCCTCTATTTTAAAGAGAGAAGGTTGCAGAAGGACCTTTAGAATCTGGTTTAGTGCCAAGTTTTCTTTCGGTGTCTGGTCCTCTTTTGCTCTCTGTGGTTCCCATATGTTACTATTAGCATCCTTTAATATTGTTAGCAATGGGGTTGCTTTAGCGCTGAATTCCAGGCAAATAAAAAACACAGATGAATGCACATATATATAAAAAGGAAAAATGCATTAATGCTGAACTCCAGGCAGATATAAAACACACAAAGTTCTGTAATTGTTTAAATATACCTAAAAGCAGAGCTTAACTTTTGTTTAGTTTTGGATAGAGTGGAGAGGGATTAGAACACCTTTCAGGTCTTTATGACTGTCAGGGAGATTCTCCCTCTCCATTTGTCTCATTTACCATTGTCATTCAAAGCAAAAGAAAATCCCAAATTTTGAGTTAGAGGGGAAATCTTCCAATGGGGAAAGTTCTGGTGACCTAGGAGACCCGAAGGGATTCTCTTAACTTGCAGGGATTTGCTCTTTAAGGTGGATGATAATATTCCTTTTTGACTCACCCATGCAGAGTGAGAGGTTTTGGCAGTGGCGGCTTGTGTTTTTTTTTTGGGGGGTCGGAAATCAACAACCCCCCCGAGCGGCACCCACCCCCCGCTGTTTTCCGGTCGGTCAGGCACTTACCCCACACTGTGGTGGGTGGCAGGCAGCGTTGTGCATTGGCTCGGCTCCGAGTCCTCTCCTCCATGGTGACTTTAAGCTACTCCCCTCCTCTCCTAGGCATCCAATAGGATTGCCTGTCTATTCAGCCAGTCGGGTGACTGGTGTCAAAACCCGCTCCCTGAATTGCCAGGAGGAGGCTAGGTGTTACAACAGTGACTATTGATTTGCTGTTATAGCCCACCTGGCTATAGCGCTCTAATCAGTGCTTAAAAAAAAACAGCCCCTGTGCATTGGAATCCATGCACCGATGTCCTGAAAGGTGTCAGACGCATGGATAGGGAAGGTGGAGATGTACAGGGGGGGGCTGTGCCCAGGCACCCTTAATGGACGGGCCGTCCTTGGGTTCCAGAATAGTCTGGATGAAGAGGAGAGGATTGATTTGTTAAGTTCTCAATTTGGACCCAGAGTTTGGCTCCTTGGAGAGACTTGGGGTTGGAAATAGCCTCCAACCCTTTTTACAGAGACTTTCATACGGAAAGGGTCAATCCACTTTCAGGGGAGGCCCGAAGAAGAGCAGGAAAGAGTCAAAATATGTTGGTGGCGTGGAGTGAGGAAGTACACAGCTCTATAGGACTCTGTTTGGACTGTCTGACGTCTGACAATGGTTGATTAGCTCCTTTCGCTTTTCTAGGACTCTAAAGCAGGCAGGGACATAATGCTGTTTAGGGATAAGTTTTTAGGCGGTGAGGAAAAAATTTGAGTTGTAGCAGAATTATGATGTATGTTTACTTTGCTGAAGAAACCTTTTTTTTTTTGGGCTTGATTTTGAAGTACCCATTAAGACTTGTGATCTTTTCTGTAATTTCGAAAGTGTAAATGATGGAAATAAAATCTAACTTTTTTTGACATATTATAAGAATGTCTAATCTGTAATTTGATGCCTTTTGGAGATTTTTCCATCTTTCCTTGGCTTCGTTATGCACAATAATACAAATTTTTACCTGGGGTGCCCAAACTTTCGATCCCCACTGTATATGTAGCACAATGCTTCAAAACAGCTCCCCTAAATTGAAAGAAATATACATCTTTTAATCTAAGGGAGGTATTTTGAAGCACATACAGAGTATGCTGTAGCAAGACTCAAAGTCTAGGAGCTAAATGATTTATCGCCAGGGCTGGTCACTGGAGCTTCTCTGTCTCTGACAGATGGAGGGTTGAGCCTTGAACCTGCTGGACCTGTGTGTCCCACTGTTGTAAAAGAGGCTGACATACAGAAATTAAGTGCCAATTTAAAATAAAGTCTGGAAGTCAAATGGTTAAGCAGAAACTAAAATGGTTTGGGTAAATTTCATTCATCTATTTTGTGATGTTTTTTATGATGTTTTACATTACATCAAACATATGTTTTACACAGTGCATTATGGGCAGGGCTTTTTTTTTTTTTGCAGGAACGTGTGGGAACGCAGTTGGGGCACCTCCAGCACTGAGTAATGGCAAGGATTGCTGAGGTGTGCTCGAGGGTCTATTAATGCTGGCTGTTGGAAGATCAATTGTTGCTGTGGTGGGTGTCAATTGTTGCTGTGGTGGGTATCAATTTTTGCTTGGAAGAGATGCAGTGTTGAGGAAGTGGTATATTCTTGTTGGCTGCTGGAGGGTCTATTAATGCTGGGGGAGGGGGGTTCAATTGCTGCTGGGAGGAATCTATATTTGAGGGAGTGGTCTATTGTGGTTGGCTGCTGGAAGGTCTATTGATGCTGACTGCTGGAGAATCTATTGTTGCTGGGGGGTTCAATTGCTACTGGGATTAATCTACTTTTGAGGGTGTGGTCTATTTTTGTTTACTGCTGGGAGGGTCTGTTGATGCTGGTTGCTAGGAGATCTGTTGTTTCCAGCGGGGGACTTCTAATCGTTGGGTGGATCTATTGTTGCTTGGGTGTAATCTGCTGTGGAGGGGGTCTATTGCTGCTGGGGGGGAAACTATTGTTGAAAGGGGGGTGTATTGTTGCTGGCTGCAGAGGATATATTTTACAGCTTATTCACAAATACCATACAATTTACTTAGCACTGTTAAATGGTACTTGGTTATGTATTCTCTAAAAGGAGCAGTACTGCAAGGTGGACAGGGGGGAGGAATCAAGGGACGGTGCTTGGGGGTGGGTAGGAGGTGGAGACAAGGGGGGACTTGAAAGGGGGAGTTCCTGCACCTATTCTCTGAGTAAAAAAGCCCTAATTCAAAAGGATGCATGGAGCATAATAAGGAACTGTTCTGATTAAATTTTGCAGTCATCTGAAAGAATGTGGAAATAAAGGGAGGAGTCGCCACTCTGACAGAATGACTTTTGTGTAGCTTTCAGCTTAAAGAGGAAGTAAACCCTGATGGGTTTTACTTCCTCTTTATTTCCCTGCAAAGGTAAAGCATAATGGGCTAATATGCATCGCATAGTAGCTCATTATGTGTCACTTACCTGAAATCAAAGCATGCGCGCGGGAGCCGCCAGTCACGGCATGACCCCTTTAGAAACGGCACGACCTGTCCTTTCTAAAGTGCGCATGCGCCGTAGACATCGGCGCGCGGCTTTATTGTAAATATGTCCTAAACCGTGGAGGTTTAGGAGATATTTCCAGAACCTACAGGTAAGCCTTAATATAGGCTTACCTGTAGGTAAAAGTGGTTGTACAAGGTGTACAGCCACTTTAAGTCAATACATTTGTAATCAACTGGATTTTTCAGCAAAGCAGATATGGATATTGTGGAAGGAAGTGAAGAGGTGCCCTAGGCTCCATCTGCTGGCAGAAAGGGGGTTTACCAAAAATAAATATGTAATTTCACCACCTAACCTTATTTTTTTGCCCTACAACAATAAATAAAGCAGCTATTTACAGGTATAATCATAAATGCATATTTAACCAAAGCGCTTTTTAGGTTCAGATGGAAAGGGGAAGATCTAGAACCTCTGCCGGCTATTTTTTGCTGTCTGTAAGTGAGAGCCCAGAGACACAACAAGCAGTAAGTGGATATACCACAAGAATTAAAGGAAATCTCTTTAGACGATTGTTACTGGAACACAGGGGTCAAGTCCTGGGGGAAAAAGTGTGGGAACTCCCACCCAAGATCCACTCCACTCAAATCCCGTGATAACTTGCGGCAGACCTCTGCAATGTCTCCTGGGAACAATGACAAAAGCTCCCAGGAGACATTGCGGCATCGAGGAAGTGACGGAATACCCGCACACTACCCGATGAATCCATATACAGGAAGCGGCCAATAACATAAAGGATTACTAAGGTTCACCTGCCCCTGACAGTGACTCGAGTTGGGCATCACCGCTTAGTGAAGGATTGGCTCGGGCAGCTCGGCTGCTCTAGTCCTGCAAAGGGAACTGAGTTCCTGCTGTGAAAAAAATGCGGAACTCCGTTCCCACACGTTCCCGCAGGACTTGAGCCCTGCTGGAACAGATATCCTCAATTAAAGATTACCCCTCACCTCCAGTTCCAGAGATAAACATACAACTCTAAGTTTCCCTTCACTTTGTCTCCTTAGAACAATAGACACCAGAATAAGCAGGTCACCCAGACAAACAAAGAGGAGAACTCTTCCCATCAGGGACACAGTAATAAAAACCTGACAGGGGCTCTAACCATCCCCTAACTCTGTTCAAAAAACTAGATAAAACCTTTTGGCTGGAGTTTTGTTATAAGCTGATGTTGGAAAAGAAGAAAGGTAACAGCTCCCTCTGCAGGGACAACTCAATCCATACACCAGGTTCACTCACAGGTGCCGAGGCTTGATGTGTCCCAACACACTCCAATGCCACAGTAGTAAGAAGAGTCGGCAAAACTGTAATCCTTGAAGTGTTTATTGGTACATCCGAGTGACAACAAACAATAATGCTGACGAGTTTTGGCAACAGCCTTAGTTGTAGCTATGACTAAAGCTATTGCCGAAATGCGTCAGCATTATTGTGTTATTGTCACTCCGATGTACAAATATAAACGACACTTCAAGGATTACAGTTTTGCCGGCTCTTCTTACTACTATAAGCTGATGTTGATCGCACATGCAGCTCCCTTCTGACCCAGGGCCAGGAAAAGAGGGTGGGCAGGAGGGGAGGCTGCCCTGAGCACTGTGGTACTACGTGTAATGGTGGGGGCGCCACAAGGAAATGGAGGGGAGGAGATTTGGGTGGTTGGCGAAGTTTGGTATTTTCACTCTGGGCTCTAGGTGGCCTTGTCCTGCAAAGGACTATCCTACAATCATATCTATGGTGGAGGACCCTTTAAAATGTCCTGAAAGCTGTGGAAAACACAGTGAAAACTTGAGAACGACAATCTGTCCACATCATTGAGATTTTCTACAGTCAGCCGGGGGAGACAAGAGCTAATTTTATATTTCAATACACGCAGGCACCTTTGATTGAAATAATAAGTTTTCTTTGATTAGTGGATGTATATTTACCAAATGCTCCACTTTTCAGATTCTGGA
The DNA here is from genome assembly GCF_905171775.1 of Rana temporaria. Lineage (NCBI taxonomy): Eukaryota > Metazoa > Chordata > Amphibia > Anura > Ranidae > Rana > Rana temporaria. The sequence goes on along the minus strand of NC_053489.1, from coordinate 629,427,396 downwards.
ATGGTTATCTCTGTTTCTTAAATGGCAAGAAGAATGCAGCATCTCATTTTAAATTGTAAATCTATTTATATGCTAATGTCTCTGTGTTCCTTGCCACAAATAGCACCGGTGGTGTTAGACAATTTAATCACATACATGGATTAGGCAGCTATGGGCAATCAATCTAATTTTTTTTTTGCTCATGTATTTTTTTTTTTTATATTATATGAGTTTAAACTGTGTAATTTGCCTGTCCTGCCAATCACTGGGGTTTCTGATGGATTATGTATTTACCTTACTGAACATGGGCTGAATTATTATCTAAAATGGCTATCCCGTTGTGATCCAATATTTTAATTTTCATATTGATTATCACTAGAATTGCAATTCTCCCTGCTTGGGATTTTTTTTTAGTTTGACAACCTGTAGAGCTTTTTTGATAAATTAAACTTAAAGTTCTGTAAATAAAAAAGGAGGGGACAAAACCTTTTGCATTACTTTTAAAACTATTTAACCACTTAACTTGATCTCCGGATCTCCAGAAGGTTTAACTGCGTTAATTTAACTGACAACTGCACGGTCATGCAACACACTACCCAAATAAAATTGACGTTCTTTTTTTCCCAAATAGAGCTTTCTTTTAGTGGCATTTGATCACCACTGCATGTTTTATTTTTTGCGCTAGAAACAAAAAAAGACTGACAATTTAGAAAAATAACAAACAATATTTTTTTACTTTCAGCTCTAAAACATATCTAAGAAAAAATGTAAAAGGTCAACATTCTTCATAAATTTAGGCCAATATGTATTCTGCTACATATTTTTGGTAAACAATCCTAATAAATGTATATTGATTGGTTTGCGCAAAAGTTATAGCGTATGTGATATATACTGGAATTTCTATTTATTTATTTTTTCTAGTAATGACAGCGATCAGCGACATAGCGGGACTCCAATATTGCAGTGGACATTCATACACTAACTTACACTTTTTGGGAACTAGTGACACTAATACAATGATCAGTGCTAAAAATATGCACTTTCACCATACTAATGACACTGGCTGGGAAGGAGTTAAACATCTAGAGCGATCAAAGGGTTTAATGTGTGCCTAGCCAGTGTTTTGGTGTACGGTGGTAGGTTCTTTTACTAAGGGAAGTAATGGATTTTACTCCCTGCTTTATGGGGGAAAGAAAATCCATTACTTCCCAGCTGACAGGACAGGGCTCTGCCTTGTTTACATAGACAGGGCTCTGTCCTGTTTGAATTCACAACGTTTGGCAGGTGCCGTGAGAAATTATACCGCTCTAAAAACTGCTAATTCCTTGGCTTTGCTTCCGTCCCACTAAACCAAAAGGGTGCTGGCTATGCACAGGTGCATTGGATAGAAAAAGGTCCTGGACTGCCGCACTCCTTAAAACGATGTCTTTATTATACAAATAAAATCCAAAAAACAACCAAAGCGATGCAGTCAAAATGAAGTGAACAAAAGGAAAAAGGTGGCTGACATGTTTCACATCATGCGATGCTTACTCGTAGCTAGTGAACAATGACAAAAACTGTGTTTAAAAAGAGGAGGGGAAAAAGGTGAATGGGGCGTTTCACCAATTAGCCCACAGGTGATCGTTAGTCAATAGAACACTTTGATGAACCCTGATGTGTCACACATGGAATACTATCGTGTATGGGATTAAATGAATAAAAAATCTCATACTGGTGATAAAAGATGATAGAAAAAAAAAATATATATATATATATATATCATGACCAATATGGTGAAAAAAGTGATGTGTGTATACCATAAATTTAATAAAGTATTTGACAGTACAATAATAAATAAATAAATGAATGTGAATGTGAAATAGGAAAAAATTGTGTATCGGTATGTGTATAAACACACACGGACATATAAGGCCTTGTACTCACGACCGGATCTGTGCGCTGGAAACTGTCTGCCCGACAGTTTCCGGCGTACAAGGCTGATTTGTGTTTTGTTCCGCTGGCGTGTACACACCAGCGGACCAAATTCCCGTCGTACCGGAACGCGTGCACGTAAACTACGTACGACGTCACTATAAAGGGGAAGACCAAAGTTAATGGCGCCGCCCTCTGTTCCTCTTTTGCTAGTTACGGGTTTGCTCGTGTTAGTGAAGGTTTGGTTAGAGCTGATTCGCGCTTCTCGGTCTCCAGGCTTTGACAGCGTGTATTCACGGGTTCAGTGCGTGTGCTTGCGGTAACGTAGTTGTCATTCGGCTATAGGCAAGCAGGTTGTTTCTGCTTTAGCAGTTGCATCCTGTGCGCTCGTATCTGTTTGTCACGCGTTTGTCGCAGGTAGTGCTGGATTTGCGAGTGCTTTCTGTTTCAGTGTGTTCTTGACTGACCAGCCGGCCGGTTTGAAGCCATGATGGAGCAGCAGCGTCAATTTTCGCGAGTTGGTGCTGTTTATGGGATGGCTGCTGGATATGTTCATTTGTCCAGTACTTTGGCCAGAAACAGGGGGCGGAGGCGTTTCTGGACCAAGAATTGGTTGCGCCAGCGTGACCAGTTCTCACATATGCCTCTGCTTAGGGAACTCCAGGAGAATAATCCTAATGACTTTAGGAATTTTCTCCGCATGACGGACCCCGTATTCAACCGTCTGCTGGATCTTCTGTCCCCCTATATCACGAGGCAGGACACTGTGATGCGCCAAGCCATCACGGCCGAGCAGAGGCTTATTGCCACGTTGCGGTACCTGGCGACTGGGAGGAGCCTGCAGGACCTCAAGTTCTCGACAGGCATCTCTCCGCAGGCGCTTGGGGTCATCATACCGGACACGTGTGCTGCCATCATCAAAGTTATGCATGAGGAGTATATTAAGGTAAGTTTCCTGGCTCTAATAATGTGGCCAACTAACTTTATTTTTATTTTCCCAGATATGCTGTGTGTTTAACTAACGTTACCTTTTCTCCCTATGCATGTTGATATCAGCTTTACATGTTTTATTCTTGGCCTACCTGCATATTTGTCCCTTACCCAATATTAACCTGTCCAGCATGCTATCCTAGGGACAAACCCACCTTGCCATTTTTTCAAACAGGACTTTTTGGTTTTTGTGTCCCCCCCCCCCCCCCCTTCAAACTTTTATTGTCCCCATCAGAGGGCTGTGGAGTCTCTTAATGAAGTGGCCCTATATATTTCATTTCCCAAATTCTCCATGCACATTTTTCTAATGCAATTTTAATACTGTGAACTGTCACAAGGATGCTTGTAGGATGTTTTTGTTACAAAGTACTAAATCTCTTTTTTTGTTTGTCCCCACAGCTACCCTCCACACCACAGGAATGGCAGTCTGTGGCTTCCCAATTTGCCCAGCGGTGTGATTTTCCAAACTGCGGTGGAGCAATAGATGGGAAACACGTCCGCATTGTGCCCCCACCCCGCTCGGGGTCCTACTATTATAATTACAAGGGTTATCATAGTATTGTGTTGATGGCGGTGGTGTCGGCACAGTATGAGTTTCTATATGTGGACGTGGGGAAGAACGGCCGGATGTCTGATGGGGGAGTGTTCGCACGGACTGATTTCTATGATCGTCTCCAAGCTGGTGGTCTGGCATTGCCACCAGATGAAGATAATGTGGAAGGACTTCCGTTTGTGTTCCTAGCGGACGAGGCTTTCGGGCTTGGTCCTCACCTCATGCGGCCTTTTCCCCAGAGGACCCTCACCTCAGAGAGGAGTGTGTTTAATTTTCGGTTGGCCAGGGCTCGGAGGGTAGTCGAGAATGCCTTTGGGATACTCACCAACCGGTTCCGCCTGTTCAGGACATCGATACATCTGGCGGAATATAAATTGGACACCGTTGTATTTGCCTGCTGCATTTTGCACAACTTTTTACGCAGGCACTCCCAGACGTACCTACCCGACATCGGTTCTGAGGCAAGACTACCCTCAGATCCCCTTCCCGGGCTGGACACTGGTCGCGCTGGCTTGGCCCCCCAATCAGCTCGTGAGGTACGCGACAAATATGTTGAGTACTTCATGGGTCGGGGGGCCATTGCTATGCCAGATCATATTTCTTTCTAATTCGGCCCCCAAAGAAAGGAATATTCTCTCAAATAATAAATAATTAGACCATTGGACTTTATACAGTTGTTTGTCATTAATGCTTTTTCTCTTTTTCTCTGTCTTCCTGGTTCTCTAACTAACTTCTTCAATTGTAATGCATAATTGATTTCTCCACTTTTAGTAACTAACCACATTTTGCACAGTATTCACTCATCTACAAACAGGGTATTGAGTCTAGAAATAATAAGCAACTCCATTTGTAAATTTTGAGGTCAAGTATTTTAATTTTTGCTTGTTCATGACCCCAAAAATTATTTTATATTTTTTTCATTACTCCCTGCTTTTGTACTTAGGAGTCAAAAAAATTTTTTTTTTTTTTTTTTTTTTTTTCAGGTAATTCAACCAAAAATATTATGCAGATTATACATTTATTAACAAGTTCACTTTTTTTTTTATCAAATATAGTTAGATTTATTGTTTACATATATATATATATATATATAGATTATATTTGGTGGGGTGTTTAGCGCCTTAATTTTTTTTTTGGGCATATTTTTTATGCACAAAAAACAATAATTTTTTTAACATTTTTTTTGTTTTTGGTGTGTTTTTCTAAAACTAAATTTTTAGGTGAGAATTTGGAGTCAAATCTCTACTTCACTAAATTCAGTGATTAGAGAGATTTATAATTCTATATATATATATTTTAAATTTTTTACCGTTGTTTATTCTTTATGGTCTAAACTTTATAGTATCCCAAAATGTTCAACATGGTCAAAAAGTAACAAAATCCTATTCCAAAAATATAAAAACTCACAACAGCAGTCAGTCATGGTGTGCTTTCACACTGGAACACGCCAAAATTGGAAGATACACACATTCAGTGCAAACTCGCCAAATGTCATTGGTTCAACAGACAAATGGCCACATGTGCTATCTGACATCATGGGTGATCAATGTCTGTGTTTTGTGGGAGCAAACCCTTCCTCTCAACTACTTGAGGATGGAGGAGGGGGTTGGACCCACAAAGCACAGACATTAGATATTCTGTGATGGCAGATAGCACATGTTGGCACACTGTGTGTGTATCTTCAAATTTTGGCGTATTCATTATTCAAACTGTAAAAATGTTTGTGGGGGCGGGGGATGGGCGGGGGGTGTTTCAGTCTTTGACACGGCCCATCATGTCAATAATGTTCTTAAAATTAGATTCGATGACCATCATTCTTTGCCGCATATTGTCCATTTCCGTGCTGCATTCCAAAAGCACATTTGTTACATTCTGTTCCATGAGAAACATCCTTTCACGCATATTGTGCATTTCAGTGCTGCACTCCATTACCTGCTGAATAATTATAGCAGCACTTGCACGTGAAAATATTGGCACACCATCCTCCTCCCCTAAAACCAACAAAAAAAAAGGCATTTACAACATTATTTTTCGATGAGGCCTATCTACATATGTTTTTTTGAATCAAGCTAGGGTGACACTGACCTGATGGGCTTCTCCTTTCCACCTCTTCGACATCTTCTATCACTCCTCCTTCTTCCACCACCTCCCCATCATCTTCAATCACTCCTCCTTCTTCCACCACTTCCCCATCATCTTGGACTCCTCCTTCATCCATCAATCCACCTTCTTTCAATTCGCCAAATTGTTCTTCCGCCACTTGCCCTTCATCTGCTATGACTTCTAAGTCCAAAATTACTTCTTCCTCCTCTCTTCCTTCCTCCTTTCTTCCTTCCTCCTCTCCTTCCACATCCTCTTCTCCTTCCACATCCTCCTCTCCTTCCACATCCTCTTCTCCTTCCACATCCTCTTCTCCTTCCACATCCTCTTCTCCTTCCACATCCTCTTCTCCTTCCACATCCTCTTCTCCTTCCACATCCTCTTCTCCTTCCACATCCTCCTCCTCCTCCACATGTTGAGATGGCAGATTTTGGCCTTGTCTGGCCCTCTCTGCCTCCTCCAAATGCTGGCGACTTCTTTCCCCTGAAATAAAACAAAAAAAATGTAGACTCATCAGCACACAGATATTGGAGAGCATAAATCGCACACATTGCTTAGAAGATGCTTTCATTTAGTTACTTTTATCTTTCACCAAACCTACATTTAGCAATTACTTCTATATGGCAAGCTCTGATCCTGCCCCTTTTTAGCAAAGTGACACACATGGATGTCCCCCCTAAACTGTATTTCTGGGAGACCCTACCAAAACCCATTTTTTATTTGTGGAGACACAGGTGCTCTGCATTGCAGATGTGAAAACATCTGCTTTAGTACCACTGTTTTTAGAATGTATCCTGTTTGCCTTTCCCATTCTCATACTTTTTTTTTCTAGAACTAGCTTTTACACAATGTTTACAAACAAAGTTTTTGGCCAGTGAGCCATGTCCAGGTGTGTTGTTCCTGGAATAACCGAGCCTTTCTGATAAACTATGTGATGTTACGTTGTTTACTAAGAACACTGTTTGTAAATATGTAGTTATTTATGTCCTAAAAAATAAATGACAACATGTCTTTAAAATTACAAGCAGGCCAAGGAGGCAGATGGTGAAATATACATGGCAACACATTATTGCAGACAATCACCCCCCCCCCCCCCCCAACCCCAATATATATTTACTTACTTTTACGCAGAATTTTAAGTATTTTCTTCATCTGATGTGGCTCCCTCAATTTTAAGTCTGACCATCGTTTCCTCAGCTGTTCCTTGGACCTGGTGATCCCAAACATCCTCTGCATTCTCCTCGCCACCTTGTCCATAATATGTGCCTTTCGGCGGTTAGGGGTCTTGTATGGCCCTAATTCACCATCATAGTCCTTCTTTCGCATGATGTAAACTAACTCCACCATTTCCTGGAACCGCATATTAGTGGCTTTATATCTTCTTTTCCTTGATCGGGACGTCCCTGCCTCTGTCCCTTCACTTGTGGCATGAGAGCATCGTGCCCGCTCGTGTGACATCGCCATCTTTCCTTTCCCACAGAGATTATGGGCGTGGAAAAGATGAATTCTTACGCCATGGGCGGAGAAGAGGGCGGCGTTTAATACATACGCGGAGTGTAGAGAATGCAAACAACGTGTTTACGTCGGTTACGCGGAGAATCTTCGAGCGCATCCAGAACATACACAGTTAACGCCATATTTCCTAAACTCATTGATTAGGGGCCTCGCAAAGGTGACGAGGGCGGGGTTTCATAAATACGCGGAGTGTTTAAAAGGTTTACGCCGTGATTACGCATCTTACGCGGTAATTAGGCGAGCGTGAGAAACGAGGAGCGAGAGACAGGAAGGTAAGGAAATTAAAAATGTGATCAGCAGAGGCCTTGAAAATGTAGACACATGGGATGGGGGTTTGGGCTGTTGGTTGCACCCTTTTTAAGCTATTCTGTCTATGGGGTACCACAATGTTATTTTGGTATCCAAATGCTTTTGGACACCTCACAAAATAGAGATGTGAACAATGCTGTACCTCATTGACAAGTTTTTGAATGGTGTATTCAGATCAGGCAAAGTATTGTTCAAGTGTTGGTTGTACAGAGGTCATTAGGAAGTGTCTTTTATGTCATCCATTGTCAGGGGCATGAGATTTACACATGAAAGAGTGCCTAGATGAAAACTGTCATTTGTAAGCATTGTTTAATTTTATATATTTAAAATATTTACTGCAATGTGAACAATGGCTCTGCATCTAGCAAATCAATGTTTGGTACAAGCAATGCGGCCGAGCTGCCAATCATTGTTTAAACAAGAGAGACTGTGTTTGTAATTAGATATAGGTAATAAATTTGAAGACACATATTAGATCAAGGTCAACGCTGATCCTTTGGAATATTTATTTTTCTGTGGTTTATGTTTTTGTAATCTAGACTCAAAAAGAAATATAATTTGGGAAAAATTACAATGGACCTCCTACAAAGCAAGGAATCTATAGAGGCCTTACTTCAAAAATACCAGGACACGCCCATCCTGTGGAATTCAAAGCACTCTTTATATTGCAATAAAGAGGTACGAGCGGCAGCACTAGAAGAGCTAGCAAATTATATGCAAACTTGGGTGCCAGGATGCACTGCCAACATGGTGAAGGATAAACTTGCCAACCTCAGAAGCACATACAGGAGAGCATACAAAGCTAATAAAAGCCAAAAATCGGGAGCAGCAGCAAGACAAGCAAAGGAACCCAAACTGTGGTATTATAAACAGATGGCTTTTTTGCGGGACGAAATGGAAGGCAGGAAAACGATGTCCAGTCTTTCTTCCAACCTTTCCTCCATGCTACCTTCCAGCGGACATTCCCCAGATGACCACAGCCCTGCAGAGTCGGAGGAAGAGGGCCTGGCTGACAGAGATGCAGATCTGCCACCCTTCGATGAGGAGGTATAGTAGTTTCCTCTATATTTATGGCGTAAATAATTCTTGGTGGATTAATGATTAGATATTGTAAAAAAAAAACCAAGCTGGGAAAAAGCAAACAAAAAGGTGTACAGACAAATAGGTGTCAGGGATGACAACTGCAGGGGTCAGAAGTAGAGTGTATTCAAGTAATAATGAACAGAAAATACTAAACGAAAAACATGAAAATGAGTGTGGTTTTATTTAGCGAAATTGTAAAAAAATTCCTTTTTTTTCCACACAGGAAGAAGAGATCAGCCAGGAGGTGGCAGATCCTCAGGTGTCTGTCAGCCAGGAGGAGGCCGGGGTCAGTGGCAGCCAGGAGGAGGCCGGGGTCAGTGGCAGCCAGGAGGAGGCCGGGGTCAGTGGCAGCCAGGAGGAGGCTGGGCCCAGTGGCCTGCAGCAGGTCCACCCGGCCAGGAGAACCACCACCAGCCAGTCTTCTCCCCCCCAGGTGAGGCCATCAGGCCGAAGGAGGCAGTTGAGGCCTGTGGAGGAGGCAAGCCTCCGCATGATCCAGGAGGCAAGCGCCATCATGAGGGCCCCCCTCAACCCCACAGAGGCCTTCAGTGCCTCATTGGCCCATGATTTAAATGAAGGGGAGGAGGACCAGAGAAGACTGGCAAAGGCCCTGATGAACCAGGTCCTTTGGTGGATGCAGAGGGGCCTGCTGACCCCAGACACTGGGCTATGTGATCCAGCCCGGCTTGCGGAACACCATCCTCCTGCTGCCACATCAACCCCACCTGCAAGACCCCGTGTTCGATCCGCTGGAAGGCTGCCTGGAGGGAAGGCTGGAAAGAGGAGGAAACGTTGATTTTCTGCCTTCCATTTCCTTCCACATAAAGGACATCTTGTTTGTACTACCACAGTTTGGGTTCCTTTGTTTGTGTGCTGCTGCTTCATATTTTTGTGTTTGGCTCCTGAGGCTTGGAAGTTTATCCTTCACCATGTTGGAAATGCAAGTTTGCATATAGTTTGCTATCTATTCTAGTGCTGCCGTTCTTTTTATTTTTTGTGATGACATTTGCCTGAATAAAAGGCCTTTTGCTTTCATTTGAAAACATGTCTATTGTTTGATATACTGTGGGGATTATTAGGCAGCAAACCTTTAATAAATATACAATGGGTAATTTACAAAGGACACACTCCTTGGGGGGGGGGGGGGGACATTTGGTGTGCCAACATGGTTTAATATTCTCTAATGAAACACCAAAAAAAAAAATTAATTTAAAAAAACATGTAAAAAAAAAATTGTTTAAATGGTGACATAACTAGAAACAAAAAAAAAATAAAAAAAATGCACATTCCTTTACAAAAATGACTACTCTAAATTATGGAGGACCACCAACCAAAACACACGTCTGGCATAGAAAACATTATTAAAGGATTACATCACAAGCAAGAAATGTGACATTTCAGTATGGGACAACTCTATTGAAATTGCATCAGCAAGAGAACGGGGTTATTCTAGCAAGAGAAGAATTAAGAAAACGAGGCTTTAAAATGTGGTTTAGTGCGCCTTTTTAAGACATTGTTCTCTTGCTAGAATAAAAGGTTTCTAATGACGAATGTGCCATATCCCAAAGAAACGCGAGTTTTACCTGAACGAGCGCTCCCGTCTCCTCATTTGGACTGAGCATGCGCGGGGTTTTTGTACGCTGCTTTTGTGTACAGACGACCGAACATGTCTGACGGACACGATTCCAGCAGACTGTTTTAAAGCAAGACCAGGAAACAGTTGTTCGTTGGAAAACGGTCTGGCCGACGATTGTTTGCTGGAATTCTGTACGTTACTGCCTACACACGAACGAACATGTCCGCTGAAACTGGTCCGCGGACCAGTTTCAGCAGACATGTTTGGTCGTGAGTACGAGGCCTAAGATGTCACAAAATTCACACACAATATTTGTGTACTGTGATATAAGGTGTTGTGAAATGAACATCTATGGCTTAAACGTTGACATAATAGGCTCATATAATGGTCTAAATGATCATTAGTGAATGATATCAAGTGTAGAGCTCATTAAGGCCCCTTTCAGACATCCATTCCGCCTGTCCGCTCATTACAAGTCCGTTAACGGACTTGTAATGAATCCCTATGGGAACGCGTCCGTTAGCGGATGGAGCATCCGCTAGCGTCCGCGTTCGTCGGGATCCGGTTTTCGGACGGAAGAAAACCCTATTTTTCTTCCGTCCGGCGGAACGGAACTGATGCAGACGGACAGACGGTCCGTCTGCATCCGGTTCCCCATAGGGCGGAGCGGAGCTCAGACAGGGCGGTCCCTGCACTGTGTGCGGGGACCGCCCTATCCGCCGACAGCTCAGTGGGGATCCCCGCTGAGCCGACGGAGCGGGCGAAAGAAACTGAAGGGACGTGTGAAAGAGCCCTAAAAAAACAGCAACTTTTTATATATGTAAATCACAAATATGTAAAAATATAAAATGTAAAAATATAGTATTATATTAAAATAGTATATACAGTAGGTGCCAACAGTAATCCATTGACCCCCTACTTGGAAGTGTCGGATCACGTACCTAGTCCATGATCTGGCGTAGAAGAGCACATGTTATACGCTCGGCAAGCTGTTAAATTGTCATAAAACATACAGTAAACATACAGTGAAACCTTGGACTGCGAGCATAATTCGTTCTGGAAACATGCTTGTAATCCAAAGCACTTGTATATCAAAGCGAATTTTCCCATAAGAAATAATGGAAACTCAGATTATTCGTTCCACAACCATTTATTCATAAGTCCTTCAGTTTATAGTCCATATAAAAAGATTTCTAGCAATTTGATAGGTTGTGTAACCATAAAATGTCCATCCACAAATGGAAGCCTCCACAAGGGGATTAGAAGCAAAAAAAGTATAAAAGAGAAGAGAGGCGCCTCTAAGTGTAGCAATATGTTGCTAAATGTTGTACCTTCATTAAATGTAACCATATTGCTACACTTAGAGTCGCCTCTCTTCTCTTTTATACTCAGTTGTAACCTGACGCTACTTGTATATCAAGTCAAAATTAAAAAAATGATGCTCGTCTTGCAAAACGCTCTCAAACCAAGGTTTTTCTGTACTCCAAACCTTTAGAAATAACCTCTAATATGTCTTCTATTTGTAACCTTTGTTTACTAGACTGTATGAGAATAAGCCTAATGCACAATACATAGCTCTGTTTACTCATCTGCTTCAATCAGTGGGGTTTCAGATTTGAAGTAAGGAAATATTGAAATCCCGTCTTCTGTATTTGCTCAAGTCTTTGTCATACTACTCATTCATTTTAATGATGGCGGTACAGATTGTTTGTACAGCTACCCTGTTCTCCTTGAAATAAAGCAATATTTGTTTTGCAAAACTTCAAATCTGCGTCATCTTGATTGCTTTTTCAATAAGTAAATCATTTCAAAATATTTTTTTTTCCTTTTAGAATTATCAGGATGAGGTTAGGTGAGTGATTCTGCTACTAGTGACAAATTGGCAGTGGCAAGATAGCTAAGGAGAATGGCAGGAGAGACTTCGGGGGCAACTCTGTAAGTCGTCCTGAGGACGACTTCAGAGGCGATTTGCAAAACGACTTCTGTATAGAAGTCAATGCAGGTCGCCCCGAGCCACCCCCAAAGTCGTACAGGAACCTTTTTCTAAGTCGGAGCGACTTGCGTCGCTCCTATTAGAACGGTTCCATTGCATTCAATGGGACGCGACTCGTCAGGCGGCTGAGCCGCCTGTCGTGTCGCCCCAGTGTGAACCGGGTCTAAAGCCTCATACACACCTTTAGATTTTCGGACGAACGAACGTCCGTTTTTTGTGGCATGATAGTCTCATGTCCAAAGTGAAGAGGTTACTCTCAATACGCACATTTTCATATGACAGAATACAACGTCAGAAGTGATGTAATGTGGTGAAAAGTTTTGTATGTATTCTTTCGTTTCTGAGCATGCGTAATCTTGCTCTTACGATTTTATTCGTACGAAAACCAGACTAATGAAGTGAAAATCTGACGTTGAGTTCACAAAAATTTTATAGTCTGCACATCCAGCTTTTGTCTGACGAAAAAACAAAATCGACTGTCGAAAGCAACGTATTAACGATCCGAAAATCGTCAGACAGCTCGTCGTACAAATTTTTCTATCCCATTTTCGTATCGTGTGTACGGGCCTTTAGAGACCGCTTGTCTGTCCCTATGGAATTGCTACCATCGCTAGTGGTTGAGATTAAGCAATGCTTGGGGCCAGCAAGGAGGTGATTCCATAGACATAAAGCATCCATCTGACATCAGCCTTAAGCCTCATACACATGATTGGACTTCCATCAGACTTTTCCGTGGATTTTTGTCTGAAGGGTTGTTGTCCGTGAACTTGTTCTGCATACACACGGCAGAACTTTTTAAGCCAACATTCACCAAATCACAATTTTTTTCAGCTCTTTACCGCCACCCTTTGGACAACTTCTGCTATTGTTGTCTGATCTTTAGCATTGGTTCAGAGCATGCGTATTTGTACTTTGTTGTCGGAAAGTTTGAGAGCATGCACAGCGAACATTTGTCAGTTGAAAAACCGACAACAATTGTCCAATGGAGCATACAGATGGTCGGATTGTCCGATAAAACACGTCCATCGGACCGTTGTTGTCAAAAAGTCAGATCGTGTGTATGGGCCTTTACATTGCAGAGTTTGTGGTCTTTCAACTAAAACTTCAGGCAAGAGGCTAAATACACCAATTATAGCAGATACAATGTAGAAAGATGGGATACAATGGACATATCAAGGATGCACCGTGTCCCAAATTACTGACAAAGCAAATCCAACACAAAAAGACAGACTTTTCAGGTGCTATGGGAATACACATCCTGCAAACTTTTTTTCTTAAAAATTGAGGGGGAATACACACCCTGCAAACTTTATTTCTGCAAAGATTCAAATGAATCATCACTCGCAATAACCATAAAAGCCTTATCTGCATTGGTTGCTGTTCTCTAAAACATACATATTGGTACTTATAAATTACTGCTATGAAGAATATGTCCCATCAAAGGTGACCCAATAGTTTTAGAACTCTTCAACACTTTAGTGCATTCGATGTTTCTCTACACGTTCCGCAGGAATCTTCTGCTTCTTCAGGAGAGAGGCCGAGATCCCCCTGTGCTGGCCGGCGGATGTCACAAGGGAATCTCGGCCCCTCCAGCTTCTCTCCATAGATCGGGGCCGACCAGCACAGGGGGGCACGTGACCGCACAGCTGCGGTGTGACAAAATCTATTTTACATTTTTTTTAAAACAAATCAACTGTAGTAAATGGCAGCCTGCCCAAAGGGGATACATGTAAAGTCACATAGTGACTTAACAATCACTTTAAATCTTGGCGATGGAACAATTAAATTGTTATGATGGACCATGTCAAATCATTGGGTGTTTGCGGCACTTTTTTTGTTTAATGTACTTGTGTCTTGAAGCTGTTTTTAATTTAGGGCACTTTAAAGCAAAATACGCTTATCCTTCCCCCCCCCCCCCTTCCTTGATCTAATCCACCTTCTTCTCCACCAATACCAATTACCTTGATCTGACGCTCACGGTTCCTCTGCTTGTTTTCATCCAAAGATGCTAGTCTTCACTCTAGACCAGGGATATGCAATTAGTGGACCTCCATTTGTTGCAAAACTACAAGTCCCAAAATGCCTCTGCCTCTGGGTGTCATGCTTGTGGCTGGGATTTTTTTTGCAGAGGAAACCGGTCTTGTGTACATATTTCGACGAGGAAACTGTCGAGGATCCCGTCGAGCCAAAAAGAGAGCATGTCTTCTTTTTCCTCAACGGGAATGGAGAAACTTGCCTTGTCGAGTTCCTCGACAGCCTAACAAGGAACTCGACGAGGAAAACAATGTGTTTCGCCCGTCGAGTTCCTCGGTCGTGTGTACGAGGCTTCAGAGTCTTCTTATGCCTCATGGGACTGGAGGTCCACTAGTGCACTAGTGCACTAGTGCATTACAGCCCCATAGACTTCTATGAGTCCTGAGACTCAAGATGTTTGGAGGGCAATTCTCCACAGTAGGGCAACAGCCAAAAAAAAAAAAAAAGAAAAGGACAGTGCTTCCAATCACTCAAAGCAAAATTAGGAAAAAAAGTTTAGGCAGGAGTTAAGTGGCAAATGGAATTTTCAGAAGAAGAAGAGGTCAGCTCTGTCTCAGCAGAAGTTTCCTAAAATAAGAATAATTAATGAAATGTGTGAGAATAAGGGTACAGCGCTATTATTCATTTCTGGAGACAAAATGTGGCGTTTCACTTCAACGAGCAACTATAAAAGATTGCGCTGACACAATTATTTTATGAGACTGATCACATTCAGGTTTACAAGATATTAATAAGACATTTCTTTGATTCCTTTCAAAACTAACTTGTGACATCTATTTGATACTTTAGAATAGTTCACAACAGAAATGATTTGCAGATGGGCTCTGAATATAAATGTATTTTTAGTTCTAGTGGATGGAAATGACAGGTTCTCACTATCAAAGGCCACAGGAGATAGAAAAAAAAGGTCAGGACTGCCATGCACTGTGTATGTCTGGGAACATCTGCTCTGTTCAGGCTGGTTCTGTTATCAGCTGTCAGGTTATATTTTCACATCTGCTTTCATCCACGGGAAGAAAGGCAAAGTTCTTGTGAGATGCTGCAGCTCAGTACTGCAGATCATATCCATAAAGCAGCTGTTCATTTACAACTTTGGATGGATTTTCCTGGCCGGTCTGGCATCCCCAGACAAGCCAGTGTCTGAGCACCCAACCCCCCCCCCCCCCCCCCCCGCTCTACTACAGTAATGTCTGCATGGTACATTTATACATGGTATAAATGATTGGTTATGAGAATGACCGTTTGCAGCCCACACATGCAGTCTGTAGCTCAGTAGCGCCCATATTTTGTGCCTTGTATGGGTACAGGCAGGAAATGTTTTGAAATTTGCTGTACATATTAAATCCACATTGAACCTTTATATTTTGAGGCAGGCATGCAAACATAGCTGTCTCTCTTTAGATGAGGTTTCCAAACTTTTAAGTGCAAAGGCAATATTGTATTTTTTTATGATCGTAAATATTTGCGACCCCCCCCCCCCCAAAAAAGGCACTCCTTACATCAGGGCACCCAACACAATCCTCCTTACATTATGGTCTCCATCATAGTTCTACTTACATCAGAATCTCCCTTACATTAGGGTCCCCATCAGAGTTCCACTTACATCAGAATCCCCCATACATTGGGATCTCATTCAGAATCCCCCTTACATTGAGGTCCCCCATCAGAGTTCCTCTTACATCAGAATCCCCCTTACATTGGGATCTCTTTCAGAATCCCCCTTACATTAAGGTCCCCATCAGAGTTCCACTTACACCAGAACCCCCCTAAATTATGGTACCCATTATAGTTCCCCTTACATCTGAGCTCAATTAGATCAGGGTCTTCCTTTATATCAGGGTCCCATCAAAGTCTCCCCTTTTATCAGGGTAACCATCAGAGCTCCCTTACATCAGGGTCCCATCAGAGTTCCACTTACATCAGAATCCCCCTAAATTAGGGTACCCATTAGAGTTCCCCTTACACCAGAGCTCCCTTAGATCAAGGTCTTCCTTTATATCAGGGTCCCAGCAAAGTCCCACCTTTTGTCAGGGTAACCATCAGAGCTCCCTTAGATCAAGGTCTTCCTTTATATCAGGGTCCCAGCAAAGTCCCACCTTTTGTCAGGGTAACCATCAGAGCTCCCTTACATCAAGGTCCTATCAGAGTTCCACTTTACATCAGAATCTCCCTTACACTGGCATCTCCTTCAGAATCTCCCTTACATTAGGGTCCCCATCAGAGTTCCACTTGCATCAGAATCTCCCTAAATTAGTCTCAAAAATATTCCGATTGCACACCTTCCGGCAAAATGGCCAAGTAGTAAAAGGGTGCTGAAACGATCACCGGCTGGGAACCGGAAAGCAAATCATATATATATATACTCGCCAGCACACCAGGAATCATAACGTCCAAAGATTTAATGCATATCTATTATGTCAAAAAGAGCAACGTTTCGAGGCCACGCAGGACCTCTTCGTCAGGCAAAAAGATACAAATACAATAAAGCAAACAAATATATAAGAAGCTGTCACCAATGAAAATCTTTGAAAAATAAAACCCACCCACCCCAAACACCTCCTCCCTCTACCCACCCATCCAATCAGGAGTCTACATTAGGTATGTTATGCAAGCACCTATTAGTGATCAGTTAATCACAAACAGGCATGAGCAAAGAGTCACATGGGGTACATACCCCCAGCTGTGTTCACGATCAAAACAGTGATCGCATAGCTGCTCAGTTGTACATTGCCAGAAAAAATGTATAAATCCCCTACCTGCAAAAGGAGCTATCCATGTACCCCTCCGCTGTGTCATCGATCATAATCCCGATCGCACAGCTGATACCACGTGTGCTGTCCTGTGGTATCCCTCAGCCAGTGTCAGTCTGCAAAATTGTGGTCAGCGTCGTTGTGCGGCCGCCGTCGCCATAGAAACAATGACGTCGGCGCGTCATACGTCGGCTCAGCCAATCAGCTTCGACCAATGTGACAGTGAGGCTTGGAAAGCAAGCCTACGTCACATGTTACAAGGGGCCAACGAGAGCGCAGTTTAACAGTTCAGGTCTATGTGACAGCGAGGCTTGAAAAGCAAGTCCCTGTCGCATGGTAGCAGGGGTCAAGGAGAGCGCAGCCTGACAATTCAGGCTAATGTGACAGCGCGACTTGTAAAACAAGCCGCTGTGATATGGTTCAATGGGAGGTACTAAAGAGGAAGCGTGCTATATTCACCCAGGATAAGATAATAAGTGAAGAAAAGAAGAAACTTAAAAAAAAAAAAAAAAAGGTAAAATGACTAATAATAAGCACCAATACAGAACCAAACACCTACATAGATAGACAAAAAAGAAGAAAAAAAGGAGAAAAAGAATAAAGAAAAAAAGTAAAATTAAACAATAATAAACAACTAGAAAAAATGTAAGAAATAAAGAATATAAATAAAAATAAAAATAGATGTAAATTAACATAAATAAACATAAATAGAAAAAAATAAAAATAAATATAAATAAATATAAATAAAAATAAATATAAAAAATGAAAATAAATATAAAAAATAAAAATAAATAAATAAAAATAAAAATAAAAATAAAAATAAATAAATGCAAATAAAAATAAAAATAAAAATAGAAAAATACAAATAAAAATAAAGATAAATAAAAATAAATATAAAACAAAAATAAAACAAAAATAAAACAAAACAAGGCAGAAATCAAAAAACAAAACAAAGTGAAATTACTGAAACAGAAGAAAAGAAAAAGCAAAAGAAAATACCAAAAAACAAAAAGGTAAGAAAGCACCAGGGTGAACAGACTATTAAAAAAGTGTAAGATATGACATGTAGACACAATACAGAGGGCTAACGGTCCGGGTGAGAACACCAACAGACAAATGGTCACTCAAAAACGAGCCATATCGATGTACATCCTATATCAAACCTGCCTAAAGGTCTAAGTTGATAGGGTCATCGTCCATACATAGTCAAATGTAAAAATGTCTACAATGTCAACCATGAAAAAAGAAAACAAAATACAGTTAAAAGAAGCCCACGGGGGCTTGAAAAAAACCGATGGTATAAAAATACCACATGGGATGTCATTTCTAATATACAATTGCAAGATAAGATCAGAGAATAACTTTAAATAAATACGATGGTGCAAGAATAATATGCGATTGAAGAAGAACACTAGATAGATAAGCCCAATCAAAGGCCATAAGGCATTGCATAGGGGAGCTTAATGGGAGTCACAGCGATCAATCAGCGATCATCTATAAAGCACGTCAGTGACAAATTCGCGTTCAACCCACCAGGTTGCACTGTCCCTAATGTGTGTATCCAATAGGCCTCGCGGCAAAGTAGTGCTCGATTCCGATCACCACCCCTATAGGGTGCTTTAACGTGTTCAATAACCATACCCCGGAGTTCGTGGATCTGGTGTTTGACTGTCACGAAATGTAAAGCCACAGGTTTGTTGAAGTCTACCTGTTCCCCCTTGGCGGTCTTAGTTAGGGCTACCCTAATGTTGCTCCTATGTTTTTGGAAACGCTTCTTAAATGGGCCTATAGTCTTTCCAACATATACCAATGTACAGGGACATTTTAGAATATAGACACAGAAGTCGGTGTTGCAGTTTAAATATTCGCGTATAGGATAGCGACCTCCCATATGTGGATGTGAAAAATATTCACCACAAATAAGGGAGTTGCATATATTACAGTTATAGCATCTAAAACATCCGGTTTTGAGGGATATCTTAGTTGCCGTCTTCGCGTACTTGTGTCGTGGGTCAGCCTGTACTAGATGGTCTCGTAGCGTTTTTCCGCGTTTGTACGCCATCATTGGTTTGGTCTTGATTGTAGGACTCAACGATCTATCTGACTGCAATATTTTCAAATTGCGTTCCGTGGCGCATTTGATTGTGCCTGACTCTTGGTTGTACGTGTGAACTAGCATAGGGCACGAACTAGCCCTAGAACTTTTGCTACTACCAGTTAATGCCTTATCTAGAGCTTGGTCCAGAATTGGTCTGGGATAACCACGTTCGAGAAATTTCTGGTACATGATATCAAGTTCTTTCTTTTTATCTTGCTCATCTGAGCAGATCCGTAAGACCCGTACAAACTGTGAGATCGGCAAATTGTGGCGTAAATGCGTTGGATGTGCACTCTGAAAGTGTAGCAGAGTGTTTCTATCGGTGGGCTTAGTATATAGGGATGTGGTCATACTACCACCAGTGATGGTGATAAGTACATCGAGGAATGGAATACATTCACCCGAAATCTCTGGGTTGAACACGATCCCTGGGAAAATGCTGTTAATATACTCCACAAATTTCACAAAGTCCGTCTCATTCCCCGTCCATATAAAAAAGATGTCGTCTATATATCTCATCCATTTTTTTACATATTGATGAAACAAAGGAGATGGATAAATATACACCTCTTCCAGATAGCCTACAAACAGGTTAGCAAAAGAGGGAGCTGCGGAGCTCCCCATAGCTGTCCCTCTAATCTGTGTATACATCGTTCCTTCAAATCTGAAATGATTGTTCACCAAAATAAATTCAAGACATTCAATAACAAAAGCCCTTGGTAACTCAAGGGAACCTCGTTTAGACAAGAAATGATCAACAGCCTGAAGACCAGCCTCATTGGGTATGCAGGTGTATAGTGAGGAAATGTCCATTGTGGCAAGCTTCCAACCGTCATCCCTAAATTAGGGTACCCATTAGAGTTCCCCTTACATCAGAGCTCCCTTAGATCAGAGTCTTCCTTTATATCAGTGTCCCATCAAAGTCCCCCGTTTTATCAGGGTAACCATCAGAGCTCCCTTACATCAGGGTCCCATCAGAGTTCCCCCTTACAGCAGAATCTCCCCATATATCAGAGTCAAAATCAGAGTTCTACTTAAATCAGTGTCCCCATCAGAGCCCCACCCTTAGATCAGAGTCCCCCTTACATTAATGTCCCTGTCAGAATCCTCCTTACATTAGGGTCTCCATTAGAGTTCCATTTATATCAGAATTTCCCTTACATTAGTGTTCCCCTTACAACAGAGCCCCCTTAGAGGGGTTGTCCCTCAGGGTGTCCCTTTATATCAGGATCCCATTAGAGACCCCCCTTTTTTTAGGGTAACCATCAGAGCTCTTTTACATCAGGGTCCTATCAGGGTTCCCCCGTACAGCATAGTCCCCCCTTATATTAGTCTCCCCATCAGAGCCCTCCCCCCTTATATCAGAGTCCCCAGAAGAGTCCGCCTTACATTAATGTTCCTGACAGAAAACCCCCTTACATTAGAGTCCCTATCAGAGTTCCACTTACATCAGAATCCCCCTTACATTGGGGTCCTGGTAAGAGTTCCCCTTAGATCAGAGTCTCCCCTTATATTAGGGTCCCATCAGAGTTCCCCTTCTTTCAGGGTAGTCATCAGAACTCCCTTACATCAGGGGCCTATCAGAGTTTCCCCTTACAGCAGAGTCTCCCCATATATCGGAGGGTCCATAAGAGTTCCACTTACATCAGTGTCCCCATCAGACCCCCCCATATCAGGGTCCACATCAGAGACTTTACCACTGGGGACCTGAATCCTTAATCTGTGAACATTGAAGATATGGCATTGACCTTAGTGGCAGGCTTAATAATGTCTTGTAGTGGGCCAGATGTTGAGCTCCTAAAGCAGAACTAAACAGAATGAAATGCTCACCACCTTAAGCAATGCATCCCATAAATCCCTCAACAGCCGCTGTCATTTTCTTTCTGGCTTTTGCCGGGTGCCTTGGTTTCTGGCCTCTTGATTGGGGGAATGAAGTCATCCTGTGCATGCACGTTGGAGTCCATCATTCATTCTGCATAGCCCGAGTGTTCCGGGTATGCCCAATAAGCTTCACATGCTCAGCATGCATTCAAGAAACATTAAACATCTCTTCTGCAATAAAGACCTTACTTGCTCACAATGTTTTAATGTTTTGTTTTATGTTTAGTTCCGCTTTAAGTAAAAAAAACTTTATACCACACTAAACCTTTCATGCAACCTCCGAATTGTGTTTTCTTAGAAGCATTGGCATAGAACATGCAGAGCTAAACAGATAATCCCTTGTCCCTTGCTTAATAATAAACACAGAAATGATTAGTTGGAGGGGCAAGGCCACGGCTTTATTGAATTACAGGATATAAAAATTCAATCAATAAGGCAACAAAATCTAAATTCAAGGCTAACAGGGAAGAAACTTGAAAGTCACAGAGGAGCTCTGAGCACCCAATTAACATAACGGAGCATTAAGGCCTCAAATTATTGCGTTTGTTATTTTGAAAAGTGAGTATAAAGGAAAAGTAGTGCTGAAAAATGTGTGGGTTTAACTAATCCGTTTTTGCATATTATTTCTTTGTGATTTGCGTAACTGTGATTGTGGCATGGCAGGGGGGGTTGTTCCTATTTCTAACCTAAGAAAGTTGGGAGGTATGTGTAAATCGTATTCAGTACATATTTAGCGTTTAAATGCTATTAAAGTAGAACTATAGTAAAAATGTTTTTCTTTCATTTTGAATAGAGCAAGGGAGGATTATAACCCCTGTCACATTTTTTTTCACCATCTGTGTCCCTATATGGAGATTTCCCTTCAGTTCCTGTCCCATAGCCAAATAGGAAGTGAGTAAGAATCCCTGCAAAATATTGGAGCCCCTCAGGTCACCAGGACGGTTGTCCCCATTGGAAGATTTCCCCTCTATTACTTTATTGGGGACAACCCCAAATTTGAGACTTTCTTTTATTTTCACTTTTAACCCCTTCCTGACCAGCCACCGCAGTTGCACTGTGGCAGGTTGGCTCCCCTGGACGAACCGATGTAACTGAATGTCGCTTCACCTTTTAGCCACTAGGGGCGCACATGTCCGCGGCTCGCCGACGGAGTTGATGCGAGTGCCCAGTGGGCGCATTGACCGCCAGGCACCCACGATCGCTCAAGACAGAGAGAGAACTGGATTCTCTCAGGGGAGAGGAGACAGATCGTATGTTCATACTAAGTATGAACACCGATCTCTCTCTCTATATTTCTCTAGATATCTAGATATCTCTCTAGATATTTTTTTGCAGAGGAAACCAGTCGTGTGTACATTTTCGTCGAGGAAACTGTCGAGAACCTCGACGAGCCAAAAAGAGAGCAAGTTCTCTATTTTCTCGATGGGAGTCTGAGATCCTCGACGGGCTGGTTTTCAACGAGAAACTTGGACGTCTGTATGCTAAGAAACCCGCGCTTGCTCAGAATAAAGTCTGAGACGGGAGTAAAAGTAGCATTTGTAATGGAGATAACACATTTTTAAAGCTGTAACAGACTGAAAAGTGGAAATGTCTCTCACCAAACTTTTATTTAACACGCAAACACATGAGATTAGTAAAAGCAGCCCCAAGAGTTTAGCCAGTAGAATCGAACTTCCCCTGCCGTTGTATGTGTTGTATGTCACCGCGTTTGAGAACGAGGAGATTTTGGCTTGACTGTGTGTACGCAAAGCAAGCTTGTCGAGTTCCTCAACAAGCCTAACAAGGAACTCGACGAGGAACTTGATGTGTTTTGCCCGTCGAGTTTCTCAGTCGTGTGTACGAGGCCTCAGGGGGACATGCAAGGAAAATAAAAAACAGCATTTTTTCTTGTACATTATTGGATGATAAAATCATCAGAGCTTCCCCTCATTTCATATCTACCCCTCAGATCTAAAGCGACTGAACTTCCTAGTGCTCTTGCAGTGCAAATTGTATTTACCTTTAGTAAATCAACCCCATTGTGTTTTTTTCGAAATTGTCGCTCTTCTTTTGTTTATAGCGTTTTGTTTGTTAAAAATAATCACAGAGGTGATCAAATGCCACCAAAAGAAAGCTCTAATTGTGGGGAAAAAAGGACATCAATTTTGTTGTGGTACGACGTCGCACGACCGCGCAATTGTCAGTTAAAGCCACGCAGTGCCGTATCGCAAACAATGGCCTAGTCATTGAGTAGCCAAATCTTCCAGGGCTGAAGTGGTTATCGATGATGGTAAAATGGTAAATTAGAGAGGGTCAATCTCTATAGCGGGGGCACAGACACCAATAAAAACCTAAACAGTGTTCTAATTCATCTCCAATCCCAAAAAAAATGCCGTTAGTTATACCTTAATGCTCACACTTTGTCTTAGTAGTAGCCATAATTATCAAAAAATGTATATTAGTGTTGATTTTTGATGTTTGTAGATTTGGTTATCTGCTGTATTTAGTGAGAACTTTTCTAGCTGCTATGACAGTGGGATGCTGTGTCTTTTGATGCTAGGAGGCGCACAGGGACATTTTCTCTAAATAATGGAATGACAGTTGGCAGTAGACCCTGAATCTAGGGTTCCATGTTTTATGTTGACATCAGTGTCTGGAGCTTCATTATCTGGTGTGTATTGTCAGTTATATTTAGTACTTTATAAATTTGGTGTTTGGGGGAGATAGGGGATACAAAGTAAAAAATGGTATATACATGGGACCATATATTATCATCTAATGTATATTCCTTCTTCTTTATATGCAGGTTATTCTGATACTCACCAAGTTTTACCATGCCGACACGGGGAAGGTTCTGGAGAGCTCTTTATGGAGGTAGGAATGGTTACATTACTATTACTTCTCTTTTTCTCATCTCATTTCTTTTAAAAAAATTTAACAAAACAGAAATAAAATCATTCTAAGCCTTTGTGTAGATTTTACTTAAAGTGGAAGTCAAGACGGCAGAATGGCACAGCTGAGTAGTGAAATCCCGAGTGCATACTTTGAAATTCTTAAAATACTTGTAAAATTAAAGCATTAGAGAATACCATAAATTTGCAAACACGATCCCGCTGGCCAGCTTTCTATTTCAAAAGATGCAGCCTAGGTGACATAACTCTGAGAGAAGGTTTAGATGACATGGGGTGGTACTATACTGTCTATCAGCAAATGAGCAGAGGATGGAGAGCATAAGTGCTAAAGCCAGACAATGAAAGCCAAGGATCTATTTTTTGAGATGCCTCAACCACAGCCCCTAGGACAGTGATTGCAACCCTTGGCACCCCAGACGTTTTGGAACTACATTTCCCATGATGCTACATTGCAAAGTGCATGAGCATCATGAGAAATGTAGTTCCAAAACATCTGGGGTGCCGGGGTTCACCATCATTGCCCTAGGAACTGCTACTTGATCAAGACAGAGATTTAGGGCTGGATTCAGAAAGACTTACGCCGACGTATCTACTGATACGCCGCGTAAGTTCATGGATGCGCCGTCGTATCTATGCGCCTGATTCTTAATACAAGATACGCCTGAAATTTGGCTCCATCCGACCGACGTAAGTTTCCTACGCCGTCGGAGCCTGGGCGCATATTTACGCTGGCCGCAAGGGGCGCTTCCATTGATTTACGCTTGAATATGCAAATGACCGAGATACGCCGATTCACGAACGTACTTGCGCCTGTCGCAGTAGTATACACCGTTTACGTAAGGCTTACGTCCGGCGTAAAGTTATTCCACCACATAGGAGGCGCAAGCCATGCAAAGGTATGGACGACGGAACAGTCGTCGAATTTTACGTTGTTTACGTAGGACTACGTGAATAGGGCTGGGCGTAGCTTACGTCACGTCGTAGGCAGTGATTCGACGTATCTTATGGAGTATTTTAGACGTGATTCTGAGCATGCGCACTGGGATGCGTCCATGGTATGGCGCATGCACTGTTCGGACCATCATTTGCATGGGGTCATGGTTCATTTAAATGAATCACGCCCACCGTCCACCTACTTTGAATTACGCGGGCTTACGCCGAAAGATTTACGTTACGCTGGCGCAACGTAGGGAGCGAGTGCTTTGTGAATACTCAGCTTGCCTCTCTGGGATATGTCGGCATAGCGCATATGAGATGCGCTACGCCGGAACAAAGATGCGCCGATCTACCTGAATCCGGGCCTGGGTGCCTAAAACCATACAACAATGCTGACTGCAGAGTGACAACATGGTAAGGCATGACATTTGGACATAAGGATTGATATAGATACATAAAAGCCTTGACTTCCACTTTAACTACATTTTGACTTTAGATACAGTGGAACCTCGGATTGCGAGTAACGCGGTTAATGAGCGTTTCGCAATACGAGCAATTAGTTGAAAAAAATCCTGACTTGGTTTGCGAGTGTTGTTCCGCAACACGAGCAGGATTCAAACCACTGCGGTGTGCAGTATCGCATTTGACCAGAGGTGCAGGGGCTCCGGAGCCATTCAGGAATACTCGGAAACACTTGCAAATACTCGTAAATACTCAGTTCCTGAGTGTTTCCGAGCCTTTCCAAGGTTTTTTTTCCGAATGCAGCCGAACGGTCTACAAGTATTTCTGAGTCTCTCTGGTGCCTCCTACCTCTGGCCATATGTGGTATTGCGTGCCATAGAGGTCAATGTGGAACAAATTATTTTTGCTTCCATGACTTCTATGGGAAAACTTGCTTTGATATGCTTATGCTCGTAATCCAAGGTTCCACTGTATGTGTATTTTTGTGTTGTATGTAAACTGATATGTGGTTCATATATATGGAAAATGAAGCATAACTTAGGAGTTTATCATAGTAGAACTTTATTGCACTCTGGAAAGATAAAGAACGCTACATTTCTAATGTGACCTTATCACTGGACTCAGTGCTAATACAGGTCCCTCAAACATTGGGGCATTATACCGCCAACAAAACTAACTACTGGACATGATCATAATACTCCCTCTTTACTCTCTATGGGCCAGATTCACACCAGAAATACGCCGGCGTATCTATTGATACGCTGGCGTATTTTCAAATTTGCCGCATCGTATCTTGACTTGGAATCCTCAAACCAAGATACGACAGCTTTTGGCATAGATCCGACAGGCGTACAGCTTCGTACGCCTTCGGATCGTAGGTGTAATTCTCCGGCGGCCGCTGGGTGGAGTTTCCAGCATCAGGTATGCAAATTAGCTGTTTACGGCGATCCACGACAGTACGCGCGTTCGTCGCATTCTCTTACGTCGTCGCTAGTCGGCTTTTCCCGTCGCAAACTTAGGCCTGCTATTTCATGGCTTAGATTTAGAACAGCCATGTTAAAGTATGGCTGTCGTTCCCGCGTCGAATTTAAAAAAAATATGTTTTCGTAAGATGTCCAGGAATACAAAAGTACATTACGCACGTTGCCGTTCAAAGAACACGTCGGGGCACTGTAATTTTGCGCAAAGCACAGTGGGAAATTTCCAAACGGAGCATGCGCAGAACGTTCGGTGCGGGAACGCGCCTAATTTAAATGGTACACGCCCCATTTGAATTAGGCGGCTTGCGCCGGACGGCTTTACGTTACACCGCCGTAAGTTTACACGCAAGTGCTTGGTGAATCAGGCACTTGTGCTGAAAACTTGCGGCGGTGTAACGTAAAGATGATACGTTACGCCGCCGCAGATCTCGGTGAATCTGGCCCCAAGTTTCCTTACTTTCTTAAAGAGGTTCTTCATTCTGAAAAAAAAGTTAATTATCTGGAGCTACAAATACTGTAATAAAGACAGGACTCTTACCTGTCTAAGGATCCAGCGCTGTCCTCACCTAGGCCAGTCCTTTGATGGTCTTCAGGTCCCAAGCACTGGCATTTTTTGTTTTTGTTTTGTAACAGATACATTTTTTGAGTTTTTTGAATTGTATAAAAACACAGAAAAAAATTAAATATTCATGGCATATAAATATAGATGGTACACAACAACATTCTTGTCGATCAATACACCATATACATACAGTACATCAATAGTATGAATACATATCAAAATACGGTTATTTATATACCACAGCTCAATAGTCAGTGGTTTCATCTCTGGAGGGAGATGGAAAAGGAAGAAAAGGGGGGAGAGATAGGAAAATTAGGGAAGGCAGGAGGGGGAGCGGAAATGGATAGAGAAGGAAGTAGAAGAAACCGAAAATAGGAAGGGAAAAAAAGCCCATCTTGAGCAGCTTCCCACCCGCCAGACATATAATTAAAAAATGTCAACACATTAAAGTGTTACTAAACCCAGGACCCTACATTCGCTATATCTGGTCTCCCACAGTACACAGAACGTGGAAATGCAATTATTTTAGTAAATATAAACCGCCAATACCTTTTCTAATCAGCAGTTAGAACAGTCTTGTGACTTCTAGCCAAGCACTGGTTAAAGTTTGTAGGAGGAGTTTTCTGACTGCCCTATGAGACTGCAAGACCCCTGACTTTCTGTCTGGACAGTGCTGATTGTCCCTGTGCTGATCGAATGCACTCTCCCAAGAAAAAATAAAAAAACTTTCTAGCAATATCAATACACACCAAAGTGAGCATGTGCAGCCTGACTCTGGTCCATCAGGAAATTACCAGGGGATAGTGGAAGGAGGGGAGGATCTGTGCATACAGGATCAAACAGCCTTTTTACACAATGCGGAAGAATAACCCCTTAGGATCCACAGTGAGTATAACAAGCATGCTTTACTGCATATATAGACTGATTTTACTGTTGTGGGTTTAGTAACACTTTAAACCCATGAGATGGCAGAGACTAGATAAAGAGGGCAAATATCACAGTGTTAAATCTCTAGCCCCCACCCAAGCAGCCCAATTATTTTTTTTCATATGGGCAATTTTGGCCCATATAAGTAATGTTACAGAAAGGTCGAATTTGATTGATTATAGACCTTCAAAGAAGAAGAGTATGGGGTTCCTGTAATTTACGTTTTGATAAAATTGCCTTCCTGGCATAGAAAGCCAACAATTTCTTATGGGAGGCAGTGGCCACAGTGTCACAAATACCCAAGAGTAGGATCAAGGAATCTACTGCAATGGTTAGCCCCCACCCCTCACTGCATTGATATTAGTCAAGCACTGGAATGTCTACTGCAGGATACCGGCTCTGACTCCTTGTAGCTTCACGGCTGGCCTCCTACTGCACATGCGCGAGTCACGCTGCGCTTTGTGAATGGACCTGAAGCCTCCTGGGACTTGTAATGTGTCTCAGGAGGTTGAGGGTGGCGGTGGGGGAAAGTCTTAGCTGGAATTGCCCAGATGATTCCAGAGAAAGTGGGAGTATGTACCTGACAAAACCCCAAAATATATATTTTTTCCAAAAGTGGAAGATGAAGGGGGAGGAGGGCATAAAGAGGAACTTACCATTTTAGGTGAAGTTCTGCTTTAACATGGAGGAACTCTTGAAACAACTTTACAGCTCAGGGAACTCCTACTGATAGTTACTATATCTACAGGTCACAGTAGCTTACCGTTATGGTCACTGACAAGAATGCTCCTTGCATTCATGGTCATTGAAAAAAAAACCTCAGTTATCTGCAGTAAAATAATCATTGTTGTCAGTGAATACTCATCTGAGAGGCAGAGATTGCTCATTGCTTAAGGAACCCTTAGCAACCTCTGAAGGAACCCTAGTTGAGAAAGGCTGCTCTAACCGTATACAGATATAGATACATTCAATTTAATCTGTCTGCTGGCATGATCATAATGCAGTTACAGTAAAACCTTGGATTGCGAGTATTCGTTCTGGAAACATGCTTGTGATCCAAAGCACTTGTATATCAAAGCAAATTTCCCCATAAGAAATAATGTAAACTCAGATTATTTGTTCCACAACCATTTATTTATAAGTCCTTCAATTTATAGTCCATATAAAAATATTATAGCAATGTGATGGCAGCCTCTACAATCGGATTAGATGCAAAATCCAGCATGTGCTACACAGTAAAAAAAGAAGAGAGGCTCCCCTAAGTGTAACAATATACCGTAGTTACATTTAATGAAGGTACAACATTTAGCAATTCACATGGTTGATGATTAAAACGGGCACATCTAAGAAAAGCTTGGCTTGAAGCGCTCATTGAGTGCTCGTGAAAGGGATGACGTCGATGGCTGTGCAGAGGACGGTCTATGTGGACAGCTTTACCCCGGATGCCTGTTTTAAACATCAACCATGTGAGTTGCTTAATGTTGTGCTTTCATTAAATGTAACCATATTGCTACACTAAGGCCTTGTACACACGACCGAACATGTCCGCTGAAACTGGTCCGCGGATCAGTTTCCGCGGACATGTCCGACCGTGTGTAGGGCCTAGCGGACAGTTTTCCGGCCTAGCGGACAGGTTTCCAGCGGACAAAAGTTTCTTAGCATGCTAAGAAACTTGTCCGCTGGAAACATGTCCGTCGGACATGTCCGATGGTTAGTACGACTCATCGGACATGTCCGCTGGTTATGGCGTATAACCAGCGGCCCGAAATCCCGCGCATGCGTCAAATTGATTTGACGCATGCGTGGAAGCATTGAACTCGCGTGTTAGGCCTCGTACTCACGACCGAACATGTCAGCAGACATGTCCGGTCGTGTGTACGGCCGACCGGACAATTTTCTGGCGGATCGGACAGGTTTCTAGCGGACGAATGTTTCTTAGCATGCTAAGAAACATGTCCGCTGGAAGCCTGTCCGTCGGACATGTTCGGTCATCTGTACGACTTACCGGACATGTCCGCTCGGCCGAAAGCCCTCGCATGCGTCGAAGTGATTCGACGCATGTGTGGAAGCATTGACCTTCCAGGGTCGTGGCGACGGCGTGTCCACGTCACTGCGTATCCTGTCCGCGCGGATTTCGGTTTGATGGTGTGTACAACCATCAGACCGAAATCTCCGAGCGGACATGTCCGATGAAAACGGTCCGCGGACCGTTTTCATCGGACATGTCCCCTCGTGTGTACGAGGCCTTAGAGAACGTTGGTGTCTTATACGTCACCGCGTTCTCTGTCCGCTGGGATTTTGGTCTGATGGTGTGTACACACATCAGACCAAAAGCTCCCAGCAGACATGTCCGATGAAAACAGTCCGTGGACCGTTTTCATCGGACATGTCTGCTCGTGTGTACAGGGCCTTAGAGGCGCCTTTCTTATCTTTTATACCAAGTTGTGATGTGACGCTAATTGAAAATCAAGACATCGCTTGTTAATAAAGTCAAAATGTATACAAATATTTTGGTTGGCATGCAAAACACTCTCAATCCAAGTTACTCTCAAACCAAGGTTATATTGTATATTACATAATATTTGCATGTAGATTATAATTCCTCCAACATGACCTGTCTACTGGCATGATCATAAGGCAGTTTTATTACATTTTCAGACATAGGTATATATCTCAAACTTGACCTGTCCACTGGCATTATCATAATACAGTTATATTAAACTATATTCAGACATAGAATATAATACCTCCGACGATCAGTGTATTGCGTTTCTAGATCCTTTATCATTCAATACCTATTGTCAACTCATTGTTACAATTTTCTTTGAATAAACTTTGATTGTGAAAAAAAGAAGAATATAATACCTCCTAGGTCTGGGACAAGGGGTGGGCAGGAGGGTCAGCTAACCTGGGCGCTTTGGATAATGTGAGGTGGGGGGGCTGCATAGAAAGTGTCTACTTACAAGCTGGCAGGAGTGCTGGAAGAGGGGACATTTTTATTTGGGGAGAATTTTTGGCTTGCAAAGAGAATTTATGCTTGGGGTAATTATGCATAATTGTGCCCACATTTTTTGGGCATCTTTGCCCTTGGCGCTAGATGACGCTAGATGACCTTTTCCTGACACTGCCCCTAACAGGACCTGTCCACTGCATATAATCAAGTGTATGAGACAATATACAGACTTAAAACATGATACCTCCAACATGACCTGACCAAGGGATATAATCATGATACAATTGAATTATACAATATGCAGACTTATAATATGAAACCTCCAATCTGACCTGACCACTAAATAGATAAAATAATAATAGTAATAATAATATAACTCTGATGTGTTATCAGATTGAATGCTTTCTGTGTTTTCTTTATGAAACAAGAGCCATGAGTATGTGTTGTTTTTCTGTGCGATAAACTGATCATTTCAGGAGTGAGCCTTTGAAGAAGGCCTAGGGAAAACTCTGAACTATTGTTTCATTCCATTACTGTTAGTCTGAGACTGGCCCATGGCTCAGCGGTAAATGTAGACCTTCTCTTGAGAGTATTGTATGTTTTAAGTCTTGATGGCCTTCCATCTTTGGTTGCTTTAGCCCTGATACTGCCCATTATCCCATGTCATGGGGATTTTACACTATTTCATGCAGAACATTGATAGCAGATGTAGAAAGCCATTCACAGAACGCACTGTTGCAGGCTGAGAAGTCATAGGAAAGGGAAAGGCAGGTACACAGAGGAGAGGCACTGGCACACCAATGTCAGCTTTTCACAGGTTCAAGCCTTATGTTCCTCATAAATGGGCATTCTATTTGTTTGTGGTCCTGGGGCTCCATAGCCTTGTAGCTATGATTAGTTTCATATGTTTTGAGAATTATAACAAATGCAAACACATGTGCAAAAATATTTTACAGACATGGAATGGATAACTTTAGATCTTATTTTTTTCTGTATATGGCAGTAGTTTTCTGAGGATTATAAAACAATACAGTAGATGAGAAATTGACATTGTTTTACTAATTATACCAAATTATATTGTTCTTTTGTGTTAAAGAATATCCAAACCCTACATGTTATATTCTGTGTCTGCTGTACCGTGCACTTGTATTACACAAGTATCTGTTCTCTTTGTATTGCTTCCTTTGTGTGAAATACCTGGTGTTCCTGCTGGTCCCTTTACTTTCCTATTAACAATTGACCACACTAGGCATGATAACACAGCATGGTCAGTTTTCTAGCTGTGCTGAGTACTCAGCCTGATCTCCTCCTTTGATCAGACTTGTTCGGACCCCCCCCCCCCCGGTTGGTTTCTCCTCACCAACGCCCTCTATCCATCCTCGGCTCTTTATACAGCTGAGACCATAGATTATGTGTTTAGCTATAAAAAAAAGGGGAAAACAAGGTATTTGTAATGTTTTATTATGTGTATACAAAATATTTTGCTTTTCATTTCTATTATATACTGAATAGTTTTTTTCACTCACAAGGTGAGGGCTTACATATACTTTAATACAATGTTATACTGTATTACAGAGAGGCAGAATGAGAGAGAGAGAGAGAGAGAGAGAGAGAGAGAGAGAGAGAGAGAGAGAGAGAGAGAGAGAGAGAGAGAGAGAGAGAGAGAGAGAGATATGGGACAAAAAAAGATAAAAGGAGCAAGAAATAGAGATATGAAGAGGGAAAAAGAGAGATGAAAAGAGGAAGAAAGGGAGGGATAGAGATAGAGGAAATGAGAGAGAAAGAGAGAGAAAGTGAGAGGGAAGAAGAAGAAGAAGAAGAAGAAGAGAACGTGAGACATAGAGGGAAGAAGAGAGGGGGGGGGGTATAGTGAGTAAGAAAAATTCATAAGAAGAGAGAGAGATAAGGGGAAGAAGAAAGAAACTGATGAAGAGACAAACTGAGGAAGAGAGTGATAAAGGGAGAAAATAAGTAGAAAGAGATGGAGCGAATAAGAAGAACGAGAGGACGAGAGAGAGATAGAGAAAAGAAGAGAGAAACTGAAGAAGAGGGAACAAGAGATGGGGAGAGATAGACAATTTCTACCTTTGCTAACTTCTTTCTAAAGTAGTAATTGTCTGGCTGTCTCTGGATTGAGTGTGTTTTATGTCACTGTCTTTACACAAACATGCATTAAGTGATTTAGAAATTATTTGCATGCTTCTTTTGGACCAATATTTTAAAAAGTAGTAAAGTCATCAGATGAGCATTACAACCAGACACCTAGCATTTTCATAACCAGAGGTCAGCAGTGGCAGGCTTTGTATTTCTCTTAGTGCAGCTTTTCTTTAAGAAAACCAAGAATATAGAGTTGGATCTGCCCTGTTTCACTTTTGGACCAGATTATATCTTGTTGCCTTTAAGGCAAATTCAATTTGGCCCACATGCATCCTCTTGGTTACCTACATGTGTTGTCCACACATCATATACTACTGGTGGGGTTACCCAAGTGCTGTGTACTCTGGCCAACCCACCCATTAAAACGACAGCTGGAACTGCCCTGTTTCTCCTTTTCCTTATGGATGATGGAACAGATTGTATCTTGTTACCTCTAAGGCAAGTTCAGTTTGGTCCATTTCCCTCCTCTTGGTGGTGTAAAACAACTCAACCTGGCCACACATCCTATACTGCTGGTGTCGAGGACCAAAGCGTTGTGTACTCTGGCTGTTCCACCCTTTGAAACTCCTGGCCATTGACAGACACAAGAGGTTTGGAAGTTATATTAATGAAGACTTCACCCAACACTGTATTAATGTTACACCAAACTCAACCTCCAAGAGCTCGTGGACACCTGTATGACACATTGGTAAAGAAACTGCTGTCTCAAGCAGTAGTTGCCTTCCTGCTGGTAAAACAAATCAATAGAATACATTGCTTTTTTGCTTGGGGCTGCTGCATTGCATCATGTGAACCAAACTTTAATGCCTCGTACACACAACCGTTTTTCACGACGAGAAAACTGCCATTTTTTATATTGGTCGAGAAAACCGGTCGTGTGTATGCACCCTAGCAGTTTTCTCGACGAAAAAACTTCCCTGCAAAAAAATTGAAACCAGCTCTCTTTTTTCTCATCGTGTTTCACATCAGTCTTTTTCTCGTCACGAAAAAACGGTCGTGTGTATGCTTTTCCGAGGGGAAAAAAACGTGCATGCTCAGAATCAAGTATGCAGCCCAAAAGCAGCCAAAAGGGTGGCACCATTTGAAAAGAACTTCCCCTTTATAGTCCAGTCGTACTTGTTGTACGTCACCGCTCTTTGGTTGAACGTGTGTATGCAAGTCAGGCTGGAGAGGAATCACGTTGTGAAAAACGACGGGTTTTTGAACGACAAGAAAAACGATGGTGTAGGCAGACATGTGACCAGGTACCGCCGCCGATGTATGTTTCGTAATATTTACGTCTTCACGCCCCTGAAGACGTAAACATTACAAAACGTACGTCGGCGGCGGTACCTGGTCACATGTCTGCCTACGCCATCTCTGGCGCTTGAGGAGCAAGCAGAGTAGTGTGGAACGCAAAGAAACAATTTGTTTTATCTGCAGCCCCAGTGTCGGGAGGCACATTTTAATGTAAAAAGCCAATTGGCTCCCTTTTTTATATTTATTTTAATAAAACAGTATTACGCTATGGGTATTTCTGTTTTTTTCATCTAACCTAAACTCCGGGAGTGAGGCATAACATCTTATCCAGTCAATCCAGCATGTATGCAGGCACAATCCTGTCTACGCTATTTTTGACTTTCTTTTTCATTAAAGAAGTCAAATATCTTTGAAAAGCGCATCTTAATTCTGGGCACTTCGGGTGAAGAAAAATTAACATGTTTGGTCAAGGAGCACATATATCACCTTAAGCAAGAATATATTTTTAAGTTACTAAAGAAGATCTATCATTGGATTTTTTTCACAGCACAATATTGGGACATTTTTGTAATAATCAATTACTGTTGCACAACCAGCACTAGTGGATAGTGCATCACTGGCATTGTTGTTTGTTTGTTTATTATTATATTTAATTTAGCTGGTATTTGGCTAATCAATATATATCACTAATATAGGATGGTATGTGAGAGAGATATCCTATAGCTGAGCGGCCTTTTCTTTCACATTTTTTTCACCGATTTTAGTATACAATACTTTATTTGAGGAGCAGCTTATAATATTAATACTGATTTATGTATATTTATTAATACATTTTTTGGTGCTGAATTCACTTTCTTATATAACACTTTATTTATTACTACAGTTCGTATGGTTGCCTGCCCAGTACCTATATACTGTGCTTTATAAAAGAACTTTAAGTTTTCTTCATTCTGCAAATGACACCTTTCTATAATCTTTTTGCATAGGCTCTCTCAAGCACTCTACTTAAACATTTGGCTTAATAATCCTATTAATATTGACCTTTCCGTGGTCCCTGAAACTTCTTTGAGAACATCCGGAAAAAAAAGGGATAATTTAGGCCTGTCATTACTTCACCCTCAGCTTTTTTTCTAAGTAATTTGCAGGATGCTATTTAGAACATCCTTAATTGCTCCTTATTAACTTGTGCTGAACATTAACAGATATTAAAATATGTCACATGTGTTCCTGGTTATTATGCTGCGTAGTCAAAATGATTTTAATTATCTCACTTGCCAGTTTCCTCCGATAATATACACCTGCATATACCCATCAGCAAAATGCATGTGCATAGTCATTAGGCAGGAGAGAGGGCAATAAAAATATGCAAAGGGCAGAAACCTATAGTAACTAGGGAAGGCAAACTGATATTTTACAGAAGTTAATAGGAAAGGTAAAATTAAAGTAGAATTCCACTTTCACAAAAAAAAAAAAAAAAATGATACAGAATATATATTGCTACACAAGCCAGTTATTAATTAAATGGTATTACAAATATGAATTACTATTAATTAAACCTTTCTTTGTTAACCTATCATCGCTGTAATCTTCTAAATCTGTTTAAAAATTAAATGCAATACGGCAAATTGAAGGTGTTATATACAGTATGAATAAGCTTTAATGCACCTCAACACAAAATCATTTTGACACACTGATAAAAAATGCAAATAAACCCTATCATTGGTATTAGTGGAGGGCAGGGGCGGACTGACCATTGAGTCACTCGGGCACTGCCCGAGGGCCCCATGCCACTAGGGGGCCCCATCAGGGTTGCCAGGCTCAGTAAAACCAGGGACAGTATGTAAAAATCTGTGTTTTTTTTAGATCTGTACCTGATATGTCCGAAACTGACATGCTTTTAATGTGAATATCCCAAGATTTTAGCTGCCCTGCCTCTGCACTGCCTCCTGGCATGGTGGCCATCTGTAAGCCAGAGGGGCCCCATAATCTTCTATTGCCCGGGGGCCCCATGAGTTGTCAGTCCGCCCCTGGTGGAGGGTAATATTAACCCCCAGAATTTGTGTCAGTATCAGTAGGAGTAACCCCCAGCACTGTCAGTGGCAGTTATAGTAACTCCAGAATTGGGGTCAGTGGCCGCAATCAAAGCCCCCAAGATTGGTTTTAGCGGATGCAATAATAACTGCCAGCATTGGTGTGAATGGCCATAATAATAATTTCCAGCATTAGTGTCAGTATGCACGATGTTAACCCCCAGCATTGCTATTAGTGGACACAATAATAACCCCCACCATTGGTGTAAGTAAACACAATAATAACCCTTAGACCCGGTTCACACTGGCGCGACTCGTCAGGCGACACAGCCGCCTGACAAGTCGCGTCCCATTGTAGTGAATAGAACCGTTCTAATAGGAGCGACGCAAGTCGCTCCGACTTAGAAAAAGGTTCTTGTACTACTTCGGGGGCGACTCGGGGCGATTTGCATTGACTTCTATACAGAAGTCATTTTGCAAATCGCCTTGGAAGTCGTTTTCAGGTCGCCTGGCCGAGTCGCCCCCGAAGTCGTGCCGCCCCTGTGTGAACCGGCTCTCAGCGTTGGTGTCAGTGGACACAATAGTTAGTGGCAGTGAAATATAACCTCCCAGCATTTGATGGTCACTTACTTGATCACATGCTCCCATGCTGCTTTCTATCACTCCAAGGCCGGAACTTGAGTTGTACTATTGGATGGAGCTCATTCTGCCTGACAATACAATCTATATGCAGAGAATGTTTCAGTGCCCAGAACCCCAGTACTGCTCTGGTGCCCTTTGGTACTCAACAGATGGCAGACCCAGTCCAGCACGTGGCAGACCACACACAGAGGGTTGTCTGGCCACCTGCAGCCTGTGTATTGGGCACCAGGGGTTTCAAAATAAGCAGCAATACTTGCCTTATTCCTTGCTCCTGCAAGTTTCCTCCCTGTCATACAACTGGTCCACCTCTTCGCCACTCGACCAGCTGCAGCTCTCGGATGTAATGTACAATGGGGGCCCAGGGGTCCTACTAAGAACACTTGGTGCCCATCTACATTATGGGAGTATCAGAGAATGGAGAAGAGTGCTGATTGCCAGGGAATTGGAAATACATTTAAGCATTTTACCATATTCATTAATACCTAGATGAAATCACCCCTTGCAGTTTGGGGAAGGGGGATGGGTTGATTATTTTAAGCTGGCTATAGTTCAGACATGTCCAGGCTATGAAAATTTAAAGTGATATTAAATTATTTCTCTCTCTTTTTTTTTAAATAACAAACATGTTATACTTACCTACTGTGTGCAATGTTTTTGCAGAACAGCCTCTTTTTCTGGGGTCCACCGCCAATGGCGCTCCTGGCTCCTCCTGCCTTGAAATACCCCCCAGCAATCGTTTTCTAGGGGGGTACTCGTGTGGGCTGTACTTTGTGTGTCTATTGCCACACACAGTGTGGCTCAGCCCTGGCCCTCATTCCCTCATAACTTGATTTAATTAAGAGCAGCAGGAGCCAATGGCTCCAACTGCTCTCACTGTGTCCAGTGACAAGGGAGAGTCTTAAAACATTTTTACAAATACATTTTTGAAAAGTGTAGCATTACTCTGATACCTCTAACTAAAATCTAGTGGAACCAATTGCCTTTAGAAGTCACCTAATTAGTTTATAACAGAGTTAGGTTATAAAATATCCAAAGCGTTGAACATCTCACAGAGCACTGTTCAATCCATCATCCAGAAATGGAAAGGGTATAGCATAACTGCAAACCTACCAAGATCCTACCAAGTCCACCTAAACTGACAGGCCAGGTGAGTAGAGCATTTATCAGAGAAGCAGCCAAGGTGTCCATGCTAACTTTAAAGAAGCTGCCATCGATCAACAGCTCAGGTGGGAGAATCTGTCCACAGGACAACTATTAGTCATGCACTCCACAAATCTGTTCCGAGCATGCATCGAATTGTTTCCAAGCATGCGTTTTTTTTTCGCGTTGGAATTCCATACAGACGAAAAGATTTTCTGAAAAATTGAGAACCTGCTCTCAAACTTTTGCTGGCAGAAATTCCGACTGCAAAAGTCCAATGAAGCATACACATAGTTGTAATTTCCGAAGAAAAGCTCACATCAGACTTTGCTGGCGGAAATTTCGCTTGTGTGTATGAGGCATTAGAGTCTGCAAAAGACTTGACACTGGGGTGGAGGTTCACCTTCCAGCAGGACAATGACCCTAAACATACAGCCAGAGCTACAATGGAATCGTTTAGATCAAAGCATATTCCTGTGTTAGATTGGCCCAGTCAAAGTCCAGACCTAAATCCAATTGAGAATCACTCTCTAGATGTGCAAAGCTGATAGAGACATCTCCAAAAAGACTTGCAGCTGTAATTGCAGTAAAAGGTGGTTCTACAAAGTATTGACTCAGGGGGCTGAATACAAATGCACGCCACACTTTTCACATATTTATTTGTAAAAAAAAATTAAAAACCATTTATCATTTACCATAATTTACTTGTTTTTTGCATCAATAATAACCTTCAGCCTGTACAGCCACTTTAAGTACTGACATATTATTAACAAGAAGTAAATGAGCTTTATAACAGACCCACACTAACATTGGTAGCTACAAGTACTGTAAAGCAATTCATTGTTAGAGGTAAAAGCAGAAGCAGTGAAATATTATGAAACAGACAAAGTGAACGCACAATCATGACGCCACAAGCTGAGCTGTGCAGTGTGGCAGATGTGTATAAATCGCACTATTGTCTTAGCAGAATTGCAACACATTTGGCATTAACAGCAGACTAACTGTATACTGTATAATACTCAACTGTGTATTTTTCTGTTTGCTCAGTTCTGCTTTATGTTATATGATTAAATAAATATAACTTCATATTCCCTTTGGATTGCTGTTTTGGAGCGCCTCCAAACCTTGAGTTCTATTGTACGGAAGAACAGTAGTCAGTCAATATAGCATTTGGCATTGATACCAGCTGGAGGCAGAGGTATTTGAATACATTTAACTGCTTTATTCCGATAAAAAAAATATACTTAAACTTACTCTGTGTCTGTGAATTCTCATACTAAAGATGACAGACACCACTGCATATACATTAAATACAGAATACATATTTCATGGCTTAAAGAAAAATTATTAATTTGTGTAAAAAAGAGACATAGCCAATATAACTTTTTTTTTTTAGATAGAATGGACAAGGGTTAGATCAGGGTCATTTTTGAGAAGGTCTCCTCCCGCTCCCTGGGTCTGAAATTTCACCTCAAACTATTCGCAGTTTGAGCAAACCAATTATACGAGCAGAGCATTGAGAATTCTGGAAAGTCCCGTCTTTTGAGGGAAATTGCCATATTTTAACATTTTGGCAGTTATAGAAAATAATAGCTGACTGTAGATAGGAATGCAAAGATTAACCCTTTTGCTGCCAGAGTTGTTTTTGAAAATTGAATGTCGAGGTGGCCAAGATTAAGACCAAGTTTAGTAGTGTTGGTATGCGTTAGGTATCAAGACAATAAACCTATGGCTATTTTTCTGCTTAGTAGCATAGCTGAGAGCTGGGAGCACACAGTTGCACATTCCTAGTTCTTTACAGTATCCTCACAATAAGGGGCATTTTATATTTGGATTAAATCATATAGAAGTCACAAAAAGGTTAAAAAACATTCACTATGAGCTGGCAGAAGTAACCACGGCCTGCAGTGGGAATAATATTTGGCCAACCCAAAGGGTTGAATACTTGCAGCAGATTTCATATTCCTGTTACACTATATTAACCAAAGTATTGGGACACCTGCCTTAACACGCACATGAACTTTAATGGCATCTCAGTCTTAGTGTATAGGGTTCAATATTGAGTTGGCTCACCCTTTTCAGCTATAACAGCTTCAACTCTTCTGGGAAGGCTGTCCACAAGGTTTAGGAATGTGTCTGTGGGAATGTTTGACCGTTCTTCCAGAAGCATGAGGTCAGGCACTGATTTGATTAAAATAAAAGTATGGCAGCTCTGCAAAAGGTAAGAACTGGGAGCATATTTGTGCAAAGACAAACAGATGGTGTATTAAAAAGTCCAATAAAAACAAATAGAAAAATTCTTCCACTGGTGTACAGACAGCTTGTGTGGTGCTTCTTTAAACAACCTCCATATCCAAAGTGCTCCCACCACCACATGCAATGCTCACTCACCTCCTTTACACGACCCTACAGGGGGTCAAACACATCTTATACCCTGGGCAAAAACTCCCTCCTAGGAATCGTTAATAATCTTGACTGCTGAGGCGCAATGAGCCCAGGTACTAGTCTGTAACATAGATGTATAGAAAAACCCTCCCCCTTGCCCATTCACCCCGTTAAATAAACACACTTACAAC
Source organism: Rana temporaria (assembly GCF_905171775.1). NCBI lineage: Eukaryota > Metazoa > Chordata > Amphibia > Anura > Ranidae > Rana > Rana temporaria. Next base: position 629,387,126 of record NC_053489.1, on the reverse strand, counting down.
CATTAGGTTGGAAAGGGCAAGGCCACAGCTTTATTAAATCCAAACATAAAATGTGAACACCAGTGCCAGTCACAGTTGTACTGTGAGCACACAATTCCAAAAGGGGAGGGGGCCTGTCCTTACCATAAGTGCTGGACAGGCCGCCTACTTCCGATTTCCATCAAGGGCATGGCCCATTACAGCCATTTTATGCTGGCAAGGTCAAGAAACCGCAGAAAGTTGTGACATACCATAGGAAAAAGGGGCGGGAGGATGGGCAGCTTTTCCAGCCACGTTCCTTAAAAGACCCGGAAATTCCCTGGGGCAATAATTTTTCAGAGCTCAGGCCCAGCCCATTCCCTCTGGCAACCAATCCTTGAAGACCTTATTCTGTACCTGGCCATGCCCCCATCGGTCAAGGCTCTCTTTCCCCAAGGGGCTCAAGAGACCTTCATTGAAGGCTCAAGAAAAAAGGCAATCTATGACTGGTATGCGTTTCTTCCACTGTGCTGCTTCTACATTTGCTACCGGTTAAGTTCAGAAATGCATGGGAAAAACAAGAAAACATGCTTCCTATAGTGCAGTATCCGAGGGGTTAAAAAATAAAATCTCTTCACCCCAGCTAGCAATAAACTCAAATGTATTTAAAAGCATGGATAATAATCAGAACATTCTAGTACAAGTACTTTGAGCCAGAAGGAGGGGGTCAAGCTAAGCTAAAGGTGGCATTTTCTTTTCTTTCATTTGGAGGAGGGGGTAAGGGGTTTCTCAGCTAATCTGGCCTGCATGCCCTGAGCTAAGGGCAGATGGATTCCAGGAAGTCAATGCTACTGCTTTTTTTCAAAGTGATTTCTCAACAAAATAAAGTATGATGAATTGGATGGATAGGTGAATTTGCTTTGAATATTACAAATTAATTATAACAGCATTTTCAGATGCAGTTTGTATACAGATACAGTTTAGTTCCGCTTTAAACAGGAATCCATTTTCTGTGGAACCCCTGATTAAGTTTGCAGTAAGATTTTTTTTTTACCAATTTGTGTTCTTTTATGGTTTGCTTTGAGCAGTAGACATTCTACATTGATCCACACAAATACACTGAAATTTCCATCTGTAGCTTTGTTTACCAGATGATAATTGTCTAATTGTATCTGCTAATGCGTCTCCTTGATGTACAGCCTGCGTGGAAGTTATCATGCAGAACGCTAAAAGCCTCCATTAATTTGCAGCATCCGTTATCTGCGCAGTTGTGCGTCTGCGAGGAAGCTGTTTTATGCCTAACGTTGCTATGAGGGACAAGTAAGTAGAATACATTTAAGAAGCAAGCCAGCAAAAATATATACATCACAATTTATTTTTCTTTCCTTGAATATAACAGTTTGGCGACAAAGGAAAGTTTCACATTATTCACGTTAGTTTTTGGTGGGAGCCGTTTAAAACACAGTAATGCATCATATAGGAGAAGACAGATCACTTTTATGGATTCGCCTATCATAATAAGGCTGGGGATGAAGACAGAGATGGACGGAGTGCCTAAAGACATAGACAGGAATAGATCTGGAGCGGAGGTGGGCCGTGATTGCTAGATGTGATACTGGAGGCAACGCACACATATCACACTTATTTACATTTTACAGATGGGATATAGATATGATAAATATTGGGGATTTTACCTAATCTTAAAGCGGGAGTTTACCCAAAAATCAACTTTCTGCAGTTAGATCCAACATACTGCTGACATCTGCAGTATGCTGGTCTTTTTTTTTTTTTTTTTGGTACTTATCGTTTTAGCCGTATTTCTTCTATGGCTCAGAGCGGGGATTACTTCCTGGTATAGGCGTTCCCGAAGACAAGCAAGTTGATTGACAGCCTTCGATAGCGCGTCACGGCTTCCGAAAATCCACACGAGTGACACTCGGCAATTTACGGCGCCTGCGCAGTCAGCTCTACACGGCAGGCGCAGGCGCCGTAAACAGCCAAGTGTCACCTTGGCTATTTTCGGAAGCCGTGACGCGCTATCGAAGGCCGTCAATAAACTCGCTTGCCTTCGGGAACGCCCAGAGCCATAGAAGAGATACTGCTAAAACCATAAGTACCAAAATTTTTAAAAAAAGACCAGCATACTGCAGATGTCAGCAGTATGCTGGATCTAACTGCAGAAAGTTGATTTTTGGGTGAACTCCCGCTTTAAAGTGGACCTGAACTAACTTTGAAATGTTTAAAAGTAAAAGTAATTTTTACATCTGATTACCTTCCAGATCATTTACAGCAGTGTTTCCCAACTCCAGTCCTCAAGGCACACCAACAGGTCATGTTTTCAGGATTTCCCTCAGATGAAACAGCTGTGGTAATTACTAAGGCAGTGAAACTGATCAAATCACCTGTGCAAAATAATGGAAAGCCTGAAAACATGACCTGTTGGTGTGCCTTGAGGACTGGAGTTGGGAAACACTGATTTACAGGCAGAAAAATAAACAGAAAAGATTTCAGTTTTTTCGGACCTAAACATAACAGATTGTCCATTTACAGCTGACTGCCCATAGTCCTAATTTCGCTAGGGCTGGAGACTGCTTTGGACTGACTCAATCAATCACTGGTCATGGCTGGGTGATAACATGGGCAAGTAGGAATAATTCCCTTACTGTGGTTTGTGCCCAATTGAAAGAAAGTGGTGGTAAGCCCTCTTGGTGCTTGGGCTGCTGCCTTTGGGTATGGCCTTGTGGTCATTTCCACATGGAGGCTTGGAAAGGAAGGTAGAAAAGAAGTGCACGGTGTCCATTAAATGCAAGATGGAAGTTGGATGCCTTCAAACTCATCTTCCAACTTGCATTTATTGGACACCAGGCCCTCCTTTCTACCTACCTTTTCATAGACCTAACAAGGGCTCCGTGTGCAGGAAGAGGAAAAAACTGAACAGACAGAGATATCACAAAAATGGCATCGGTTCCGTTATGCTCCAATTCAGCAGGGCTTCTTTTAATGAATCCCCTGCTGATTAGAATGGACGCCTCCTTTGATAAAGACATCTAAAGCAGAACACCAGGAAAAAAATATATACATGAATACATCTAAAAAGGAAAAAAAGGTTAAAAAAGCTTTTACTTCAATAATCACCTTCAGCGTGGAGCTGCCCCCTACATGAATTCCTTTCTGCTTCTATATGTTGCCATTTATGTGGGTTGAATGACAGCCAGCATCACTCAACCCACTTCCTATGAGTACAGAATGTCATGAAAATGTGGCCTGCGGGGGGGGGGGGGGGGGATTTGTTATTATGTTGGCCTAGGCTTAGAATACAACCACATGGAACAGCGTTCACACATCATTAAATGTACCTTCAGTGTAGGATTTAGGACCATTGCCACTGGTGGAGAGGAGAGAGGACTTTCATGTCAATATTAGGAGCATTAAAGTAGAGTTCCTCCCTAATTTACGTGAACGGCTGCAATTGTTGCTGATCACATCACCATTCATTTTTGGATAGTTTTTCTTTTTCATCTTCTACCTTTTGTTTAATGTAAATTATGAACTTCCGTCCACCCTCACCATGGCGAGGTATGTAATTTACCTTTTCCCATGGGCGCCTGGGATAGCAGTGTCATCAATCCCAGGAGTCAATGGGCAACCCTTGTTACTATGGTTACCTGCTATTCCCATAGTGGGCAGTGATTTGCTCTCACTGCACATGCGTGGGATGGGGAGGGTGCATGCTGTGTAGCCAACTGCACCTAATCCTGGAAGAAAGTTCCAGTGGGCATCAGATGCCCACAATCAGGGTGGCTGCTTGCTGGATCAGGAGTGCTAAGAAAAATCCCCAGACATGGGCAAAGACTGGAAACTATGTTATATACAGCACATGCGGATTCCTAATGTATAAGTGGCGACTGTCACGGTGGTTATTAAAAAGAAAAGATGGGACTCATGATGGGACATGAGTTCGACTCGAACTCGAAGCTCATCCCTAATTGGCATGCATCAACAAAAACAATCGCCATACACTGTTCTGCTGCATCTTTCGTGGTTCCAGAATGAAGCTTCTGCCTATGCTTCTTCTTACAACACAACCGGTTTTCTGATCTCGATGTGTCAGAACAAATTTGTATTGTATGCAATGTTCTTTGTGTTATTATTGATGTTTTGTTCCTAGCTGCCTAGACTAGTCATGGTTCTGTGCATTTTCCTACTGAACAATCAACAAGAAAATCCATTAGCCACCTGTTCTCTTAGACAGACACGGAAACTGTCCCAAGTAGCAGCTGGAAATTGCTTCCATTTTCTGCTTCTTTTAGTCTTTAAATCCAAACAGATCAACATTTGTTTTGAATGAACACTGTGCATAAGGATGCGTCAGGTTTGCTTGCAAGAGGGTCATTGACCACTTACGGTTTCCTTAAATGTTGCTTTGATTTAATAAAAGATCTTCCACAGTGGCCTTTTTGACCAGCTACCTAGGTGACCTGGTGATTAATCAGCATCAGTAAGGAATACTGTGCCGTGATGGCATTTGTTCACTACAGCTTTACAGTTCAATGGTTTCAAGTCAAACTACGAGTAATTAGCTGCTTTGCAGTATGCTGCAAGATAAAGTGAGTACAGATGGTTGTCTGCCTGCCCGCTTTACTGCCCAGAGCCAACTCAGCAGAACCGGCCTCTCTGTTTACCCACTCATTGCGGCTGTTGATTTGCTTATTTACATACGCTCCTTTGTCATTCCTTATGTGAGAAACTGGATCTTAATTTGAGTTTCCATTTGGCTCAATTTAGACAAGACAATGGTTTATAAATCCTAGAGCACAAGGACAAGTTCAGTTTCATGTAGTCAACAATTATTTGTGCCTAGTTTATATAGTGTAATGACTGCAATAATGTTTTAGGTATGGCCCCTAATGTTGCTACCATTTCTGGGAAAAATACCAGCTTCATTCTTTTCCTAATAATGCCAGACTGGCCAGGTCTGGAAAATAGTAGCCAAGTAGTTATCCTAGAGCTGCCCCAAGCCAATGCCTGGCCAAGCATGATTCCAAAAGCCTGTTTACACATGTAGGCTAAAGCCCTGTACACACGATCGGTTTGTATGCTGAAAACGGACTGATGGACTGTTCTCATCGGACAAACCGATCGTGTGTGGGCCCCATCGGTTTTATTTACATCGGTGTAAAAAAATAGAACATGTTTTAAATTTTTCCTATGGATAAAAAACGATAGAAAAATCCGATCGTCTGTATAGAACTCCATCGGTCAAAAATCCACGCATGCTCAGAATCAAGTCGACGCATGCTTAGAAGCATTTAGCTTCATTTTTTTCAGCTCCTCGTAGTGTTGTACATCACCACCGCGTTTGGACACGATCAAATTTTTGACTGATGGTGTGTAGGCAAGACTGATGAAAGTCAGCTTCATCGGATATCCGACAAAAAAATCCATCGGATTCGATTCCATCAGATATCCGATCGTGTGTACAGGGCTTAAGATGAAGGATATGCAAGTACTTACCAAAAATGATCTATAAACCATTCTTTCAGCTTTACAATCATTGTAATGTCTGAATCATTTATCTGCCATGTGACTTCTTACTCATTTGAAAACATACAGTAGTTAAAATTTAAACCCTTCCATGGCTGTATGCATCATCATGGAGAAGTGATTAGTAGTGATTTTCTGTTGTTATAGTCTTATAGGGACCATGTTGTGCAGCAGGCATGTTACCCTGATTCAGTCACTTAGACATTACTGTGAAGAGTCCATGTTTGTGAAGCTTTTTATATATTTGTGCAGCTTCCATTTTTCTGTTATGTATTCATGATTTTGCCACCTTGAACTTGTTTTACAGTCATGTTTCTAACTTTGAACCTGTTTAGTAAACTGTAAGTTATGGTTGGGCTTTATGCACACACACACACACGGCCACTTCTCTCTGCATGAGTCGACACCAGACAATCTCAGCTGTTGGCCTTGCCCCCCCACATACAGCAGGTGATTGACAGCCTCAGCTATCCATCTTTTCCTATGATGGTGTGTAGAGGTAGGTGTGTCCATTCCCTCCACTCAGGTCTCAGATTAGACTGAGCTCTGTGCTTTATGCTGTGCAATGCATCCCCACCCACTGCCTGCTGAAGATGAGAAAAAGCCTTTGGTTTGTGTGATTTAGAAGGATGTACAGGAGAGAGGGCTGCATATAAACAGGTACTGATGCAGGAGGATTTGTTTCACCTCTGTGTATCAGCCGTAGCCTTGCACTTCACTCAGTTTTTGCAAGGGTTTACAACCACTTTAACCTCCATTGATGGCATTGATAGATTTGGTTTTTCTCGTCAGGCTTTGCTTCCTTCTATTTTGACCTACTTAACTTTCTAGTAATTGACTCCCTGTCCGCGGGTGACACCGCTAACACAGCCTGTGCTTCTGCACAGTATAAACAGTATATGGCATGCAGACACTACTGGTTGGCTATGCACTGGCATGTGGGTGACCATGCACATTTCTTTAGTCTGGTTAGTTGAGTTCTGCTCTTTGTTAGGTAGGGTATACTTGAAGTATCATGCCATGATAAGGAGGACGTGAGGAGGTCAAGAGTTGGTGCAAAGGCTTCATGAATATGGGAGTACATTGGCAGGGATCTAAAGGATTCTTTTTTTTTTTTTTTTACCCTTAAGTGGATCACTTTACTGGTGGATTGGGAAATCTTTGTGAAAATAATATCAGGGTAGTATTAAATTGATTCTATCCAGTTCAAATCTTGGCTAAATTTGCTTTGTTATTTTTAGCTTAACTTATCTTTTAGGTAATTGCAGATCCATATACCTGTAATTTTTTTCCCGTTTTTAAGACAGAAATAGACAGAATAAAATACAATTCCTGCTTCCCATCTCTAAATGTTGCTAGCTATTTTTAGAGCTTATATGTTAGGTGACCCCGAGCTTCAGTGTGGCACAAAAATACTATTAAAATTCAGTGATAACTGTGACCCGTGATTGATTTCCAGTCAGTCACTTCTTAAAATCATGTTTCTGAGGATGGTATGTTCAATTATTTGCGAATAACCACACTGAGCTGTCATGGGCTGGTGATTTAAGATTTTTTTTTTCCCGTGGCCTTATCTGTAACTTTACCACATGCTGTAGAGCATGTTTTCTGAAATTCCTCCAAAATCAATTTATATGACACAATTTCATCTGGCTGAGGAATGCTAGATAGGATTAGAATCTTGACATAACTTGGAAGGAGCACAAAACAGCTGCGAGGATTGAAGAGTCACGCAGAGTTACGAGCCCGCCGGGCACTCATGTGTATCACAACTGCTCCAGTGTCCTCAGAGCAACACGGACCCAACCTCAATATTATTATTTTTTGTAAATCAGGCTGCTATTTAATAAAACTGTTACAGATTTTGGAAGGCAAATATCAAAAGGACAATTTAAAAATAGCATTGCTGTTTATCATATTTTCATATTAAAATTTACAGTTTGTGTTTTCATACCCATAGCTAGTTAAGCTGCAGAACCATTTTTACATGCAAATAACCTTGTCATTACTTATGATCAGGGCTGACCCAAGACATTGTGATGCCTGGGCCCAAGAATTAAATGCTGCCCCCCCCAAAAAAAAATTACGCCCACCAAAAGGCCCCCACATACATTATTTTATATCATGACAATTAAAAAGGAAAATGTAATGTATTAGGGAGTTAGATTTACATGCAACAGTGGTAGTGGTTGGGGGACTCCATCCAATGCAGCTGTGGTGATGGTGGGGGGTTCAATCAGAGGCAGCGGTGGTGGTGGGGGGGTTCAGTCAGAGGCAATGGTGATAGTGGGGGGGGGTTCAGACAGAGGCAGGGAGGGTCAGGAGGGCACACACCAGGGAGTAGTCAGAAGGGTATACACCAGGGAGGGGTCAGAAAGGTATACACCAGGGAGGGTCAGGAGGGTATACACCAAGGAGGGTATACACCAGGGAGGGTCAGGAGGGTATACACCAGAGAGGGGTCAGGAGGACACTAGGAAGGGTCAGGAGGGTATACACCAGGGAGGGTCAGGAGGGTATACACCAGGGGGGGTTAGGAAGGTACTAGGAAGGGTCAGGAGGGTATACATCGGGGAGGGTCAGGAGGGTATACACCAGGGAGGGTCAGGAGGGTATACAACAGGGAGGGTCAGGAGGGTATACACCAGGGAGGGGTCAGGAGGGTACTAGGAAGGGTCAGGAGGGTATACACCAGGGAGGGGTAAGGAGGGTACTAGGAATGGTCACCAGGGGGGGTTAGGAAGGTACTAGGAAGGGTCAGGAGGGTATACATCGGGGAGGGTCAGGAGGGTATACACCAGGGAGGGTCAGGAGGGTATACAACAGGGAGGGTCAGGAGGGTATACACCAGGGAGGGGTCAGGAGGGTACTAGGAAGGGTCAGGAGGGTATACACCAGGGAGGGGTAAGGAGGGTACTAGGAATGGTCAGTAGGGTATACACCAGGGAGGGTCAGGAGGGTATACACCAGGGGGGGTTAGGAGGGTATACGCCAGGGAGGGTCAGGAGGGTATACACCAGGGAGGGTCAGGAGGGTATACACCAGAGGGGGTCAGAAGGGGTATACATCGGGGGGTCAGGAGGGTATACACCAGGGGGGGTCAGGAGGGTATACACCAGGGGGGGGGTCAGGAGGGTACTGTATACACCAGGGGGGTCAGGAGGGTATACACCAGGGAGGGTCAGGAGGGTATACACCAGGGGCAGTGAAAACCTGGAGACAGTGACAATCATTAAGCCCAATTGTCAGCTAACAGGCAGCACTTCCATGCTAAACTGCAATAATCCAGCAGCTTTAGCATAGAGGTGCCTGCAAGCTACATGAGGTATGGCAAGATGATTTTACCTCCACAGTCCACACACACTGGCTTGTCTCCCTCTGCTCACTGTCGCACCAAACGGGCGTGATCTCATAGGTCAGATGCACCCCCATCCTCATACACACGATTGGACTTCCATCTGACTTTTCCGTAGATTTTTGTCCGAATGGGCGTTGGCCGTGAACTTGTTCTGCATACACACGGCAGAACATTTTCAGCCAACTTCCACCAAATCATGTGTTTTTTCAGAACTTCACCGCCACCTTTTGGACAACTTCTGCTATTGTTGTCTGATCTTTAGCATTGGTTCTGAGCATGCGTGTTTGTACTTTGGACTTTAGTCTGATGGACTTGTGTACACACGATAGGATTATCCTCCATCGGACATTTGTTGCCAGGAAGGTTGAGAGCATTCACAGCGAACATTTGTTGAAAAACCGAAAACAATTGTCCGATGGAGCATACACACGGTCGGATTGTCCGATAAAACATGTCCGTCGGACCGTTATTGTCAAAAATTCCAATCGTGTGTGTATGGGACTTAAGTGTGTGTATGTGTGTGGGGCAAGCCTTTCTTTTTTTGGGAATATTGTTTATTTAAGGTAAAAATTTAGAAAAATAAAAATAAAAGAAAATAAGAAAAAAAAGTACAAGAAGTGGAGAAGATATTTACAAAGAAAAAATAAGTATGTTGGAATTTACTGGTACTACAGTGGGCAACCACACACAAATATAAAAATACATTTTATTACAAAATGTTAAAAATATATATATTTTTAAAACATCAAGAAACAGTCCTATAAATGCGATATTGGCCATAACAATTAACCACATAGAGTTGACTTTGCTATATTATCCCAGTTCACATATTCTTGTTTCCTCAGGGTATCTTTTGGTAGCAAAGGAAAATTTGCTTCAAAGGTATGGCTTCAAAATGGTGGTAAGCTATGCGGTGTGAGCAGAACACTTGCGTGGCTAGGTGGCACGGCAGCAATAAGGATATGAACAGGTTGATATTCAAACTTGAATGTAGACAGTAGATGAGACCACTCCATCCAGCAGAAAACAATATTGTATTGCAGATGGTGGGATGCTATAGGCTATCTGCTATATACACTTAGGCAGTGGATGGATCTGGTGAATCTATATTGAGAAACGATATGCTCTTTAGAGAAGGGATTACTAGACTGCTGTCATTCCAGGTTGACTGTTATTGTCGGTCCCGAATTGTGGACAGGATGCTGGGATAGGATACAATATTGTCTTCTGCTAGATGGAGTGGTCTCTTCTACTTTCTATATTCAAGTTTGAATATCAACCTGATCATATCCTTGTTGCTATTTAACTGCTGTACCACCTAGCCACGCAATTGTTCTGCTCACAACATTTTCATGTTATACATTTAAAGCGATGCGCCATTTATGTGTTGCTACCAAGATAAGAAGGTCCTGAGGAAGCTAGTATATGTGGAACACGTCAAACTCTGGGATGATATAGAAAAGTTAACTCTATATAGTTCATTGTCATGGCCAATATCACATACAGTATATAGGACTATTTATTGTAAATATTACATTTTTTTATAATGTATTTTTATAGTTTTGTGTGGTTGTTCTTTTCTGGTACCAGTAAAGTCAAACATACTAGTTTCTTTTCAGATCAAGATCAATATGGATGTGGTACTTTTACAGTAACCAATATTCCTTACTTTTTATATGAAAAAAGTAAGTCATTTCGTTTTCTTTTTACATTTTGTATATTTTTGCAAGCAGTCCAAAACTGAGGTACAACTATGCCTACCAATCTCTGACCAGTCTGCTAAGCATTTTTTTGCAGGAAAGAGCTATGTGAAACTTTATTCAGATACTAAAATACACATTCCTTGTTTTTACTGGCACAAGAGCTGTTTATTTTATTTTCTGTTGGCTGATTCCACTCAATCAAAAAATGATGGATGATGCCACTGTATCCAAGGATAATTAAAGCAGTCACTAACTACATCAGACTTTTGAAGGGGTTTTTACACAGAGTTTTCATAGCTGCTATCTGCAGATTTCTAAAGGGTTGTGATATGAGTGGGAGCAATAAAAAAACTTACAACAGTCTCTGTGCACAGGCACTGTTAGGAGGGAGAACAAAAAGGAATGGCAAGGTCAATTTAATATTATCTCATTAATATCAATGTCTATTAAAAGCACAAGTCACAAGGCCAGTGGTGCAGTATCACACTTATGTCTGATCTTCAATTTGCAGTATACATTCTGCTATTAATGCCATTGAGTGGCACCAAGACCCCACTGTGGTGGACCCAATTGTGGTTACACAACATATGTAAACACAGTATACTCTATAAATACACATACTGGTTATAGAAAACCTTGTATTAAATGATAACAAAACTATTCTGTGGAAATACTCTTATGCCGCGTACACATGATCGAAAATTCCGACAAGAAAACTGTGGATTTTTTCTGATGGAATGTTGGCTCAAACTTGTGTTGCATACACACGGTCACACAAATCTTGTCGGAAATTCCGACTGTCAAGAATGCGGTGACATGCAAGACGTACGATGAGCCATTCGGCTCTTCTGCTTGATTCTGAGCATGCGTTTTTTTTGCGAGTCGGAATTGCATACAGACGAGTGGATTTTCCAGTAGGATTTTTTTCCATTGGAAAAATAGAAAACCAGCTCTCAATCTTTTGTTGGCGGAAATTCTGACAGCAAAAGTCTGATGGAGCATACACATGGTCAGAATTTCCGACCAAAAGCTCACATCTGACTTTTCTTGTCGAAATTTCCGATCGTGTGTAACCGGCATTACTGTTTTTAAAATACTGGACTTCAACCCACCATATAATTATGGCAACATTTTAAAAATTTGGGAGGTGTATACTGGCACTTTTCCGCATCTTCATATCCGAGATGAATCAGGGAAAAACCAGTAGGGTTATTCTTCAACATTGCGTTTCTTTGTCGGTCAGTAATCCTCTGAGTCTGCAAAACTGAGGAAAGATTCTGTAAGATTCTGCCAAATAGGGCAAGATTAAACTTTTTTATTATATCACCATCACTGGCTGAATGGACAGAATGGACAGAATTTACCATTTGGAACAAATGATAGACTGAGTGGAAGACAAAACAAGGTCATATCTGGCAGGGCTTGAGTGTTTTGCTACTTCCGGGGTCTTCATGTTTGTGCCTCTCTTTTTCTTTCCTTCCTCCCTTGAAAATCCTTCTCATGATTCTAATGTGATATTCAGAATTATTGGATATGTGTTGTACTACTGTACTTTTGTATTTTCATGCCTGTTCTGGTGCATTGCATACTTGGTTGTGTTGTATACAACTACTGTCTTTTAATGTTCTGAAACCTTAATAAACAGATTAAACTTAAACTTTCTATCAACTGGCTCATTGCAGTTCCTTCCTACCCCAGTTAACTGTAAAAACCTGAAAGCAATACCCAGTCAAGACTTATTATGGTAGAGGCTACCAATCTAGAACCAACTAAAAAGGCAAACTGATATTTGTCTCTGACAGCAGTTCTGTTGTAGATATAGAAAGACAGATTGGGTGAACTATGAGTATCACTGAGCTGTTCCAATTCTGGAAGCAAAATAAGGACATTGTTGCCTCATTCACCCAAGTGGCTTGGCTGACTAAATAATCTTAATGTGATTGTTCACCTTTGGAAATAAATTTAGGACATTTTTTTTTATTTATTTTTTTGTAATGGAGCTGGCTTGTTTGAATTGATTCCATTTAATATAAACTGAAGGACAACTGTGACCGATAAAAAAGCAGAACAACCAGTTAAATGCCAGGCATTTCGATGTGTCGTTGATCCCTCCCGAATGCACTTTTAAAATAAACACACAAGAGTGGGTGCACTGGAGAATAATAACGTTGAATGCGGGCTAGACTGCTGCCGAGCCCCAGAGATTGTTCCGCTTTGTGTGACTTTATCATATGACAAAACTGTTCATTCATAACGTAGCACTTGTACTTAATGGCTGTTTTATCACTCGGTTTCAATAAATAAAAAAGCGCCTGGCCTTGCTGAGGTGTCACTTGGTCCAATAAAAATATCGCTGATGAAATAATGGAATGCCAAAATACTTTTACATCCATAACATGGGAATAAAGATATTTAAGCAGAAATCCGTTGCAGGGCTTACCACACATCTTTCAGCTTTTCCATTCATTTTGCTTTTATATGAAAGGCATTTAATATACATCTGCAGTGACACCAAAGTGGAACAGTTTTTACCCAGCAAGTGAAAATCAATATGTCTACTTTAAAGTGGCTCCAAATCCCTACTCTAAAATCTCATACAAGATTAAACATTAAACATGTTTATGTCGTTTTATAGTTGTTTTCAATCTTTCAAAAATAATTTTCATTAAAATAATACCTGGAGATCTTGCCACAAAGCTCCTTGTTTGCACACTTATGCCGCGTAAAGACGAAGGACATTCCGACAACAAAACCGTGGATACATTTCCGACGGATGTTTTCTCAAACTTGTCTTGCATACACACGGTCAAACACAATTGTTTTTGGAAATTCCAAACGTCAAGAACGCGGTAACATACAACACTACGACAAGCCCAGAAAAATTAAGTTCAATGATTCCGAGCATGCGTATAACTTTTGTGCGTTGAATTGTGTACACACGGTCAGAATTTCCAACAAGAACTTTTGTTGTTGGAAAATTTGAGAACCATCTCTCAAATTTTTGTTGTCGGATATTCCGACAGCAAATGTCCGATAGAGCATACACACGGTCGGATTTTCCGACAACAAGCTCACATCGAACATTTGTTGTCGGAAATTCCGACCGTGTGTACGTGGCATTACTCTTTTGGGGTAATAACTCACCTACAGTTGTTTTCCTGTATTTCCACCCTGTCACATGCTCCCCTGGTTGAGATGTCAAGCAGCCATGCCCACAAACATTTTACAAACACTGTCCATCATTGTCCAGAAAAATTATGTGCAGCTGGTGCTGGACTGAGTGCATGTAGAAAAAAGACATAGGGCCAGATCCACAAAAACCCGCCGTAACTTAACTTTTGCCATTTAAGTTACACCGCCGCAAAATCTCTACCTAAGTGCCCGATCCACAAAGCATTTACCTAGAAATTTTGAGCGGTGTAACTTAAATCCGGCCGGCGCAAGGCGTTCCTAATCTAATGGGGCGAGTCCCATTTAAATTAGGCGGCTCCCGCGCCGGACGTACTGCGCATGCTCCCGACGCGATTTTCCCGACGTGCATTGCGCGAAATTACGTTACGCCGAGTTTTGTGAATCGCTCCGGGTAAAAAAAGTTGCGTCGGGGAAAAAAAGAGATGCGGCGGGAAAAAAAAAAAAAAAAAAAATTGGACAGCGTCGCGGGAAAGAAGGGTCTACTTTTACATGGTGTACTAACTTTACACTATGTAAAAGCAGCCCTAATTTTGCGTTTTGCAAACTAACAACTTACGGAGACTTCACGAAGGGAAAGCGCTTCGTGGATCTCCGTAAGTGCTAATTTGCATACCCGACACGGCATTTCGACGAGAAATGCCCCCAGCGGCGGCCGAGGTACTGCATCCTAAGATCCGACAGTGTAAGTCCCTTACACATGTTGGATCTTCTGCCTATCTATGAGAAACTGATTATGTGGATCAGTTTCATAGATAGAAACAGGGATACGACGGCGTATCAGTAGATACGCCGGCGTATCCCTTTTGTGGATCTGGCCCAAAGAGACTAGAGAATATATATTTAATGGGGAGAAAACAAGGCAGTTGTTTATGATGAGTTGATTTACTAAAGGTAAATAGGCTGTTCACTTTGCAAGGGAAGTTGCACTCTGCAAGGGAATGTTCCTCATAGTTTGGTGAAGCTTCACTTTGCAAAGAATACCCAATCACGTGCAAGGTAAAAAAAAAAGGTAAAAAAAATTTGCTTGCACATGATTGGATGATGGGAGTCAGCAGGGCCTAACCTCATTCACTAAGTTCTGGGGAAAATTCCCTTGCACAGTGCAAATGTATTTGTAAAGTGAACAGTCTATTTGTCCTTAGTAAATCAATTCCATTTTGCATTAGCAGATTACATTTTTCCAGTAAAGTTTTATAACTACATTAAAGCCAATCCTTTGAGCTTCTTATGCTTAACTTCCCTTTGCTTCTCCTAACTCGGGTTTGACTGGGGAAGTTAAGTGACATGCTGTTTTCTCACGTTTTTGGGGTTTTGTTCGGTACGTGCAAAGAGAGGTCACACAAATACTAATAAATATAACATTTTGAAACTCTGGTTAAAGATAGTACACACGCCCCTTTACCTTCTCAAACCACCACTGAGCACAGGAAAAATTTATGCAAATATATACTCAAAAAAAAAAAATATGTATATATATATATATATATATATATATATATATATATATATATATATATATATATATATATATGCCTAAAGCTGCTACTTGAAAGGTATGAAATATATGCAAAAATGTAAATGAAAAATTTGTAGCGCTGTGTTCATAAATCATATAAACATATCTAAAACATGTAAATAATATAAACTAAATCACTATGTGAAAAAGTGTCAAAAAACGTATTAAACATTCCTTCGCTTCTCATTTTCTCAGGTTTGATTGGGGAAGTTAAGTGACATGCTGTTTTCTCACGTTTTTGGGATTGTGTGCGGTACGTGCAAAGAGAGATCACACAAATACTAATAAATATCACATTTATTAAAAGTAATCAGATAAAGATAAAGAAAACATAACAAGTATACTTAACTAAAGATGCTGCTTCCACCACGAGTCACTATATAAAGGCATGGCCATGCAATGAGACCAGACGCTTGCATGTTACATGATGAAGCTCTGGATGAGACAAAGGTATTATATGATTTGACAGTGGTAATATAGAACTCCCCTTGTAAGCAACAATATGACCTTTTAATGAGGCACATGGAGGAGAGGGGGTTGACTTGTCCATAGAGTCAGCTTACAATCACTTCCCAATCACACGAGTCAGCTAAAAGTTATCTGAATAACCAATATATTAGAAGCTTTATTAGATATTTGTGAGGCCAACCTTAATAAGGAAAATCAAATATGCAATTTGCCTATCACATGCCCAGTACTTCTGGGTATGGGTGAGCATGTGACTCCCCCTTACTTACTAGATACGTTACACCGCCGCAAGTTTTCATCGCAAGTGCCTGATTCACAGAGCACTTGCGATGAAAACTACGCCGGCGGCCTCCGGCGCAAGGCGGGCCAATTCAAATGGGCGTGTGCCATTTAAATTAGGCGCGCTCCCACGTCGGACCTACCGCGCATGCTCCGTTTCCTAACTCCCGCCGTGCTTTGCGCGCCGTGACGTCATTTTTTCGAACGGCGACGCGTGTAGCGTAATTCCGTATACCCGGACGGCTTACGCAAACGACGTTCATTTTTAAATTTCGACGCGGGAACGACGGCCATACTTCAGACAGCAATACGTTTGCTGACTAAAGTTAGAGCACCAAAAAAAACGACTAACTTTGCGACGGGAAACTAGACTAGCAGCGACGTAGCGAACGCGAAAATCCGTCGGGGATCACCGTAACTCCTAATTTGCATACCCGACGCTGGTTTACGACGCAAACTCCCCCCAGCGGCGGCCACGGTATTGAATCTTAAGATCCGACAGTGTAAAACAATTACACCTGTCGGATCTTATGGCTATCTATGCGTAACTGATTCTATGAATCAGTCGCATAGATAGAACAACAGATACGCCGTCGTATCTCCACTGTGAATCTGGCCCTCTGATCTTAGTTGATCTGGAGTTGAACTTCCTTCCTCCTCTTTCTCACTAATGTTAACTTAACATTGAAAGACTATTAATGAGGTCTAGAAGGACAGAGGGGCAGAGATCAGCAGTAGGTCTTCAACACCAATATTCTCCTCCACTCACCTAATGAAATGTGTGTCCTCATAGCCCCAAACTGTCCCAGATTTTGAGGGACTGTCCCTGATTTGGAGCAAAGTCTCTCTGTCCCTCTTTCCCCCTCATTTGTCCCTCATTCTGGACTGATTTATAAAGTTTTATATAAAATGCACTTTTTATCTTTCAAAAAAAGTGTTTCCCAGTGCTAAATCTTTCTTCCAAATTCTAAATTGCTGCATTAGGGCATTTTAAAAGCCAATATAAATAAATGGTAGTGGTAAAAAAAAGCCCTTGTGGATTTAAAGTCGTTGTAAAGGTTTTTTTTTTCCCCTTCTAAATAGGTTCCTTTAACCACTTCCATACCGGGCACTTACGCCCCTTCCTGCCCATGCCAATTTTCAGCTTTCAGCACTGTCGCACTTTGAATGACAATTGCGCGGTCGTGCTACACTGTACCCAAACAATTTTTTTATAATTTTGTTCCCACAAATAGAGCTTTCTTTTGGTGGTATTTGATCACCTCTGCGGTTTTTATTTTTTGCGCTATAAACAAAAGAAGAGTGACAATTTAAAAAAAAAACACTATTTTTTACTTTTTTATTTAATAAATATCACAATTTTTTTTTAAAAAAAAGTTTTTTTTCCTCAGTTTAGGCCGATATGTATTCTTCTACATATTTTTGGTAAAAAAAAATCGCAATGATCATATATTGATTGGTTTGCGCAAAATTTATAGCGTTTACAAAATAGCTGATAGATTTATGGCATTTTTATTTTATAAATTTTTTTACTAGTATTGGCGGCGATTTGCGTTTTTTTTACTGTCACCGTGACATTGCGGCGAACACATCGGACACTTTTGACACGTTTTTGGCGCCATTCACATTTATACAGCGATTAATGCGATAAATATGCACTAATTACTGTATAAATGTGACTGGCATTCAAGGGGTTAACACTAGGGGGTGAGGGAGGGGTTAATATGTATACCTAAATTGTGTTCTAACTGTGGGGGAAGGGGGGGTGACTGGGGGAGGTGACCGATCTATGTCCCTATGTACAAGGGACACAGATCGGTCTCCTCTCTCCCCTGACAGGACGTGGAGCTCTGTGTTTACACACAGAGCTCCACGTCTTGTCCCTGTAGCCGCCGATTCCGAGTGCCTGGCGGACATCGCGACCACCAGGCACGTGCATCGGCATCTCGGGGACGCGCCGGGCGCGCTCGCGCGCCCCCCAGTGGCCGCAAGAATACAGGACGTCAATTGACGTCCTGTTGAATTTTCAGAGTCACCGTGGAGCCGTCATTTGACGATGGCCCGGTGCTCTAGTGGTTAAGCTAGTGCATTGTTGGCTTACAAACCTTTTCCTTTGATTTCCCTTCTAAATATTTGTTTTCTTTGTTTTCTTTGTCTGAATTTCTCACTTCCTGTTCCTCCTTAGTAAGCGGTTCTGGCCGACTAACCACCGCTCGGATGATGGTGGCAAGCTTACTGAGGAGAAACAGGAAGTGAGAAATTCAGACAAAGAAAAAAAAACATTTAGAAGGGAAATCGAAGGAAGAGGTAAGTGAACCAACAATGCACTAGCTTAAATTAACCTTTTTAAAAAATAAAAAACAAACCTTTACAACCCCTTTAACCACTTAACGACCGCCACATGTACATATACGTCGGCAAAATGGCACGGACAGGCAGAACGACGTGCCCGCACGTCGCTGCCTTTCCGCGGGTCGGGGGTCCGATTGGGACCCCCCCCCCCGGTACATTCGGCGGTCGCTAAGCCTCAAGGAGTGATCCGGGACGAGGGCGCGGCTATTCGTTTCTAGCCGCCCCCTCGCGATCGCTCCCAGGAGCTGAAGAACGGGGAGAGCCGTATGTAAACACGGCTTCCCCGTGCTTCACTGTGGCGGCTGCATCGATCGAGTGATCCCATTTATAGGGAGACTCGATCGATGACATCAGACCTACAACCACACCCCCCTACAGTTGTAAACACACACTAGGTGAACCCTAACTCCTTCAGCTCCCCCTGTGGTTAACTCCCAAACTGCAACTGTCATTTTCACAATAAACAATGCAATTTAAATGCATTTTTTGCTGTGAAAATGACAATGGTCCCAAGAATGTGTCAAAATTGTCCGAAGTGTCCGCCATAATGTCGCAGTCACGGAAAAAATCGCTGATCGCCGCCATTAGTAGTAAAAAATAAATAAATCATAAAAATGCAATAAAACTATCCCCTATTTTGTAAACGCTATACATTTTGCGCAAACCAATTGATAAACGCTTATTGCGATTTTTTTTACCAAAAATAGGTAGAAGAATACGTACCGGCCTAAACTGAGGAAAAAAAATGTATATATGTTTTTGGGGGATATTTATTATAGCAAAAAGTTAAAAATATTGAATTTTTTTCAAAATTGTCGCTCTATTTTTGTTTATAGCGCAAAAAATAAAAAACGCAGAGGTGATCAAATACCACCAAAAGAAAGCTCTATTTGTGGGAAAAAAAGGAAAAAGGACGTCAATTTTGTTTGGGAGCCACGTCGCACGACTGCGCAATTGTCTGTTAAA
This sequence comes from Rana temporaria, assembly GCF_905171775.1. Classification (NCBI taxonomy): domain Eukaryota; kingdom Metazoa; phylum Chordata; class Amphibia; order Anura; family Ranidae; genus Rana; species Rana temporaria. The sequence goes on along the minus strand of NC_053489.1, from coordinate 629,367,790 downwards.
GCGACGCAGTGCCAAATCGCAAAACCTGGCCTGGGCATTTAGCTGCCAAATGGTCTGGGGCTTAAGTGGTTAATTAACCTGTTTTTTGGGGTTAATTCTCCTTTAAGGGGGTGTGGCAGGGGGCGTGTCGCATGCCTACATACGTTTGCTGGTAGGTGTCCCTCATTCTCATCTCAAAACGTTGGAAGGTGTGTGTCTTCACTGATTACATTACATGTGGGGTGTAGGAGGCAGGTGAGGGTGAGCTAGATCTTGAGTGAATTGTCAACATTTTCCTAGGTGAGCTCCCTATATCTGGGGACATTTTGGAAAATTAGCTATAGGTCCATGAAGGTTCTTCCTAGTGTCTGCAAGAACATGTGCCAACAGAAAATAGAACTCCTTAATCCATTCGGTATAAAAATAAATTTATATAAACCTCTTTTTTAGGTAAAGATTTTTAATGCATATTGCCTCTCTCCAGATTCATGTGAACCTCTTTTCTAGTGACAGGAACTCGGAATACATTTTACATTTCTCTTTCTTCAATGACTTTCTGCAGCAATTTATTTTTCCTTACAGATGACCTTTCTACGGATGCCAGTGACAAACAGACACAATACATCACTGTAATAATAGATCACATTGGTACTGGTATTACATTTAAAAACTATGTTCTTGTTCTGCATGAGGGAATCATAAAAATATGAAAAGCTTTATTTACAATCCTCCATCTCTCTGCTGTTTTATACTCCTTTTTCTCTATTGTCCAATAATGCCTCAATGCCTCTGTTTCTCTCTAATAAAATATGAATTCTGATTGGTTGCTATGGTTTATTGCACCCATTGCTCTTTGAGCAAAATCATTACTAAACGTTTATCTCAAAGTTTTTGCCAAGGCAGTTAAAGAGGAACACAAGTTAAAACAAAAACCTTGCTTTGTTTTCAATGGAAGATGCTTTTGTCTGTGAATACAAACCTATTTACCATTTTATCTCAATTTCTCACTTGGGAGGGCTGCAAATTAACTGATCAGCTTATTCAAATTTATGATTTTATTCTATGAATGAATCCACTTCAAGTAACCAGGTCTAATCCTGCACAATTCAAATTGAGCGTATGAAAAGAAAAATTGCTCAGAAAAGGTTATGTTAAACGAAAACCCCATGTCAAAAAGATCTGTAAAAGCAGAGACTTGGGGGTAGATTCAGAGAGAAGATACGACGGCGTATCTCCAGATACGCCGTCGTATCTCTGAGTCCGGCCGGTCGTATCTATGCGACTGATTCAGAGAATCAGTTACGCATAGATTTCCCTAAGATCCGACTGGCATAAGTGTTTTACACCCTCGTATCTTAGGCTGCATATTTACGCTGGCCGCTAGGTGGCGCTTCCATAGATTTATGCGAGGAATTTCGAGCATGCGCACTGGGATTTTTTCACGAATGGTGCATTTGCCGTTCGTAAAAAACGTCAAATACGCGGGGTCACAGTTAATATACATAAAACACGCCCACATCATCAACATTTGAATCAGGCGGGCTTACGCCGACACAGATACGTTACGCCGCCGTAACTAAGGGCGCAAGTTGTTTCTGAATACAGAACTTGCGCCCTAAATTACGGCGGCGTAACGTATCTGAGATACGTTACGCCGGGCAGACAGATAGACCATTCTATCTGAATCCAGCCCATAGACTACTTAAATAATATGCAAATTTAGATTTTTGGTTAAAAGTTCAGATTGACCCATGACCTCCTATTTCTCCATTGGTACATTAAAATGATGACTAGCCTCACTACCAACACATACAATCCAGAAGCTAGAGGGGATGGGCCAGGCCTGGATTAGCCTTCTGCTAATGTTGTGTTATGGTTAGCATTGCTTCTGAGCATGCGTGTTTGTACTTTGGATTTTTTTCAAAAGGACTTCTGTACACATGATCGGATAATCCGACAACACACATTTGTTGTCTGAAAATTTTAAAGCATGCTATCCAACATTTGTTGGTGGAAAATCCAACAACAATTGTCCGAACAGCCTGTCATCACACAATTCCCGTCGGAAAATCCAATCGTGTGTGTACTGGCCTTTAGTCCGCAGGGTTCATTATTGACTTGGCCCACCCTTTGCAGCTATAACAGCTTAAACTCTTCGGGGAAGGCTGTCCACTAGATTTAGGAGGGTGGCTATGAGAATGTTTGACTATTCTTCCAGAAGCGCATATGTGAGGTCAGGCACTAATGTGGACGAGAAGGCCTGGCTTGCAGTCTCTGCTCTAATTCATCCCAAAGGTTGAGGTCAGGACTCTGTGTAAGCCAGTCAAACTCACTTATGCCTGTCTTTAGAGACTTTGCTTTGTGCACTGGTCCAAATCATTTGGTGGAGGGGGAATTCTCATCCAACATCAGTGCCTGACCTCACAATGCAATTCTGGAAGAATGATCAAACATTCCCATAGACACACTCCTAAACCTTGTGGAGAGCCTTCCCAGAAGAGTTGAAGCTGCAAAGGGTGGGCCAACACAGTATTGGATCCTACAGACTAAACCAGAGGGTGAAGAGGGTGAAGAGAATTATGTGAAATCATGTGACCAGATCAAAGACATTTGGAATAAAGGTGTATTTAAACTCCATAAGCCCATATCACAGTTTTGTGTCTCTTATATACTGCTCGTAAATTGATTGCTCATTATTGGATTGCCTCCAGGGTGCCCACCAGACAGCAATGGTTTGAACAAGTATATAAACTACTGATACAACAAGAGTTGACATATCAGCATAGAAATGTTTTACGTAAATTCTACTCAATGTGGCAACCATGGCTAGATGGTCCTGGTCTTGCACCCCATCGGCTGATTAGGGTCAGACTTCGTCAGGTGTAGGTCCCTATTGAGAATTCCATAAATGTTGTCGTTGGGTTCTATAAAGGTATTGAAGCTCCATAGTATCTTTGACCTGGCAGGTCATACTTGTTCTTGCCTAACCCTCAGGGCTCTGAGGACTTGGCTCTGTTGAGTTTTAAGTTTTTGTTTTTTCATTCTATGTCATTATGATTATGTCAGTATTCTTTTTGTTAGTTTATATATCTAAGTACACATTATCTTGGTCAGCAGGCCGTTACTTTTCTGAGATACCCATTATTTTTGCTAAGTACCAATGTAATATGCCGTATCTGCTGATGTATACTTGTTAATATGTATTATCTGGTTTGTACAATAAACTTTTTCTGATTAAAATGAGTTGGGCGGTGCTGCAATCCAACTTTAATTGGGATAGATTTTGACTTTTTTGGCACTTTGATTCTGATAGCCCAAATGTTTTATTATTGTACAGGAACCCAGCAGACACATGTATTCTACTTCCAAACTGACGGAGAATTGCCCCACTCCATTAACAGAGAAAACAGTTTGGAGGAGATACTTAAAGATCTATTAGAAATAAATCTATAGATCAAATATATAGAGGTGGAGTTGACGTGAAATCATTATACTCCCACTGAGGCACCGTCCCTTAGGCCTCGTAGACACGATAGGTTAACCAGAGGACAACGGTCTGAAGGACCGTTTTCTTCGTCAAAACCGCTCGTGTGTGGGCCCCATAGGTTATTTAACCATAGGTTAAAAAAAAGCCAACTTGCTTTAAAATTAACCTATGGATTCCTCAAAACCGATCGTTAGTAGGCACGACCATCGGTTAAAAATTAAAAGTCGGCGCATGCTTGGAAGCATTGAACTTCGTGTTTTTTCAGCACGTCGTTGTGTTTTACGTCAGCGCGTTCTGACACGATAGGTTATTTAACCTATGGTGTGTAGGCGTGACGAACCATCAGTCAGCTTCATCAGTTAACCTATGACAACGGTCCTTCAGACCGTTGTCCTCTGGTTAACCTATCGTGTGTATGAGGCTTTAAAGATATACAATATAAATTCAAAATTGAGAGGGTGAGACTTTAAATGTGCCCTAGTGGAATATGAACAATAATATGACACAGTCTTAAAAATATAGAAAAAAATTTATTTGTCATCCATGGATGGAAACATTAAAAGTTATTACGCTCTAAGAGAAAGTACAGTCTACTGTTTCTTGAGTTCAGGGCGTGCAGGCCCTGGTATAGGATACCAGAGGTGTGGCCTACGCGTTTCGAGGGAACACCCACTTCGTCAGGGCCTTAAAGGTAGCACAGAAATTATCATATGAGTATTGAAAAATATCTAACAACATTTTAAATCAAATATTAAATATTGAAAAAACAATGTACATATGGATTTTTACACGAGCACCAAGTCATTGTGAAGCATCTATAGTTGCTCATTACTAAAACGCAACCAAATCACTATAATATAAGAAACTTTAGCACAGGGATACAGTTACATGTCATACTGCTTCATGTGCAGCGGTGTCTCGCATTGAAATATCAAATGTTCATTTAATATTTGATTTAAAATGAATGTTGTTAACTCTAGATTTTTTCAATACTCATATGATATTTTCTATGCTACCTTTAAGGCCCTGACGAAGCGGGTGTTCCTGTGAAATGCGTAGGACACACCTCTAATATCCTATACCAGGACCTGCACACCCTGGACTCAAGAAACAGTAGAACATACTTTCTCTTACATCGTAATAGCTGTTAATGTTTCCATCCATGGATGGAAAATATTTTTTTTTCTATATTTTTAAGACTGTGTCATAGATCATTGTTCATACTCCACTAGGGCACATTTAAAGTCCCACCCTACCCAATTTTGAATTTATATTGTAAATCTATAAAGCATCTGCATTTTTAATAGTGTCCCTTTGCATAGCAGAGCATATATATTAAGTCGGTTATGTACAATACGATGCAAGTGCTTTCTGTTCAAACATCTTAATAAAGTCTTTGGCCTTTATGATGTGTTTCAGATACTTTCAATCCCTATACATCCATCCTTCTCGGCTGCTTTGTATTCTATCGATTAATCATTACTAGCTGCTATTGGAGGCACAGCTGCTGAGACATGCATCTCTTCATTAGCAGCCTCTATGCCTGCTGATCAATCATCTCTGTTAACGCAAAGATTAAGATTTATCTCTCCAGGAAAAGCAAAGTAAAAATTACATTTATTGTTTACAAGATCTTTGTAGTGATTACAGGGCATTTTTCTTCACCGTCTGATGCGATTTTCTGTAACATTAAAGTGCTTTCTTATTTTCAGGACGGGAAAAAAATGACTCTTTTTATACAAGTACTTTTTTAACTTCGATTTATCTCTTGATACATTTCTCTTCAGTCCTTTCACATGGACAAAGGAGACGCACCTTTAAAGATTCATCTTCACACGGTTACAAATACACATGTTATACATACACGACTGATGGCAGAAAGATACTAAATGCGACATCGAATCTGCCCTTTTCTTAAACATTTTTCAGATTAGACCAATTTTTATCCCAAGCATGATTAAATTCTTGTATTGTTGATTCACTTTCTGCCTCTGTTGGAAATCTGTCCCAAGCTTCAGCTACTCTACTGTACTTTAACTTTGGGTAAAGAGACCTACCTTGGGAGCACCTGGATTTAGAAACATAGAAAAGTGACGGAAGAAAAAAGACTTAGTAGTCCATCGAGTCTGCCAATTTTGTTTTTGTTTTCTTTTTCCGTTCATTTTGTTCAGAGCTACAGTATTTTTGTCCCAAGCATGTTTGAAACCATTTGCTGTTGACTGGCTCACAACCTCTTCTGGAAGTTTTTTCAAACATCAACTACCTTTTCAGTAAAATAATACTTTCTATAATTAGTTTTGAACTTTCCACCAGTTAGTTTAACAACTTCCAGCCTGGCCTATAGCAAAATGATGGCTGGGCGGTGGTTTAGTTATCCTGACTGGACGTCATATGACGTCAACACCGATCTCAGTAAAAAGCTTCTGACGGAGGCTCTTTAACACGTGATCAGCTGTGTCCAATCACAGCTGATCGCAGTGTAAACAGGAAGAGCCATGTATCAGCTTTTCCTCTATTGTGTCTGACAGACACGACTAGAGGAGAGCCGATCGGCTGCTCTCCTGACAGGGGGGTCTGCGCTGATTGATTATCAGCGCAGCCCCCCCAGGATGTCCTCATAGATGCTGTCAGGACCACCAGGGATGCTGGGAACAAGTATCATTACTGACAATATAATTCAAGTTGTTCACATATTGAGATACTTTCTTTTATGAAACAGTTTTTATGTATATTTGTACAATAAATATGATATTTCAAACAAAATACATTATATCTTTGCTCACCTCAGTGACAGCATCACATCACTAAAAGTCTTGTTTCCATATGGGAAAGAAACTCTTTCCAATTTTTTTGTATCCAATTCAATAGGATGTGGTTTGCTGTTTTTAGAACTGGCTTCAAACTCTATTTTCAATATTCAATTGGGGTGTAAAACCCTACTCTCCTAAGAGCAGTTCTAGTCTTTGAGTTTTTGATTGAGTACTAACAAACAATACTATTGTGTTTAGAACTTATTCCATATATGGTGACTGCAGAATATATACGGGCTCTGGATAGTTGTTAAACCTCTTTATAGACTGCAATGTCACAGTTCTTTGGCCCTACCTGGGAAAATTTCCTGGATTCCCTCCAGAAAACATTCAATCCACAACTTAAAACGGAGGTTGGACTTGATGTACATTATCTCAATTTGAAGAAATTGATGGAAAGAAAATCGAATCTTGGGTGACATGTACGTTATTTTGAACGCTGCCTCAGAGATCCTTCCCTGATTTAAAGTGGCAGATACTGCGTTCCGTGATCTATGGGAAAGGAATTTGACTCAATGCTCCACTAGGATGATGGAGGTGTTGAAAGACATATACAGAAATATGTAAAAGAATACATATTGGCCTAAACTGATGAAGAAATCGTTTTTTTTTTTTTTACATTTTGTTTTTTTGTGATAATTATTATAGCAAAAAGTAAAAAATATATATATTTTTTTTTCAAAATTGTCGGTCTTTTTTTGTTTATAGTACAAAAATTTAAAAGAGATGATCAAATACCACCAAAAGAAAACTCTATTTGTGGGGGTAAAAAGGACATATATTTTGTTTGGGTACAACGTCACACAGCCACGTAATTGTCAGTTAAAGCGACGCAGTGCCGTATCGCAAAAAATTGCCTAGTCACTAAAGCGGAGGTCAACACAAAAAGGGAACTTCCGCTTTTCTGAACCCTCTCCCCCTTCGATGTCACATCTGGCACCTTTCAGGGGGAGGGGGTGCAGATACCTGTATAATACTAGCATTTGCACACACTTCCGGAAATAGACTTCCGCGGGAGTCACACCCCCTTCGCGTCAACCCCCCGCTGTCTTCTGGGAAACACACTGGTCCCAGGAGACAGCAGGGACCAGTGAGGGTGCGCTGCGTGGCTCGCGCATGCGCAGTAGGGCCTGGGCAGTGAAGCGGCAACGCTTCACTTCCTAATACCCTCACTGAGGATGGTGGTGGGGGCAGCCGAGAGACAAGCGACTGCTCAGCCTCGGCTGCCGACATCGTGGGCGCGCTAGACAGGTACAGTAAGTGTCCATTTATTAAAAGTCAGCAGCTGCAGCATTTGTAGCTGCTGGCTTTAAAAAAAAATAAAAATTGGGTGGACCTCCGCTTTAAGGGGGTAAATCCTACAGGGGCTGAAGTGGTTAAGGCTCCATTCACACCATGCTGTTCCGTTTTGCGGGCCGAATCACGGGATGCCGTTTCGATTCCCGATACTTTGAATCACACCAAGGCGCCACGATTTTGACGTGATTGTCGCCCAACAAATCATGGTAAAATCATGCAAACAGAATCGCTGGGATGCCCGATGCCCAAATGAAGTACAAGAAAAATAATTTTGCGACAATAGCGAATTAATATTTGCTATTGTCTTCTTGCTTCTCTTCCTATTCAGGTAGCGGGTCTTAAGAGACGCAACCGTATTTGCCACCGAGCAGGAAGCTGCCAAGGAGGAGGAGGCGCAGGGGTAAGCCGAAGCCGCCTGCGACCTAGATGGGGGTGATGAGTGCGAGGCTGGGGGGTGGAGGGGTGAGCAAGGGGTTTGATTTACCGAGTGACGAGAGGGGGTTTGACTGACGGACCGATTTGGGAGCACCAAGAATGGACCACCAGCCGCCACTGCTTGTAAGCCATTGTATGACGTGTACCACTAAAGTGCTATTTCACATAAGAAACATATTTAAAAAAAACTATATTGTATATTTAGCAAAAAAAAAGTTTTAATTTCAGGAAAACATCTTTAGGAACTATTTTATAGAAGGTGCTTCTTTGTGAGTCAAGCTGTATGGCATGTTGTGATCCTTTATAATATAATTTATACTACAAGATACATACTCTATTCCATTAAAATATATCACAATGTACCAAAAAACTTGGTATCCTGGGACCAAAACAATCATAAGCTTCTTCTCATGAACCATAAAATGAAAGACTTCCAGACAGGAGTAAGTTATTCCATGTCTCAGTCCTACTTTTTGGCTGTGGTTTTATTGCCGTACCTGTCCTGAAATGTGTTTTGTGAAATGGTAAGATCTGTGTCGGGAATGGGATTGCATACTTACCCATTTTTTACGGTTAGATATATAACCACAGACCGTGTACTTTAAGCCGAGAGATCAATTTTGCAGTTCTGTTTAGTGCACACATAAATGACTTTCAGGTCCAAATTCTGAAGTACTGCTTTAGAATATTGTGGCTGACAGTAAATGATGGAGCCGAGGAAGTACGTCAAGTAGCTGCAGATTATTTTGAGGTTGGCTGATGGATTGTGTATTGAACAAGCTGGGAAGCTGGTACATAATATAAAGTAAAGGCTGGGCATTTGGGAATGGTGCTTTCTGATTTGAAAAGAAATTCATCATAACAATGTGTTTATTTTCCCTTTCTGTTAATACTACTCAGGGCCTTGACACAAGCAATACCTCCGTAAAGTGGCATTTCTCTTGTCTGTAGGTAGAAATTCCAATTACCATGCTCACCCTCAAGGCACCCAAATTTTTTATGGTCTATGAGTATTCAAGAAATAACAGCAACTTTACTTAATTTAATCTAATTTATTGGAGTTTTTCTGTTTAAAGGCATGTGGGTTCATACCCGCAATGAATGAAGGCCATACTACCACACCAGTCCCCACATCAGTACGATGACATCCTGTCATCTGCCAGAGTGCACCTGTCCCAGCACTGGGCCAGATTCAGATAGAGATACGTATCTCCTGATACGCCGTCGTATCTCTGAGTTACGTCGGTCGTATCTATGCGCCTGATTCATAGAATCAGGTTCCGCATAGATCTCCCTAAGATCCGACAGGTGTAAGTGACTTACATCGTCGGATCTTAGGCTGCAATCTCACGCTGGCCGCTAGGTGGCGCTTCCGTTTGTATACGCGACGAATATGCAAATGAGGAGTTACGCCGATTCAGAAACGAACGACCGCCCGGCGCTTATTTTTTACGCCGTTTGCGTTCGGCTTTTTCCGGCGTATAGTTACCCCTGGGTCTATGAGGCGCAGCCAATGTTAAGTATGGCCGTCGTTCCCGCGCTGAGTTTTGAAATTTTTACGTCTTTTGCGTAAGTCGTTCGCGAATACGGATGGACGTAAGCAATGACGTCCTTGTGACGTCATTTAGAGCAATGCACACTGGGAGATTTTACGGACGGCGCATGCGCCGTTCAAGTAAAACATAAAAACCGCGCGGTCAAGGGAAATGTTAATAAAACACGCCCCCTGCATCCCCATTTGAATTACGCGGCCTTAAGCTGCAACACATACGCTACGCCGCTCTAACTAAGGGCGCAAGTTCTTTGTGAATAAAGAACTTGCGCCCAAAGTTAGAGCGGCGTAACGTATCGGCGATACGTTACGCGGGCCGGACAGATACGCCAATGTATCTGAATCCGGCCCACTGACTACAGAGTTATTTTGAAGTGAACAGCCTAGAGTACTGATTTCCTTCATCAGCTCTTCACCCACAGAACACTCTCCATTGTCAACCCATAGACTAGGAGTAGAGTCACTGCACATATTGCAAGGCCTTGTACACCATGGTTCCAGGCTAGGCCTGCAGCAGGTCCTAAGGTAGGGACCTCCGTCTCTTGGTCACCAGCATCTTCTCTCCCAAGCTGGCAGCCCCTCCTTAAAGTGGAGGTTCACCCTTTAAAAAAAATTCTGACATCACACGGAGTCGCGCCATCCTACCGACAGAATGCCGGTGTTTTTTTTTTTTCCTCAGCACATACCTCGTAATCCCGATTTTCACCTCACGGCAATCCCGCGGGAGTGGGCGTTCCCAAGCACTGCCTGTGATTGACAGGCTTCCGAACGGCGCGTTACAGGTTGCCGACAGAACCCGAACGTCGGTGCGCAGGTGCCGTATAGAGCCGCAGACAGTGAGGAGGGAGTGGTAGGTGGGGTCGAGACATGCTCTGTTGGCCAATGGACACATATAGTGGTGCTCAGGAGCAAGCAAACACAGGGCTTTTCTAAAGATGCAGTTTGTGAAACTAGTCAGAAGTGTTTCTGATGTCATGCCCAGCCCGAACTTCCTGTTGCTGGAATGCACACCGATCACCGGGAGGGAGAAGCGGTGGTGCTTAGATGAAAGAGACTGTATACATTTGTGCCGAGTCAGGGCACAGCCAAATGTTAGTGCAATATATTTTTTGTCATTTTAAAGTCTGGTGCAATAAAAATACTATACTATAGTACTCTCTTTGATTTATTGTGATGATATCCTTTGGAGAGAGGATGACAGATATAGGAAAATTGGAAGATCTGATGGTGAGGATGTGATGGTTTTGAAGGGGTCATCAAATATCCCAAATCGCTTAATGACCTTTTTTCACTGGAGTGACGCTGAGTGCGCACTTCTCACAGTGGTGGTGGCATGTGGTGTTTTTTTGGAAGATCACTCACCAGAATATAAGAAGATCACATTTTGATGGTGTGAGTTATACCAATGATTATCTTTGGACTTTTTAGTTTCTATAGATGTTAATAAGGGTATATTATCACCAATTCCTATTTTTAGTGTTTTTATAGTGTTTCTCTATAAAGAATGCAGTTTTATTGTTTGTATCACAGAGCAACAAGTGACTTTGTATGTTTACTATGGGCACACACAAGTGCCCCTAGTGCAGCGGCTTGCTATGGGGGCACTCGGTGGGTAGAAGGAGCCAGGAGCACTGGACCTGAGAAGAGGAGGATTGGGACTGCTCTGTGCAAAACCATTGCACAGAGCAGGTAAGTATGACATTTCTATTATTTTACTATAAAAAAAAATCAAGCATTTACAATCATTTTAACTTTAAATTAGTCTACAAGTCACCACAACCTTTCATTTTTAGTTTCTTTAATTCTTTCGATTGATACAGAATCGAGTTACAGAGGCTATTTTAGTATTTTCCAGGCTGCAGTTGGCGAGGGCTGTTTTGTTAAGGAACGGCTTTCTGTATCAGCTGCTGTAAAATCAGAAATTTGAAGAACTCTGTTGCAGGTAAAATGCTATTTAATGAATCAACACAGACGTTCTTGATTGATGAAATTATATGGCAGACGGTGATCAAACCCTAGAAGTCCTCTTATGCCTGATATAGAGAGAGTGTGGAATGGAGAACAGCATCTACAATAATTTGATCTATAAAAATATCTTCTGTGGGTCCTTAGACAAACATTTTCAATTTTCCAAACTCTACTATACAATTTCAGCTAGTGCAAACTTACTGCCAGTTGAACAAAACTTTCTATAACCGTGTGTAGTGTTGTTATTATTCTTTATGCTATTAAACTATTGTTTTTCTGTCCTAACAGCTAAATACAAATATGTGAGCTGTTTTACCTGCCAAAATGTTTGCAGTTCTGCTAATATGCTTTTGTAATTCACGCAAGCCTCATAAATTGTTATTGGTTGAACTAGAAGGACTTTTTTCAACCAGACTAACTATGTAAATTGTGTAGCTACAGAGTGATACTATTAGTCAAGTGTTACTAAACCCAGGTCCCTACATTCACTATATCTGGTCTCCCACAGTACACAGAACCTGGAAATGCAACAGTTTTAGTAAATATAATCTGCTATAACCTGAGACTTCTATCAGTGTCTGGTTAAAGCTTGGAGGATGAGTTTTCATTCTATTCTGACTGTCCTATGAGGCTGTACGACCTCTGATCCTCCGCCTGGACAGTGCTGATTGGTGAAGTTGGTATCTTACTGGTGGTAGCATGTTCTATTTAGCTAAATTCATTACTGGGGTCAGAGTCCTCCAGCAGTAGTCTTGTGGTCTACTAAATCCCTTTTAATCCTCCTTGTAAAAAAATGAACAAAGCATATACTCATATAATGTGTATTGCCTCAATATATAGCACTTACTAGGGATCCTGTCTGCTATTTGAACTAGGTAATTCTGACAGTTTATCTGGACACCAGGCAATCCTGGGAGTTCTGCACCACACAGCAGTTAATTGTCAGCCTCAGTGGTGCATGTTTCCCTATGAGACTGTGTAGAGGGGTTGTGTCCATTCCCTTCACTGAAGTCTCAGATTACACTCAGCTCTGTGCTCTTCAGTGTGTGGCATTAGAAACTAAACTAAATAGAAATACTCTTTGATCTATGTACTTTGAATGGCTCTAGAGAAGAAAGGCTGCAGAAAAACAGGTATAGCTTAAGTAATGGGATTTAATTAATCATTATGACTGTATCCCCTTGAGACTAGTCACTTTAGTGGGCTTCTGTACTGTAAGGTTTTATTATCATTTTATTACAAAAATAAATATAGGTAAAATAAATCAATACTGCATAATCAGGTGTTTTAATACCATGTAGAGCCTAAACAGCTTGATGTAATGTTCCCTTAAAGGCAAAATCATTAAATCATTTAAATAGTTTTTTGATAAAAACAAAACATTTCACCCACATTTCTTTTATCAACGCAAATACTGTCTAGCTCTTGCTCCCACTGTTATGCCTACACACCTTATGGAATGACATCCTGAAAAATTGTCTAGGTGTTGTTTGTATAATTATATATATATATATATATATGTAGGTACAGAAAAATTCTTGGCAGGAAAAAATCTTAAATCAGCTTGTAAATCATCCAGTTAAATTAAGTTAGTATTTCATTATTTTAACCACTTTACGCCCGTGCTATAGCCAAAAGACGACTACAGCGCTGACCTAATTTTCCAGGAGGGCGTCCATGTACGTCCTCCCGTGCATGTGATGCCTGCGTGCACCATGCGGGGCACGCACAGCGCGCTCTGTGATCAACTTGTCAATGAGACTCGGCTGATCACAGATCGGAGTAAGGGGCCGGTCCCATCCCCTTACCATGTGATCAGCTGTTAGCCAATGACAGCTGAGAGGGGAGAGAAGAACTGAAGCCGGGCAAGCTGCTTGCTATGGGGCTGATATGTGGACATGCTCCTGAGCCAGGCTGTGTGGACATACACACAGCATGGCTTGAACCTGCCTCTGCTCCCACTCTTCTTTACATGATTTGACTGACACCAGCAGGAACCAATGGCTACCACTGCTCTCAGCCAAGCTTATGAGAACACTGAGAGTGGAGAGAAGAACGGAAGCCGGGCACGGTGCTGGAACGAAGCAAGACTAAGGTAAGTGTTTAAGGGGGAGCTGTTGTTGGATTATTTTTACCTTAATGCAGAGATTGCATTAAGGTAAAAAAAAAAAATATTTCTTTACAACCACTCTGAGCTACCTGTTTTCTAGGCTGGTGTTTTGAGGCACAGGCATATGGTAGGAATTAGAATAGTAGGGTCACATGCTTGCAGGCCTTACAGCTGTTGGGATACCAGCACATATGTTTCAGTGTAGTCATGCTGATATCCTCTGGGTTGGGGATGCTGCACTCTTTTTAAAAAATGTCAAAATGAGAACATAATCCCTCAAAAAACACAGAATCAGCTCTAAAACACTACTAATACTCCAGAAAAAGCCCTGTGGTGCCCTTCTTTTAGGGAGCTTAGCTTGTTCTGTGAATCCTGTGTCATGGTTTTTAATATATACATATATACATATATATATATATATATATATATATATATATATATATATATATATATATGAGAGAGACAGTATATATTTACACACACACTATATTACCAAAAGTATTGGGACACTTGCCTTTAAATGCACATGAACTTTAGGTGCACAAAGCAAGGTCCATAAAGACATGGATGAACAAGTTTGGGGTGGAGGAACTTGACAGTCCTGACCTCAACCTGATAGAACAACTTTGGGATGAATTAGAGTGGAGACCGTGAGCAAATGCCTTCTCATTCAACATCAGTGCCTGACCTCACAAATGCACTTCTAGAAGAATGGTCAAACATTTCCATAGACACACTCCTAAACTTTGTGGACAGCCTTCCCAGGGGAGTTGAAGCTGTTATAGATGCAAAGGGAGGGCCAACTCAATATTGAACCCTACGGACTAAGACTGGGATGCCATTCAATTTAATGTGCGTGTAAAGGCAGGTGTCCCAATATTTATTGTAATATAGTGTATATAACAGTTTAAAAACACATTTTGCAAAATGAAGGCTATACAATTTTCAAAATTGCTAACATATAGTTCCCATGTAACAAACAGCTTTCCATGGGTTGCTTTAAGTACAATGGCATAGGTCTTCCTTGCTTCACTTTAATTTATTTGCATGATTTCCAGTGATTTAATCTATTACATGAATTTTAATGGATATAGGCAATTAATTACTCATTGCTAGACATCTCAGGAGATCACAGACTTGTGATGCTCATTAGGAAGAGTGAACATGAGATGTATATTTCCTCGCTGAGGGATCGATCTCATGCTTATGAAAGGGGACATAGTTTCACAGTCATAGTACACACTCTAGCCCAATAAAAAAAGGATTCCTATAGTTAACAGTATGTCTAATACACAGTGAGAAAATTCAGAACATGATGGGCCTGAGTTTTTTTATTTTGCTAGTAGCAGATCAAGAAACCTTCATAAGGTAGGGAATGCAATGTCCTTAGATCAATGGGGCTATGGAATCACAGATGATATTATACATTTTTTCCCCCTATACCATCTTACGCTGCTGACCTCCTACTACAGTCAACTAGCCATATTTAGTACTAAACCTAATCTTACAAAATACAGGCGTGCAAAAAAAAAAAATCAAAAAACCTTTAAAACAAAGACTTTCTGCTGCGAAAGTACATGCACACTCAACAATGGTACACTTAGATCCAACGACATGAAGCGTTGGGCAAACACATGGATTGAACAAGTGTGCTTCTGTATTTCTCTCGGGCAAGTTTCCTTAACCCCTTTCCTTCCTGCAATATCTATAATAATGGTCCAGCAGCTGGTTGCCACAAGCTGAGGGTACAATATTAAACGTCCTCCCTTGTAAAGAGAGAGCTAGCCGTTAAAACTACAGTTGCTATAAAAAGTCTACACACCCCTGTAAATCTGCCAGGTTTTTGAGAATAGAAAAACTCAGACCAATATTTTTTTTACCTTTTGGAGAAAAAATTTAAAAAAATGTGTGTACAATAATGTGGTTGACTTTCCTTATACTAATACTTTGTTGAAGCACCTTTTGATTTTATGACAGCATTCAGTCTTTTGGCGTAGGAGTTTATCAGCATGGCACATCTTGCCTTGGGAATCTTTTCCCTGTCTTCATTGCAAAGGTACTCCAAAACTGTTAGATTGGGAGGATATCCCCTGTGCACAACCCTCTTCAGGTCATGGCACAGAATCACTCTTGACATCTAATATATGGTGAGGGGATGCGCTGGACATCTAATCTTACAGATACAACCGGCCTTTTTGTGGGCAATCATAATGCTGATGCGTCCCACAATGAAATTGAGTTTGACACCCCTGGTCTAGAGGGTCATGTGGTTTGGCTTGCATTGGGCTCATGGCCTAAAGAGCAGCACCCCATGTGCGAAGAAGGAAAACATACACATATATATTTTTTAAATGTTTGCATATTTGTTAGCCTATAGTAAAAATAACAGAGCAGGGTTTTTATTTAGTCAGAATACCATATAAAAGCCTTATATGTCATTAAAAAAAATGATAACAGTTAACCCCCCTGGCGGTATTCCCGAGTCTGACACGGGGTTAAATTTCTGTGCTGGGATCGGTAACCCCGAGTCAGACTGAGGCCTCGTACACACGACCAAGGAACTCGACGTGCCAAACACATCGAGTTCCTCGGCGAGTTCAGCCCTGAAGCCACCGAGGAGCTCGGCGGGCCGAGTTCTCCCATAGAACAACGAGAAAATAGAGAACATGTTCTCTATTTTCTCGACGAGTTCCTCGGCGGCTCCATCGGGCCGAAAGTGTACACACGACAGAGTTTCTCGGCAGAATCCGGCTCTGACGGAGTTTCTCGCTGAATTCTGCCGAGAAACTCTGTCGTGTGTACGAGGCCTCAGGCTCGCCTCGCTGAATCCACAGGCAGTGTTTACTTACCTTGTCTATGGATCCAGCGATGCCACCGCGCTGTGTGAGCGAGCGGGTGCTCGCTCGATTCACACAGTGCCTCTGTGTGCCGCCGATCTCCGTTCCCTGCGACGTTACGACGCACAGGGGCGAAGAACGGCGCCAAATTCAAAAAGGTAAACAAACACATTACATACAGTATACTGTAATCTTATAGATTACAGTACTGTATGTAAAAAATACACCCCCCCCTTGTCCCTAGTGGCCCAGTGCCCTGCATGTTATTTTATATAATAAAAACTGTTCTTTCTGCCTGCAAACTGTAGATTTTCCATAGCAACCAAAAGTGTCCCTTTATGTCAAAAGTGGATTTAGAGCAGCTAGAAAACAGCGATAATAAATTATAATCACTTGCAGAATTGTGCGATAGCGATTTGTGGGGAAATTTGTCATAAAAAAATAAAAGTAATGACAGCGACAATTCTGCAACTGAGCAAATTTCAGTGATTTTGATTTGATTATTACATTATTGAATAATTTTTATTATAATTATATTATTATTTGTTATAATTATTTATAATTATTTATTATATTTAAATTTATCATTTTGTTTTTAAAAATAATTCATACCCGGGATGCCTACTAGACTCTTGTTTGGACAGATTTAAGTGAGTTATTCCTAAGAATTACAGGCCTACAGTATAAAACGCCAAATTTCCTTGCAAATAATGGTACCGCTTTCAGCACCTAAAATCTGAAATAATCATACCGCCAGGGAGGTTAAGTATTCAACTTGTTCATATACAAGATAGCCAGTGTACCAGGACACTGCATAATTCATCTAAGGCTTCAATAACCTTTGATCACAAATGGGTCAATTGCTACAGCATATTAATGAATATTTGCACTTAACTGACCTGATTGTCTATTGTAGCCTAACCCTCCCCGAGCATTGATATACTGGACATGTTGAATTCTGGTATTTGATTAGCTACATTTACGAATACTTAAAAATACAATTAACAGCAAATTGCCCCTAGCAATTTAAACTAGCGCTACAGAATTGGGTTTGTGTGCTCAGCTACAAATTGGTCTCTTTCAGAGATTGGTAGCTAAACTGTAGAGGTGAATGCAATGTGATTGTTGCTGGCGAGCTGACATGAAACACTGATCAAACTCGGTCACTGAGCAAATGAGCTTTGAGTTAGCAAGTCTATACAAAATAACTCTAATTTCCTTACTAAGGAGTTACTTAAAAAAAGAAAAAAAAAAAAGAAAAAAAGAGGATGGCTGTAGATAAATGACATGTCTGCCATTGCCCCTAATGAATATACTGTATATAGTAAAACCTTGGATTGCGAGCATAATTCGTTCCAGAAACATGCTTGTAATCCAAAGCACTTGTATATCAAAGCGAATTACCCCATAAGAAATAATGGAAACTCAAATGATTCATTCCACAACCATTTATTCATAGGTCCTTCAGTTTATAGTCCATATAAAAAGATTATAGCAATGTGATAGGTTGTGCAACCATAAAATGTCCATCCACAAATGGAAGCCTCCACAAGGGGATTAGACGCAAAATCCAGCAGGAGCTCCAGAGTATAAAAGAGAAGAGAGGCGCCTCTAAGTGTAGCAATAAGTTGCTAAATGTTGAACCTTCATTAAATGTAACCATATTGCTACACTTAGAGCAGTGATGGTGAACCTTGGCCCCCCAGATGTTTTGGAACTTCATTTCCCATGATGCTCCACTACACTACAGAGTGCATGAGCATCATGGGAAATGTAGTTCCAAAACATTTGGGGTGCACATTTGGGGTGCCGAGGTTCCCCATCACTGACTCTTCTCTTTTATACTCAGTTGTGACCAGAGCTTTTTTTCTCAGAAAATAGGTGCAGGAACTCAACCACGACACCGTTCAGATTTCACAAACAGTAGTAGGGTCTTAAAGGGGCATTAAATACCAGGATTGCATTACATACAGAGTGCAGAGTTTAGGGGGGGTTACACACAGAGTGCAGAGCTGTCACTTGTAAACACAGAAACCAGACTTCTGTGTTTACAAGTGATTGTGGTGAGCAGGCACCAAAGGGTCTGAGCCAAAGGTGGTGGAACTAAGTTCCCCCAAGTTCCCCCTGAAAAAAAGCCCTGTTTGTGACATGACACTACTTGTAGATCAAGACATCGCTTGTATATCAAGTCAAAATGTATTAAAAAAATTTGCTTGTCTTGCAAAACTCTCTCAAACCAAGTTACTCTCTAACCAAGGTTTTACTGTACTTTATATTTGTAATAATTGGTGTTTTTTTTATAAGTACCTGTACAGGATTTTGTAGATTCCACAATGGAATCCAGCCATTACCCCCTGCAACTGTTGTTAGATTGCAGTTTTATATACTGTATGTACTGGTCTGTTTCCTATTCGTTTGTAATCAACTTTTTTTTTTATATATTTAAAAAAAATCTTTTTAAGATTCTTTTAAGAATAAACTATCACGTACGTTCCAGAACACTGGGATTTCACTACACGGTACATCCTGTGTATCAGAGCGATGAATCTTTTCCCAGATTCTCTGGGAGCAGCAGCAGAATATCTAAGGGAAGGGATAAGAGAGATGGACATACCGCCAGAGATTTTCAGACTTTGGATTTGTTTTTATTACATAATTGACTGATGGTGGCGGAAACAGGATGCTTTACAGAGTTCTGTGACCCCCCCCAAGAGAACCTCCTGCACAGTGTGCTATTTCAGCTGATAAAAGCAGTATGTGTTCTGTGATTTCTGCTGCAGCCTGAGGTCAGTCCCTAAAAAAAATAAAAGATGGTGAAAAAGGAAAACAACAAATATTACAGATTTTGCACATCAAAAGAAGTTCCTCAAGGGGCCATGAATTTAGAGCGTGTTTTGTATTGCTATGATGAGGCATTGATCGCTGCTGTGGTGTTTGTATTTGAAACTTTGCAAACTTTGCTTTGTACATTTACAGGAGTGCAGGGTGGATTGACATGCGTTCAATTTTTTCTGTAGCCACCTACAGATTGTTCTACAGATTGTGTCATTAAAGGATAAGTCCACCCTAACACTAAAATCACTACATCTACAGACATCCATGATCTAACACTAACCTATCTAGCCCTATAAAGAAGAAATTTGTATACATACCCTTTTTAAAGCCGATCTGGTCAAGTCTCCAGCGGCAGCTGACAATGGGTGTGAAATTAATGGGGAGTGACATCACCCATAGACTACTTTGGGGCTTCCATTGTCAGCTGCCTCCTCTGCACCCACCTCCAAACAAAAACCACAGCTGACAGCTCAGCGTGGTTTCGGGTCGGATTGGCTTCAAAAAGGTATGTATAGTGGTTTCTGCTTTACAGGGTTAGATAGGTTAGTTTTAGATTGTGGGTGTCTGTCGATGTAGAGATTTCAGTCTCAGGCCTCGTACACATGACCGAGGAACTCGTCGGAAAAGACACATCGTTTTCCTCGACGAGTTCCTTGTTAGGCTTGTGGAGAAACTCGACAAGCTTTCTTTGCGTACACACTGTCAAGACCAAATCTCCTCGTTCTCAAACGCGGTGACGTACAACACATACAACGGCAGGGGAAGTTCGATTCCACTGGCACAACCCTTGGGGCTGCTTTTGCTAATCTCATGTTACTGCGTGTTAAGTAAAAGTTTGGTAAGAGACAATTAGCACTTTTCATACTGTTACAGCGTGACGAATGTGCCATCTCCATTACAAACGCTACTTTTACCGAAGGTGCGCTCCCGTCTCATACTTTATTCTGAGCATGCGCGGGTTTCTTAGCATACACACAAACGTGTTTCTCGTCGGCGAGGAAATTCAGACTCCCGTCGAGGAAAAAGAGAACTTGTTCTCTTTTTTCCTCGTCGAGTTCCTCGACAGTTTCCTCGATGAAAAACGTACACATGACCGGTTTCCTCGGCAAAAAAACCTCTTCCACCAAGTTTCTTGATGGATTCTATCGAGGAAAACGGTCGTGTGTACGAGGCCTCAGGGTGCAATTATCCTTTAAGTATAGGTAAACCCAACCTTTGGCAGCCTTGTCATAAAGGTTCTTGTTCAGGTACTTCCTGTTATAGGTTGACAACATCCTATGGGGGTTATTTACTAAATGCAAATCCACTTTGCACTACAAGTGCACTGCGAGTGCACTTGGAAGTGCAGTCGCTGTAGATCCGAGGGGGACATGCAAGGAGAATAAAAAAAAACACTTTAGCTTGCACATGATTGGAAGATAAAATCAGCAATGTTTTCCCTCATTTCAGATCTTTCCATCAGATTTACAGCGACTGCACTTCCAAAGTGCACTTGTAGTGCAAAGTGGATTTGCCTTTCGTAAATAACCCCCTATATCTGCTTTGGAGTTGTACTCCTGTGTTGTCCAGTCTTCAAATGAAGACTAGACTTTACAACACACATGCCGACATGGTCTACTGTTCTCACCATCAGGAAACCCACCTTGAGACTGCGATGCAGCCTTTTCTGGAGTTCATGTAGACAGAAAGTGGTTGCAAGGAGTACATAGGAAATCGGCAGGTCTGAATTGTAACAAAAGATAAAAAGAAGTGAAAGCAAGAATTTTTTAACACAAGAAATGTCAGCTATTGATGATACACATTGCTTCAGAAAATGAAATGTTATTCAGTTAAGGTTTAGAGCTACAGTAATTTAAGGTTGCATTGACAGTCTCTCCGCTTGCTGTTTATTTTATTTTTCAAGAATGCAGTTGTATTGAACATGGACCTAGGAAGATCTTTGTATTAAAGTCAAAATGCCATAGAAGAAATATGGAGCTGACCTTCTTCTGATAAAGCTAGTCACTTAGCTCTTATACTGACCTAAAACAATTGTGCAGATCAGGAAAGATGGAATTAAATTAGAAGATATTTGCATGCTTGTTCCAGGTCAATGACTCAAAGTATTTAAGACAGGTGTCAGCCTGAGAGTCGGGCAGCTAGCATTTTTTAGAAGTGGGGATCATCCTCCATATTTTTCTATTTGACTCAATACCAATTACCAACAAACATTTAATGTTTATGGATACTTATTTATTTTCTGACTATGAAATGCAGCTGTACCTGCAAGTAAATTGGGTTTCTGATCTATACATAGATTAGCTAATCCTTTATTAAACCTAGAAAATGTGAAAAAAATAAATGTGATTTTAATGTATGCGTACATTGAGAAATTATGGTCTTTTAAAAATGCATCATTATATTAAAGATTAATATTAAAACATATAAAAGAAGCTGATTTCATTTTAGCTGCTTCATTGTATTTATACCTTAACTGAGCTCAATTCTCGCATTATAATATGTATAACATCTATATATATAAAACTCGGTGTGTGTATGTATGTATATTCCAGCATCACGTCCAAACGGCTAAAGATATTAACATGAAACTTGGCACACATGTTACTTATATGTCAGCAACAAACATAGGATAGGTGGTTTAACCCTTACCCACCCCCATTTGCCATGGTCGGGGTTTTCCTTTAAAGTCTTATTCAACTCTATGGGAAATACATGTTACTTCATAACTTCCAAACGGCTGTAGATATTTCGATAACACTTGGTCACATGTTACTTATATGTCCACTTAAACTATAGGATAGTTAAAGCGGAAGTAAACCCTTCTATTTTATAGTTTCAAAAAACAGTTAACATTCCCGGCATGCCGGAAATGCTAGCTGTCACATTGGTTGTGCTCTCAACCAAACTGTCAAACCATCCAATGACCGGTGTCATAATGGATCACATGTGCAGCATTATGGCAGTTGCAGATTAAACAGAGGCCAAGATGGCAGCTTCCTTGGCTGAAAACAATAGTAGGGTTTACTTCCACTTTAATTTATCCCTTAACTACCCCCATTTGTGAGGGTCGGGGTTTCTGTTTAAAGTCCCATGCAAATCAATGGGAAATGTATGTTCCCACATAACTTCTGTACGCCTGGAGATATTTCAATAATACCTGGTACACATATTACTTATATGCCAAATAAAAATATATGACAGTTAAATTAACCCTTACCTACACCCTTATATAAAAGATGGGTATATTTATATTACTATGATTTTCCTCCCCAAAAGGTTAAGATAGGAAGACCGGGCAACGCCGGGTATTCAACTAGTATGGTATATTTTGTTCCAAACAGTGTAACTTATGTAATATTATAAAAAAAAATCACTAGAAGGTGGGGAGACTGTTTCACAACACATTTCATGGCCCAAGGTTCCACTTCGTTGAGTGAATATATGAGATATGAGGTATCTGCAATCTGTACAAAGCTTATTACAGATATTACAGTTCTATACAAAATGTGTTATAAGGGAAAAACTTGCGCGCTACTATGTTCTGTATTTAAGCAAATATACCGTGTATACTCAAGTATAAGCCGACCCGAATATAAGCCGAGGCACCTAATTTTAAAAACTGGGAAAACTTATTGACTTGAGTATAAGCCTAGGGTGTCCATCTACATGCCTCACTTTGCCTCACTTTACCTCACTGTGTCCATGTACATGCCTCACTGTGCCCATGCCTCACTGTGCCCATGCCTCACTGTGCCCATGCCTCACTGTGCCCATGACTAGACTGATGTTTAACATGGAAGTCTATGGAAGGGGTACCTGGCTTTGAAAAATCGGTGCTCCCTGGTCGTAGGTCCCCCAGACAACAAACTTTGCACACTTGTAGAGGAGAAATGGTGCTACATGTGTGCCAAGTTCTGGGTTTAGAGGACCTATTACCTGCCAGTACCAGGTCCCCAAAGTCACAAGAGAAATTACCGTTTACCATGGGAGACTATGGAATGGGTGCCTGGCTTTGAAAAATCAGTGCTCCCCGGACGTAGGTCCCTCTGGACAACAAACTTTGCACACTTGTAGAAGAAGAGTGGGGCTACATGTGTGCCAAGTTTGGGGACCAGTGCTGGGTCAGCTAGAATTAAACCAGCCCCCTTTATATATTTTAATATGTATCTTTAATCATATAATGAATAATAATGAACTTTTAAAAGACCATACATTTTCAATGTTTGTAAATCTTAAAAGTCCTGTTTCTATTTTTTTCCATAATTTTCTGTGTATATTCAGGATGTTGGTATACTATTATGAGTTATGCCGCGTACACACAACTGTTTTTCATGACGATTAAAATGCAATTTTTTAAATTGGTCTTTAAAAACGGTTGTGTGTAAGCTCCAGAGCATTTTTTGCGACAAGAAAAATGGGCGTTAAAAATTTAGAAGATGCTCTATTTTTTCACGTTGTTTTTCTCGTCATGAAAAACGGTCGTGTGTACGCTTTGACGGTGAAAAAAATGTGCATGCTCTGAAGCAAGTTATGAGACGGGAAATTAGCATAATCAGACCAAAGGGTGGTGCCATTCGAATGGAACTTCCCCTTTATAGTGCCGTCGTATGTGTTGTACGTCACCGCGATTTGCTCGAGTATTTTTTATCATGATCGTGTGTATGCAAGGCAGACTTGAGAGGGATCACATCGAGAAAAACTTGGTCATGTGTACGTGGCATTAGACTATGGAGAATATACATACTTACACCATTTTAAATCTCTTAGGCCCCGTACACACGACCGAGTTTCTCTGCAGAATTCAGCCAGAAACTCGATGGGAGGCGTATTTTGCCGAGAAACCCGGTCGTGTGTACACTTTTCGCCGAGGAAACCGACGAGGATCTCGTCGGGCCAAAAAGAGAACATGTTCTCTATTTCCTCGTTAGTCAATGGGAAAAGTTGGCTCGACGAAATCCTTGGCGGCTTCACAAGGAACTCGACGAGCAAAACGATGTGTTTTGCCCGTCGAGTTCCTCGGACGTGTGTTCGAGGCTTCAGAAGTTACATTTTACATGTTTTTTTGTTTTTTTCCCCTTAATCATACAGTTATCAAGCTTCCCTTTAAACTCATTATATTTCAATGATAGTTTTTCCAAGCTTTCACAATAACCTGTTTGGCTGCAATTAAAGAAAATAAAGCTAAATGTTGTTAGGTATTGTTTTTTGATTCAACTTTTTTTTTAATTATTATTATTAGTTACCATGCATGAAAAAAAGCAGCTCTTCCTGCAATACGCATCCTATATCCATCACTATCACCTGAAAACTCACCCCTGTGCAATTTCCCCGCTCTCTTTTCACTCCATGCTGACCCAGGGCATCAAAGACCTGCCCACTGGGTCATCATCAAGTCATCCTGAACTCCCTGGATAGGAGAAAAGAGACAGGGAAGGGGTCCCAAAAATCTGTAGTAGAGTTTTAAGTAAATAACTAAATATGGTAAATATCGTAATTCATCAAATATTACACCTAACATAATATTTCAATTGCAAAAGACACCAAACATCACTCAGTCAGTCACTCACAGCCAAGTATTATGCTGGAACAGTTTAGAAGATAATGCTTTCCAATAGCTGCTCATTCATTGGCTCATTGAAATGTTATAAGATTGCTTCTAAGTGTAAACAGACAGGTAAAATGTAATCACCCAAAAAATCTGGAAGTGCTAACCTTGGTGTATGGTTTGAATATTCACATATGTGAAAGAGCTTGTATAAAATAACTGTTGCCCTGGCGATCAACCAAGACTTCTCACACCTTAAGTTCTGGCTGATCTACGAGGTGATGGCTATTATATACAAGATCTGTTAGCTCTTCATACTGCATATGTTAATTCCCACCATATTCTAAGGTAAGCTTTTCCAGACTCGTTATAATGTTATTTAATTTTACCTGTCTCTTTACACCTAGAGGTAACCTTCTTCTGCTATTTTTATGTAGTTCACTCTATTATATTACATACCTAATATAGTATTACACACAATGATATCAGCGGTTTACTTAGCAAAATACATTTTAATTTTGCAGGGGAATTTTCCCATAGGTAAGTGCCGGTTCACACTACAGCAACTTGGGATCCGACTTGTAAGTCCTCAAGTTGCCCCAAGTTGCTGGACAAAAGAAATGCCATAGAAGTAAACAAGAGCTGTCTTAAGCCTCATACACACGATCAGACTTCCATCTGACTTTTCTGTGGATTTTTGTCCGAAGGGCGTTGGCCGTGAACTTGGTATGCATACACACGGCAGGACTTTTTCAGCCAACAAACATGAACGTAGTGATGTAATTGACGTACTACGTGTTTTTTCTGCTCTGTTTGCAGATTGGGTCAGATTTTCTGAAAAACCTGGTTATTTTGAAGTTTGTTGTCAAAAAGTCTGATCGTGTGTATGGGCCTTTGGTGTACACTACTGAAGTTGCTCCGACTTCAGAAAAGGTTTCTGTACTACTTCAAGGCAACTTCTAGGCAACTTGTACCCATAGATGTCAATGGAAGTTGCCTCTAGATTGCCCCTGTGTCAGCTGGCACTAAGTGAAGGAGGTGAAGCTCTGATGACTTCCACCATCAAATCATATTCAAGCACGAAAATACTGCTTTTTTATTTTCTTTGCACTTGATTGGTTATTTGTTGCAAGGTGAATTGTCACCATATTCACCATGTGTCACCATGTCACCATATGTAAGCTAAATGAAAATGTCATTGCAATGTGAAAATGTACTTTTACAAGTAAACATACTCTACTCCTTAAGTAAATCAACCCTGTTGCATCTACCTTTTTATAGTAGGTGGCCAATGTGGGCCTGTCATACCAGGATGTTAGATACCTGGTTAACTGCTGTGCTGAAAATACAGGCCAGAATATCAAGATCACAATTCTCCCTGAAACAAATGTCCCCACTGGAGAATTCCCCATTCAATCTTTTTTTTACCCCTGATCCAACTCAAAAGGTGAGAGTTTTCCTTAATTTCCTAGTGAGGTCACCAAGACAGATAGATAAGGTGAGTCTCCCCAGCTAGGACACAGACAGCAATAAAAGTTTGACAGATGCACCATCTCTACCTCACTTTTTCCAAAATGGAGAAAATAATAGGTTTAGATAACGACAGTGTCTACTAAGATCTAGATCTGGTTTTGGGTGACCTGACCCTATAATATTTGTAAAATTACAAATATTGTTGCTAAGATAAAAGCTGGCAATATAAATAGCAAAAAAGATAACAAAATATTGGAACTAAACAAAAGTTTGTCTGATATTGGATTACATTTGTTTTCATCAGGTCAAAGTAATTACATGTTCTTCATAAATAGTTGTGGATGTTTTTCACTCATTCCAAAAGCTTACACAAATCAAATCTTTGAAAAATTTTTAGAACGTGACTAGGTGGCCAGTAATGCAGCACAGATAATAGAACAGTGACTAGGTGGGAAGTAACACAGCACAGATAATAGAACACTGTCAGGCCTTGTACACACAACCGAGTTTCTCGGCAAAAAACAGCAAGAAACTTGCTGGGAGATATTTTTTTGCCGAGGAAACCGGTCGTGTGTACATTTTCGTCGAGGAAACTGTTGAGAAACTCGACGAGCCAAAAAGAGAGCAAGTTCTCTATTTCCTCGACGGGAGTCTCAAATTGGCTCGTCAAGTTCCTCGAGGGGCTGGTTTTCGACGAGAAACTCGAGCGTGTGTATGCTAAGAAACCCGCGCTTGCTCAGAATAAAGTATGAGACGGGAGTTAAAGTAGCATTTGTAATGGAGATAACACATTTTTCAAGCTGTAACAGACTGAAAAGTGCAAATTGTCTCTTAACAAACTTTTATTTAACACGCAAACACATGAGATTAGCAAAACCAGCCTCAAGAGATTAGCCAGTGGAATCGAACTTCCCCTGCCGTTGTATGTGTTGTATGTCACCGCGTTTGAGAACGAGGAGATTTTGTCTTGACAGTGTGTACGCAAAGCAAGCTTGTCGAGTTCCTCGATCGTGTGTATGAGGCCTGATAAACACAGACTTGAAATTCCCTAAGTGGACTTTCTCACCGAATCAGCAGATAACATTTTATTGTTTTCACGGCAGACAGCCATCAAGAAGACAGAGCCGTTGTAACCTACAGAGGTAATTTATTCTCATTTCTTGCTGTGTATTCCTGGTCTTAATCCATACGTAATCATTTCTATAATAACTAACAGCATGTTAACAAACTGCTGGTCTTGTCTGGAATAATATATATGAAAAATTCATCACGACCTTGGAAAAAACAGACTTTATCTCAAGGCCTCACCAGCATAATGCTATGTTTACAGTGAAACACAATGCATTGATGACAGCTGGCATACACTAAATTACCAAAAGTATTGGGATGCCTGCCTTTACACGGACATGAACTTTAATGGCATCCCAGTCTTAGTCTGTAGGGTTCAATATTGAATTGGCCCACCTATTGCAGCTATATCAGCTTCCACTCTTCTGGGAAGGCTGTCCACAAGGTTTAGGAGCGTGTCTATAAGAATGTTTGACCATTCTTCCAGAAGCGCATTTGTGAGGTCAGACACTGATGTGGACCAGAAGGCCTGGCTTGCAGTCTCCGCTCTCATTCATCCCAAAGGAGTTCTATTGCGTTGAGGTTAGGTCTCTGTGTAGGCCATTCAAGTTCCTCCACCCCAAACTCGCTCATCCATGTCTTTATGGACCTTGTTTGTGCACTGGTACGCAGTCATGTTGTAACAGGAAGGGGCCATTCCCAAACTGTTCCCACAAAGTTGGGAGCATGAAATGCTCCAAAATATCTTGGTATTCTGATGCCTTAAGAGTTCCCTTCACTGTAACTATGGAGCCAAGCCCAACCCCTGAAAAACAACCCCACACCATAATCCCCCCTCCACCAAATGATTTGGACCAGTGCACAAAGCAAGTTCCATAAAGATACGGTTTAGCGAATTTGGGGTGGAGGAACTTGACTAACCTGACCTTAAGGCAGATAAAATGGATAGTCCTCCTTAAATCAGTTATTTTGGTTTTAGGTAGATATTTGAAATCTATGATTTCTGCACCAGAATCCACGATCGATGCCCACTATAATAGACTGCAGCAGGAAGGTTGAGACTCCATTGCCTTATCTTAGAGTGGTTGGGTAATCCAGTGAGGAGATCTTGATCTTGACTTCCCAGATTCACATTAACACACATTAAACCATTGAAAAGTTAAATCCACCTGAGACTGTTGAGTATTTTACAGGTATCTCTCCAGTTCATACAAATGTCTTTGTGGAGTGAAGTCTTTAATCTGCTGGAAAAAAAAAAAAAAACGATTTAAATTCCGATGAAATGTGAATGAGAGTGGAATGTTTATCCAAATCATTTTCTCTATGAAGTTATAAATTCAATTATAAATCTCAGTAACTTTGTTCGGTAATTTAGCATTTCAGCTTCTGTTAGATTTCATCAATAAATCATGAATATTAAATATTGATTAATATATTATTACACTCTATGATCCAGCAGTTATGCTGACGTTGTTGAATTTTAATGGTAGGACATTTTATAGGATTAGCATAAGTCATACATCTTTTATATATACAAAGTGTATAGTATATATGAACAAAAATCAATGATTCAGTAAGAGGTGGCTGCTGTTCGGCTAAAGCATCTGCCAACTTTCCATATGTTGCTTTTTGTTCTGGAAGTCCCTAAATATTTATTTGGTCTACTTCAGGGATTTCAAAACTGGAACGGCCCTCCAGCTGTTGTGGAATTACATGTCCCATGAGGCATTGTAAAGCTCTAAGGCCCCATACATACGACCGGTTTTCTCGGCAGAATTCAGCCAGAAACTCGATGGGAGTTGTATTCTGAGAAAACCGGTCGTGTGTACACTTTTCGCCGAGGAAACCAACGAGGATCTCGTCGGGCCAAAAAGAGAACATGTTCTCTATTTCCTCGTTAGTCAATGGGAAAAGTTGGCTTGCCGAGATCCTTGGCGGCTTCACAAGGAACTCGACGAGCAAAACGATGTGTTTTGCCCGTCGAGCTTCTGACTAGGTCATGACTAGGCATGATGGGAATTGTGGTTCCCGAACAACTAGAGGGCCATAGTTTAGAGATCCCTGGTCTACATTATGAAGAGTAACACTATTACTTGGCTTTGTCATTCCCAGGGATAGCATTAAACAAATCTTAGCAACTTGTTCTACTGGCTATTTAGTATATTGTAAACTAAAGCCTCGTACACACGATCAGTCCATCCGATGAGAACGGAACGATGGACCGTTTTCATCGGTTAACCGATGAAGCTGACTGATGGTCAGTCGCGCCTACATACCATCGGTTAGAAAAATGATCGTGTCAGAACGCGGTGAAGTAAAACACAATGACGTGCTGAAAAAAAGTAAGTTCAATGCTTCCAAGCATGCGTTGACTTAATTCTGAGCATGCGTGAATTTTTAACCGATGGTTGTGCCTACTAACGATCGTTTTATCCCATCGGTTAGAAATCCATCGGCTAAATTTAAAACAAGATTGCTTTTTTTTAACCTATGGATACATAACCGATGGGGCCCACACACGATCGTTTTTGACCGATGAAAACGGTCCATCAGACCATTCTCAACGGTTTAACCGATCATGTGTACGAGGCCTTAGCCTTATGCTGTGTACACACAATCGTTTTTTTTTTTTGATAAAAAAAATCTGATGGACTTTTTTCATTGGAAAAAACGATTGTGTGTGGGCTCCATCTGACTTTTTTCCATCGGTGTAAAAAATGGTAAATTCCGATCGTCTGTTTGGAATTCCATCTGAGAAAAATCCACGCATGCTCAGAATCAAGTCGACGCATGCTGGGAAGCATTGAACTTCATTTTTCTCGGCTCGTCGTAGTGTTTTACGTCACCGCGTTTTGGACGGTCGGAATTTAGTCTGATAGTGTGTAGGCAAGACTGATGAAAGTCAGCTTCATGGGAATTCCGAGGGAAAATTCCATCGGAAATCCGATCGTGTGTACGCGGCATAAAGGACCGTTTACTTTGATCTGTTCTAGAATGTTAGCTGTCAGCTTCTCATCCATTGTCTGGTCAGTAAGCAAATATGATCCAATGGGGATCCGTCTTTCATTTACTGGCATAAAGCAAATTGTGTTGTGAGGTTGGATTTCTCATCTAGGAATGCCCAACCACTGTGATGTCATTGTCTCCTTAGTTATCTCCTTAGTAGATGATAGATGTCAAAGAGCATGGGTTCCCCAAATGAGATTTTAAGAGTCTCACTATATACAAATTGGTATTCCCAGGGGATCATGATCTACTGCAAACATCTGCTCAGAGTAACCTGGATTGATCCACATTAAATACCTGTTCTGGTATATCAATCTACTCATTATTATTCATGTAATTTAAGCAGAAATGGAAAATCTGATTGCATTATCTCAGGGCTGAATTCTCGAGAGATATTTAAAATCTAGTTGTAATTTAGCCAGCAATTCAGTTCCTTACTTAGTTGGTTCTATTTAGAGGTGTACAGTTGCTCTGTAAACAGACAATAGAATGCATAATAATAAAGTGTCCCTTGTGTTGGGGCTGACTGTCCTGGTTAAAATCTGAAGTTCTCTGTCCCCACTTATACCACTGCAGTTTCTGGCTTTCTGGCTTTCTGGGGGTTAATAGAAGCACTGGACTTGTCACAGGGGCTTGTGCTGACTACGCCCATCATTTGCACCCCTCTCCTCCATTCATAGTGAATATAGAGGGCTCTAGGAATGGAGGAGAGGAGGCTTTCATTCGTCCTTCTATCCTCTATTCATACATTTTTATTCCAGAAAACTATAGTACAGCTGTGACAGGTCCAGTGCTCATATTAACCCCAGCAGCACCAGAAGATTACAGCTGCTGGGTATGGGGATTTGGACATCCGGAATCAGCACAAGGGATGGTTTCCATTAAATGAAAGGCCGGCCATACATGATGAAAATGTATTTCTTGTGACCATGGGATGCAGGAAAGAAAGTCGGACGATTCCCCCATCAACACAGACAGTGCTAACAGGCGAATCCCTCCTGCCTAGCAATTGTCCCGAAGACAATGATTCTAATGATTATTACGATGATAATCGCAAGAGAATCCGGCAGGCTGGTTGTACCCAAGTTGATAGATCAATCAACTTGGTACATTCAGAATGCCCATTAACGGTTCAAATCTTGGCTGGTTCCTGTTGAACCGGTCGAGGAGCGAACCGTGTATGGCTGGCCTAAGTACTGTCCCTTGTGCTGATTTAAAAAAAAGTATCTACACTTAGGCCCTTTAAAGCCCTTATTCATCTCTTTATCTACAAGTATTGTGAAGCCAGCCATCTAATGTAAACACACAGCAAGTGTTTCTAAGCTGTTGAAACATGACTGAAACCTTACTTTAGAGTGTTATATTTGAGAATGAATAACTTCACAATAGGCTTAGCTACAGAGCTCAGGAATAGCTTGTTTTAAATTTGTACTAAAGATTCATTTATTTTATTTTAATAATAACAAACATGTCATGCTTACCTCCGCTGTGCATTACGGTTTACACAGAGTGGCCTCGATTGACCTCTCGCGGCTCCTCCCTGCAATAGCTAATCCCCTCTGGGTAGCTCTCTCCGAGGGGGTTACCTTGCGGGCGCGCTCCCGTGTCATACACTCGGCATTCATAGCCGCCAAGTGTATGACTCGGCCTCGCTCCCCGGCAGCCGCGTCATTGGATTTGATTGACAGCAGCGGGAGCCAATGGCTGCGCTGCTAACAATCTATCTAATGAAGAGCCGACAAGACATAGGGAAAGCGACACGGGATCGCGCCCACAGAAATTCGGGGCTCAAGTAAGTAAAACGGGGGCTGGGGGGGGCCAGGCACAGCAAGGCGTTTTTTCACCTTAAGGCCCCTTTCACATTGAGGAGTTTTTCAGGCGGTACAGCGCTAAAAATAGCGATGCTATCACGCCTGAAAAACTCCTTCACTGCAGACTCAATGTGAAAGCCTGAGGGCTTTCACACTGAGGCGATGCGCTGTCAGCAGCATCTTTGGAGCGGTGAGAGGAGCGGCATGTATACCGTTCCTTCGCCGCTCCTTCCCATTGAAAACAATGGGAAACCGCGGGCGGTATTAACCCTTTATCGGCCGCTAGCGGGGGTTAATACCGCACCGCTAGCGGCTGATTCACGCGGCAATCCCAGCGGTATAGCGCCACCGCGGCTACAGGTCCAATGTGAAAGAGGCCTTATGCATAGGATGCATTAAGGTGAAAAAACACAAAGGTTTACAACCCTTTTAAGGTTTTTTCTTCTTTTTTTTGTAACTGCTTGTTGAGAATATGTGGTTTAATGTCCATAGTTTGGGAACAAGTGCACTTTAAGAAAGTATGAACTATATTCAGTTTATATAATTTGAAAAGCACAAAAGCATACATATCACAATTAGTAGACAGAATCTAATCATGCTAGAAGTATGGGGTTGATTTGCGAAAGGCATATACAGTAGACTGTGCACTTTGCAAAGTGCATTTGCACTCTGCAATGTGCAGTTGCTCCAGAGCTTAGTAAGTGACCAGAAACTCTGCTGACTTCCATCATCCAATCATGTGCAAGCAAAAATGCTGTTTTTTTTTTTGCATGTGATTGGGTATTCTTTAAGTGAAGCTTTACCTCATTTACTAAGCTCTGGAGCAACTGCAACTTGAAGAGTGCAACTGCCCCTTGCAAAGTGCAAAGTCTATTTTCCTTTAGTAAATCAACCCCAATGTCTTTGGACTGCTGGATACACACAACACGAATGATCATGAAGAGAGCACCTAAACTCCATACAGAAAGATCTGGGGTACTTTGAGCTCAAGACCTCAGTACTGGCAGACATAGTGCTAACCACTACACTAACACATGTCCAAAACACTCTACATAATTGTCTCCAGGAAATGCTGAAGGAAATGAGAACCTTGCCAAAGTGTTATCTTGTTGTCTTGGGGTCAGACACAGGAACACATTACAGAGATTTGAATGTTTGGGAAATGTCTTCATCTTGGCGGCTGTTACAGAACTTACATTAAGTATGTTTAACTTGGCATAAGACTGATAACTTTGAACATTTCTGAGTTCTTACAGCAAAGCTGAGACATGCGGGAGTAACTCCATCTCATAACATTCCTGACCCTAATGAGCCGAACAGAGATAAACTTTTTATGCACTTCATATCATTTATTACTCATACTTATGAGGGAAATAAACACTGTGACGGAACTACTGTCATGGAAGCCATATTGGCGCATATAGGACCCTGGAGCCAGGGGCCCTAGTTTGGAGAGCCCAGTTGGCTCCTGGCAAATTTTTTTACTAGAAGAAAAAATGGTATGCGTTTCACTTTTGGGCCCATCATATGCAGTCTTTTACTGTCTGCCAATAAAGAAGTATAAGTCTAAATCTGATTGGCTATGTTCTGAAATTAGATCTAGTATGTACTAATCACTCAGCTTATAGTCTAGTATAACTGACAATACTATACAGTAAAACCTTGGTTTGAGAGCGTTTTTGCAAGGCAAGCTACATTTTTTAATACATTTTGACTTGATATACAAGTGATGTCTTGATATAAGAGTAGCGTCATTGTCACAACTGAGTATAAAAGAGAAGAGAGGCGCCTCTAAGTGTAGGAATATGGTTACATTTGATGAAGGTACAACATTTAGAAACTCACATGATTGATGATTAAAAGAGGTACATCTAAGTATGCAGGTATCCGGCGTAAAGCTGTCCACATAGACCATTCTCTTCACCGCCATTGATGTTGTCCCTTCCACGAGCGGTTCAAGCCTCGCTTTCAGATCGCTCTACTGCAGGGTAGTCTTCCCGGTCATGATTGCAGACTGATAGTGGTGAGAGCCGGTGGTGAAGAGGATGCAAAAAGGGTAAAGTAATTGGTTTGCACAAACGTTATAACGCCTACAAAATAGGGGATAGAATTATTACTTTTTTATTTGTTTATTTATTTTTTACTAGTAATGGCGGCGATCTGCAATTTTTGGCACGACTGCGATATTACGGCGGACACATCGGACACTTGACACATTTTTGGGACCATTCACATTTATACAGCGAACAGCGCTATAAAAAGACACTATTTACTGTATAAAAGTGACTGTCAGGGAAGGGGTTAACACTAGAGGGCATCAAGGGGTTAAATATGTACCCTGGGAGTGATTCTTACTGTAGGGGGAGGTGACTGACACACAGAGCTCCACGTTCCTGGCTCTGTGACTGCCAATAGCGGGTGACTGGCGGTCATCGCGGCCGCCAGGCACGTGCATCAGCACCTGTGTGACGCAAAGGGCGCGCGCTCTTCCCAGTGGCGCACGGCCTGAGGCCGTATATACTGTAGACGGCCTCCCGGCAGATCAGAGCCACCTTGCAGCCGTAAATAGTCGACCGCGGGATGGGGAAGTTGTTAAAGTGGAACTATAGGCAACACTTTTTTTTTTCATTTTGGATAGAGTAAGGGAGGGTTATAGCCCCTGTCAGTGTATTTTTTTACCATCCCTGTCCCATTGCAGAGATTTCCCTTCACTTCCTGCAAATTTCCCTTCACTATGCAAATTAAGGGAATCCATGCCCCCCCCCCCCCCCCCAGGCCCTCAGAACTAGTGTCCCCACTCGAAAATTTTAGGGCGGATGCTAAACAGCAAGGGGTGTGGCCTTGACAGGAAGCAGTGGGTCATATTTAAAGTAGGGGGTGCACGAGTTTAGTCAGGCCTAGGGCAACACAAAACCTAAATACACTACTGGTGGCCACCATTATTTTCCAGCACTGCCTTGGTTCAAGAGCGAGCCTACACATCCATTCCCAGAGGAAGCAGCTTCCTATGGTGGCACACTGAGGAGGAGCCAAGATCACCAGTGAATACTCCAGAAGATGAGGTTCAGGGCTGCTCTGTGCAATACCATTGCACAGAGCAGGTCAGTATACCTTTATTCTATTTTAGAGAAAAACATGGCTTTACAACTGCTTCAAGTATGGACAATAGATAGCAAGTCTGTGACACATGGACCCTTTTGCATAGGTGTGAGTGGAGTGATGTTTTTAAAAATTAACTCTTTGGTCAGCACTGCAGTCTTAAAAAAAAAAAAAAGAGTAGGAAAGACTTTCTCATTAAGCTGCTTGGGTGAAATACGTTTTTTTTTATTATTTTTTATTTAGAGGGTATAGATTTTTTTTTTGGGTTGTTTGAACAACCATAAATGCTGCCTAAAACTCATATGAACAAGAACTTACACCTAGGAAAAGATATTTTAAAAATCCATGGTATGATACATTAAGCTTTAGATGAAAAAAGTATTTTGCTTCTGCAGTAAAGCTTACACTGAACACGGAATACAAAGGTGGTAGGGCATACCAGGTAACTTTCCAACGAAGGCTGTAATGGAAGTTTTGTTGCCTAAGAAACATTGGAAATTACATTTTCGGAATGCTTTTATTCCCAGTAATACTGCTGGAGATTGTCACAAGGGAAAAGATGTTTATCCCTCACATGGTTTACAAAGCAGACACAAGTTCAGGGATCTGTTGTATTATATTTAGACACAGTATTGGGTGTCCTCCTGCTTAATGTACTTGAAGTTACTTGGTTAGGTAACCGTGTGAGAAGCTTTGACGCATTCTATTAGATATACCGTATTTATCGGCATATAACACGCACCTTTTCCCCTGAAAATAGGGGGAAAATCAAGGGTGCGTGTTATATGCCGATAGCATACCTCGGAGGAGAAGGAGGGGGACGATTACCGCTGGAATCACCGAGCAGTCATGTCCTGTTTACTCAGCTCTGATGTCACACACATGTTCCACCTCTGCCACCAGCAATCACAGGAGCTGGTCCAATGGCGATGGCGGAGGCGGGACTGCGTATATGACTGCCGACTGAGAGCCGAGTACTGTAAACAGAAGATGACGGCTTGGTGATTCCGGTGACACTCGTCCCCCTCCTGATTTCCTGAGGCTGCATTGAGGCTGCAGATGGACATCAGGCTGCATTGGATGGGCGCAGATCAGGCTGCAGATGGGCACAGAGGCTGCATTGAGGCTGCAGATGGACATCAGGCTGCATTGGATGGGTGCAGATCAGGCTGCAGATGGGCACAGAGGCTGCATTGAGGCTGAAGATGGGCATCAGGCTGCATTGGATGGGTGCAGATCAGGCTGCAGATGGGCACAGAGGCTGCATTGAGGCTGCAGATAGGCATCAGGCTGCATTGGATGGGCGCAGATCAGGCTACAGATAGGCACAGAGGCTGCATTGAGGCTGTAGATAGGCATCAGGCTGCATTGGATGGGCGCAGATCAGGCTAAAGATGGGCACAGAGGCTGCATTGAGGCTGCAGATGGGCATCAGGCTGCATTGGATGGGTGCAGATCAGGCTACAGATGGGCACAGAGGCTACATTGAGGCTGCAGATAGGCATCAGGCTGCATTGGATGGGCACAGATCAGGCTACAGATAGGCACAGAGGCTGCATTGAGGCTGCAGATAGGCATCAGGCTGCATTGGATGGGTGCAGATCAGGCTACAGGTGGGCACAGAGGCTGCATTGAGGCTGCAGATGGGCATCAGGCTGCATTGGATGGGTGAAGATCAGGCTACAGATGGGCACAGAGGATACATTGAGGCTTCAGATGGGCATCAGGCTGCATTGGATGGGCGCAGATCAGACTGCAGATGGAAACAGAGGCTGCATTGAGGCTTCAGATGGGCACCAGGCTGCATTGAGGCTGCAGATGGGCACTAATCAGGCTGCATTAATTGCATTTTTCCTGAAACTTCCCTCTTAAATTGGGGTCATTATTTTTGCTCATGAATAATACCAGACATTAAAAAAAAAATGGACCACCTTTGCATTAAAAGGGAAAGAAACTGCAGCACATAGGGTCAACTAGCAACAGTTTATCTGAAAACCATGGT
This sequence comes from Rana temporaria, assembly GCF_905171775.1. Classification (NCBI taxonomy): domain Eukaryota; kingdom Metazoa; phylum Chordata; class Amphibia; order Anura; family Ranidae; genus Rana; species Rana temporaria. Next base: position 629,330,474 of record NC_053489.1, on the reverse strand, counting down.
AGATATGAACTCATGGTAAGTTTGGTCAATAATTCACATGGAAATACAAAGATATTTATTTTGGATATTCATTATTTGCATGGCATATAGTGAACTATTAAAGGGACCAAATAGAGCCCTCAATAGTTTACCGGGGCAATCAGGGACCCCCCTTGCAGTAATTGGGGTGCGGCTTCCCTACCCTTCACGAAATACCATGATCAGCAGATTCCAGTGGGGGGGTTCATCTACAGTTTATGCAAAGGGTGTAGGAAATTATGTGGTTATATTCCTTGACATCAGATCTCTAATAGGTAAGTTCTAATCTTCCTGATTTGGACATCAACTAATAAGGAAGTTGCACAAAGGACCTGCTGTGTGTTTTTCACTTGCAGCAGTGAACTGATTAGGAGTCTTTTTAACCTTTTTTTCTCTGTCCTTACTTAATCCATAGTGCTGCAAGCCATGAATGGCCTTTTGATAACTTGTTCTCTGAATTGAATTGCTGACAGTGAATGCTGGCTAGCAGCTGCCATATTCGATGGATTCACCCAATTTGCTGTGAATTTGTGATTGATTTACTAATCACTTAATGTGGTTGTAAACCTTTACATATGCCAACTGAAGTGACCAGCTTTAGGTGATACAAAGAGGTGAAACAAATCCTCTTGCATATGTTTTTTACCTGTTTATCTGCAGCAATCTCTCCACTGCAGCTGTTAAAATTACAGAATTTAACAGAATTTCAGTTCTAGATGGCAGGGGGAGGGGATCTAACGTCACACACTGCGCAGCACTAAGCTGGGAGCTGAGTGTAATCTGAAACTGGAATGGAGTGAATGGGCACCCCCTGCTCTATGACATTTCATAGGGAAACATGCACAGCTGAGTTTGTGTGTCACCTGATTTGTGCAAGGGGGGGGATTGTCAGAAGTGACTCATGAAGATAGCAGAGAAATGAGACAACAGACAGAAATCACACTAGATGCTTTGGTTAGATGTAAACAGTATAGGATTTTTAATTTTAAAGGTTTTTATGACCACTTTAATCACAACAAACAGTGTTGTAACCAATTAAAATGTTTCTTCCACATAGTATGCCTCAACAGGTATTGGTGAGGTGGGCTTATAGGAACCGCAAGGCTCTACCCTGAGCCAGTATGAAGCACAGCAGAGCCTTCTTAGAGAAGATATTATGTTAAAGTGGTTGTAAACTCACATTGCCAAAAACAAACCAAAAACAAACACCTGCAAGACAAAGGCATAATGAGCTAGTATGCATAGCATTGAAGCAACGCCATTGCTTCAGTGCGCATGTGCCGATGACATTGGCACATGCAAATGCAGGGGATATCTCCTAAACTGTGTAGGTTTAGGAGATATCCTGGGTAGCTACAGGTAAGTCTTATTATAGGCTTCCCTGTAGCAAAAAGTGGTCTGTAAGGGTTTAGAACCACTTTAATACCTCCATCATAATTCACATAAAGTTTATTTCTAATTTTAGGAGAATAGCTGGAGCCATGCAAACATACATCTATGAACGATACAGTATAGCCAAATACAACTCTACTCTATAGAAGCCATGGATTCCATTCACTGCACTGATAATCAGCAACAACCAGCTAGATGCATTTTGGAATACATGCCATTATACAATAACCTGTATCTGTGCTGTAAATCAATGATTCTGGAGGAACAGTTGGCCCAGGGTCATAAATATGCATTCTGCCTGTTATACCAAAACAAGGTACAAGCCCTCGTTTTCTGGATTGTACAAAAAAGTGAAGACGTACAGTAATTGCCTCATGCTTTAAGGCAGGGGTGGGGAACCTGCGGCCCCCGGGCCGCTTGCGGCCCGCGAAATCATTCAATCCGGCCCCCCATGCGATTGTAAAACACCGCCGCCGATTGTCACTATGGAGCGGAGTAAATGTATTGCTAAACACACTGACAATGAATGGATGATCATGGCGATCATTCATTCATTGTCCGTGTGTTTAGAAATACATTTACTCCGCTCCTGTGGCCCGCCCCTGTTAGCCGGTGCCAGCCTCCAGCCAATAGCATTAACTCCGCTCCTGCGGCCCGTCCCTGTTAGCCGGCGCCAGCCTCCAGCCATTGCACTTTAGCTAAGATGCTTCCCTACGTTTACAACCCCGCCCGGCGGCGTGACGTCACTCACGGCGGGCGGGGATCACCATTCATGCTGGCTGGGATGGCACTGATGGGAGGAGCATAGAGAGGACGAGCCAGCGCCACCGACGAGGAACCATTTCCAGCAGCAAGTAAGGCAGCCAGACAGCATCATGAAATACAGCAAGTTTTTTTAATATGCAGCATAGCGGCGGGGGGAGGGGGGTAAATGTCCTGCACTGGTCATGGTAACTTATGTATTAATGTTCTGTGCACTGTGCAGGACATTTACCCCCCTCCCCCCGCCGCTATGCTGCATATTAAAAAAATCACAGACAGTCATCAAAGTTAATAATCCTCAGACTGCATCATTCTGTATGCAGTCTGAAGATTATTAACTGTGATGACTGTCTGTGATTTTTTTAATATTCAGCATGGTGGTGGGGGGAGGGGGTAAATGTCCTACCTACACAGTTGCACTGGTCATAGTAACTCATGTATTAATGTCCTGCACTGTGAGTTACTATGACCAGTGCAGGACATTTACCCCCTCCTATTAATGTCCTGCACAGTGCAGGGTGCTGTGTAATGTAAAGGGGTCCAGTGATGCAGGGTGCTGTGTAGTGTAAAGGGTCCAGTGATGCAGGGTGCTGTGTAATGTAAAGGGTCCAGAGGTACAGGGTGCTGTGTAATGTAAAGGGGTCCAGTGATGCAGGGTGCTGTGTAATATAAAGGGGTCCAGAGGTGCAAGGTGCTGTGTAATGTAAAGGGGTCCAGATGTGCAAGGTGCTGTGTAATGTAAAGGGGAACAGTGATGCAGGGTGCTGTGTAATATAAAGGGGTCCAGTGATGCAGGGTGCTGTGTAATGTAAAGGGGTCCAGTGATGCAGGGTGCTGTGTAATGTAAAGGGGTCCAGTGATGCAGGGTGCTGTGCAATGTAAAGGGGTCCAGATGTGCAAGGTGATGTGTAATGTAAAGGGGAACAGTGATGCAGGGTGCTGTGTAATGTAAAGGGGTCCAGTGATGCAGGGTGCTGTGTAATGTAAAGGGGTCCAGTGATGCAGGGTGCTGTGTAATGTAAAGGGGTCCAGTGATGCAGGGTGCTGTGTAATGTAAAGGGGTCCAGAGGTGCAGGGTGCTGTGTAATGTAAAGGGGTCCAGTGATGCAGGGTGCTGTGTAATGTAAAGGGGTCCAGAGGTGCAAGGTGCTGTGTAATGTAAAGGGGTCCAGTGATGCAGGGCGCTGTGTAATGTAGAGGGGTCCAGTGATGCAGGGGGGGGGACACGTTTAATCCCCGCTATAACAGGCTAATTTTTAAGTTGATCATTTTGTACGGCCCCCGAATGATGTTACAAAAATCCAAATGGCCCTCGGCAGAAAAAAGGTTCCCCACCCCTGCTTTAAGGCAACACAGTCACTTTACTAAAAACGAAGTCACTCCAGTTGGGTATGTGGTGCAGATGTCTACTAAAGTACATACCTATAGCAGCCTCCATGTCCTCACTGTTACACTTAAAGTAGAAGTCAACTCCCATGGTTGATATCTACCTAGAGGTAAGCCTATAATAAGGCTTAGCTATAGGTAAAGTAAATATCTCCTAAACGTGATATTTATTCGTGAATGGGCCGGTGACGTCACTACGCATGGGAACGGAATGGGCATGTCTTGTGCAGCGAATAGTGGCTTGCGTGGGAGTGATGTCATTGCAGCGCAGCTAATCACAGAGCTGGAGGATGTGAACCCAGAAGGAAGACCAAGTAAGGATGGAAGCCCTGTTTAGCTTTGTTTTAGGCCTCTTTCACATGAGGCGGACTCCGCAAGCTCAGCGAGAGATCTCTCCACTGATCTCCACTGAGCCGGCAGATGAGAAGTCCCTCTCTGCTCACTGAGCGGGGAGGGGCTTGTGCAGCACCGCTGTCTCCTATGGAGAGATCTGATGAAAACGGACAGAATGTCAGTTTTCATCAGATCTCATCTCATCCTGAACGGCCGTTCCATGCAATCCTATGGAGCGTCGGATGTCAGCGGTGAAATGTCCGCTGACATCGACCTGATCCGCCAAAATCAGACGTATGGCGATACGTCCCTATCCGTCCATGTCGGATCGGGTCGATGTCAGCGGACATGTCACCGCTGACATCCGATGCTCCATAGGATTGCATGAAGCGGCCGTTCAGGTCCGCCGACAAAACTGACAGGCGGACCTCAACGTTCCGACCGTGTGAAAGGGGCCTTAATGTAAGTTTCACATAATGTGCTAGTATGTGATGAATATAAGCACATGATACATTTATCTTACCAGTTAAAAAAAAAAAGCATGGCTGTTTACTACCACTTTAAATGGCCGGCCATTCTGCCAGACAAAGCTCCTCAACGACCTGGTATTATTAAAGTTTGTTTGCCCCATCCTGCCTCCTGTACCTGCCCATTGGCCAGTGAGGCGGCATATCATAGTGATGGTCAAATAGGAATGAAGGGTGAGGTGTGAAAAATTATTACAAGAGAAAAAATGACAATAAAATATTTAAACCTCTTCAATTAGACTGGATTTATAGGATTCCTTCCAGTGACCATTATCTCATACCTGTTGGTCCCCTAGGCAACAAGAAATATATCACAGAAAGAAGATATTTTTATAGAAAATGATAAGAAATGTATTAAAACAAAGACCTAGCGTCATGAAGACTTTGCAGCAAACCTAAATGAACCTAAATCTTTTTATATGAGATTCTTTTAATCCTTTGTTAGGGCAGATAATCCTGCTTATTGAGTTTGCATTGGATACTGAAATCTGTCAGCACAGTACACAGAGTTAATTGTGGAAAACACAACCCCCCAGCTCCCCTTAAAACTAGGGATGAGCTTCGTATTCGAGTCAAACTCATGTTCAACACGAACATCGTATGTTTGATCGTTCGTCGAATTATGAAAGTTTTGGACCGTTCGCACCAAATTCGAGTTACGTTTCACAGCCCATAATTCACTGCGGCATCGCAGTGCATTGCTGGCTAATGATTGGCCAAGCATGCACTATGACCCGCATGCTTGGCCAATCGCAGCTTGCAATAAAACGGCTTTGGCCATAATTGGCCAAAGCCAGGGTGGCTTTGGCCAATTATGGCTCAGGGGGTTTAGTACACGCCCCACACTATAAAAGGCCGCCTGCAGGTCGGCCTTGTGTAGTGTGTTGCGGTGGTTAAAAGAGAGAAGAGAGAGAGAGAGTGTCAATTTTAGTAGGTAGATAGAGCAGGCAAGCAGGCTAGTAACAATGGGTGATCTATAGAATGCGCCCCAGAAAGTCGCCCACCGTTGCGCCTATGGAGGAGTGGATGATGCCTAGCTGCTGTTTAGAAGATAATAAGTGAACAAAAAGAATGTAAGATGATGAAACTCTCTAAGGAGTGTCAACAAATTAAAACAGCGCTATCAAATAACTGTGCATATTTGACTATATAAAATACATTACTACAACCCATATGTAATGATATACAGTGATAATAAACAAAATATATCCAGTTTAAGAAGTAAACACTAAACTGTGACTGTAATAATAAACACCCGTGATTGACTTAAACGTGAAGTGAACGCACTGAAAGTGCAAGAGACAGTCTTTAAAAATTTTTTTAGAATGTGGCCAAACAAAGCAAAGTTCATGTGTATAAGGATCCTGCGATCTTCAAATTTTTTCAAAAACTTCCACCACACCCGACAGTGCTCAGTGATTCCTCCCCCATCAAATGGACACTCACCGGATAGGTATGCCTCACACTCTCGTGTTTTGGCACAAAAAACCTTATCAGATGTAGTTGTTCCCGTCAATAAAGATGTAATCCAAATATGACATCCAATCAGTTCCACATATATGTCAGAGAGAGACAAAAGAAGTGCAAATAGTGTGATACCATCAAAGGTTTAATAGCACACCAAAATAAAACTTCAAACAGTGCACTCACAAACAAAATCTTGTAAAACAGCAGAATATCACATCAAGAAACTCCTTCAAACGTCAAAATGGTGAGAAGCGGTCACGGCGGACCCCCGATCAGCGAGAAAAAGTGAAACCAATTCTCCTACTCACGGTGCCATGGACTTCTGTCAGATGCAGCTGCACATCCACTTAAATAAAAAAAAAAAAAAAAAACTTCAAACGCACTCTGCATCCAAAAACGCAGCACTCACTAGTAAAATTAGACTGTATGGCAATACCCCGACATGTTTCGTTATAAAAACTTATTCATGGGACTAGCCACACAGTCATAAATGGTTACCTTATATCTGATGTAGTCAGATCAATCAGCCTATCAGTCCTGGGCGTTTTCCCACTTCCTCCAAAACTGTGGGCGGAAGTAAACGATAATCCCAAACTGCTGTGGGCTGACAGCATCATCCACCACCACTGGCTGGTGTATGAATCAATCAGCCAGTGCGATAGGCGTGGCGCCAGTCCCCAGATTCCAATAGGTGAGAGAGTATGTTAATCACATCCCCCAACAGCAGCAGTCTGAGCCAATCACGTGCTGCACAGCGCATCCCGCTCCGCCTACAACGATGGGCGGGCCTAAAGCGATTATGCAGCCAAAGCTAGGAGGAAGTCAGCGCCTCCTCCATTGGCTGGCTGTCTTACCCAGCAGCCACAGCGGTAAGCCGACCTGATAGGTCGAGCAGACGCTGCTCATGATAGGCTCGCCGCGGGGAATGGCTTCTAACAGCACAACAGGGGCAAATCAGCTGTTGTATAGGCAGACGTGGGCGGCGGAAATGAGAGGAAAAAAAAAAAAAAAAAAAAAAAAAAAGCCGATTTCCGGGTGTCCCCGTGACCACGAATCACATCTACAGCACAATCATTACACTGTGTTTGTATTGAATAGCCATACAACAGTTCTTAATTAAGTCATCAGCTGATATATATCAATCATGCGCTGGAGTATATCAACAAATACATATAAAAACATTTGTCACTGGATGAAGGCAATAGTCAGTTAAAATAAATTAATAACATTTTGCATTAGTACATATTAGTATCAAACGCTAATTGCAAATTCATATAAATGATTAAATATATATAATTAAAATATATCTAAAATATGTAAAAAATGCATTAAAAATGAAACTCGATAAAATCAATCTAAAACTGGAACTAAATACAAGTGGTGAATTAATGATCGCTGAGCTGATCGCAAATGGTCACCGATAACACCACCACTGGAGAAGGGATTAATTAATAGCAAAATATCAGATAAATGAATAAAAGAGTACATATACTGAAAAGATGCCAGAAAGAGTAATACTAAACCCACGGAGGGAAAGGTGTGGGTATGATAAATGTCTAAGAATTATTGATGAAGCAATTCAAATCTACCTCTATATTCAACCCCCGCGGAAAAAGGCATTTTAGCAAGAATATCCAGTGAGTTTCGCGCTGTGAAAGGTCACGGACTCTGTGTGACCCCCTCCAAGATGGGTAAACCACATCTATGCCACAAAATTGAGCAAGCGTGGGGTCCTGGTTATGTACCTTTTTAAAATGCATGGAAACGCTATGTTCCTCAAAGCCTTTTTTAATATTTGCTAGGTGTTCTGATATGCGGATTCTTAGAAGTCTTTTAGTCCTCCCAACATATAATAACCCGCATGGGCACCATAGCAAATATACAACATATGACGAGTTGCATGTACTGAATTCTTTAATGTCAAACATTGTGCCATCGGAGCTGGTAACTTTGTTAATTCCTTTGTTGTGTTCTTTCACCGTGCGGCAGCAAATACACCTTCTGCAAGGAAAGAATCCTTTCAGATCTATTTTCAATTGGCGATCAGGTGGATCCAATATTTTGCGGACCACTCTATCGCCAAAATTGGGCGCACGTCTATATATAAAACGTGGCTGCTGAGGAATCACTCCACCCAGATGTCTATCTCTGCTGAGGATGTGCCAGTGTTTCTTATATATGGTTTCAATTTCCTTATATTGGATGTGGAAGCCCGTCAGGAAGCTCCACTGGTGTTCATTTGTGGATGGTTCTTCTATTTTCTTCTTAAAACAGTCTTCTCTCGGCTTCTCTGCGATCTCTTGAATCATTGACACCAGGTTGATCTCATCATATCCCTTTTGGGCAAATCTCTTCTTCAGTACATTCGCCTGTGTTCCAGATCAATCCCACTACTATCCCCAGCAGGATTACCATCAATGGTATCAATACCCTCCATCTGATCAATATCATCACCAACCCCAGTCTGCTTCTTTTTTAGGACAGAGAGGGAGGGGGGGAAGAGGGGGGACTCCGAAGAGGAATTTACAACCAATGAACAGAGGGGGGGAGAAGACTGGTCCACCTTATCTGATGAACAGAGCTGGGGAATACCTGCAAAGAGAAGAAGGGGGTGCAGGGCTGGAAGACGCAAGCAATCCGAAAAAAAGAGCAAGGAGAACATAGGAGCTGGTATCTACAATTTAAGTCGGGTTACTTTGAGTGCAAAAGAACTCAACGTATTAGATACAGGCCTAAAATGTGCCCCTAGAAAGGCCATGAATAAGTTTAACATCTATATTGATACCCACAAATTTATCAGAACATTAAATTTGAAAAAATATTTTCTGAGCCACCCAGTCGAAGCATCAATGAGGAGCACTACAGCCAATAGGAACATAGACAGTGGGTTGAAGAATAAATCGCTCTTCAACCCCCAAAATTCCAACAATCACTACATTGAAGTCTTTAAACAGCTTGTGCTAAAAGATATAGAAGATCTGCCACAGAAAAAAGATATCAATCCTGAGTATATCAGGGAAGGTATCAAGCTACTGGAAGACAAAAAGAACATCATTATCCGCCCTGCTGATAAGGGGGGCGGAGTAGTAGTGATGGACAAAGACTATTATCATCAGCAATTGTCCACACTGTTGGAAGATCGAACCACCTATAAGAGGTTGAATTCTGACCCTACAGAAGCATACAAAACACAACTGGATTCCTTAATACAATGGGGTTTCCAGATCAATGCCCTGAATATTAAAGAGAAAGCATATTTGGCTCCTTCTGTGTGTAGAGTTCCGGTTATCTACACCTTACCGAAGATACACAAACATGCAACCATGCCACCAGCCCGTCCAATAGTGAACGGCATTGGGTCCGTCACGGCAAGGTTAGGTGAATACTTGGACAAATTCCTCCAGCCAAGTGTGCGGGAAACCAAAGCATACTTAAAGGATACAGCTGATCTGCTCATATCCCTGGAGGATATAAGAATAAATCCAGGTACTGAAACCTTCCTTGTGACGGCGGATGTCGCCTCACTATATACTATAATACAGCATGAGGACGCTGCTCTGGCACTCAATTGGGCATTGAGTAAGAGGGAGGAGATCCCGTTTACACAAAAAAGATTTGTGGGTCAAGCCCTCGATTTCTGTATGTCGCATAATTATTTTTGGTTCGATGGTTTTTTTCACAACAGGTTGGCGTGGCTATGGGAGCTAAATATGCCCCTAGCCTCGCCAACCTGTTTATGGCGGAGTGGGAGGACAAAAGTGTCTTCAGAGATCAAAGATCTCAACTTATCTTCTATCGGAGATACATTGACGACATCTTTTTGATCTGGCAGGGATCGGAAACAGATCTCAAAGTTTTCCTTGAAGTATTGAACAACAATGTGAACAACATTAAACTGGAATATGTGATCAGTGCGTGTTCAGTTAACTTCTTGGATGTAACTATAGAAAGATGTAATGACAGGTTGAAAACAAAGGTGTACTTTAAAAGCACTGATCGAAACAGTTATCTATCGATCAGAAGTGGACACCACCCTGCTTGGATAAAGAATATCCCTAAAGGGCAATTTCTCCGAGTGCGCCGAAACTGCACTGATGACTCAGATTATTTTGAGCAGGCGAATGTACTGAAGAAGAGATTTGCCCAAAAGGGATATGATGAGATCAACCTGGTGTCAATGATTCAAGAGATCGCAGAGAAGCCGAGAGAAGACTGTTTTAAGAAGAAAATAGAAGAACCATCCACAAATGAACACCAGTGGAGCTTCCTGACGGGCTTCCACATCCAATATAAGGAAATTGAAACCATATATAAGAAACACTGGCACATCCTCAGCAGAGATAGACATCTGGGTGGAGTGATTCCTCAGCAGCCACGTTTTATATATAGACGTGCGCCCAATTTTGGCGATAGAGTGGTCCGCAAAATATTGGATCCACCTGATCGCCAATTGAAAATAGATCTGAAAGGATTCTTTCCTTGCAGAAGGTGTATTTGCTGCCGCACGGTGAAAGAACACAACAAAGGAATTAACAAAGTTACCAGCTCCGATGGCACAATGTTTGACATTAAAGAATTCAGTACATGCAACTCGTCATATGTTGTATATTTGCTATGGTGCCCATGCGGGTTATTATATGTTGGGAGGACTAAAAGACTTCTAAGAATCCGCATATCAGAACACCTAGCAAATATTAAAAAAGGCTTTGAGGAACATAGCGTTTCCATGCATTTTAAAAAGGTACATAACCAGGACCCCACGCTTGCTCAATTTTGTGGCATAGATGTGGTTTACCCATCTTGGAGGGGGTCACACAGAGTCCGTGACCTTTCACAGCGCGAAACTCACTGGATATTCTTGCTAAAATGCCTTTTTCCGCGGGGGTTGAATATAGAGGTAGATTTGAATTGCTTCATCAATAATTCTTAGACATTTATCATACCCACACCTTTCCCTCCGTGGGTTTAGTATTACCCTTTCTGGCATCTTTTCAGTATATGTACTCTTTTATTCATTTATCTGATATTTTGCTATTAATTAATCCCTTCTCCAGTGGTGGTGTTATCGGTGACCATTTGCGATCAGCTCAGCGATCATTAATTCACCACTTGTATTTAGTTCCAGTTTTAGATTGATTTTATCGAGTTTCATTTTTAATGCATTTTTTACATATTTTAGATATATTTTAATTATATATATTTAATCATTTATATGAATTTGCAATTAGCGTTTGATACTAATATGTACTAATGCAAAATGTTATTAATTTATTTTAACTGACTATTGCCTTCATCCAGTGACAAATGTTTTTATATGTATTTGTTGATATACTCCAGCGCATGATTGATATATATCAGCTGATGACTTAATTAAGAACTGTTGTATGGCTATTCAATACAAACACAGTGTAATGATTGTGCTGTAGATGTGATTCGTGGTCACGGGGACACCCGGAAATCGGCTTTTTTTTTTTTTTTTTTTTTTTTTTTTCCTCTCATTTCCGCCGCCCACGTCTGCCTATACAACAGCTGATTTGCCCCTGTTGTGCTGTTAGAAGCCATTCCCCGCGGCGAGCCTATCATGAGCAGCGTCTGCTCGACCTATCAGGTCGGCTTACCGCTGTGGCTGCTGGGTAAGACAGCCAGCCAATGGAGGAGGCGCTGACTTCCTCCTAGCTTTGGCTGCATAATCGCTTTAGGCCCGCCCATCGTTGTAGGCGGAGCGGGATGCGCTGTGCAGCACGTGATTGGCTCAGACTGCTGCTGTTGGGGGATGTGATTAACATACTCTCTCACCTATTGGAATCTGGGGACTGGCGCCACGCCTATCGCACTGGCTGATTGATTCATACACCAGCCAGTGGTGGTGGATGATGCTGTCAGCCCACAGCAGTTTGGGATTATCGTTTACTTCCGCCCACAGTTTTGGAGGAAGTGGGAAAACGCCCAGGACTGATAGGCTGATTGATCTGACTACATCAGATATAAGGTAACCATTTATGACTGTGTGGCTAGTCCCATGAATAAGTTTTTATAACGAAACATGTCGGGGTATTGCCATACAGTCTAATTTTACTAGTGAGTGCTGCGTTTTTGGATGCAGAGTGCGTTTGAAGTTTTTTTTTTTTTTTTTTATTTAAGTGGATGTGCAGCTGCATCTGACAGAAGTCCATGGCACCGTGAGTAGGAGAATTGGTTTCACTTTTTCTCGCTGATCGGGGGTCCGCCGTGACCGCTTCTCACCATTTTGACGTTTGAAGGAGTTTCTTGATGTGATATTCTGCTGTTTTACAAGATTTTGTTTGTGAGTGCACTGTTTGAAGTTTTATTTTGGTGTGCTATTAAACCTTTGATGGTATCACACTATTTGCACTTCTTTTGTCTCTCTCTGACATATATGTGGAACTGATTGGATGTCATATTTGGATTACATCTTTATTGACGGGAACAACTACATCTGATAAGGTTTTTTGTGCCAAAACACGAGAGTGTGAGGCATACCTATCCGGTGAGTGTCCATTTGATGGGGGAGGAATCACTGAGCACTGTCGGGTGTGGTGGAAGTTTTTGAAAAAATTTGAAGATCGCAGGATCCTTATACACATGAACTTTGCTTTGTTTGGCCACATTCTAAAAAAAATTTTAAAGACTGTCTCTTGCACTTTCAGTGCGTTCACTTCACGTTTAAGTCAATCACGGGTGTTTATTATTACAGTCACAGTTTAGTGTTTACTTCTTAAACTGGATATATTTTGTTTATTATCACTGTATATCATTACATATGGGTTGTAGTAATGTATTTTATATAGTCAAATATGCACAGTTATTTGATAGCGCTGTTTTAATTTGTTGACACTCCTTAGAGAGTTTCATCATCTTACATTCTTTTAGGCAAGCAGGCTAGTCAGTTAAAGTTACAGTGTGTAGAGGATATATATGCATCCCAGGTGTTGTATATATATTTATACACTGTATAATTTAGCTGGATCAGCTCTTCCTAATTTACTGGCAGGCAGGTGATTGTGCTAGCTGCAGTATTCTCACATGCTGTATTGCCTGTGTCCTCTGCATTGTGCACCATAAAGCTACATTGTGTGTGTACTGCCTTTGTCCTCTGTAGTTTGCACCTAAAGCTACGTAGTGTGTGTACTGCCTTTGTCCTCTGTAGTTTGCACCTAAAGCTACATGGTGTGTACTGCCCGTGTCCTCTGCAGTTTGCACCTAAAGCTACTTAGTGTGTACTGCCCGTGTCCTCTGCAGTGTGCACCTAAAGCTACGTGGTGTGTGTACTGACCGTGTCCTCTGCAGTTTGCACCTAAAGCTATGTAGTGTGTATACTGCCTTTGTCCTCTGTAGTTTGCACCTAAAGCTACATAGTGTGTGTACTGCCTTTGTCCTCTGCAGTTTGCATCTAAAGCTACTTGGTGTGTACTGCCCGTGTCCTCTGCAGTGTGCACCTAAAGCTACGTGGTGTGTATACTGTCTGTGTCTGTGCTATTTTTCTCAATGATTTTCATCCATATTGCAGGGACCAGACATTACATTAAAGCCGCAAGCAGTTTTAAATTACTTTTTTCTTATAGTAATCTTATTTTGTGCAGGGACAGTTCTAAACACGTGCCACTTCACAGGCATACTATAGACACCCAGCAGGTACGATATTTAAAGGAATTTTTCATTTTTTTTAATTTTCATTTAAGCATCATTAAAATCGCTGCTCCAGAAAAAACGACAGTTTTTAAAACTTTTTTTCCATTGATACTTGTTCCCTGGGGCAAGAACCGGGTTCTCAAAGACGTTTTACGATAATAACTTGCATAGTAGGCTTTAAAATGAGTACTTTTGAATTCGAAAGTTCGAATCCTATAGACGTCAATGGGGTTGTAAATGTTTGCGCGAACGGTCGGTCCATTCAAAGGTTTTGGTGCGAACCGAACAGGGGGGTGTTCGGCTCATCCCTACTTATAACATGGACATAACACATTACAAAGAAAGGGGGAACTAAATGTATTTTTATCCTGGTACTTTCAGAAAAGAACAAGTAAAAGGTAAGCATATAAGCTATTTAGATTTTTTAGAGGAATGCTATGTGAATGGTAACAAAAGTAAAGCAGGTGCTATTCTAATTTGATCACAAAATCGTAAATACACTTTAATATCCCATTCAAGTCCTGGATCCTGGCTAAAACATTTTTTCTATACAGCACTGCTTAAAGCGGAGTTCCATCCAAAAATGGATCTTCCATTTTTCGAAACACCCCCCCCCCCCCTCCGATGTCACATTTGGCACCTTTCAGGGTGGAGGGGGGTGCATATACCTGTCTAAGCCAGGTATTTGCACCCACTTCCGGCCATAGGCTCCCGTAGAAGTCACGCCACTTCCTGTCCCCCCCCTGCTGTCTTCTGGGAAACACACTGTTCCCGGGAGAGAGCAGGGACCAGTGGGGGAGCGTCACGCTACTTGCGCATGTGCAGTGGGGAACTGGGCAGCGAAGCCGCAACGCTTCACTTCCTGATTCCCTCACTGAGGATGGCGGCGGGGGCAATACGGCACTGCATCACTTTAACTGACAATTGCGCGGTCGTGCGACGCTGTACCCAAACAAAATTGACGTCCTTTTTTCCCCACAATTAGAGCTTAGAAGGAAAAAAAAGCCTAAAAAAAGAAAACTAATGCAGCCAGCACATCTAATGCTTGGTAAGCTGCAATATATTACACATTTTTGGGTTTGGGTTTATTACTGCCTTAATCTTCCTAAAATAATAATGCAGATCTCTTATATTACCAATAAACTAAAGACACATATTTTTAGAGTTCTTATTTAATTTGTTCTCTTTTTATATACAGTTTAATTTATCATTTTTAATTATATTCAAATGCAGTTTAATTCATCACTGCTAGTTATATTTTTCATGCCTGTAAATCCAGGTAGGTGTCGCTTGTTGGGTCTATAATTTGTTAGTTTTAATTGCATGCAGAATAATTGGTATGCATAGTTAGCATCACCTTCGTGATCTGCTTCCAGTTAGTAAAAGTGTAAAACTAAAGCTTACAGATGATGAAAGGTAACAGAAAATAAAGCAATAAGGGATTAAACAATATGCCCGGCAGCGTTCTACTCTCCAGCACCCTTGCTTGTTGATGGAGTGTGGAAACGGTTACCTTTGCTACATCGCATACTGAGAATTCCCAGAATTCCAAGCTGGAGCCTATTCAGATGGGCTTCTTGTTTGGCAAGCTAACTGTCATTAGCAGTAAATTAAATGCATAAATTAATACTAATCACGGATATGAAATGAAATAAAACAAACAATGATTCCCCGTCTAAAATGTAATTAAACACTTGATTGGTATGCTGTACCGCTGCTAAAAATGTACGTCTCACGTATAATATTAAATCATCAGCTCCCTGTAATGGGCCATAATTTGTACTGTGTTCTTCCGTACTTGTTAGTCAGTTCAGATGTTGCCGCAATCAGAGGAATCAAAAGCAACGTTGGATCAGGCGGAGGAGACATCGAGGACTCATGGGAATACAGATCTTGTTCCATACACACAAATATTTTATTGAATTTTATAATTGTCAACAAAATTCCATTAACAGAGTATGTACAATAATAGATATTCCATTAACAGAACATGTACAATAGTATAGTAGAAAAAAATGTGTAATCATTCAGGAAAGTACCTGTTATAAATGTAAATGAAAATAGATAACCTAGTGGATTGTAGGATAAGATTATGTAACATGACGTGTCATAATCATAGCTTTATGGCAGCTATTTGATGACAAGTAATTGAGAAATTACCGTATTTATCAGCGTATAACACGCGCCAGCGTATAACACACACCCCAAGTTTAGGAGGGAAGTTTAAGGAAAAAAACTTTTAGGAAGGAAGTTTAAGGAAAGGCTTACATTTTAAATGCCTATCAATGCAGCCTTATCGGTGTCCATCTGCAGCCTTGCCTATCATTGCAGAATGATCAGTGACCATCTGCAGCCTTGCCCATCATTGCAGAATGATCATTGCCCATCTGCAGCCTTTCCCCCCCAAAAGTGTCAGGCCCCGTACACACGTCCGAGGAACTCGACGTGCCAAACACATCGAGTTCCTCGTCGAGTTCAGTGGGCCGACTTTCCACATTGAACAACAAGGAAATATAGAACATGTTCTCTATTCGGCCCGACGAGTTCCTCGTCGACTTCCTCGCTGAAAAGTGTACACACGACCGAGTTTCTCGGCAGAATCCAGCTCCGACCGAGTTTCTGGCTGAATTCTGCCGAGAAACTCGGTCGTGTGTACGGGGCCTAAATACGCAGCCTTGCTCCCAACAGTGTCCATCTGCAGCCTTGCCCACACATCTGCCTGCCGAGGAGGGAACAAGCGCCACCAAGATAGACAGAGCTGGATGTCCTGTGTACTCGGCTCCTCACGGCTCGTTTAGCAGTCCTGCCCAGTCCCTCCCCACCTATGATGGACATAACACTGGCGGGAGGTGGGACAGGGCGTGACTGCGAGACGAGCAGAGTACACAGGACATCCGGCTCTGTCTATCTCGGCGGCACTCGTTCTCCCCTTCCCCTCCGAGGCAGCCGTTCGGCATTTAACACGCACCCACGATTTCCCCCTGATTTTAAGGGGAAAAAAGTGCGTGTTATACGCCGATAAATACGATAATTTTACTTGAAATAATATAATTATGTCATCTATGAAGAGAATAGAATTGAATGAACCTATAAAGAAATATAGAGTTAATATGTTGTAGAATAGCTGGGGGAATAAATTAGGCTTAACCAGGGCCAAGTTCCTTCTCTTGGCTTGGCTTTATCTGGTGCACAGGTCAAAAATCCCAACTATTCAAAGCATCTTTTATTACAGTTGGTATATCAGATAATTACCAAGAATAAACCTAGTAGAGGGGACAGGGCACAGAGGGGAGAGAGAAAGAAATATCCAGGGGGAACAATGGTTAGAGAATCAGGTGAAGGTATTCATAGTAGCGGGGTGGATATTATAATCTCTCAGGGAGAAATTAGTGAAAAGTCCAAGGGGTTAAATAGTGTTTGATCAAAGGTCTCCATAAGTATTCAAAATTAGAAACTTTATCTAGTAGTATAGCTTCAGTTTTAGCATGTATCATAGATTGTGTGACTCTTTGTTTGACTGACTCTATGCAGAGAGAGTTTGATTTCCACGCTTTTGTTACGGTTTGTTTAGCTGCCGTGGTTTTAAAAATAAATAATTTGAATTGGCGGTGGGTTATGCCTTGTGGTTTTCTGTTCAGAAGTGCTACCGAGGGATCGGGTTTAATGGTTGTATTGAACATAGTAGAAAGAATTTTGAAGGTTTCTGACCAAAAGGAGCTTACTATGGGACATTCCCACCATATATGTACATGTGAACCCAGAGTTATACACACACATTTGATACTATATCATAATTGTGTTACTGCAACAACATGGTGAAACAAACATACTTTCCTATTAAAAGTATTATGTCGGAGACTTAGTTTACAAGCATGAAATTCTTTCAAGTGCATTCCAAACCCTACAACAAAAATATTATATATTGGAGCTTACTTGTGCTTATGTAGCAAGGTCCCAGACCTCCTTCGATTTAATGAGAACCTCCAGGACCAGAGATAGCTGACATCCTTCTGTATATGGTGGGTTTTATGGCATAGTGGGTGTAATGCAAGGTAGATTGATTTGGGGGCCAGACACTTCCTGAATGCAACAAATATTTTATTTCTCTTAACAGAACTTTGGGAGAGAGGGTTAGGGCCAGGGCACCATTAGTTAGTTGCTACATCAATTGGCAGACCCAGAGACTTCAACAGGAGGCCAGCCATGCAGGGAAAGGCATTCAGCAAGATGCCACATCTGCATGTGTAGGAATGCTGTTTCCTATGGCAACAGCCTTTAACAGTTCCAAACACAAAGTGTAACTGTTCCTTCGCTTTGACTACAATCACTTCTTGTAGTTCTTCAGCCCACTAAGCTCCCGGTCTCTCACTAGACTAGATGATTTACTGCCACTGAATCCCTTGAGCTCCTCCAATCTTCATGGTTGTATCTTTTCCTTAAGCCCCCTGCCTCTCTGTTAGATCCCTAGCTTGGCACTCAAGATACTTCTCAAGCTTCACCCCACTGGCCTGCTCGGTCCCTGGCTTGGCACACAAGGATGCTCTGCAAGCTTCACCTCTGCTGACTGGGTCCCTTGCTTGATACCTGCTGAAGTCTCCCAATTCTTCCCTGTCCCCGGTTGTTGAGAAAACTTGTCTAGTACTTTCTTCAGCTACTCACTGTGGTCCCTGGTAATAAGACGGTAGGTCCCTTACTGGCGAGTGCTTCCCCTCTACCTCCGACCACAACAGGTTCTCCGGCTGGCAGAACCGTCACTTCTGGTTGGACCACAAGCCACAATCCCAACCCTATGCTGCTCTCTTGCATCTGGATAGGCCCTCAGACAGCCTAGCAGCCAAATGTCCTTGGGATAGGCCTCAGACTCTGGCTTGGGCCAGGGGCAGCACAACACACTTCCACCCAGACAGCCGTCCAGGTGGCACAGAACAATGATCACCTGACACTACCCAAATATATAGGCTCTCCCAGCAGGCCAAGGGATTCAAGAAATCCCCTGCCCATCGGCTAAGGTAACCCATATACCCATAATCTGTCCTTGATTTGCCCTTGTCTTATCTAATGCCACTAGGTACCCATCTTTATTTAATTTATTACCACATAATTTTCCATATGCCGGTTATATTATTTTATTTAATTCCCATGACCATTTTTATTTCCATAACCATTTTTCTGCCAGTGCGGTCCCAGTCCTGCTATGTCTTCGCTACATGTGTTCCAGCAGTGAACGTCGCACAGCTGACGGCCCCGTTCGCTGCAGACACTTCATCCTTGCAGACACTTCTATGCACGCTCTGGATCCGCCCCACCCCGCCCCCATATTCCCATCAATTAGTTTGACAAAGGAGCGTGTCTGCCACAACACACGCAGTACGCCCACTCAAGAAACGCGTCGCTTGCCAGTGACATCACTGTCCCTCGCCTGCCTAGATTTACTATACTCCAGGCCTCGCTCTGAAGTTCCCCCACCGCCGCGGGCTTCCTACAACCTATCAGCAGGTGTACGATGACTTCAAGCAGCACAGCGCCCCAGCGGGAGAAGGAACAGATGGACTGATCTGAGGATCCTTTTTCCATTCATGGAATTTGTACTATGCCTACTTTTACCTCGCTAAATGTGAGTTGCCTGTACTAACTTGTCTATTTAATTGTTTTAAACGTCTACACTCAGAGGCACCTCTTCCCTTGCTTTTTGCCACTAGGTACCCGGCCACCCAGCGGCAAAAGAGAGAAGTGCAGCAATTACAGACTTAGGCCCCGTACACACGACTGAGTTTCTCGGCAGAATTCAGCCAGAAACTCGATCGGAGCCGTATTCTGCCGAGAAACCCGGTCGTCTGTACACTTTTGGCCAAGGAAACCAACGAGGATCTCGTCGGGCCAAATAGAGAACATGTTCTCTATTTCCTCGTTAGTCAATGGGGAAACTTGGCTCGCCGAGATCCTCGGCGGCTTCACAAGGAACTCGACGAGCAAAACTATGTGTTTTGCCCGTCGAGTTTCTCGGACGTGTGTACGGGGCCTTAGAGTGAAATCAATTGAACCTTAACAATTAGCCAAGGCAGCTATACCTGGCAGGTTAATGTATAAGCAACTCTGCCTAAACACCAGGGTGCTACACTTAAATGAGCTTTCTTTGTTTTTTTTTTTCCTTTACTCCTTTCACTGTTAATTCTGTGAGTAAGACACTTGCTGTCTTTGGTTGGCTATGCTTACTCCTCCACTGAATTTATGGAAGGAACCTCCCAGGATGAACCTGTCTTTCTCTCTTCATCTCTATTACATGGGAAGATTAGTAGTTTACAAAAGAAAGAAAACATAGTTTGATTTATTGATTTAGCTAATAGTAAAGCCTAGTACACATGGGCTGAATGATGGGTGGCATTGGCTGGTTCAATAGAAACCAGCTGACATTTGGCCCGTATGTACTAAAGCCGGGCATGACTGAAAAAAGTCCGCCAATTGGCTCCCAATGGCTGATAGCACCAACTGGAGTATTCTGGCAGGGTGGACCAGTGACAATTATACAGCGATCAGTGCTATAAAAATGCACTGATTACTGTATAAATGTCACTAGGAGGGAAGGATCACACTATGGGGTGATCAAGGGGTTAACTTTGTTTCCTAGTGTGTGTTCTAACTGTGGGGGGAGGGGACTGACTAGATTAGGAGAGAGATCATTGTTCCTACTTAGTAGGAGCTCACGATCGGTCTCCTTGAGAGAACCAGGATTTGTGTGTTTACACACACAGATCCCAGTTCTTGTTCTGTCACGAACGATCGCGGGTGCCCGGCAGTCATCGTGCCCGCTGGGCACTCGCATTGCTCCAGCCGCGGACAGCAGCAGCGCACGTGTGCCCCAAGGTGGTAAAAAGGCCACCCGTGCCATTCTGCCGCAGTAAAACTGTGGTGGCTGGTCGGGAATCGGTTAAGTGACAAAAACACTGCATTTCTGGCAGGATCAGTAGGTATTTTCTGTACATGTTGAAAATGTTCTTAAAAGTTGGAAACTACTTCAGCTACCACATCTACCACACCACTGCAATATCATAAATACTTGCTCTTGGGTTTAAATATCCTTTAAGAAATAGCAAGACTTTATGGTATTTATATAAAACTAGAAGAGTTATTCCAGTTTATGGACAGGATTAAAGGGAACCTGCGTGCATATGTGCCATTACAACGCTTTCAGCAGACAGTTTCTTTCTTGTCTTAACTAATAGGCAGAAAGTAATTGATATTATACAAGACTTGTATTGTGCCAACAGTTTGTAAAGTGCTCTACAATATAAAGGGTGATAATAGAGTGCTAATATAATTCACGACAGAAGATTTAGGGGAGTTAGAGATCTTACAATCTAAAGGGAAGAGGAAAGGAAAAATAAGGTTGTAAAGTACGAGCTACAAATTCAAAAATTAGTCTGACCAAAAACAAGCAAAGAGCCATGATCACAGTGCAGTGACACATTGCCGCCGGCACATTTTCAGATTATCCTTGCCTTTTTCTTAGCTTTATTGAATAAAACCACTGTGTCTACCTATGGCCATTCCCTTATTGTTACTCACTGTATGGTAAATTTTTTAAATCAATGAGACCAACCTTAAATGTTAGGGTGATCCCGATGCAAATTCAATGCTTGGCAAATGTGGAAACAGAGTGGATGGGGGTGCATGTCAGATGTTTGCTAAACACCAAACTGAGAATACAATGCCTTGAAAAAGTATTCATACCCCTTGACATTTTCCACATTTTGTCATGTTACAACCAAAAACATAAATGTATTTTATTGGGATTTTATGTAATAAACCAACACAAAGTGGCACATAACATTATATGTATTCCTGCACTGTTATGAGGATAATGATTAATTAATTAATTAATTAACTGCTGCAAACGCCGAAAAGGGTCGGTCCGTACCAGGGTTGCCAACCTCCCGCAGCATTTTTTACTGACAAAACCTGGAAAATTTACTGGTGGAGCAAATTTTTTACTGACAAACTGAGAAAGTACAGAACTCCTATTGAAAACTATCACAGTGAATATTTGAACAGTATAGACATGATATGGAAACACTGACAATACCTATAACAGGGTAATTTGCTTGATTTACACTTAAAAAGTCAACACTGCATGAAATGATCAGCCCCTGATATTTACTGGCAGTTTTAAAAAAACACAGATTTTTACAAACTGTCAGTAAATTTAATGGCGGTTGGCAACCCTGGTCTATACCCATAATAAAAAATTGATAACAAATTAATCGGTCATTGTTGCATGTAAAAATGGAAGCCCCTAGATAAAGAAAATTTGAAAGGATATGAAGATCTATGGAAACCGTGGGACACACATTGTTTACCTATAAACTTTGACCACCAGGTACTCCAGTCATGGAAACTAACATTTGTATATGCAACAATAATAACACTATAAGAATAGATTATGCCTCCGGAACGCCCCATGTCCTCCGTTCCCCCCACCTGCCCTTACCCTTATTTTCTTTTTTTCTTTTTTCTACTCTTCCTTACTTCTCTCTTATTATGGTTTCATAAGGTACCTAACAGCTACAGGTGATATGGAATATTTTTAAAATATCACACTTAGTAGTTTGATACAAATACTTTATTCAAATGTTTAACACACATGAGAACTCAACAAATAGACCTATTTTTTTTTTCATTGACTGATAATGATCCTCTAAATACTGATGTAAGCTAATATCGAAACAGTCTGAAAACTGTATCATTTTGATAAATAGGGAACTTATCTAAAATTCATTTTACCATCTGTATGCTATATTGATACAATGCCGTAACCTTTCTTTATTTTACACATAACGACTAAAATACCTTTAATTGATACATTATACTGGTTATCATATGTTGATCTTACAATAAAAACTCACAATTCACAAATAATTCACAAATAAATAAATAACTACAAGCTCATAAATGTGCAAACAAACTTCAAGTGATGTGTTCACTCTCCAAATGAGTGTAATTATAGAGTGACTTGACCTTAAAGTCCAAAAGTAATACAAATGCACTCCACAATTTTCAAATATTTATTTGTAAAACATTTTGAAATCCATTTATCATTTTCCTTGAACGTCACATTTATGTGCCACTTTGTGTTGGTCTATTACATAAAATCCCAATAAAAATAAATTTACATTTTTGGTTGTGACATGACAAAATGTGGAAAATGTCAAGGGGTATGAATACTTTTTCAAGGCACTGTATATCCTTACTGACACAGATCACTGTATGACTGAATACTTGGCTGGACAGCATTACAGTGCAGAGTCAGGCTAGGTGCTGTCCATGGTCCTGAACACGTCTATGTCTTTCTATTCTGTACTCTTTATTTATATCAGTCAGTTCAGTCATCAGGAAACTGGGGGGGGGGGGGGGGGGGCGATTACAGTAGACATCAGTGTATGAACCCGCACAGATGTCTTTCAAGTTACCCCCCAAAGTCGCACTGAAGTGCAGCTTTGAAATCGTGCAAGTTCAGATAAACTCGCACAATTTCAAAGTCATGTTCAGTGTGAACAAGGGCTTAAAGAGGTTGTAAACCCTTAAGATTTTCCACCATACTCAAGCTCTAATTTACATGAACAACAACCATCCTCACCTTCTCTTTTCTTGTTCTATTCAGTAGACATGTGCACAATATTTCAATTCGGATTTTCGTCCGAAAAATAAATGTATTTCGTTACTCCCGAAATTCGTTTTTATTTATCTTGTTTCAATAAAAAATTCTAATGTTCAATGACTAGTAATAATGATATTTATTAATTATTATTACTAGTCAACCAACATTAGAATTCTTCTATAGTCTATGGGCGGAGCATTTGTTCATAAATGTCCGCTCGCAGCGATTGTATGTTTTTAGTCTCTATAATGTCAAATCTTTCTCTATATGTCGAATAATCTTGGACTAATAGAGTTAGGTTAGGCACATTCGACCGCAGGTTCGATAGACACAGATCGCTATTGTCACCGTCATGTCAAATCTTCTATCTATATTGAACTGTTGTTGCAACAAAATAAAACTAAAGCATTTGTTATATGTCGGGTCTTTCGGATTTTGGAATCTGCACATTCGTTATTGTTTGTTAAAATGAATACGCAAAACACCAAAATTCGGACGAAAACGAATGCGCATGTCTACTATTTAGTAGTGCCATATGGATATTCCATTGGAGAGAGAAACAGTATGAGACTTCTGACATATTCTCTCCTTAGAAAACCAACCTACAGTGACCTGCTCTGTCCAGAAGGCCCAAGGTGCATGCTTTGGAAGATATGCCATATAAACACACCTAGCTACTTGCCGTAACAACAACCCTAAACAAGCTGCAATATTTTGTCAGTGGGATCAATACTGCCTCTTCGAAAACCCACCATCATTGACCTTGCCTATAATTCCAATGTAGTCTTAGGCCCCGTACACACGGCCGAGAAACTCGACGGGCAAAACACATCGTTTTGCTCGTCGAGTTCCTTGTTCGGCTGTCAGAAAACTCGTCGAGCCAAATGTTCCCATTGCCCAACGAGGAAATAGAGAACATGCTCTCTTTTTGGCTCGACGAGTTTCCCGACGGGTTTCTCGGCGAAAAGTGTACACACGACCGGTTTTCTCGGCAGAATACGTCTCCCATCGAGTTTCTTGCTGAATTCTGCCGAGAAAACCAGTCGTGTGTATACGGGGCCTTACTTTCTTTCATTTGCTGGCAACTGTCTATGCTTCCCAGGTTGCCGGTAGACTTCAAAGTGTCCCTGATCAGGTGCCCTGGACCAGTAGTCTGACCACATTGCCATACAGCAAACCATACAAAAAAAAAATACAGATCCAAAAATATAAATTCCATGCAGGTCCGGTTAGCATGCCATAACACAGGATGCAGAAATTAAAGATTAGTCCCGCAATTTCAAAAGCATGCCCTTGTTTCCTCTAAGAACCGCATGTAAAGCCCCAGAAATGTATCATGTCATCTGCTCCCAGCGTCCCAGAAAATAGACCACGCTGCTAGAAAACACGGAGGTAGAGCGAGAACAATACATAATTCAAATTGAGTGGAAAATTTCAGCCAGCATGAGTTTGAAAGAAGTCCAGAAGTGACAATTTGGCAGCGTGTCTGCCACTGTAGAGATTTTTTAGTACATTGTAAATAGAAAATGCCAAGTCTGGAGGTCACACAGGCCAGCAAGAAGCTCCAGTGTTGGAGATGAAATGGAAGGTATAATATTATATGCTGAGAGGTGCTCAGGGAGGAAAATATTGTGGGAATTGGTATCATTTCATTTTTGTTGATAACATTCTATCACCAGGCATGCAGTAAAAAATAAAGTGATTGAAAACTGATTAAAAAGCAATTCACCGCTGATTTGGGGACTTTTACTGAGATATGTTTCACTCAAAAGATATAAAAAACATCAATATTTGTAGACACAAGTGATTTTTAAATTGGATTTCAAGTTTAAAGTGTTACTAAACCCAGGATCCTGCATTTATTATATCTGGTTGTCAGGGAATCTAGTGGACCAGACTGTGTGACTGCAAAGAGGAGACCCAAAACATATATAGGTAAAAATATAATAATTTATTAAGAAAAGGGAATAACACACAACCACCTCCAACAGAACACAGTGCAATAAATAAACCAACATACAGTGACCCAAAGATACTAAAGACAATGGCCCGGATTCACAAAGAACTTACCCGCCAACGTATCTCGAGATACGCCGCGTAAGTGCAAATATGCGCCATCGTATCTGTGCGCCGTGCCCACAAAACTAAGATACGCCTAAAAACAGGCTTCATTCCACCGACGTAACGTGCCTATGCCGGCGTAGAGTGGGCGCATATTTACGCTGGACGCATGTGGTGTCCCCATTGATTTTCTATTCAAATATGCAAATGAGGGAGATACGCCGATTCACGTTCGTACTTGCGCCCAAAGCAGGCTACGACTGGTGCGCGTAAGTTGTACGTATGGCGTCAAGTTATGCCCCATAAAGGAGGTGTAACTCAGCAGCATCCATGCAAAGGGCTGCACCAGGTAACACAAGCCCGCGTATTTTACGTTGTTTACGTTGGACGTGAATATGACTAGGCATAGGTTACGTTCACGCCGTAGGCAGTGATCCGGCGTTTCTTAGGCAGCTGTTCCGACGTGATTGTGAGCATGCGCACTGAGATGCGTCCACGGGACGGCGCATGCGCCGTTCGTTATAACTATCTATCTGGCGCTCGGCCCATCATTTGCATGGGGTCATGCCTCATTTGCATGGCTCATGCCAACTTCCACCTACGCCGGCTTTTGCCTAGGAAACCCAGCGCAGTTTTGGGAGGAAGTGCTTTGTGAATTCCATGCTTGCCTCTCTGCGCTGTGTGGGCGTAGCGTAAAGGAGATACGCTACGGCGCCATTAATGTGCGCCAGTGTCTGTGAATCTGGGCCATTATGTACAGAGAAGGGAGATACCGTAATCGTAAACAGGCCAGGCCAAGGTCATACACAGGGAGATCAGACAATAGATGAGGACGGGGGATGAGCAGGAACAGGGAGATGACGATGGATGTGCTGCAAAGCAGGGATCCAGGTAACAAGGGGACAGGCATCCAAGGCAATGGGGGAGCAGGAAGCGCAAGTCCAGGATGGGTTCAGGATAGGGATCAGGGTCGGATTGGGTCATGAAGGTACAGGCTCACATCAGGATCACAGGCTCAAGGTCAGGGAGAGAGATACCAAGACGAAGTGTGCTTGCACTCGCCGGGTATAAATAGGGATCCAGTAATTAGCTTCACATTACACCTGAGTACAGATAGAGTCGTCCCCTCCATACTGCCAGGATCCATCCGCTGGTGGAGACCAGTACTGTGTCCCAAAGATGATATAACACCAGCAGGGAGAAGTTCTCCTGAGTCCTGACATTTCCAAACTGCCAGGAGACACCTGTTGGTGAACCACAGTACTGCGAGCCAAATAATAATAAATATTACCAGCGGATGGAACCTTTCCTGACACTGGAATTCACTGAGCCGTCATCTCCTGTTTACTTGGCTCTCACGTCACACACACAATCCCGCCTCCTCCACCGGCATTGGACCAGTGTTCTTTCAATCACAGAAGCTGGTCCAATGCCGATGGCTGAGGTGGGACTGTGTATGTGACTGCTGACTGAGAGCCGTGTAAACCGGAGATGACGGCTTGGTGATTTCTTGCACTGCATGAGAGATGGTGAGGCTGCAGATGGGCATTAATCAGGCTCAGGCTACATTGATGGGAGATGGGCTTTAGATGGGCACAGATCAGGCTGCATTGAGGCTTCAGATGGGCACAGATCAGGCTGCATTGAGGCTGCAGATGGGCACAGATCAGGCTGCATTGAGGCTGCAGATAGGCACAGATCAGGCTGCAGATGGGCGCATATCAGGCTGCAGATGGGCACAGATCAGGCTACATTGAGGCTGCAGATGGGCATTGATCAGGCTGCATATGGGCACAGATCAGGCTGCATTGAGGCTGCAGATAAGCACAGATCAGGCTGCATTGATGGGCACTGACCATTATTTTGCTTCAAAGTGGTTTATTTTAAAAAAAAAAAATCCTGAAACTTCCCTCTTAAATTGAGTTGCGTGTTATACGATTGTGCGTGTTATACGCTGATAAATTCGGTATATTAGGAAGAAGCCGTTATAATGCATGGGAGATTGAGGCAGCACATGATCAGGGATATATAGAGCTATGGGGAGATGAAGTTGCTACCCACACTAATCCCCGGATATCGATATATAATAACTCTTTGTTGTGTATCCCCATTTCTACTTGTAATCATATGGGGGGTCATGCCTGCTTTATGACGTAGAGTATGTGCCAGTGTCAATACTTTGGAGGCTCCCTACTTGTATACAGGGGGTGTGTATGCTCACACACTAGTTTGGGTTAATACTATCTAATGGTTTTAATTTGTTTTTAATACATTTGCTAATAAAATAAAACATTTACATATACATATTTACATATACGAATGTAAGCTCTACAAGCAGGGCCCTCCTGTATTGAACTGTACTGTAATTGTACTGTCCCCCCTCTACATTGTAAAGCGCTGTGTAAACTGTTGGCGCTATATATATTGTGTATAATAATAATAATAATAATAATATGGTGCCTAAAAAAAGTCCACTTTTCTGTGGTCTGTATTTTGTTCTGTAAAGCTTGTAGGAGGAGTTTTCATCCTGCTCTGACTGAACGATCGTGTGTGGGCCCCCGATCGTGTGCTAACCTGTTTGAAAATGTTCTGATGGTTAAAAAACCGATAGAAAAAAACGATGATCTGTGGGGAAGTCCATCGGTCAAAAATCCATGCATGCTCAGAATCAAGTCGACGTATGCTCGGAAGCATTGAACTTAATTTTTCTCAGTACGTCGTAGTGTTTTACGTCACCGCGTTGGACACAATCAGATTTTTAACTGATGGTGTGTAGGCAAAACTGATGAAAGTCAGCTTCATTGGATATCTGATGAAAAAATCCATCGGTCCGTTTTCATCGGATGAACCGATCGTGTGTACGCGGCATAAGTGAGATGCTTCCTGATACTTTACTGATACTTTTTCTCAGCACGTCGTAGTGTTTTACGTCACCGCGTTTGGACACGGTCGGATTTTTGACCGATGGTGTGTAGGCAAGACTGATGAAAGTCAGCTTCATTGGATATCTGACGTAAAAATCCACCGGATTAGATTCCATCAGATATCCGATCATGTGTACAGGGCTTAAAAGAAGGGGAGGATCAGAAAAGACAGGCTCAAACAACCTGTTTACACAATGCAGGGGCTTATTCCCTTAGTTTCCACAGTGAGTATAACAAGCTGTTGTGGGTTTAGTAACACTTTAAGTGGAATCCCCCAATTGTATTGGGATTCTCAGGGACAATATTTGTTTTGGACTCCTTTATACTCAAGCCAGCACCCCCTCCCTAGAAGCCCTCCCCTGAGCACGTCCTTCTGCCATTTATATTTTATGTTTTCTTTTCTATTTAAATACATTTTCAACAAAGCTACATGTGTTAACCACTTCCCGACCGCCGCATGTATATGTACGTCCACAGAATGGCACGTACAGGCAAATGGGCGTACAGGTACGTCCTTGCCTTTCCGCGGGTCGGGGGTCCGATCGGGACCCCCCCACTACATGCAGCGGTCGGGTTCCCTCGGGGAGCGATCCGGGACGACGGCGCGGCTATTTGTTTATAGCCGCTCCGTCGCGATCGCTCCCCGGAGCTGAAGAACGGGGAGAGCCGTATGTAAACACGGCTTCCCCGTGCTTCACTGTGGCGGCGTATCGATCGAGTGATCCCTTATATAAGGGAGACTCGATCGATGACGTCAGTCCTACAGCCACACCCCCTACAGTTGTAAACACACACTAGGTGTACACTAACTCCTACAGCGCCCCCTGTGGTTAACTCCCAAGCGGCAACTGTCATTTTCACAATAAACAATACAATTGAAATGCATTTTTTGCTCTGAAAATGACAATGGTCCCAAAAATGTGTCAAAATTGTCCGAAGTGTCCACCATAATGTCGCAGTCACGAAAAAAAACGCTGATCGCCGCCATTAGTAGTAAAAAAAAAAAATAATTAATAAAAATGCAATAAAACTATCCCCTAATTTGTAAACGCTATAAAGTTTGCGCAAACCAATCGATAAACGCTTATTGCGATTTTTTTTACCAAAAATAGGTAGAAGAATACGTATCGGCCTAAACTAAGGAAAAAAAATGTTTTTATATATGTTTTTGGGTGATATTTATTATAACAAAAAGTAAAAAATATTGATTTTTTTTCAAAATTGTTTCTTTATTTTTGTTTATAGCGCAAAAAATAAAAACCGCAGAGGTGATCAAATACCACCAAAAGAAAGCTCTATTTGTGGGGAAAAAAGGACGCCAATTTTGTTTGGGAGCCACGTCGCACGACCGCGCAATTGTCTGTTAAAGCAACGCAGTGCCGAATCGCAAAACCTGGCCTGGGCATTTAGCTGCCTAAAGGTCCGGGGCTTAAGTGGTTAAGCATGGCTGCAAATGTCAGAGTGAGAGCAATATTCTATGGACCTCATTCGTGGCTAACTCTAAACTGGTAACCAGTGTTAGTTTTGACAGCAAATTTCGATTTAGTTTTAGTCTTAGGACTAAAATTACATTCTAATTTTAGTCCCATTTTAGTCCTCTGCAATTGTTTTAGTTTTAGTCGTATTTAGTCCACGAAATCTCAATTTTAGTCGTCTAAAGTCGTATTTTGGTCAACTAAAATAGTATTAATTTAGTCGACTAAAATGTTTTAGTTGTTTTAATAGACAAAAATGAACCCTGCTGGTAACCTCATCTTTTTATTCTTTTTTTGTCTGCTAAAATTTTTAGTTAATTTTTTACTGAAAATATTGGTCAGATAAATATGTACACATATATTACCTCTAAATAAAAAAATTGCAACTACCACCATTTTATTTTCCAGGGTCTATGTTTTCATAAAATATATAAGGTTTGAGGGGAGCCTTAACTATTCTTCAGGCCAAGCGTAAAATGTGCTTTTTAATGTGTGAAGAAAAGAAAAAAAATGACTCTGGTAGAAAAGCGGATAAATCAATTCAGTTTGTGTGAATAACATCTTATTATAAGTCAGTTTAAATGGCTGCTAATGGCAGGGAGGTCTAAGATGCAATGACAATAATGAGACAGTATTAAGCGGTCAGACACAAGTCTCCAGTCAGCACAGCAAAGGTGGAAGATCAAAATTGCACAGCAGACATTACCCGCCTTAAACCTTCCTGCTGTGTCTGGAAACAACGCCATTACCTTACACCAAGTGTCTTATCTGTATGCGAAACGCGTGGTGTAGGCATATTTACCAGTAAAGCGTTGCTTTCATGCATAATGCAATTATGTAAGTATGGTTTTACTGCCGAAAGATAAGAAGCCCTTTTACCCATTACAGATGCATGTTATTTATTTAAAATGAATGATGTATACTCAAACGCTTTGAGCAATAATCCCATTTAATGAAGAGATTTAGCAAGAGTTGGTCAGCTTGTTTTCCTTCTGTTTTAAAGGAGACATTGACCTCGTTTTCCTATCTTACATTCACAGAACATTTGAAAGCATAGCCTTTTTTTTGTCCTTGCATAAGACGTTTTTTTTTTTTTAGATCAGTCTAGGACTGGCAGATTGATATGATCAGTTCTCATTGCCTGTCCACATCCAAGAATAGTCCTAACAATTCACACTGGTATTTATTACATTGCATGAGTAATGGGATAAATTAGGCAGATCTAGAATTATGCCGCGTACACACCATCACTTTATGTGATGGAAAAAAAACGACATTTTCTGTAAAGTAAAAAACTACGTTTTTAAAACTTCAATTTTCAAAAACGACGTTGCCTACACACCATCGTTTTTTCACAATGCTCTAGCAAAGCGAGGTTACGTTCACCACTTTTTTCCATTGAAGCTCGCTTCATAACTAGCTTCTGGGCATGCGTGGGTTTAAAAACGTCATTTTAGGCCCCGTACACACGACCGAACATGTCCGCTGAAACTGGTCCGCAGACCAGTTTCAGCGGACATGTTCGGTCGTCTGTACGTCCGACCGGACAATTTTCCAGCGGATCGGACAGGTTTCCAGCGGACAAATGTTTCTTAGCATGCTAAGAAACATGTCCGCTGGAAGCCTGTCCGTCGGACATGTTCGGTCGTCTGTACAGACTCACCGAACATGTCCGCTCGGCCGAAAGGCCTCGCATGCGTCGAAGTGATTCGACGCATACGTGGAAGCATTGACCTTCCAGGGTCGCGCACGTCGCCGTGTCATCGTCGCGGCGACGGCGCGGCCACGTCAACGCGTATCGTGTCCGCGCGGATTTCTGTCTGATGGTGTGTACAACCATCAGACAGAAATCTCCGAGCGGACATGTCCGCTGAAAACGGTCCGGCGGACCGTTTTCAGCGGACAGTCCGTCCGTGTGTACGAGGCCTAAAACGTTGTTTTTGCTACACACAGTCAATTTTTGTGACACAAAAAACGACACAAAAAATTTAAGCATGCTTCAATTTTTTTTTGTCGTTTTTCACAAGACATAAAACGACGTTTTCCCCCACACACAGTCATTTAAATTGACGTTTTTAAAAACTTCGTTTTTTTTCATCACATAAAGTGATGGTGTGTACGCGGCATTACTGTATGCTAGCATTTTACTAAACCCACAACAGTAAAATCAGTCTGTATATGCAGTAAAGCATGCTTGTTATACTCACTGTTAATGTAAAAAGACTGTTTGATCCTGCCTTCTCTGACCCTCCCCTTCTTCCACTGCCCCCAATCCATCTCCTGAGAAGACAGAGCCCTTGGAGTCACTCTGAACATGCTCTGTTTGGTGTGTATTGCTGGAGAATTATGTAGTGCCCCCTTTACTTTCAGTAAGGGCACTACGCTAAAGTTAGTGGGAGAATGAGAGAGGTAAGTTGCTCTCATTCTAAATTATGTCAAATTTGGCTGTCGCCAAGTCTGGATTGTTCTGTGGGTCAGTCTGCGTTCTAGGGATACAGTTACATCCCTGGGCGGCAGGTGGCGCCAGAGGGGTCCAGGCGGAGCCGCTTCTTCCTAGCAGCCAATTAGAGGAGTTTTCCCTCACGGGGCATGCTGGGGAGGAGTATTTCTGTGGCGGAAGCCGTTGTTCTGGGTTCTTCGCGGGTTCCTGGTTCCAGGTGCGGCACCCACCTTTAGGGTGTGCGCACATCGCAGGCCCCACCACTATGGCCTACCTGGCCTGGGGTCGCGCACAACGCAGAGTTCCTGACTCTGGGCTCTTATGGCCTGGAGCAACTGATGCTACCAGGGGCCCCAGTGACTTACTGGGTCCCCAGCTCTACTGAAGAGATCCTAAGCTATGTGCTGTGCGGTGGGGGATCGACTCAAGGAGAACCCGGAGGCAGGTTGTCTGAGAGACTTGAACAAACCATCGGGGATGTGGTGACCGGGACATTGACAGGTACACTTCCACTGTCAACCGGTGACCCTAACGCAATTCATTGGGAGGATTCGCTCTGCTGTTCACATTGTCAGCATTGAGCCTGTGGCAGAGGCCTCATCTGGCATCTTAATCTAATTTAATCAGAGCCAAGTCCGTGGCAGGGACTTGTTCCTTCCAATAACCTTAAAGTGCCATTCCGACTGCCAGGCTCGTGGCAGGAGTTTGTCCGGGGGCACTTCACCCACTCTGGCTGGAGTGGCAACGAACTGTAACTACTACTACTGAGAGCAGGCTTGCTTTCTTCCTATCCAAGGCCTGATACTGCGAAGTTCCTTTACTTCATCAACCTTTTCTGTCTACCTCAAGTTGATGTTGGTCGTGTTGGGCCAAGAAATAGAGCATTCAGAAAACCTCATCTACGAACTGGACATTCGCTTATTGCTCTACTCACTACCTTCACCCCTAGACAACACATAGAGGTAACTTAATACGCCGATCCCAAAAACAACCAGCGGCTCCTGGGAGGGTAGCGCTACAATTATTTTATAATTTTTTTTTATAGGAGGGTGCATGTAATCAACACAGGGCCAATCAGTACTGTCCAGACAGGGGTCCTGCAGCCTCATAAAACAGTTGGAGTAGAATGAAAACTCCTCCTACAAGCTTTAACCAGACACTGAAGAAAGTCACAAGACTGCTATATACTGCTGATGAGAATAGGTTTTTAGCAGTTTGGATTAACTAAAATAATGGCATAGATATAGTGAATGCAGGGTCCTGGGTGTAGTAACACTTTAAGGATCAAGTCTAGGTTACTTTTTTTAACCACTTGAGTACCAGGCCAGCCTGTATACACCTCTTTATTACTAGCCCATGTTTTTGTTTTCAGTGCTGTGATAGTTTGATTGACAAATACTTATAGTTATAATACAACACTGTACAATATATTTTATATAACTCTTTTTTAATCAGATAGAGCATTCTTTTAGTGGTATAAACATATCACATTATAATTACAGTACAGTACAAGCCCCCCCAAAATATCTATGTTTTGGAAAGTAGACATCCCGTGGTGATTACATTTTTTGGCACACATTTTTTGAACTTTATAATGGTGGTGCACTAGATACTGTGCACCACTAATGTACAGATCATACACACAGACATAGACAGAATGCAGATCTGATGTACAATATAAGGAAGGAGAGGAGATGAACGAGTTAATATAAGAGCCCACACTAACAATCAGTACCCCATCCTGACCTTGAATCTGCTGCTGCCTACCTAAATCAATGAGAATGCATTCATGGAGTTTTCCTTCTTTGCTTGTGAGAGAAAGGAGGAGGCTCTCAAATGTAAACATTAGTATTGTTTACATTGCTGCTCGGTGTGATGATCCCTCACAGGGCACAGAGCCACTCTGATTGGCTCTGTGTATTTTGCCTATGATCTGCTCACTCTAATTTGGGTAGGTTAGGAAAGTCATGGAAAAGTCAGAAGACCTTCTTCTGGGTTTATGGCTTAATGTATTGAAGCAGTTGGATCACCTGGCAATCAGGCAACTAATATTTTCAAAAAGAAAGGTGAGTAGTGTCAGCCTCTGGTCTTCCTTGTATAATTTCTTTAAAACCAAACCATAGGCAGATATTTAAAAGATAATAAAATCATCAAATGCAATTTATAAAAATACCTGATTTTGACTTGATTTGAGCTTCTTGAAATTTCGTGTACAGTAGAATTAGACTGGTAGAAGGTGGGTGGCACCTTAATAAGGATTCCTTTATTCACATGTGCTGAAATGGTACATACTGACAGGAGGAGAGAGCAGACTGATGACCTTATTCGCATTTTGCCGCTTCTTCACTGTGCAATCAAAGGCTTGGGCAGAGAGATGACCCATCTGAATTGCTCAGCTGCAGTTGAGAAGAAGCCAAATCAGCATTGTGGTAGTGTTGTGTTGCAAACCTTTGTAAATCTCAGAACTGAATAGACAGAATTACAAATTCTTTGAGCTTCCATATATGTATTTCATCTGCATGTTTTGCTGTTTGCTTTGAGTTCCACATTTAAAATGTTTTAAGCTACTGACCCAGAACAGGCATGCAGAAAATTAAATCAGATGCCCTGATTACTTTTTGCTTTTTTATTTTTACATGTGCTTCAGTTTTTGCTGTTTTAAAAGCCTTTTCACAGAGCTCAATAGTTCAAGCTAAAATTACACACGCAAGTATGTGAGTCAGAACAGTGACCCTCCCCCCTCATTACTCATTCTTCTCTCCATAATGTTTCATCCATCCCAGTTTTCATTTAGAGTCAGGACATCTGAACGGTAACAGCTTCCACTGTTCTATCACTTTATAAAGCCCATACCCAGATAGCAAGCAATTGTGCTGCTAGTTTTGCTATTACTAGACTTGCCAGGCTTCACAAGTTTGTTGCATAATTGCAACAAGTCCACATTGCATGACTCCAGATCAACTTTCTTTGCAAATATTCTGCAAGTCTGCTGCAAGTTCTGGTTCAGTTATATTGTGCAATAGTCATCCCACCACAGGGGTCACTGTGGCTAAATTGTCATTCAGTAGACTTGCAGAGCTCTTGCTGTAGACTCATCACTGCAATTGCTTAATAGAGACTTGCAATGCCAATTTTCTACAAATTGTAAAAGTGTCAACTAGAACTTGACCAGTGAAAACATGCAGCAAGTTAGCAGACTTGCAATCAACACTGGCCACACATTTCTATCTGGGTAGTGCTCTGAGAATCCTTTGTCATGTTTTAAATGTGTATTTTAAACAAAATACTGTGTATAAAAACGAAAGGCTCAACAAGATCCGTATACCAATACTTGAGGGCCCACCACTGCGCAAGGACACACTAACTAGAACTGTAAAGAGCTGCCACTTTAAATAAACATGAGATATAAAAAACATTTACCAAATAAATAATAAAATAATTAAAGGAAAAAACGAACAAAATAATGATACATAAACGTGAATATAATCATATTCCGTGGCTGGAAAGTTCATAAATAAGACATGCTGTTTCATCCAAAGAATGGACCTTCCACTTTTCAGAACTTCCCCCCCTTCGGTGTCACATTTGGCACCTACAGGTATTTGCACCCACTTCCGAGGAGAGACTTCCACGGGAGTCACTCCACTTACTGCCCCCCCCCCCCCCCGCTGCCTTCTGGGGAACACACTGGTCCCAGAGCCCGCGGGGACCACTGGGGAAAGCGCCGTGCTACTCGCGCATGCGCAGTAGGGAACCGGACAGTGAAGCAGCAAGGCTTCACTTCATGATTCCCTCAGCGAGGATGGCGGCGGGGGCAACAGAGAGACGAGAGATTGCTCGTCTTCTGTTGCCGACATCACGGGCGTGCTGGACAGGTAAGTGTAAATTTATTAAAAGTCAGCAGCTGCAGCATTTGTAGCTGCTGGTTTTTAATATCTTTTTTCGCGGGACCTCCGCTTTAAGCCAAATCTTGATTTCTTCTACCACACCACGTGCACTTGGGGATTCCACTCCCCTCTGGATATGCACTCACCAGATGAAGATGCATTGCACTCTCATGCTTGGCAAAAACAGCATCAACCCTCACAGGGTTAAACGTTCACCAATCTCCAATCCCATGAGTAAGTCGTGATGACGAAACGCATTGGTCGTGGCTGTATGGCAACCAGTTGTGACGTTTTGACGCATTCTGGAAGTGATGTTCCGATGTTCACAATCTCATGTTGGTGAGATACTGATTGCACTTGTTGGGTTCGCTGTGACCATGCCAGTGCTTGCTACTGCAAGTGGATACATACTGCTTTTACTTTTGATTTTATTCAGGTTTATGTATCATTATTTTGTTGGTTTTAACACCTAACACTGGGTGTTTTACGATTTGATCCTTAGCGCCACTATTTGCCTTTATTTATTTAT
This sequence comes from Rana temporaria, assembly GCF_905171775.1. Classification (NCBI taxonomy): domain Eukaryota; kingdom Metazoa; phylum Chordata; class Amphibia; order Anura; family Ranidae; genus Rana; species Rana temporaria. Next base: position 629,293,971 of record NC_053489.1, on the reverse strand, counting down.
TTGGTATTTTTTATTTATTTTTTATAAAATACTGTGTATAAATTATAAAAACAGATATTAAACATCAGTTAAAAAACTATCACTGGAAAAAAAATACTTTGCCCAAAACCATTTCCCCTTAAACACAATAGACGTATACAATCAGCATATATTATGATATATAAAAAAGAAAAAGTGCAGCGCTAAGTATTCAGTGAAATGAATCAAAAAATATGGTAAATAATCAAAATTCAGTGAAAAATCAAAGAAATTTAAAAAAACACAAAAGAGGGGGACACACCCCCAAGTAATGTGACAGGTAAATAACCTGAAAGGCAGCTAGAAAGTGAGATCTAGCTGGATAATGTGTAATGTGGACACACCGTGATAAGTGAGGGAACACAAAAATAAATGATAATAAGAACCTCAAATGAAGTCCATGTACTTTAAACGTGTAACTCCAAAATGTAAATGTGATAGTCCAAGGTAAAAATGGCCTATACAGTCCAAAGAGATATATATATGCAATGTATTTCCTTTTTTGGAGTTGGTCAGAAGTTCTTTGTAGAAAAGACCAAATGACTGTAGAGGAATGGAAGATGTTGTGATCTTCTCAGGTATGGAACTCAGATGTTCTTAATAAGCAGTTGGAACCTCATCGGCAATCCATAATAGTATCCAAATAAACAAGTATAAAGATGGGTACTCTTACCGGAAAGTGTGGACATACACGTCAGCGACGTATGTCAAACACGCATGTACGAGCTCCTAGGCAGCCGTGATGTCAGTGGGGGAAGCTGTTTGATGTGCCAGCCTTTAATCCGCCAGGACGGGTCCAATCCAATGGAAGGAGACAGCTCGTGCAGGTGTGGTTCTCAGATGAAGAGTGTAATATGCAGGCCAAACGTAGAAACCATGTAAGGGAAAATGTACTCACATAGTGCGGTTAATCCCAAAACTAGCCTTTATTAGGCATAGAAATAAAAGCCAAAATAGACAAAAAACTGGATAAAAATGTATAAAATAGATAAAAAAGTACAAGCCCAGTGAAAGACGAGTACAAGTGATCACAAGTAAAATATGGCGTAATGAGAAGTAGCATATGAGCTATGTACCCGACATGTTTCGAGCGACAGAGAGTCTTCAACTGGGGGCCATATTTTACTTGTGATCACTTGTACTCGTCTTTCACTGGGCTTGTACTTTTTTATCTATTTTATACATTTTTATCCAGTTTTTTGTCTATTTTGGCTTTTATTTTCTATGCCTAATAAAGGCTTGTTTTGGGATTAACCGCACTATGTGAGTACGTTTTCCCTTACATGGTTTCTACGTTTGGCCTGCATATTACACTCTTCCATCTGAGAACCACACCTGCACGAGCTGTCTCCTCTCATTGGATTGGACCCGTCCTGGCGGATTAAAGGCTGGCACATCAAACAGCTTCCCCACTGACATCACGGCTGCCTAGGAGCTCGTACATGCGTGTTTGACATACCGTCGCTGACGTGTATGTCCACACTTTCCGGTAAGAGTACCCATCTTTATACTTGTTTATTTGGATACTATTATGGATTGCCGATGAGGTTCCAACTGCTTATTAAGAACATCTGAGTTCCATACCTGAGAAGATCACAACATCTTCCATTCCTCTACAGTCATTTGTCTTTTCTACAAAGAACTTCTGACCAACTCCAAAAAGGAAATACAATTGCATATATATATCTCTTTGGACTGTATAGGCCATTTTTACCTTGACTATCACATTTACATTTTGGAGTTACACGTTTTAAAGTACATGGACTTCATTTGAGGTTCTTATTATCATTTATTTTTGTGTTCCCTCACTTATCACGGTGTGTCCACATTACACATATCCAGCTAGATCTCACTTTCTAGCTGCCTTTCAGGTTATTTACCTGTCACATTACTTGGGGTGTGTCCCCCTCTTTGTGTTTTTTTAAATTTCTTTGATTTTCACTGAATTTTGATTATTTACCATATTTTTTGATTCATTTCACTGAATACTTAGCGCTGCACTTTTTCTTTTTTATTCTTTGTACACAATATGTCTTTTGTTGTGCTAGCTGCTACTGGTTTACAATATTTACAGTTAGCGCAACTTTTTTTCCTCATTTTATATTATGATATAGAATTTTTAGGTATTTATCATTTTAAATTTACAAATTTAAAACTCTATACACTTGTCACTTTCATTTTATTTATTTAAAAATTATAAATGATAAACTTGCATTATAATTTCTTGATGACTCAATTTGAATAGTAAAAATAGCTTGTGTGACTCGTAAATAGTCACAGTATTATGGCAGAGCGTGACAATGTAGAAATCAGAATGGCATTGCAAATTTGTTTGTTGCCGTCTTTGTGACTTTGTGAGAAAAAAAGAATCATCACCAGCTTTGCTTTTCTTTAAAGCTCTTGCCAATGAATTTCAAATAGGTTTGACTTGGCACTTTGTACTTACATGTAAGCTTGCACATCTCGCAAGTGAGATTTTTGTATACTATTTGTTGATCTCTCCTTTGAATATCAAAATGTCATGTAGACCGATCCTTCTCACATTTAGCTACAGCAAAACACCGTCATGTAAATCTTAAGGTTAAAGTCCCTATTAAAATAGGATTTCGAGGCTATTCTTTCCTTGTTAATTTAAAGCTGAACTGCCAGAGAGCAGCTATATACAGGATGCATATATAGGAACTTTTTCCGTGTAGCCAATCTATTGATCCCGCTACAGCTGCTGCACAGCACATCCATGACTTTGTCCTCCACTGCAGTGATCATGAACACACCCCCAGCTATCTGATTGGATGTTGTAATAACAGTTTTGCCATAAAATCTCATGCCTAGTGTGCTCTAAGGCCACCTTTTACACTGGCGCGGGTGCGGCGTCGGCAGTAGAGCGCCGCTAGCAGCCGAGAAAGAGTTAAAAACCACCACCAAAGTGCCTCTACAGTATACACACCACTCCTTCACTGCTCCAAAGATGCTGCTAGCAGGACATTTTTTTACCGTCCTGATAGCACACCGCTCCAGTGTGAAAGCCATCAGGCTTTCACACTGGAGAGACAGCAGGGGCTGTTTTTCTAGTCGGTTTGCAGGCTCTGTTTTTAGCGTTATAGCACCTGAAAACTGACCCAGTGTGAAAGGAGTCTTATGAATATAGATTTGTCCCCAAGCTGTTTGAGGCTTGCTAGCTATCAGCAAGTGATATGACCATGATATTTGAAGCAAAGGGTTAGGACCAGATTTATATGCGTGCGCTATTAAGAACTACTTCAAATATGCATAGTTTTAATTTTGGGTGGGATAAAATGTAGATTAAGTAATATTTTCTGCATATTTAAGATTTGTTGTCCCTCTTGTACAACGTTTTTGAAGCGTACCAGCATCGTTTATTGGTCAGAATCTGGATCTCCACTTAGTTGTTATAAAAGTGTAGTCTTAGCCGCTGAATCATAGGTGTACATGCTTATACATAGTTATACTCTCTCTCCATGAAAGCAGCAATGTCTACCCAGTGTCAGGCTGTGGGGCCCCTATGAAGGTTAATATGCCTATGTTCAGGGCGGAGAACTTTGACTTTTGATGTAGGCTATTGAAGTGTAGGAACATCAGTAAGCACTTTAGATATCCATTTAAAGTCATTCAGGGGAATTCAAAATGGCCATAGCAACACTTTTCTGGTGGTAGTTCCCTTAAGAACTTCCTGTGCCTAATTTAGGCAAGCACTTGTGCCAGTTTCGTTAACATTACCGTCACATGCGTCAAATTCATGTTGTTCTTACTACCCCATTTTAAGAATCGATTGCGATGGTAGTAGCACCTTTTTAAAGAATTACCACTATTTCTTCATCTAGGAAACCAATGGTAATTAAAACCATCTCTGATTTGGTATGCAGAGGTCTATGACAGGTACATGAATTGGGCTCAAGCACCAGCACTCCTGGAGGTGTCCCATAATGAAATTCTGAAGGGTATCTATGACACTCTTTATGAATTCCCCCAATTTTTTTTTTTTTATTTTGATGTGTTGTTTGGCAAATTTCTATTCTACAAATGAGACTTGTAATAAATGTGCCCATGACAAACGGGTAAGTTGACCAACACCAGAGGGTACTCAGTAAACTGGGTTGTTTTCTTTTGTGCTATCAGTACTTTACAAACATTATTATAAAAATGTTTGCTGAAATACTAAGCACCGATGTAAATTGATTGCCAGTCACAAAACATTTAGGGGTAAAGATAATCGGTGCTGACATTTGTTTTCATAGAGGGAACGTGAGCTCGAAGAGTAACAGATTGAGCGGGTGACTGTGGCAAGTTCAAAGAAAGCTCATGCATTAAATTTTTATTATCGTTTGCCCATAATATTTTTATGAGCCTTCTGGTAACTTTGTAATTCAAGTTTTTATTTTTTTTATAAATTATGGTGTTTTAGTGTGGAATGGACAATGTGGAAAGTTTTGTAGCTGTAATTGTTTGCTAAGAGAGCGAGTTTTTATAGACTTATTAAATATCTCATTGGGCAGCGCATTGGCTTAGTGGTTAGCACTTGTCTCTTGCAGCAATGGTGCCCTTGGTTTTGACTCCTGAACAGAGCATTATCTTTACACAACAAATCGTAGTTGAAGTCTGTGCTCCCCTTTCAATCAATTTAACGCGTCTACTCAGCTGAAATGAAGATTGGAAGACTGCTTACCGATATGAGATTTGAGATCCTGATCTATATGACCCCCTCCGCTTCATCGCTGCCCTCAGACTAGGGCTGTATACCATTACTTTACTACTGTTGTAATTATAAAATATTGTGTACTCCTCATCTCCCTTATGTTACTTTTAATAAATTGAACTTTTTTTAAATCTATTATATTCTTCTGTATAACTGATTTACCTAGTACCGATATAGTCCACCAGCCCCTCCCCCCCCCCCCGGATTCTTTGGGCTTCTGGGGTCCCAACTGAACCCTATCTCTATTCAAAATTACGTTAGGATGATGGTACTTTAATCTCATGTTATCTTCTCTACTGAGAGGTTTCCATATAAATCATTGCTTACTGATATGCATAAGATCCAATGGTTTATTTCAAAGTACAAAAATGGGCATACAAACAAAACACAGGGTGGAGAGCTAGAACACTAGTCAGACCAGCATCCTTGTAAGCTGAATCATTGTGGCTGACCTACCTGGAGTGGTGTATAATGTTTGGACTGTTGGTGTCTACTCAACTCCTGTATGTATCTCAAAGATACAATATATAATATATCCAACATATACAGTGCTTTTTAAATGTGCCTATATCTACAATATTTTAAAAGTGCAAAGTGACTAAGTGAACCAAATACCACATGTACTCAATTCATTAAATCAGATCTTCACTGCAATATGTAAATAAAGTGCAAAGTGTTTATATAAAGTGCATATGTGATTATCAGTGCCAAGCCATCCACAATTCATTTGTGCAAATTATATAGTGAAATGTCTTCTATAAAGTGAAAATTTGCACATCACAAAATCAGGACCTCTTCAATCTCTCCACTTCCCTGTAGATCCACTCTACGTAGAATCCACTTGGGTGGAGGTGTCACGCAGTGCACTTTGTCTCTATTTTCTGGTACAATGATTTTTATTGAACTATAAAAGAGAGAACAGTCATAAAATTCTCATGCAGGGCATATGAACAATAGACACAATGTAGAATTTCATGAAAAAACACAGAAAAAAACGTGCCATAGAGTACTATAGTGTAGACTATTAACCAGCAATGACCCTCCGACCAGGGCCAGGGGTCAACACAGAGTGCCTGAGCCCTAGGACTCAGGGGCTGGGGTGGGTGAGGGGAGAGGACCTGTCCACTTAAAATTGGGTTGAACAAAACCTAAACTGAAGACACAAACAAAAGGGAGAAAAAAAGGAGGAATTAATTGAGGAAGAGGGTGAGAAAAAGAGAAGAGGGGCAGGGTGACGAGAGGAGGAGTGACGGAAGCGAGGAAGCATAATAAGAGAAAAAAGGGGGAGGAAAGGAAGGAAAGTTTCCCCCGGCTGGGAAGTTAAGAAGGTTAATTATAGAGGCCTAGGCTTGTCGGTACAAGGTTGGAAGAGTGTAAGACCACCACAGGGCCCACACCTTGAGAAAGTTAGCATAAGTGTCGTGGAGGATACTGGTAGTCTTTTCAATGATCATAAGGTTCATCAAGATACTCTTCACCTACTTTGTCCTTATTTTTAATTGAAAATTTGATTTATGGATCTATTGAGCCGAGATGTTATTTGGTTCACATAGTTACTATCTTTATAGAATTTACTATGTTCTTCTTGTCCTTGCAAGGATTTCACTCCAAGTTGCTCCGACTTAGAAAAAGGTTCCTGTACTACTTTGGGGGCAACTTTGGAGCTGCTTGCATTGACTTCTATTGAAAAGTTGTTTTGCAAGCCGCGCTGAGGTCGCGCTATGCGGGTGGCTTCAGAGTAGATGTTTTTGAAAGCTGCCCCTGTGGGAACCGGCACTTAGTGTCACTGGTTCCCGCAAAGTGTCAGTTAGTGTCCGACTGTCTGCCACAATATCGCAGTCCCACTATAAGTCGCTGATCGCCGCCATTATAGTATGAAAAAAAGATTCAATAAATATATACCATAGTTTGTAGATGCTATAACTTTTGTGGGAACAAATCAATATGCAAATATACACTGGCGTAAATTTATGAAGAAAATTGATTTTTTTACACTTTATTTTTTTATTGGATACTTTTTATAGCAGAAAGTAAAAAATATTGTTAATTTTTTCTAAATTGTCTATCTTTTTTGTTTTTTAGAGCAAAAAATTAAAATGGCAGTGGTGATAAAATATCACCAAAAGAAAGCTCTATTTGTGGGGAAAAAATGACATCAATTTTATTTGGGTATGGGGCTGCATGACCGCGCTATTGTAAGTTAAATTAATGCAGTGCCGTATCTCAAAAAATGGCCTGATCATGAAGGGGGGGTAAATGTTTCAGAGACAAACAGCTTCACCTCATTTTCTAACACTTTGCTCTACTCCAGATATATATTCTCCTTCAATTACATTGTTTTTGTTCTTCAGTAATTCCAAGGATTTATTTATTTAACTTCAACATATCAAATTACTATTTATATTATGAGCGATATGGAAATGAAAGTGAGGCCAATTTAAATTTTCCTTTTTTTTCTCGAAGTTCTATGACAATTCGGCATTCTAATTATAGAGCTTCAAAACTGCGTCAAGCAAGCTAGATGGCAAATATCCACCCATACTTGTCTATCAGCTGAGATGAGTTTTGACAGTTCCCTTCTCCGTCTTCCTTCTTCAATGCTGGAGGAGAAGCAGTTTATTTTAATCCTTCCTTTATCAACACTAACCCATTACCTGAACAGCAAATGGACCAGTAGCTCTCTCCTTCCATGTCGTGTGACAACTCTTCCGGAAAACCTCTGAACCTTCTTAAACTGGATCTCGTCCCATAATTTCCCCCAATTTCCATAGTATTAGCATGTTAAATAATTGTCACCTTCCTGTGAAGAAAGAGACATTTATACGCAGAGCTCTCTATCTGTCTAGAACTGACATAGCCGTCAGATAACATCCTTCTTAGGATTCGTGAGGTTTAGAGATTCCATTTCTTTTTTTGTGTATATTGGATAATATTAATTCATGTGATATGAAGAAGAAAAGCAGTCAGCCAGCAATCCAATTACAAAAAAAAAAGCCTTTTTAAACTCCTGACATGTCACAATATACAGTGACGGTATAATAAAAAAATTCATTTAAAAAACTGAACCTTTTATCATTCAATTGCATTTCCTTTGTTTATTTATCTGTCTGTGTCTAGGCCCTGGAAGTTTAATCTGGATGAAAGTTATCATTGGGCTAGATTCAGGTACATTTGCGCTTTTTTTACGGAGGCGCAGGGCAACGTATTTGCCCTGCGCCCCCGCAAATTTTCTGCGCTGCCCTCGATTCACGGAGCAGTAGCTCCGTAAATTGCGTGGGCGCTCCGGCAAAATGCCCGGCGTAAGCGCGCGCAATTTAAATGATCCCCTAGGGGGCGGGAATCATTTAAATTAGGCGCGTTCCCGCGCCGAGCGTAGAGCGCATGCTCCGTCGGGAAACTTTCCCGACGTGCATTGCGGCAAATGACGTCGCAAGGACGTCATTTGCTTCAAAGTGAACGTGAATGGCGTCCAGTGCCATTCACGAATCACTTACGCAAACTACGTAAATTTCAAACCCGGGAACGACGGGTATACGTAACATTGGCTGCCCCTGCTAATAGCAGGGGCAGCCTTACGCGAAAACCGCCATACGGAAATGACGTAAACTGCGTACGCAGGGCTCGCGTAACGTTGTGAATCGGCGTTAGTATGCAATTTGCATACTATACGCTGAGCACAACGGGAACGCCACCTAGCGGCCATCGCAAGAATGCAGCCTAAGATATGCGGGCATAAGAGCCTTATGTCACGCATATCTTAGGCTGCAGTCGGCGTAACAAGGTTTCTGAATACAGAACACTCGTTACGCCCGGGCAAGTAAGCAATTGCGCTGCGTAACTATGGTTACGCAGGCGCAATTGCTCTCTGAATCCGGGCCATTGTTTTTTTAAGGCAAGCTAGCTTTTTTTTTTTATAGTCCTTTCCTCCCTCAGTGATCACACAGACTGTACATTGTAACCTGGTGACAAGTCACTAGGTGAGAGGCAGCAGCAAGGGGCTGATTTGTTTGAGACCCACATGTATACACACCTACATGACAATGGATGCACAAATAGGGTCAGTAGTCAGCGGATCCAATCATCTGCTGCGCCTACTACGCCGTCTCACCCCCTTTATCCCGAAAGAGGACATTGCAGTCGTGGTGGGAACAATCATCAATTCCAGACTTGACTACGCAAATGCTCTCTATCTAGGACTCCCCGAATACCAAATCACTCGTCTGCAATTCGTTCAAAATACGGCCGCTCGATAAGTGACTGGCAAAAAACCATGGGAGTCAATCTCACCTTCGCTGAGATCCCTTCATTGGTTGCCAGTAAAAGGTGTATCATTGCATCATTATTTAATTATGATTTAGCAATACTTTTTTGTTTCTTATGTTCTTTTGCTGTTGGTGTCAAGAGTGGTTGCTTTATCATTTATTTAACTACCGTATTTATCGGGGTATTGCGCGCTCCGGCGTATAGCGTGCACCCCTAATGTGGACCCGCAATTCCTGTAAAAAAACATTTTAGTACTTACAGTTTTGGTGTCTTGCGCGGCGTCCATCGGCGGCCCCATCTGGTCCGGCGTCCGTCTGCGGCTTCGGTGGTGTCCTCCCGGCTTCTCCCGCGATGTCTCCCCGTCGAATCGCCGCTTCCCGTGCTCAGTTTGAATGCCTGCGCCGACATATACCGAGTGCAGTACACATTCGGCCAGGCTCGGCTTCGCTCGTGCTCACGCTCTGTGACGTTTATGCGTGAGCACGAGCGAAGCCGAGCCTGGCTAAATGTAGCCGAGTGTACTGCACTCGGTATATGTCGGCGCAGGCATTTAAACTGAGCGTGGGAGGCGGGTATGGGCGTATATCGCGCACCCACGATGTTCCCCTTATTTTAAGGGGAAAAAAGTGCGCGGTATACGCCGATAAATACGGTATATACGCTCCAGCGCAGATTTTTATATAATATCTTGATGTTTTTATTGTTGTCTGTGCCCCCAATAAGGAGATTCACCTTTTCTATTGGTTCTGTTTCCAGTTATAAATGAAAATAAAAGTAAAGGAAAATCCTAAATTTTAGATTGTCACCAGAACAGGGGAACTCTTCCGATAAGGACACTAGTCAACCCGGTGACAACCATGGATTTCCTAACTTTGGAGGGATTTTCTCTCACATACTTTTTGGCTTAGGGACAGGAAGTGAAAGAAAATCTCCCCAATGGGATGCAGATGGCAAAAAATGTACAAGGGTTATAACCCTCCTTTACTCTATCCAAAAAAAAAGTTATACCTTCCAAGTTATGTAGTTCTACTTTAATTAGCATTTTAAAGTAAAAAATCTGGCCAGCAAAAGTAAAAATACATTGCTGACCATAGTTCCTGGTTTCGCAAGTTGATTTGGAGTACATAGATATCAAGGACAATTTAGGTTATTGAGTGGATTTTCAAAGGTTTGCTAATCTTTAGTGAACAGTTCATCTACAAGAAGGAGCAATTTGAGTCTATTACAGCACCAAATGATCTTCATTGCTTCGAGAGAAGTTGCCATGCTGCCTGCTTTACTACTTCTTCTGAACATTGTTAGGTAGATTCACAAAGAGTTAGGCCGGCTTGTCAGTAGATAAGCCGACCTAACTCTGAATCTACGCCGGCGTTTGTTTAAGTGTATTCTCAAACAGAGATACACTTAAACAAAGCTAAGATAGGCCGGCTTGCGCCGTTCTATCTTAGCTTGCAATGTTTCTGTTGTCCGCTAGATGGCGCTTCCATTGCGGCCGGCGTAGATTATGTAAATGAGGGGATACGCCGATTCACGAACATACGCCAGGCCTACACCGTCGCATTACGTAGTTTCCGTAAGGGATAGGCCGCCTAAAGTTATTCCACCTATGAGGTGGAATAACAATGTTAAGTATGGCCGCCGTTACCGCCGCGAGGTTCAAATTTTTTACGTCGTTTGCGCAAGTCGTCAGCGAATCGGGATTTACGTCGTTTACGTACACGTCGAAATCAATAGGCCCGTACGGCCTACTTAGCCGCAATGCGCACTGGGAAATGTAGTCGCCCGGCGCATGCGCAGTGTCAAAAAACATCAAAAAACGTGAGGTCAAGCCTCATTTCCATACAACACGCCCCCCTCCAAGTCATTTGAATTAGGCGCCCTTACGCCCGCTCGTTTTAGGCTGCACCGCTGTAGATTAGCAGGTAAGTAGATTGTGAATCACTACTAGCCTAACTAATTTACGGCGGTGTAGCCTAAAAAGGCTAGGCCGCCCTAAAGTTAGGGCATTGTGTGTGAATCTACCTATGTATTCTCCGTTCCAGGCCGTGTTTTAGGTTTGGTGCTTCGTCAATCCACAATGCAGTACTAAAGCCTTATGTAATGCTTTCCCTCTATGCAATAAGTAAACATTTTCCTGTAATGATGATTGAACATGGAGCAAACACCTGCTGTTTTCGGCTGCTCTATAAATTAGCAACCTGTACTTCTGTCTTTATGTCACTATTTAAATAATAGAGATCTCAGGCGCTCCTGTGAGGTGAATTCAAACAAGTGTTTGTTCTATTTTAGGAACTGTAGACTGCTCAGCAAGCTGGGACAAGCTGTGATTTAGTTTTCCTCTATCCCACCTCCCAATTATCTTGTAGGAGGAAAGTAACAGAACATTTAAGTAAAATTATTTAATGTGAAATTATTGTTTTTTTTTTAAGTTTCATTAAAAAAAAGATATGGTATGGTATCCAGTTGGCATAAATCCCATACAATGCACAACCTAACCCTTTGGACCTCTATGTCAATGTGGACCTCTATGTCAATCTGTCCCAATCTCTGCAATTAAAGTGACACTTTTTGATATCTTTATTCTCCAAAAATAATCCATACACATCCACTACTTTTTTCGGACAGAATGTTGGCTCAAACTTGTGTTGCATACACACGGTCAGACAAATGTTGTCATAAATTCTAAACCTCGAGAACGCGGTCACGTACAACACTACATCGAGCCAAGAAAAATTAAGTTCAATGATTCTGAGCATGCGTTGAATTGATTTCGGGCATGCGTAGGTTTTTGTGCGTTGCAATTGCATTCAGACGATCAGATTTTCCGATAAGAACTTTTGTTGTCGGAAAAATTGAGAACCAACTCTCAAACTCTTGTTGTCGGAAATTCCGACAGCAAATGTCCGATGGAGCCTACACACGGTCGGAATATCTGACCAAAAGCTCATATAGAACATTTGTTGATGGAAATTTCGATCGTGTTTATGCGGCATTACTGTGTTTTCCTGCCCTCCTGTCCTATAGTTCATAGTCCCAAGTCCATCTAAGATGTGAGCAAGAGAAGCTGGCTATGTTTCTACATACAGTGGGACCATAGGGAACAAATGTAGCCACACTTTAAAAGGACGTCAGATCACAGCAACAACAACAAAAAAAAGAAGGGAGATTTGGAGATTTGGGTGAGGCTGAGAGCAATAGACGAGACTTTGTGAGTTAATTTTATGTAGTGGAAAAACTGCCTGCTTGTCCCCTGTCTCTTCTCTGCTGTCCAGGAGACCCCAGCTATCCCTTAACTAACTACCACAAACCCCTCCTCATCCTGTTGCTCCAACCAATCCACCTCTCCCCCATTCTCCACCTACAATCCTTAACCCCATAGTTGCTTCCCCTTCTCACACTGTCATGCTGGCCCTGCACTATCATTTGTTTTATTTTCTCTCGCTCCGGGTCTTACTATATGTAAACAGCTATTTAAAGAGGCTATTTGCAGAAGACTCGCCTTGCCCTTCTTTACTCCATATGATAATGTCTGAGCCGATTATAGGTCATTTTTGGCACCACTGTGGATTTGGACCAGGTGAATTTACCTAATTCCTAAAATCAGAACATGAAGCACCTGCAGAAGCTACAGTTTGCATTGGAATATACAGCTGTCAGCTATATACTGAGGATGTTTGAAATTTGATTTACACACAGGAAACATGTATTTTTCATTTTGGATAGAGTAAGGAAGGTTTAGGACCCTGCCAGGTTTTGACATCTGTGTCCTATTGGACATATTTTCCTTCACTTCCTGTTCCAAGGCAGTATGTGAGATGAAATCCTTACAAATTGAGGGAATCCCTGGTTGTCACCAGGGTCACCATAACTATTGTGCCCACACTTCCTCTCTATTACTGTTTTGAGGACAATCCAAAATCTGGTTATTTCTTTCACTTTGGATGATAATGGGAAACACGACACAGTTATTTTGTTACTTAAAGCAGAGTTCCAGGCTAAATTGAAACCAGATCTTAACCAATCGTGCATTCATGGACACACACAATGCAACATGACAGTGTGAGGCCTCGTACACACGCCCGAGGAACTCGATGGGCAAAACTTATCGTTTTGCTCGTCGAGTTCTGTGTGAAGCCGCCGAGGATCTCGGCGAGCCAACTTTCCTCATTGAACAACGAGGAAATAGAGAACATGTTCTCTATTTGGCTCAACGACGAACTCGTCGGCTTCCTCGGCCGAAAGTGTACACACGACCGGGTTTCTCGGCAGAATACGGCTCCGATCGAGTTTCTGGCTGAATTCTGCCGAGAAACTCGGTCGTGTGTACGGGGCCTGAGGCCCTGCCATGGTGTGAGTTTGGGAAATACATATGGAAATGACACAGGATTCTCAAAGCTGCAGTTTGAGAAGCCTTGTCATGTTTATGCTTAAATAAGTAAATAGTGCAGTGCAAATACAAAAAATCTCCAAATAACAAAATTAATAACAATTAATAGAAGTCCATATAGTGCACGGTGATAAAGAAGGTGCTCCAAAACACAATGGTGACGAATTGTGCAGCAATCTTTCATAAGATCAGTGACCCACAGGAAAGGAATATCCTCCACCAAGGCTATGGATGGCCTCTCACCTCAGCAATTCGACCTGTGGCTAGGTCAAATAGCATATAACATATCCTCCAAATAGTAGATGGTAACAGCATACAAGAAGTCAGCTCTGTGCGTCCCCAGATGGAGCCAGCAATCAGTAAGACAACTCAGCAATCTCCAAAACTTATTCCATGGACCGAAAAGGCAACAAAAGAGAAGGACTAGTGCTCTCCGTTTGTAAAAACTTTAATCTAAAACATATTCAGTAAAAATCGCTCACATTCTCACATTTGTAGACACTCTCAGCTGAGTGTATAGCAAGCAGCATGTACCGGAGCTCGACGCTTCCGGATCAATACAGACAGCGTGTGGGTCTCGTGAGGCAGGCGAACGCGGGTGACGTCGACGTGACTCCTCCCCCTCGTACGCGTTACGTCCCAGGGTAGGCGGGACTTCTTCAGCGTGGGGCGGGGATGTTTATGCTTAGCAGAGAATGCTGTGTTTTCAAATTTCTCTGGGTTTTGTAATGGACCTGGAGTTTGAAGGTTCCAAAGTGTCTTGGGTGGGACGGAACCTTCAATGCTATGTTCAGGTTTTGTTGGAGTCCTACAGCCTGTGTTAGTGCACAGGTGTGCAAGGTCATTGTAAGCAAAGCCTGCTCCCATTTCGGAGACAAAGGTCTGTCAAAAGAGCTATGTGTTCCTGCCAGCGACTACATCTCATGTTGAGGGAGATTCCTGGCCACAGAACTGGGAAAGTAGGGACAGATAAGTAAGTCTGGACGATCAAGAGATGGTCTTGGATACTGAGAAAGCTGAGACGGCTAGCAAGTTCAGGGAGTGAAGGGTGTCTGGAAATCTCTGGAAGAGGGAGCTTGGGGGGCTGAAGAACCCTATTTAGAGGCCAGGAGTGGACCTGCTACTGAAAATGCTACTTTGATATCCCACTTCATACAGTCACGTGACTATCAGCCAAAGTATTTGGTCATGCTATCTCTGCTAAAGGAGAAAATTAGAAATGAGATTGGCTCTGACTTTTTCAGCAGAGATTCCAAGTGCCTGATGTCTCTAGCCAAATTAAATAATTTGTGATTTTTATGACTTGAAATTAAACTTACACTTATAGAAATATCTCAAGTCAAGGTTATGGCGTCAAGCTTTGGTACTTTTGGAGTTATTGATCAGGTTAGTGACTGAGAAGGAATTCATGTCAGAGGATCAGCATCACTGCCAGTTATCCATCATTTTCAGAAAGAAGTCTGCAATTTCCTATAAGGGAACAGGCATGGCAGGTAGCCTATTTTAAATGTAGGTTTTCTTTACATTGGAATCAGATCCTCTCTCATCAATAACTTTAAGTTTACAATGAAACAGCCATTGTGGAATACCAAGGCTCTCATATTAGTCATCTATAACACTGTCAATGGCTTTCTGCCATCATACTAATTAAATATAAACACACAATCTGTCGGAGAAACCCTGTTAGAAGGAGCAGGTGTTCCATACTTTGTCAGTAAATGCATTCCCTGGGGTATCAAACTTGTTGCACACATTACATGGCACTTGATAATGTTTCAATTAATGTTAGACAAAATATTTAGGACATTTGCAGACTGTAAGATTAAAGGCAGAAGTCCTTGCAAACTTTTAGTTGAACCTTTCAGGATAACCTTCTTTATACATCGGCAAAGTGTGTGATACATGAAACGTAATATGATTTGGCTGATATTTTCTTTTGCTTTATGTTTTTCTTCCAATTCTTTGCCAGTAACCTGAATCTAGAACAAATCCATTTGTAGTCCGCAGGGACGGTGAACTTCTGGTGCTTCAGCTTTTTACTCACATGTGTCTGTTGTTGGGTATTGACATCTGCGTCTCTGACCTTCCTCTGAACTCTTTTAGAAGTCTTTATCAAGATGGCTATTTTCTGTTCAGTATACAGTGCAAGCTTTGATTCATTTCATAGTCAATTGTGCTGTGATGAAGAATAAATGGGACAGCCCTTTTTAAATAATAAAAACGTTTCGTACTGTTTTGGGAAAGCAGCTTTGTCTTAAGTCTCTGCAAGGATGTGTGCAAATGAGACAGGACAAGTCCTGTCCACTTACATCACTTAAACACTTGTGCACACGATAGCCATGAACCCTAGAAACAGGTTAATAAAAGGTCCATTACAGCTGTCCAAAAAACAACAATGGAAGTTTTTCCAAATGATTCAGCTGCTTGATGCTCTTTTTTGACCCAGCTTCTTAATAAACATGCATATCATTAAATATGTATCTTCCTTCGTGTTCGTGTAATTTGTACTTACCCTGTACATGACCCACCATTGATGTGAAGGCTGCTGACTTTTTTACCCATGGGCATACAGTACTGCCAGTTGTTTGGCCTCCCAGATAAGTGTGGTATAGCAATGAACATGTGCCTAGGTTAAAGTCATTCATGAATTTCTACATTCTGAAAAAAACAGTACATGAGCTTTAAACAAACCTTCACTGAACTTTGTAGCTGCAGGCACTGTGGAGTAATTCATTCTAAAGATTTACAAAAATACAGATTAAGTAATTGCAGTCCTACTCTCAGTAGCCCAGTCAAATTTGTTCCCTCTCCCAGAGCTCCTTCTCTGTGTTAACATTATTTGACAGCTAGTCACAGACATAAATAAAAGCTTGGAACAAAAGTAAACTCTTATTTTCAGTAAAAAACAACAACTTTTCCTGGAGTTTGGCTTTGCAATTCTTGTATAGGTTAGGGAAAAAGAGATATACAAGTAATTAAACATTTGAAGTGTTAGTTGTAAGACTAAAGTGGAAGACATGGGATCTTAAATAAGTCTTTGCTTTAATGAAAACACCTTTTCACCCCTGCCCAACTTCCATCTGCAAATTAACATACTTTGAATTAAGCAGTCTTCTGGCCAGTTATGTAATATCCAAAGGTTTCTGTCTCTTCTCCCTGCCGTGGCAGAGGGAAGTCATCAGGACAGCAGAGAGAACTACTGTACTGTGAGCCCAGACCTTGATAATGACGCAATCCCAGGGAGTGCATCCATTACAGCCTGAAATCACAGAAGATGGTTGAATGATGCTGGCTATCATACAACAATTCAGGCTGGACCTTGAAGATGTAAGCCTCCAGAGGACAGAGTGTAGGGTAGGCAGGTGACACTTTGTCCATGTTCCCCTTCTTATTGGGTGCCAATTGTGGGTCACATAGGAGGCCTGCCCCGGGTGTTTTTTTTCTGGGCTACACTAGGCACCTTGGATAGGGTCACGGCCTTACACATGGGGTTCCGTTACATGTGCCATGCTCAACAATGCCCTTGGCAGCCCTCTAACTCAAAGATGGCTATACACCGTGTACACTTAAACAGATGACTGAACTCTAGTTAACTCTCTTCATGTTAATGTACACCACTACTGTCACTTGTTGCATTTAGGAGAGACTTGCTGGATCAATGCTCAGTCCACCTGTTCAGCATATCTCTGCTACATCACTCCCAGCAACAGAATGGTTACACTGTGTGCCTAGCAGGGGCTTCATGTAGCCCTTGCTCTTCCATACCTGTGCACAGGTCGGGGACCTCTGAGCACTGATTCATTCCCTTTGCTATGGGAGACAGACCACCAGGTGAGATAATGCAGACAACAACTACCTCACAACAAGAGGTTGTCCCACCTCTCACAGATACACGCTTCAGGACAGGCTGCTTGCTAAACCTTTGTTACCCTAGGTAACCACTTGCTGTTTTCTGTACTGCATTAACTCGTGTACTGCTGCCTTTATACCCCAATGTGTTCTAACTGACCCAAGCTGTAAACTGTGTCTGCTGGTTTCTTACATACACTTCTTTAGTAATTTCCGACCAAGCAAGGACAACATTTAAAAAACTTTACTGGAAACTCTCAGCAAAACTTTTCCAAAACAAAGTCTTTCCCTAACAATCCTGGTCCGTAACTTAAGCTTGTGGCTGCCCCAGCATATCTGCACAGGAAATAATCCATAACTGATTGAATTCATCTTGGCAGTATCCAGTAGCTGGTGTTCTTCAGGGTGGACTGCAGGTCCTGGTAATCCCCCTACATGTGGAAGGTTCCTAGAGGCAAGCAAGGCCTTCTCTTGCAGATGCAGCAGCAGCTCTGTGTAGTGGCTGGAGATTACATGCTGTGTCGTCTGTGTCTTTTGCAATACAGTCTGTCTGGGCAGAGCCATCCCCTCTTTTAATAACAGCAAAAGGAGAGAGGCAAAGCTCAACAAAAAAGGCGGGAAATTAAGTTAACCCTTTCCTTCCCGACTGGGGCAGCAGCTGTCTTACTTGCCAGGATTTCAACCTACTTTCAAGCACCAGGGAAGAAGTGAGCATTGCCACAAAAACTACCTTTTATTTTTAATTTGCTGAGCTTTTTTTGTTTTTGTTTTTTTGGAAGTTTAACTTTAAACTGCTCATACTCCGACCTAACTCAAGCTTGGTCCAGAACAATGTTATTTATAAAAGATAAAGCCATGTTACAGACCTAACCTGTGAGATCTGTTCTTTTGGTACACTGTCAAACATCATCAGCTCAAGCCAGATAAGAAAAATAGAGGCAACCTGTGCAAACAGTATGTATGATGGAAAAGTTAGGCGGAGCCCATTTATACAACAGTTATTGGCAAGTAAGGCCTAAAATTATCTTTCTATATAGCAATAATGTTCCACATGTACGGCCACCTAAGTTTTATATATAATTTATCTATCCTTCCATTTTTTTTAAACTCATGCAAGCTCTCTCCTGTGCTTATCACATTACCAAAAAAAAACCTTGGTTGATGATTAGGTGACCACCTCCAGAGAGAACTAAAAGCAGCATTTTCTTTAGAAAGGTACCGGTAAATATTTTAGCCTGTTCATATTACATTACAGTTTTAGCAATAGGGCCACTTTGTGTTTTTTTTATGTTATGTTTTTATTTTTGTATAATCTTTGTATATTTTTATTGGATATGTTTTGACTCACCAAGAAATGTAAACAAAAAATGCATGTGCAAATGAGCACATATCTATTGAAATTAGAAAGTTGTAACATTAGAACAAAAAATGAAATGAAAAAATTTAATATTCCTAGATGCCTAAACTGATACAGGGCCTGTAGAGTTAATAGCTTAATAATCTGAACTTCTCAGTGCAATGAGAAGAACATTTATTGGACAGAGCCATGGAGATCTATTCAGAGCAAAATCAATTCACCTAAACTCTGCAAAATGGTCAATCAATGGTGAAAAATCCATCATATGCGGCGACCTAGTGTTTGCAGCTGAACGAATCGCGCCTTCCTGTTATTATACAACAATGAGCATTTGCTGGCTGAGCCATTTAAGCTGTTTTTATGAGCAATACAGAATATACGGAGCTATTCTTTTTCCGGGGATTGCAGCAAAAATGAACATAATAGAAAGGTAAACAATAGATTGCATAATTTTATTTATTTAAAAATGGGTAAACACTGCCATAAAATCCTCCCTTAGCAGTCTCTAGTGTATTGTTATGTTTTAATAACCATGGCATGTACCAGGATTCTTCCACCAAGATTTCAATTATGTATCTCCGACATGGCTGCCAGGAGCCATAGGTGTTGCTTTGCTAACGGGGAAAGCAAACGGTTAAAGCTAAATAAAATTGTCTTCTGGGTTTTGTGCATGACCTTGAGCAAGTCACTATGTCTTCATCCCTCAGGCAAAAAAGATGAAATGATTGAGCTGAGTGGCTTAAGTCTTCCATAGATATATTGACTGTGCTGCTCGGACTAAACCAGACAGGAACGGTGTCTCTTCTCTTTTTCTCTAGTTTGTTAACAAATTGAAAAATGTAGTATTATATGTTACTACAGTGACATTTCAACAAAGTAAATACTCAATTCCATTTATTTTATAAAATTTGCTGGAAAAAAATAAATAAAAAATGATCTGCCCCATTTTATCCCTATTTTTTGGTTGGATGTATTTAGGGTAATTTATTTGATTTATTTTAATGCTTTTATTTGTATTTCTTTTTCCCTTTTTGTGTGTATTTAATTATCTGTGTACTGTATAAGGTTTATTAATAGCATGCTTACATAGGTATACAATTTATATTACAATAGTACTTTTACAGTAACAAAAGGCATAACTAAAGCAGTTCCTATCAGGGTCTAAAGAAAGTGAATACGTAATGCAAAACATTATTAGTGTTCAGAATATGAGTGCAGTGTGCAAAACATAAGAAAAGCATACAAAATTAAGTACAATTTTTTTCAGGAATTATTTAGGAATTTAGAATTCCTTTGACAGAACATACATGGGTTTGACTCCAGATGGCTTTGACAAACATTACTGTGCCGAATCCGAAACCCTGATTGAAGTCAATAAGACCCGTATTTTAGAAATTAGTATTGGCCATTTTCTAGGCTAATAAGAAATGGAATGGAAGGCTGCGTACACACGGTCGGTCCATCCGATGAGAGCGGTCCGAAGGACCGTTCTCATCGGTTAACCGATGAAGCTGACTGATGGTCTGATGTGCCTACACACCATCAGTTAAAAAAAAGATCAAGTCTAACGCAGTGACGTAAACACAACGACGTGCAGAGAAAAATTAAGTTCAATGCTTCCAAGCATGCGTCGACTTGATTCTGAGCATGCATGGGTTTTGAACCAATGCTTTTGCATACTAACCGTCGGTTTTGACCGATCTGTTAGGCGTCCATCGGTTCAATTTTAAAGCAAGTTCTACATTTTTTGACAGAAGGATAACGGACCGATGGGGCCCACACACGGTCGGTTTGGACCGATGAAACTGAACTTCAGTCCATTTTCATCGGTTTTGTCCGATCGTGTGTACAGGGCCTAAAACATATAAAATGGAAGGCTGAGCATTGCCCTGGGTAACACGCAACAAAGCAAAAAATCCCAGTTAGTGGGAGCAGGAAAAAAAATGTGTGTGCTTTTTTATTTTATTTAGAGGACAGTTCTAATCGCATGTAATACTTTTTCAATCGTGCCATTCACACTGTGTGTTTTGTCTGCATTCATGTGTCAAAACAGGACAGGTTTTATGTATTACTTTTGGGAGATGCAGACTAGAATACTGCAATCACTGAGCAGCAAATGATATCACCTGTAATGTATTTCAGTTATCTTCCAAACCTGGCCTGTTAGTGGGCCCTGAGGACAGGGTTGATGACCACTGATCTAGAGCATGCAGCCTGACAGGCCAGGAAAGGGGGGGACTAGTGTGCCCTCAAAGCGGGCAAGGTACTTTGTCAGAGAGGATCCTCCTGGAAAAGCACCTGGTCCCTATGTTGATGAGGTCAAGGCCCTCTTCTACATCTTCTCCACAACCATGTCTCAGTGGTTGTGAGGTTCTTCAGGCTTATCAAAATCTGAAAGCCTCCTTTAGAAATAGGCCTCTATGTGAATGAGTAATGGGTACTTACATAGTACACCTACTCCTTCACAAAAAAATATATAAACAGAAAATAAGTTTCATGCATCATAAATCAGGTCATCCAGCAATGCAGATCCTCATCAATCATGATGAGCAATGCTCACCAACCCACCTAAAGAAAAAACGTGCTGTAAGTCCAATCCTTTCTCTTACTTGCAACAAATGACAGCTTCTGAGTCCAGCTGCTAAAAATAAATGTTCATATTTGGTCATTACCTGGGAGGCCCCACCCCCTTGTTTACATTCTGCTGAACCTGTCAGTCATAGTGAGTGAATGAAGGGTTGGACATGTCATGGGGTCGGCAGTAACCCCACGTGGGTACGCTTCAGATACCAGTAAACATTTTTACACACTTTTTTACTATTTTAAGTCTTCTTTATTTGCACTAGTCTCCCTGCTTAGCCTAAGATTCAACACCACAGAAAAAGAAAATGGAAAAAAAATCTGTCTTTTTGTTTATTAATATTTTCACTATCAGCTTCCCTTCCCAGACCAAAATGCTGACGTTTAAAATTTCTGCTAATTGCCAAATAAATATACCAATGCAATTAGAAAAACGTTATGCCCTTGTGATATCTCTAATTATAACATTTAAAGCAGCGGTGAATTGTGTGCATGGACTCTGGTCTTTTCCCCCTTATAGTCCTGTTTGGTATAAATATTGACTAGGTTTTAATTAGGAAAGAATGCTGGAAAAAATAGAAGAATTTTCTGTAATTTTCCAGTGCAACCTATACATATTTTAGCAAATAAAAGGTATTACAACCCATGGTTTAAGGATGCTGCACACCCCTGATAATACTTGAAGAAAAGGAAATTTACCCCTAGGGGCTTTGTGTTGCAGCACGGTATAAATAATGTACAAGTAGGTAAAAAAGTATAAATTTATTGATAGGGTATCAAAAAAGAGCCCCTAGACAAAAAAGGGAACTCAGGATATGAGCTTTGATAAAATCAACCCATAAACAGAAAGGCAAAGAAATACATCACAACATGGTAACAATGATAATTCAAATTTGAACAGTACTATATGCATATAAGCAATATGTGCGGAAAAAAGCCCCTACGCGGTTCGACCTTCGTAGTAGCGGTCTTCTTCAGGGAGCCAATGTTTTTACTCAGACATAGGTTCTATGAAGAAAATATATAAGCAGATACATCAAAAAGTAAACAACAAACATAATCATGAAGAGGACCTGTCCACCCCAACATAAGGATAAAAGTGGGGGTGCATGGTCTCCTCCCATAACAATATAATAAAATAAACAATGATGTACAAAAATCTAAATGCCACTCACCAAGACACATATCGAAAAACAGACCGGGATCGGGCACCGAGTCACACCATCGAGAGCAAGGCTGGGTAGATGGGAAGGCAGACAGGGGAAAATAGGAACAGGCCCTGGGGTCAGATGGAAAAATTACTCCAGGGCAGAAACCAAGAGGCCAAATCACTATTGGGCCTACGAGAGGTCACACATGCGTGTCGTGACCTGCATACATATTTTATGCACCCAATTGTTTATCCCAAAACAAGTCAATAAAGTCTTCATATTGGCCCATGTGCGTAAAATCACAGGTTATTTCAGATGCACAGGAGGCATAGGTGCAGTCTCTAGCCCTGCTATCAGCAGCCTGTCAAAATCGATGACAAGCTGAAATATATGGCAGCTGAGCGCTGTACCAAGTGGTACTTGGATTTAGGGCTGTATGCGTTCAGTAACCCATGCCCAGAAACACAAGAAGTTCGAGGCATACATGCATGCGGCCCTAAAACCGAGTACCTGTAAGTTACTTACCACTCTGTTACAGATTTTGACAGGCTGTTGGCAGTGGGGCTGAGCACTGCAACTGTGCCTCCCGGGCACCTAAAAATTCTGATATTTGATACACAGGGGCCAAATCACTCATGTGCATGTAGTTTAAGGTCAGATTAAAATTTTAATAATTTTAAAATAAAATTCCAAATGACTTCACATTCGCTTATGTGTGCATTTGACACTCATGCAGTAAACTTAAACATCCAACATCCAAAGGTTAGAGATGTTTGCTCTACCTCCCTATAAAAGAAGTGGCATGAGGATTTATCCTCTCTAACCGAGGAAGATTGGAATGCCTGCCTGGATCAGTTCTTGACGGATATTATCTCGGCTAGGGACAGGTTTATCAAAATGTAACTATTGCACAAGTGTATTATACCCAGTATTTACCCACAAACATCAGCTGTTTATCACAAGTGCTCTACGGAATAAGGCTCTCTTCTCCATATGTTATAGCTCTGTCCTAGATTGCAAGACATGTCGAGAGGCGAAATATCCACTATCCATACAGTTGGATTAGTGGCGGTTCCTGCAGACCTTCCTATTTTGTGTTTGGGCATGACTGGTATTCTTGGGGAATCTCAATATGTAAAATTGCTAATTTTCTATACTGCCTTCTATGTTAGAGTGGAAGATGGTGATTAATAAGGTCCTACACATACTGTATATAAGCAAACCTATGATAGTCGCAATTGTCCTAAGACATGTAATACAATAGATAGACTCTGATAGCCGGATTTAGAAAGACTTACGACGGCGTATCAGTAGATACGCCGTCGTAAGTACGAATGCGTGCCGTCGTATCTTTGCACGCATTCTAAAAATGAGATACGCCTCACTGTTGTTAAGATCGGACCGGTAAGTCTCCTACGCCGTCGTATCTTATGTGCATATTTATGCTGGCCGCTAGGGGCGTGTACGTGGATTTACGCATCGAATATGTAAATGAGCAAGATACGCCGATTCACGAACGTACGTATGCCCGTCGCAGTAAGCTACACCTTTTACGTAAGACATACGCCGGCGTAAAGATAAACCACCAAAAAGATGGCTCAGCCCATGCAAGGTATGGACGACGGAACAGCTGTCGTATTTTACGTTGTTTGCGTAAGTGTACATGAATGGGGCTGGGCGTAGGTTACGTTCACGTCGAAAGCATTGAGCCGACGTCGTTTCGTAGGGAGTATTTGCGACGTGATTCTGAGCATGCGCGCGCATGTGCCATACGAACGGCCCTCATTTACATGGGGTTACGGTTGATTTAAATGTAGCCCGCCCACTACATGCCTACCTTAAATTAGGCGGGGTTACGCCGGCCCATTTGCGCTACGCCGACGTAACTTACGGAGCAAGTGCTTTGTGAATACTGTACTTGCCTCTCTATGTTACGTCGGCGTAGCGCATATGAGATGCGTTACGCCGGCTTAAACATACGCCGCTCTACCTGAATCCGGCTATGAAGGTATTAACTGTCTATGCTTAATCAGTGTTTTTTTCTAGACATACCACTGTTACTTGTTATAATATCCCTGTAATGTTTGCTACTCCACTGATGCTTTAACAGAGAAACAATTACCATCTTCGCCTGCCCTCCCTTTTACCCCATACTTACGCCGTTGGATTGCAAATGTATGAGTGTTAGTTGTGACAAACAAGATATATATAGACTAGTTCAACAAGGCATGTGAAAAAAATGAACTGCCTTACCAAGTCAAAAATATCACATAAACATCAATGACATGTAAACAGTCATCCAAAGTAAAGTGCATCAGTGCAAGGATAAACGTATGCATACAAAATGAATTAAGAAAAACTGCATATGTACTAAAGAAATTAAAATGTGAATGAAGTTCAATGAAAACCAGGTCTGCTAAAATGTCCACACTCAAAACCAAACTGGTAAAAGTAGTATCAAAGTCAAATAGAAGAACCAAGGCTGATGTCAAAATCACCCGGGATAGTGCGTCCTCCACCAGGGGTAAGGCATGGGTACTCTTTCCAGAGACTGTGGACCCACGTGCTAGCAGCAGCGAGTCAAACCAAGCTGAGATGAAGGGAACCAGAACGCTAATGCAGGTCAATGTAGTCCCAACGATACACACCAAGATCCTGTCCAATGGATATTCAAATATGGGGGTCATAGGAAGAAAACATGCCTCCACATGTTGTAGATCAAAACGTTATTAAAAAAAATAGTACATACATCGTAAAGATGTGTACAAGTAAAATGTGATCACAGATTGAAACGCAATATGAAGAGCTAGACTAACAAATCCGACGCGTTTCGTCCCACTGGACTTCAACTGGGGTATAAACATTACACTGACAAAAAAAGATGTTTGCTCATCTCTAGCCCTGACTTCTGTACTTGCACTTTGAATTGTGGGAGAGTGAGAAGAGGAAGTTACCAAACCGTGACTTAGCTGACAAGTCTACATTTGCATATAGTGATCGACTGTTTTCAAGAGTTTTCAAGGATGCAAAGATATAATTATAACAGTAATCAACAGGCAAGTAAGCCACTGTATGTGCAGAAACCTAAACTCTAATTTCTGCATGATATTTAACACATTTCCGTTTAGCCCAGGTGTTCCTTTATTATGATCTGTATGCCTGGGGGGGGGGGGGGCTGTAGGATCAACCAATCACGTGACCATTTATGATTGGCTGTCACAGTGGTCACATGATTGGGAGCGGGTTCCACTGACTCCTGATCATTAGCATGAACCAAGAGCTGTGTATGACAGTCACTGAGCTGGGAGCACGTAGACCTCAGCACAAAAGGCTCTGCTGCCAATGGCCACATATATGCAGCATGTGAGTGTTAGCGCCCACCCTCATTGCTGCCACACATATGCATTATATGGGCAACAAAAAGTTAAAGAAACTTGTGCAGAACAAAATGACAGAACCCATCCCCTGACCCACCTATACTCACCTTTTTGTGCCCCCCTTCTTACCTTTGCTCCTTTGGAGCCATTTCAAATACAGTGTATGGGAGAGTGTGTGACATCATTGGTGCAAAGGCCTAGCAAATAATGGCTTGGCCCCAACACTGTCACATGAGGAGGAGGAAGACATCAACACTGTGAAAGTATGTATATATGGGTCAAGGGGTGAGCTTTAAAGCCTCATGTACACTGGATGTTTTGCAAAATCTACTAGATGCATTTTGGCATAAAAAATGCTTGGCGCTTGTAAGCACGTGTAATGCGTTTAGGCCCATCAAGCACTTGGCCATTAATTCATTTTATTGGCCATAATAATATTTTCTGGCCATTGAAATTAATTAACATTCAAATCTTAAAAGCAACTAGCTTTAGGATGCATTTGCACATGTTTATACATGTCAATCATTTTTGAAGCTGCTTTGGGAAACTGGTCACACAAAAAGGAGGAAGCCTGCAGAAGCGAGGAATAAAATTAGTATTTGTATTTATTCCTTTCCCCCCTAGCAAAATTAAGACTTAACCCATGCAGTGTAGGGGAGATCCCATTGCATGGGTACCTTTAAAAGCAGCTCAGAGTTGGATTTATAAGAGACTGTGAATTGGCAGTGACAGACTTTCTTAAAAAAATAATGTTAATCGATTTGGTAGGTTGATTGAAGTCAGTTGCTTATCACAGTATCCTGACAGGCAATGTAGTCTAAGCAGTGAGCAAAGGAACTTCATAGTGTTAAATCATTAACCCTCCAAGCCGTAGTAAATAACTGCCCCAAAATGCACACGGGAGAATGTGGTGACAAAAGAGTGATGTTTTTTTCTAGTTTAATGAAGTACGAAGTAAGTAGAATGCTGTGTATAGAATTTGCATGTTCTCCCTGTGTTTGTATGGGTTTCCCCTGGGTGTCCACTTTCCTCCCACAATCCAAAGACATGCTGGTAGGGAAATTGGCTCCTTTCTAAAGTGGCCCTAGTAGTGCATTTATGTATGCGTGTGAAATAGGAGACTCATATTGTAAGCTCTATGAGGGGAGGGACTGACGTGAATGTATCAGGGACGTGCGGTGAGGACAGTGGCTGGTGAGGCACTGGCTAGTATCAGAGCCAGATACACACAGGTTACATTCGCCATGAACGTTGGAGCGAGAGCAATAATTCTATCACTAGACCTCCTCTGTAACTCTAAACCGGGAACCTGTAAAAAAAAAAACATCATCTTTTACATTATACAAAAAAAGCGGGCTAACTTTAGTGTTTTTTTATTTTTTATTCATGAAACAGTTTCTTTCCAAAAAAGAACACGTTTAAAAAATTGCTGTGTAACATGAAAAGTTTCAAGAACCACCATTTTCTTCCCTAGGGTGTCTGCTAAAACAATATATATATATATGGGCAGATTCACGTACCTACGCGCATCTTTACGCCGGGCGTAGCGTATCTAAGATACACTACGCCGCCGTAACTTACGTAAGTTACGGCGGCGTAGTGTATCTTTGGCGGCGTAAGGGCGCGGAATTCAAATGGCTGTGATGGGGGCGTGTTTTATGTAAACATGTCGTGACCCAACGTAAACAACGTTTTTTTTTAACGGCGCATGTGCCGTCCGTGGGGGTGCTTCTGACGGTGACGTCATTCTACGCAAATCCCTATTCGCGAACGACTTACGCAAACAACATTAAAAATTCAAATTTTGACACGGGAACGACGGCCATACTTAACATTCAGTACGCCACCATATAGCAGCTTTAACTATACGCTGGAAAAAGCCGAACGCAAACGACGTCAAAAAATGCGCCGGCCGGACGTACTTTCGTGGATCGCCGTAACTAGCTAATTTGCATACTCGATGCGGAATTCGACGGAAACGCCACCTAGCGGCCGGCGGAAAAAATGCACCTAAGATCCGACTGGTACTAAGACGTAGGCCTGTCGAATCGATCGCAGATGCCGTCGTATCTTGTTTTGTAGATACAAAACAAAGATACGACGCGGGAAATTTAAAATTACGCCGGCGTATCAATAGATAAACCGGCGTAATTCTTTTGTGGATCTGCCCCATAATGTTTGGGGGTTCTGAGTAATTTTCGAGCAAAAAAATATATGATATTTACATGAAGGAGAGAAGCGTTAATATTGGCCTGGGTGGCAAGGGGTTAATTACCATAAGTTATGTACAAATAATTGTTATATATAATTTTTAAGGTAATTTACTATATGTTCAAAAGCTATACTTAATAGACAAATTACTGAAGTTTGAAGTTATAACTTCCAACCAAAAATTTCACAGTAAATAGATAAATATTAAATAAATATCTTATCACATATACAAAATAATATATGATTTGGCTTGTACCTTTTTCATCAGAAGCAGATTCTCATTCTCCCTCTTAACTGTGTGAGGAAAACATGGGATTGTGGGTAAATCTTATACACATAAACCAATGTTTTTCCTTCTATTTAAAGGGGTTTTCACCCATTTTTTAAGTTTATTAAAAGTCAGCAGCTACACAAAGTGTAGCTGCTGGCTTTTAATAAACTGACACTTACCTGCTCCACGGCTCCAGCGACGCGCCGGC
This sequence comes from Rana temporaria, assembly GCF_905171775.1. NCBI lineage: Eukaryota > Metazoa > Chordata > Amphibia > Anura > Ranidae > Rana > Rana temporaria. Next base: position 629,265,585 of record NC_053489.1, on the reverse strand, counting down.
CGGGGCTCCGCTCCTCGCCCCCCCTCGCCGGCCGGCGTCTTCATTTCTAGTGTGGGCACCCAGCAGTGACAGCTTTCGGCTTCACGGCCGGGCACCCACTGCGCATGCGCGAGCGGCACTGCGCATGCGTGTGCGGCGTGGCACAGTCCGATTGGACAGGCGCTCGCCTACAGGGAGGGGCTGTGAAAAGGCGATTAAGCTAATCGCCTTTCCAGACCCTCGGCGGAAGGAGGAAGTGGGACAGGAAGTCCCCTTCTCCTGAAGCCCCCACTCCCCCCCCAAAAAAATTACATGCCAAATGTGGCATGTAAGGGGGCGAGGAGTGGGTTAAGAGGAAGTTCAATTTTTAGGTGGAACTCCTCTTTAAGAGGGCTGGGCTGGAAGGGAGCATTTGTCTTTTAGACACATTCCCCCTTCTATGACACTGCAGTGAGAGGCGTGCTTCACTGCAGCATTTTTATTGGACAGTTTGGGCCAATGGTGCTTTATCATTGGTCCAAGGCTCCAAGCCATACATTGAGCTCAGTGCCTCTGACAAGAAGTGAGGAGAGGCACTGTGAGCTCATCCTCTCAGTCTGCTGCAAACAAAGTGGGCCAGCTTATATTTAAAATGGCTGCCAAGCTACGACCCTCGAAGTTGATTGATTTTTTTTTCTTTTTATGTTCATGGCAGGTGAGGCTCTGCCTCACCAGGTTCCCCTGACTGCATGTCCCGGGATTGTACAACATGTAAAATGCTGTGTAAATTGTTGGCGCTATAAGTACCTGTAATAAATTAATAATACTGCACACAGGACTGTTCTCATAATCATCTATCCAGAATGGAATTAGAAGTTAACTCTACCCAGCTTTAGATGGAAACCAATAAGCCAAATCATAGAGACCTACAGAATTTACTGCGATGCATTGGGAAAATTGCAGAAGAAAAAGATGACACCAAATTCTGGAGGCGATATCTCACCAAGTGAACTACAGTGTGCCATTCATCTTGTGAGCAACCACACAGAACTGAAATATCCATTATGGGTAGAGATGACCTGCAATATTTTTAGATTTCGTTTTTTCACATGCTGCTTATTTTTCTCAATTGTCGTTCTTCCTACAGAGGACACCGGCAGTCCATAAAGCCTGAGCACAATAAAACAATTTAACCAATCATCTCGGCATACATCGTCTGCTAAGGTGCACTTGAAGCTGTGTTAGCAGAATTCTATTTCAAGAAAGGAAAGAAAACTTCTTTCAAGTACTTTTAGTGCTTTGTAGATTTTATCGGATGGGCTGAAGTGCTTCACTTTTTCATAGTTTGTCCCATGCTGTTATTTTTCAAGTAGATCTATAGGCTAACATAAAGTCCTTCATATCCCAGTGATGCACTGTGGAGAGCTGGTAAAAGCAGCTTTAACAATCTTAGAATTATGGTTTCTATTTGAATGAAAAATATTACTGTATCATTGCTGCAGAATAATTAAAGGAAAGCTGACATAAGAGAAATGTGGGGGCTACCATTGCTGAATTCTTCTTTAAAAGTCAGTTACCTGAATAAAATGCTAATCCTGTTCTCCACTGCCTTTTGAGTTATTTGGGTTGACTCACTTAAAAGGTTATGTAACGGCTACCCATGTAGTGGGAGGGTATCAGCCGTTGGAGAAGTCCTTTTCCCTGGCAAGCTTCGATATGCAGGTACCACCGTTATATCCCATCGAACGCCCTTTCAAGAAACGAGACGGGCTACGTTTGCAGAGTCAGGCAGACTGACTTTTAATGCCACATTTTACCTCCTTATATAATCCTTAAATAATGACTTATAATCCTCCTTAAATAATGACATTCCCTTAAACCAATCAGTCGCTAGACGTTTTGGCTCCTAAACTTAGCTTGATCAGACAATAGAATTCAATTAACCTTTAAAACAATTATCACTCACACATAATCCCCATCAGCATACACCTCACAGGAGGCTGTTACCTACACAAAAGAGAGTTCATTAGCTATGCAAAGGGAACATTAGCATTCAGCAGTGAAAGAGACCCTTGTCCAATTAACCCTTTGAGCTCAGAATACAATGTGGTACATCCAATTGTGACAAGCCATGCAGTTCCTTGTAGTCCTCCCTGCATGAAGATTATAAATGTCCAGGCAGAATACATAGGTCTGTTACAGGTTAGTTCACAGTTTCAGAAGAAAATGAAAAGGTGAACTAACACCCTCCTAACCCCCAGGTCTCCAATGTACTTACTCCCAAAGGTGATGAGCTGTCAGTGCCCAACTGCCTATGCAAATGGTGCAGTGGTCAAGGTAATTTGAAAGCATCACCCATGGAGGTAAGTACACCGAGGAATCTGCGTGGTGGAGAGGGTGTACAGTGTTAGTTCACCTTTTAAATATTTATGAAAAGGTGAACTAACCCTTTATGTAGTAGAGACTATTCACCGATCAACGTGAATGGTAGTGAATAAAGTGAAGCTGTGTTCACCTTAAAAGAGTTGTAAAGGGAAAAAAATGTTTACAGGGTATAGAGACATAATAGTTAACTGATTCCTTTTAAAAACGTTTAAAAATAGATAAAAATCAATCATATAATGTACCTGTAGTTTCAGTTTCGTTTTTGCATGTTATCCTGCCTCTGTGCTGTATAGAGCCATAGAGAAGTGATGGTTTGGAAAACGAAACTAGAAGCTCCCAGTACTGTACTCATCAGGAAACAGACAACCAGGAACTGTCCAGAACAGAGCAGAATTACAGCAACATCAGAGCAAAAACGAACAATGAGGACATGAAACCAGGACTGCAGTAAGGAAAAGGAAGCTATTTAGCTAAAAAAAAAATCCTTTAGTGACCCTTTAACCAGTCATATACTAGTAAATGCTCAGTTTTTTTTATTTTCCTCACATGCAATTGAGTGTTCAAAAAGTAATTGTAACTTCAACTTATTCACTAACATGCACTTTCCTACGTGGACAGCCTTAGCTCCTTTAATAAATCAACCCTATTGACTCACGCAGGTAAGACATTCTCACTTGCTGCAGCCAGAAATAACCATGTGTCTAGTATTTTCAGCAATAGCAGCTGACATATTTCTCTCAAAAACACAGAAAAGAAAGTGCTAGATGGGTGTTATAGTTCAGCAGTATTGGCTACGTAAGGATGTGTTCCCCAACAGCCTTGCTGTATTTTATTTTCCTTTTGCTTTTGACAGTTTTATTTAGCAGAGTATGTGTATGACATCACCTGCCAATTATTCTGTTTAGGAGGCATTAAAGTCCTGTGCCAGGGATGGTCTAGAGCAGTGGTTCTCAACCTTACTAGTGCCGTGACCCCTTGATAAAATTTCCCATGTTGTGGGGACCCTATTTTCCTAGCGTGGGTTGTTGACACCCAAGGCAAGACAAGTAATTTGCGCCCCTAAACCACGGACATTTAGCGCTCCCTAGTCCCTTCCACTCGTACAGTAAAACCCCTTATGGTACATTTTGGGATGTACCACTCTTTCCTTATTCGACTTTTTTTCCCTTTTATGTCTCTCTATCCTCATTTCTTGTTTTTTTTTCATGTCCCTTTCTCTAGCTGTCTTTCTTGTTCTCTCTCTTATTCTGTGTTCCTCCCCCTCTTTTCCTCTCCATTCCATGTATTCTCTATTTTTATTCCTTCTCTTACTCCTTGGTGGGGGAGAATGGGATGAGCGGCAGTGCTGGCGGGAAGTTGGGATGAGTGGCAGTGCTGGCGGGAAGTTGGGATGAGCGGCAGTGCTGGCGGGAAGTTGGGATGAGTGGCAGTGCTGGGGGGGTGGGATCAGAGGCAGCGCTGGGCTAAGTTCTGATCAGTCAACCTAGGTGCTCTTGATCAAGGTCATCTATGCCGTAATCAGGAGATAGGGTCTCCCCCAGCCCCTCCCACTTCACATTCCTCACCTGTCAGCTGACCTCTAGTCTCTGCCCCCCACCCATGCCGTGAACTGAATGGGCGGCTGCGAGAAGGCTGAGTGGGCAGCCACAGGCTCCAGGGACAGCCCGGCTGGGCTTCCGCAAAAAGGCTGGGAGAGTGGTGCGGGCTTCAGGAACAGCCCAGGATTCGGTGACCCCTGGCAAATTGCCATTCGACCCCTGAGGGGGTCCCGACCCCCAGGTTGAGAACCACTGGTCTAGAGGGTCCTGTCTGTTATGTCAGCTGGCCAACTCCTCGTCATTGGTAGGTTGGACCTATCCTAAGTTATGCATTGCTTCTGGAAGGATTGTTTGTTAGCCCTCCCTCCTTGGGAGAGGGTTTCCTTGATAGGTGTTCCCCTCTGGGGGTGGGAACTCTGAGAGAAGACTGTATTCCTGGTTTTAGGCTCCCAGGTTGAAGCCCAGGCTTAGAGAGTAGTGTCCCTCTGTTGGAGGAGACAAGCCTTGTAGGTCTAAGGAGAATGTCTGCTAGAGTCAATACTGGAACTGGTTTAAACCTCCTATTTTGTGCCGATGGGCACTAGGAAAAGTTCTGTGTGATGTTTCTGGATGTTCATACCCTCCCAGTGGCTACCAATGAGCCGTAGATGCACCATGTGAGTTTTGAATATTCCAACTCATATCTCTTCCTGCCCTACCTACCAAGGTCATGTAAAGCACTGAAAGCACTTGAAATGTTGTGATCAATCCTTGGGACCAGAAATATCTTAAGGGATGGTCCCTCTTGTGTAGCAAGACCCCTTTAGGTTAAAGGTCTCTAAAGATTTAGAGAAAATCAGAACAATAGATGGTAAAACTCCTACATAGAGGAGTCTGAAGATCCCTTGTTACCCAGGTGCTGCTACAGCATTGGGATGTAATGTAGAGGGTCATCTTACATGATCCCCTAACCACCTAACCAAAATACCCTTGAATGTACAAGCGGGTTCTAATTATTTCTGGACTATACCATCTGTCTGGTGCTCTTATTGTTATGTTTTAGAGTAGCAGTTTCTGGAGCTGCCCCTGTGGATCAAAGTGCATTGTGATAAATCCATCTGTCTGAAGACATACCCTATTGGGATACACAACCATATCAGTAAACCTAGCACTCTAAGACCCCCTTTTCCATATTTATCTAAGGACAGGTGTGCCATTAAAAATAATCTTTAAATTTAAAAAACATTAACATTTATATTGGCTATATGTTTTGCCTATAATTAAAGGAATTAGGAGCTCTCTTTGGACAATTGCCCAGGATTTATACTGATTCGCCAGGAAATTCCAGCATAACCTATTGATTCTCCAACTGACTGCATATAGCCAGGGGAGGTCGGGTAAAGTCAAGGAATGCATAAGCTCTACCCGATTGTACCTGGGCTGATCAGATGAAACTCAAGTGATGTCCACATGTAGGCACCATGTTAAATATTTTGTTGTGGTTACCTTGCTGCACATTTATTGTGCTGTGTGTTCCAGATGATTGCAAGTGGCAGATTTTTTTGAGCTGCATTGTAGTGTTTTAATGAATGCTGTACAACCTGTAGTCATAAATAGTAACCCAATCTATAAAAGGTCAGTCTGACTAAAGCTCATCTTTTCCTAGAATTAAGGCGGGACTCATATACGGGATTCATATTCATTCATAGTCATACCAGGTGCATGTGTCTCAGCTCAAGTTAATGTGTGTATGCTTGTGGGAATGTTATACATGGGCTAGGAAGAATTCTGTTTAAAATTCATTTTTTTTAACCATGAGAACCCGTGTTTTTATGAACCCAACTGAACTTTTTGGGGGGAAATATATTAAACACAATGGGGTGGATTTACTGAAGGTAAACAGGCTGTGTAGTTGCTCCTTGCAAGTACAGTTGCACTAATTTTACCCAGAGATTAGTAAATGTGGTGAACTTTCATTTTGTAAAGAATACCCATTCATGTGCAAGAAAAAAAAAGCAGCATTTTTGCTCAGACATGATAGTATGATGAAAACAGAAGTGCTTTACCACATTCACCAAGCTCTGGGAAAAAAATTGTGCAACTGCACTATTTGCCTTTAGTAAATCCAACCCATTGAATTTTCTCATGTGTATTATAGCATTTCATCTGAACTGCAAAATGTAGAAAAATGCATGAATGTGTTCCTAGTAAGGTGACCCATTAAGCTTTTCTACATCTTTTGCTCCTTTCAGCACATTACAGTAGAGGAAAGAATCTCATGATACAGCTGGGTAATTTAATCAATATTTATTAAAAGGTATATTGCGTGTGGGTCTTTCTTTTGACCATTCCGGTGAAAGTAATAGATTTGTTTAAAACACAAAGCACTGGTGCGCAATCATGTTGGAAGAGCGTGTAAAGGCAGGCATCCCAATACTTTTGACAATATAGTGAATGCTCCAACCTATGATATTATGGTGTAACAGTGCATAAAAAGAAAAAAGTAGTATGAAAGGGCATCTAAACCCAAAAACAAATATTTAATACATTTCATCTTACTAATCTGTAATGGGGCAGCTGCATTTGTTTTGTTTCTTTGTCTTTTTAGGCCCCGTACACACGTCCGAGGAATTCGACGTGCCAAACACATCGAGTTCCTCGTCGAGTTCTGTGTTGAAGCCGCCGAGGATCTCGGCGGGCCAACTTTCTCTAACATGTTCTCTATTTGGCCCGACGAGTTCCTCGTCGGCTTCCTCTGTGAAAAGTGTAAACACGACCGAGTTTCTCGGCAGAATCCAGCTCCGATCGAGTTTCTGGCTGAATTCTGCCGAGAAACTCGGTCGTGTGTGCGGGGCCTGAGGCTAAAAACATTTTCCGCAAGTACAGAAAATGTCATTTGATCTTACCAGAAATGCAGTGCCCTTGTCATTCCCTGTGAGCTAAAAAGAAAGCACAAACATCCTTATCTTTCTTTTGTAAACTATTAGTCTCATCAACCCACCATGTAAGAGGGGTAAACAATTACTGACCACCCCTTTAAAAGTGACTTTCCCAAAAGAGTGGGAGGAGAAGTTTACTATATAACATAAGCTCACTAGCCCATTCTCTCTCTCTCCCTGAACGAATCTAACGCAACTAGTTCCTTACATGTCCATAGAGAAAATTGAGTACTGTCCGTGATACTTTTTTTATTTGCACTAACATACAATTTTTCAGGACAAGCTTTCGGGGTGTTACCCCTTCTTCAAGGTCCAAGCAGTACTGATTCACAATTTTTTTGGCAGAATGTTTTTTTTTGGCTTACATGTCCATGAAAGGGGCTGTCTCCACCAGTCCTTACCCTGGCCTGACCACGTAGTAAGTCCCCATAGACTTGAATAAGGCCAAAACTAGAGACACTATGGGCACATCGCCCAACTGTCCCTGATTTCGAGGGACTGTCCCTGATTTGGAGCAATGTCCCTCTTTTTCCTCTATTGGCCCTCATTTTGGTCTGATCCATATAGTTGAATATAAAATGCACTTTTTTTATCTTTCTAAAAGTGTTTCCCAGTGCTAAACCTTTCATCCAATTTCTAAATTGCTGCATTTGACAATTTTAAAAGCCAATATAAAGGAATAGTAGTGGTAAAAAAATTGCCCTGTGGATTTAATTAACCTTTTTTTTTGTTAATTCTCCTTTTAAGGGGGTGTGGCAGGGGGCGTGTCCTAAGCCTACATACGTTTGTTATAATAGGAGATGTAACTGTCAGCGCAGATACAAAGTACATATATGGGTAGGAGTATGGTGATTAGTCCATTGGAAATAGTAGTAACAGGCAGTTCAATGGTTAAAAATGCAGGTGATGTGGCTGTTCAATGGCGGCTGCTGTCCTCAGAGAGCTGACTCTGTGGTAAACAAAAAAGGGGTAGAGAAAGGAAGCGCCACCTAAGTGCAATATTAAAGAGGTTCTTTTAATGACACATTGTAAAAAACACACTTACAAGAAGGTAAGGAAAGAAGGCTCATCTGTAACATCCTGTAGTCCTCGTCCCGGATCCATGGGCTGCTTTAGAAGTGAAGAAAGCAGATTGTGTGGAGTCTTCAGGCCTGTCCTGTGGCCTTCAGGATGTAGTCTGTTCCAGCCTCACAGGTCACGTGACAGGTCACGTGATTACTTCCCAGGAACACTTCCGGGAGGAGGGTCAAACAGCCTTTGTTCTCCCTGTTTGACCCTCCTGCAAAGTGCACAGTCTAGTAAATCCACCCCTATAGGTGTGATCCCATTCAAACCTATGGGGACTAACTGCGCAGGCATAGCCAGCTCCAATGAAGCCAGAGTAGGGTAAGCATTGGAATCCGGTGCCACTCATTTCCCCATATTCTGTATCAGCTTCCATTGCGACTGTTAGCATTTGGTCATCTGGCTTCCTAGAGCAGCAACGTTGGCATTGGAAGATATCCCTCCGCCAGATGCTGTGCTTGCAGGTGTGAACAGAAGAAAAGAAAAAAAGCACACTGCTGTTCGGGAATCCCTGTCACTCTTTTATTTAACTCGCCAGGTTTGCTTCGAAACCCAATTGAATTGAATTAAATATGTTGTGCTTTAGGCAGACATTGTTTAATTCATTTCACTGTTGAGTTTTTTTTTGTTTTTTTTTTTTTGCTTTTTTTTTATAACCTACTTTTATAACCTGCATTGTGTAGGCAAATGTCAAAAACCACCATTTTGTGGTAGATTGTAAAACATGACATCTAACTAGTATATATTGTTAAAAAGCATCATTCAAGAATAATTGAGCATTTCAGAAAATGTAGAATTTTCAGCACATTTAAATGGC